>NC_133748.1:6277252-6877252 GCF_048934315.1 Petromyzon marinus | reverse complement strand
GATGATTTCATCGCTCCATCTCCTCTCAGACGATTGGGTTCTTGGTTGATTCACGAACTTGGGAGTTGTACGGCGCTGCAACACTCAGAGACCCTCGCAGTGCAGAACGCTGCTGCTTTGAAGAGAGGCGTAGAGAAACGACTGAGACCCTCGACCCTTCAATGGCCAAACAGGTTCTTTGCGATTGCGGGCGTGGGCGAGTGCCAATGGGTTGAGTAAACATTTTTAAATATTCTCCAACGACACTCATTATTATTTTGAGTTGTATAGAATTATTCGTTAAACGAGGATCTATATATTAATTTAGGTTCCTTCCCTTCAACATCCAGCGGTCCACCAGCATTGGTACAAGCAAAGCCTGACTCTGCTGATGAGACATTCAATGCAAATACAGGTACGGAGTTTTGCTTGTGGTAAATCAGAGCTACTGAAATAATAAACTCTCAGAAGATTGACGCGAATAATTATTGTGTTCAGTTCATCTTTAGACAATGGGCGATTTCAAAGTAGCTGATTCACAACTCTCATCCCATCCTCACGTCCTCCACTGTTGCATCGTTGTGCTGACATATTCCGTTGTTGACGGGGTTTGTTCACCCCACGTGTTGAAGAAATGTGTCAGCACTCCTCAACCATGATTTTTGGGAAACATGCATGGAACGTATGTCAATTATGAAGATCAACGTTAAGGACTTGGGAATATATGGTTCTTGAAGAGTCGTGAGGTAGGGCATGGTTGGTTTCTTGAAATTTAGGTCGGTAAGGAAATTATTGTTCCAATCTATACCAACACTTATGGCATGAACACTTTTGTTGATGTCCAGCCTTACCCGACGCCCTTCGCTTCGTCTCCCCTACATTTATCTCTCCTGCTAATCTGTATCTGTGGGTTTTTCTTGTAAACCGTTAACCCCTTGTCCCGCCTTCCTTGCAAGGTCATTTCTATGGGCATAGTCTCTTGTCCTTTTCGCGACCCCCACATTCAATCCTAACCGTGTCCGCACACGAACATTACATGAGGTACAAACAGAGAAACTGTATTATCCAAGCAGCTCGAAATTGCTCAGCAAATCAACTACAGGATAGATTTATCGAGTGGCCTGGGCTGTTTGCCGTTATTTTGGTAGGAAATAAGTTGTTGGTTGAATTTGAGGTTTTTGGCAGGCTCCGGTAGGATGACAGCCTGCCTAATAATGGTTAGCAGCCTGTCTCTGGCTGCCTGTTGATGACTCGCTTTCAGGTTATGGTCAACTTTCTGTAAAATTAAATACGACTCATCTGTCTGAATGCTTCATCTCTACAGAGATCTGTCCACCAGATCACCACTGATCCACATTTATATGACAGTTTAATAACGATATTATAATGCACCTTGAGAGTTATGAGCTTAACTTGGTTAGGGGAGAGGTAGAACTTTTAAATTATTTGGTAAAGTAGTGTTTCTGTACACACTGAGTTATTTGAGCACTTACAGAAATACATGATTCCATAGACTGTGTCCCGGTTCTTTTTTTATTTCTTTCACTATCTTAATCTGTTTACTGTAACTTTCCCTCTTCCTATGTCCCTGTGTATCTGGGTGCACATTTCCTGAATCTCTGTATCAGTCGATTGCATGTATGGATAAAAAATATGGAATTAATAGAAATAATTATGAATTCATGCATGTGTAGTGACATAGGATGGGTCACTACAGCGTGTAGTGCTGGTTACTGACAGAGAGAGGAAATGTGGGCGTAATAGCCGACCTGCCAGCAGAGCAGGGTGTAGCACCCATTCTGCCAGCAGAGCATGCAATGCCACAGAGTGGGTCACCAGGGTGCGTGGCGCTGGCTGCTTGCAGAGGGTGGCATATGAGGACATGACACCCTGGCTGGCTGGCGGAGCACGTGATCGTCCGGAATACAGGATGTATGGCAAAGGTGACCGAGGGGAGACGTGAGGTATAGCCCAGAACCTTCTGCTGGGTTTCAGAAGGGTGTGTGGCTGAGGGCGGAGCCAGGCCACGCCGGGGGGCACAAAAGGGAAGTCCCGAGGCTGGATAAGGGCTGTCTGTCGGTGGAATGGAACACAACGTGCTACGTCTTCATCTTCATCTCCGGCGCCATGGGTCAGACAGTGTGCCAGCTGCTCTGACCCGTTTATAGTTATTTTGTGTATCAGTGTTAAAAGTGTAGAATAAAACGTGTGTTGCCTCCTACTATTAGTGTCTCAGAAGTGACTCACTACATTTGGTGCCAATAGTGTTAACGATATATGATAAAATTGGGAAAATTATACTTAGAATGTTGATGTTTATACGGAGGAAGACACTCACCGTGGTGTCTTCAGACGAGGAAGACAGCGGGGAGGTTATTCCCCAGACAGCCCCGGGACGTGGGACCCCGGAGAATAATCCCGATGTGGCGCTCCTGGCAGAGCATCGGGAGGAAGACGGCGACTCCGCACTGCGGTCGTCAGGAGGAGGACGCCGTATATGAAATACCCGGCAGTGCTGGTGGCGGAGCTGGACATGGAGGAGCCGGAGGAAGATGTGGTGGTTCGAGAGAGGCTTGTGGACAGCCCCGCTGCCGCCATTAACCAAGCGCGGGAAACCGCGGAGCCCCAGCCAACTTGGATGGCCGCCATTTTGTCGACTGGGCAGGAAATGGCTCCTACCACGTACGACTCGCCGCCGAATTCGCGTGCAGAGATGCACACCCTCAAGAAGCGGTTGCCATTTGTATGGGAGTTTGCAGCCGTGGGGGGCGATTGGGCTGCCTTTCAAAGCTGGTTTGCTGCAACGTGTGAGCTCACGGGATAGACTAATGTTGAGGCGCTGTGAGTGCTGCCTACGACTTTGGATGATGATGCCTTGGCGGCATTTTATGCGATTCCCCCAATGGACAGGATGACGCTGTCACAGGCGTATGCCCATCCGACAGCTATATTTGATCTGCCGTCCAATGTGTGTCAAAAATGTATAACGCAAAGACGAGGGGATGCCAAGACACCTCTCGCCTTCCGGAACACGCTGATGTCGCTGGCCCAAGCCGCATATCCCAAGATGCATCAAGCGGGGTTGAACTTCCTGGTGTTGGAGAGATTGTTGGAGTTGGAGTGGGAAATTAACGTTTTTCTGCCCGCCATGGAAGAGGACGACCTGACTTCGATTAAGGTAGCTCGATGCATACAGGCACATTGTAAAATGCGACGGTGAGTCGGGGTGCATCATACAATGGCCTCCACAGTAATTTCAGGCATCTTCATCGCAGACCATGTCAGGTTCGCACGTCTCTGCTCCTTGTTGGGTCACGGCGTGTGATAGTCGGGTTTTAGAGGGTGGCAGATGGCCGCGGCGTCCAGGGCAGTGGACCATGTTGGCGCATTGTGTCGTGGCGGTGGCGGCGGGAATGTCTGCAGTTGTGGGGACTGTGCAGGGTGTTGAGGTGCAGGTGCTCATTGATACGGAAGCATCCGCTACCATCATTTTGGAGTTTATTTATAGGTCCTTGCCACCAAAATGGGGTTGTCTTAGTCCAGTGGGTCGTCCATGTGTTGCCGCTAATGGCGAAATTATTGTGGGCCAATCATCGACAGTACGGTTTGGTGATATTGAAATGACGGGCCCAGTGTTGGTTTCGAAGTCACTGGTGGTGCCTTGTTTGTTGGGAACTGATTATTTTTAAGAAGATGCCCCTCAAGATTTTGATTGACCAGGGGTGTGTTGAGCTGCCATTGGGGCGTCGATTGGCTTTTTTGTCTTCCCGAACTCAGTTGCATATAGCTAACGCTATGGTTTAGCCCCTGGTAAGCGAAACTGTTCTAGTTCCCCCGGATGCACAGATGCTTGTGCCTTTGTTCAGTTCAGTTTATTTTTCAGTTCAGTTTATTTTGGTATAGCCCTGCGAGCCATCCGGCTCTTGAACTGCGGAAACAGCTCGATCGGGAAGTTACTGAGGTGGGGGTTATTTTAACCGATTTGAACAGAGCGGTTCGTGGTCTCACTTTGTTGCGGGCCCAGACGATTGTGAGGGTGGATCAGGAGCCCTTCCTCCAGGTGATGAATGCTGGATTGAGTACCGTGGTTATACAGGTGGGTACGGTTTTGGCCCACGCAATGGCCATGTGTTGTCGAGATACCAGTGACGTGACTGCTCAGGTTGTGGCTTCAGTGGAACGGAGAGCGGTGTCGGATGAATCATGGATGGATGCGTTCTGTTCGGAAAATCTGGATTTGTCGTGGTAGCAGAGGGTCAGGTTTCGTGTACTGCTCCGGGAATTCTCTGATCTGTTTATTAAGAATACATTTGATATTGGCCGCACGTCCCTGATGCATCATCATATTGATATGGGTAGCGCTGCTCCCATATGTCAGAATTCGTTTTGGTTTAGTCCTAAAGAGAAGGACCATGTGTGTCAGGCGGTCGACGAAATGTTGGCGGCTGATATAATTTCCCCTTCCACCAGTCCGTGGGGAGCGAACATTGTCCTGGTTAAAAAGCAGAGGAGTTTGAGATTGTGTGTGAATTTTCGGAAATTAAACAAGTTCTCTGTTGCAGATGCATACCCACTCCCACGGATGGACGATTCATTGGATGCACTGTCGGGTGCGCGATTTTTCTCCAACATAGATTTGTTGTCAGAGTTTTGGCAGTTGCCTATGGATGAAAGTTGCAAGCAAAAAACAGCATTCTGCAAACCGCAGGGGTTGTTTCAATTTAACTGATTTCTGATGGGACTTCACTCGGCTCCAGCCACGTTCCAGTGACTTATGGATTTAGTGCTATTGGGACTCCAATGGGATTCGTGTTTGATTTATTTGGATGACGTAGTCGTCTTTGGATGCACGTTTCAGGAACTTGTTATATATGCTGGGTCTTGTAAAATTAGTACAAATAATGAAAGTTAAATGTAAACGAAAAAATATCAGAAATTATGTTAATTCATGTAATTATGCAGGTAATTTATGCGATTTAGAGAGGTGTAATTGTATTAAGTTATGCCAGTGTAAGTAATTATGTTAATGCAGGCAATTATGATGACTAGGCTCTGCTTCCTTGTCTCGGGTCGTATTATCAATCGGGATAATACAATGAGTTGTATGAAGTTATGCAAGTGTGATGTAAGTATGCTGATCAAGCTCGGCTTTGTTGTCTTGTAATCGGGATCATACAATGATTGTCACTTTAACATTTACTGATTATGTTTTAGTGTGTTTATGCCAGGTCTCCAAATTAAAATCTCACCGCAGGATACAGTTCTCATAATCAAGATTATTATGCATGAACTTAGGAAGGCACCACTTAGACACTTCTGTGTTATGCAACTTTAATTTCTAAACAAAAACATAACGCTATAATATGCAAACTCTTATGTCTGGAATGTCAACACAGTACTCCTGGAGATGTCCTCCTCATTGATCCGTACATTTAACCCTAAACGATTACGTTTGTTAAACTGGGTAACAAAACAATATTTTAATTCCTCAGAGTAAAGCGGGCATATACGGCAATAGGAAAATAAAACATATCCCGAAAGCAAAAGTAGACCTCAATGAATTCATTGGTAAGATTATGCAATTAACAAACTATCTTGGAACAATGGTGTGTGGCAGTGTGCCTGCTTCAGCAAATGCTTATCAATTGGTTAAGGCTTCAATACATTCGCCGGCAAGATCCTGTGATCAAAATAAAAAAATGAACACGATAGTCTCCCTGTGAGTGTGTAGATTCGTAACGTAGGTTTTATAAACGTTTAGTTTCATCAATTAATTCATTGGTACAATTAAGCAATTAACAAAAAAGAATGACTAAAATACTTCTAAACGACCGTATCCACGTTTCTCAATGGGCAGCAATGTTCTTCACCATCAGCGAATAGTTGGCACACTCTTATTTTTAGTCCTCTTATTATTAGTCCCGATATGTGTGTTATGTGTTTGTTGTTGATTTTGTCTCCTTATTCAACTCTTTGCGTTAAGCAGATGCCGGGCGATGCGTTGTAGGTGTGTGAATGTGGGCGTCTCATACAAACAGCTGCCTCGCTCTTTCTCTCTTTGAGGCGGCAGCTGCAGCTGTTTGTCTACTGCTGGATGAAGAGAGTCGGCACAACGCTTGTCTTTGAAGGTGCTCGTAGTGCTCGCCGTTTGTCCGCTGGCCACTGATACCCTTGTCGGTGGCGCTGGTGGCGCTGCTGCGCGCTCTCTACTGCTCCGTGCTATCTGGAGATGCACGATTGCGCGTGCAGCTGGTCCTCTGCGATGCTGGCTTGGTCGATGCTTGGCGCTTTCCACCATTTCTCCCGGTTGATTGCTTGTCGTTGCTCGTCACTCTATCTCTCTCCTTGACCGTGCAGCTGCCAGGTGGGAGTTGGCACTCAGTGTAGAATAACTTGAGCGATACTTCTTCTGTCAGTACCGAACTCGTACTTGGTGACACATCGCTACTCGGCAAGCCTCGCCATCCTTGGTCGATTGCAGGGCCCACCCCGGAGCTTGCCGCTTGCCATACTGAATTATACGTGTCGTGTCACTGCATATATCTGAAATTCTCTCCCCTCCACGCGTCTCTTGCGAGGGGGAAAATGTGTTGTGTCAAATTGTTGGAAGACAAAAGTGGCTGGGGAGGCTCTGATTCCATGGAATACATGTTATCTGGTCTTGTGTGTTTGACCTATTTTTCTTGTGTCTCTTTTGAGTTACCCCCGGTCTACCTCGTGATAATTATTTGGTTTATGTTTAACCAAGATTTGTAATGTGCCCTCGTTGTTACCACCACTATTCCGAGGGTTTTGCTAAGCTTTGTTCTCAGTCCGTGTCGCCAGGGATTGGTGTTTTATTCTCGAATTATATTTTGATATCCTGAGGTTGGAGATATAGCTTAGTTTGGACTTAAGCTTTCGTGATTGCAGGAGCTCATGTACTTTGGTTCATTTGTTGAAGTTACATAGATAGAAAGAGGTAAAACAAAAACAAGGGGCATCTGTTTGGTCGCTTCCCCCCCTCTCCTCTTGGTGACTCCTGACTGGCTGCTTTCCATCACATTTTATGTTTGTTTGCATTCCACACCCCCCTTTTTCCTGCCTCCGTGGTTTCTGCTAAAAGGGAGGGAGGCACTCTCCCTTCATACGTATTGTATGGCTACTCTGTGTTGTGTCAAATTGTTGGAAGACAAAGGCGGCCAGGGAGGCTCTGATTGCATGGATTACATATTATCTGGTCTTGTGTGTTTGACCTATTTTTCTCGTATCTCTTTTGAGTTACCCCCGGTCTAATCTCTTTTGATTATTATTTGGTTTATGTTTAACCAAGATTTGTAATGCACCACTAGATGTTACCTCCGGTATTCCAAGGGTTTTATTAACCTTAGCTCCTTTTCTGTATCCAAGGATCCGTGCTTTTTATTCTCGAGTTATATTTTGATATCCTGAGGATGGAGATATAACTAAGTTTCCACTTAAGCTTTCTTGACTGCCGGAATTAATATTCCTTGGTTCTCTTGGTAAAGTCACGTAGATAGAAAGATACAATAAGAAATAAAATAATGAATACTGCAGTCTATAATGTCGACTAATTCTTATAGACAAGCTTTGAACTTTTACCATATGAAAAAAAAATATCAGTTATAATGTCCGTTTGCCCTGTGCTCTGCATCCATGCCAGTGAGTCTGGCTATTTGTTTGTGAACTGTCCACAACGTCGGCGGGAAGGTCATGTCATGTGGTCCTTTGACAATCTGGAGATTTCCCAGATCGTCGTTAACCCCCCTTTGCCTCGGAGTTTATTATTTAATGGCTCTTTTATGGCCTCCTCCCTTGAGTTGCTTTAAATGCGGTAAGGCAGCTGGGTGTGAGGGCTGGGATGTGCCTCACCCTTTCATGCTCCATTCTCGCCTCGATCAATTATAAAAAAAAAATATTGGCAGAATTATTCTAATATACATTTTTGGAAAAAGGCCTATATATACAACATTCTGCAGCGGCTGCGTTCGGTGTTTGTCAAAATGCGGGCAGCCAATTTTAGGTTTCAGCCGCAAAAATGTCACCTCTTGCAAAAGTCGGTTCACTATTTAGGTCACATTGTTAGCGAGGCCGGAATTGCCATGGACCCTGACAACACTGCATTTGTGCGAAAGTGGCCAACCCCATTGCCAGTGGGTGAAGTCCGCAGTTTTGTTGGGTTCGCGTCATACTACCGACGCTTTGTGCCCAGGTTCGAGACAGTTGCGAAGCTGCTCCACGCTCTCACTGCAAAGGGTCAGAGGTTTCCGTGGGGGAAGGAGGAGGAGGCCGCATTTGTTGTGTTGCGCGATGACCTCGTTAATGCACCTCCCCTTCGGTACCCTGATTTCTCATTGCAATTCGTGCTGGGTACTGTCCTCCGTAGAGCAGCGCTATTGTGTTACCCGCCGCGAGTTGTTGGCTATCGTGAATTTTATGCAGCAGTACCGTCCGTACCTCTATGGTAGGCAGTTTGTGGTACGCACAGATCACGCGGCCCTGCAATATGCGCTGTGAATTGACCAGCCGTCCGGACAGCTCTCATGATGGTTGGAGGTTTAACAGGACTACTCCTTCACAGTCACCTACAGGAAAGGGTTGCGCCACTGTAATGCGGACGCTTTGTCGCGATTGTCGCCCAAGGTCTAATGGGCATGTTTTATGGGTGCCGGGCAATGTAAACTGGTAGGTGAATGAGAGCATTGCGCCGTTATAGCGTCGGTGGACTCTCCACCACCCGTAGCGACGGTCATGGGCGACAACACCATTGGTCTTGCACACGAGGAGTGGGGGTGCCTCCAGGCAGAGGATGCCTCCCTTGTCACCATGTCGGTACAACGAGCAGTAGGAAGGGTCCAGGGTGTATGTCCCCCGTGGTCCTCCGAGATGGGATTCTCATGAGATGGGATGCAGAAGTGCAGCGTTACCGCATCGTTGTGCTGACTGCTCTGTGGGGTAGCGTTACGAGAGCTGCCCATTGTGCAGTTTATGCACCTTGGGGTGTGTGGAATGTGCACCCCGAAAGCCCCAACCGAGGCTGGCCTGATCACGGTTGCAGTCTATTGGGGTAATACATTTTTGCTTGTGGGGGTGGAGTACCTGTTACGGTGGCCAGTGTCATGGCCCCTGCCAGATCAGTCAGCTGCGTATATTATGGATGCGTTCCTTCATGGGTACATGTTCGATAAAGGGGCCCCGGAATGTCTCCTTATGGACCAAGGTCGGAATTTTTCTTTGAAGTTGTTGAAGTGTGTGATCTGTTGGTTACAAAGAAAATTCGTACTTTGCCCTACCATCCCCAAACTGACGGGATGGTATAGCGCCTGTACAGGACTCTTACATCCATGTTTTGCCAACAAATCCGATTGGGACCTACATGTTCCGGATGTTCCCGTGGCCTATAGGATGGTCCCTCACGCCTCTACCGGGTTCTCCCCTTTTTTATATACGGGAGAGAGAGTGACCCCCCCCCCCCCATGGAAGCCCAGTTAAATATTGAGTCTGGTAAAAAGAGAGTCGCTGTGCCAGGAATTATGCACCTCACCCTTAAACAATTGATGAAAGCTGTTGTATACGGCTCTTTTTCCAAAATTGATATTAATAATAATACCTGCCGATATTTTTTTTTATAAATAAATAACACCCGCTACGACAAAGACCAGAAAACATCATCTGCAGATCGTAAAACAGCCATTAAAAATAAATAATAAACTCCGGGGCAAAGGGAGGTTAGCGACTATCTGCAAAATCTCCAGATTGCCAAAGGACAATTCACAAACAAACCTATTTTATGTAACAGCCGCCCGGGGTCACCAAGAGGGGAGGGGGGCAATCATGCGCGGCCACGGTGAAAGAGCGGACGGGGAGGGCATCTGTTTTTTCTCTCTCTCGCAAGAGATGCGGAGAGAGGAGAGAGAATTTCACATTTTAAACTCGGCAAGGGACAGCGAGACAGCAGATCGGAAGAAGACATCAAGCCAGCTCCGGGGCATGGCCTCGAGACATTAGCAATGGGTGCAGTGTCCTGCAGAGAAGAGGGGCGAGGGGATGTTAGGTGCTGAGTTCGGCATGGACCGACAGAGTATCGCTGAAAGTTATTCTACATTCATCTTGATGTTTTGAGTCGCTTGCAGAATCGAGGATTGTGATGAGCTGTATCGTACTAAGCTATCAGAGTTGTGTAAGAGGTGTGCAAATACAATTTTCAAGTTTTGAGAGTGAGCGACAATTCGGCACTCGACAGTTCAACAAGACAACAGCTCGGCAAGCGCCAGAAGAGGGCGGCGAGCGGCAGGCTCCAAGGGGCCCCGCGATCAACCGAGGATGGCGAGGCTGGCAGAGTAGCGATGTATACACGAGTGTGAGTTCAGAGCTGAAAGACGAATTATCACTCAAAGATTTGTATTTATACATCGAGTGCCAGCTCCCAGCTGCAGCGCAACCAGCGCCACCAAGCAAGCGGCCAAGCGTGTGCCGACTTGGCTCATCCAGCAGCAGAAAGAGCCTGCCGCTGTCAGCTCATTATCCAGCGGCGAGCGTGATCGTGCGCATCTCCACGGAGACAGCGCGTGCGGCGCAGCTCATCATCCAGCGGCGAGCGCGTTCGAGCATCTCCACAGAGAGAGCGCATGCGGCGCAGCTACTACAGCAGTGGAAAGAGCCTGCTGCTGTCAGCTCATTATCCAGCGGCGAGCATGATCGTGCGCATCTCCACGGAGAGAGCGCGTGCGGCGCAGCTCATCATCCAGCGGCAGAGAAAACCTTCAGTCAACGTCCAACGCCGAGCGATAGAGGAAACCAGCCGTTGTTCATATACCCCTCCCTCACCTTCACAAACCCATGACGCTTACGTCGTCTGCTCACACAAGAATTCACCAACGAGACAATAAACCGCACCCACACAATATTAAGACTAATTATAAAGTGCATTAAAATATCAACTGATCGTGAAGAACATTGCTGGTATTGAGTTACGTGGATAAGGTCATTTAGAAGTATCTCAGTCGTTCGTTTTTTTCGTTTTCTTTTAATGGCATAATCTTGCCAATGAATCCATTGACGTATATTTGTGCCTTTGGGAATAATAAGTGTTTGACTGTCTTTTCGCATGAATATCGTTGGATAAAATTTTAAGGAATTTTATTAGTATTTTCCGTATGCTCGTGGTACTCAGAGGAAGTAATCAATTATTCCGTTACCCAATTAACAAAGTGATTATTGAGGGTTGAAGAGATAGATCAATGAAATGAACATCGCCTGTAGTACTGTTGACAATTTCAAGTATAATAATTAACATCATAGAATTAAGGTTTTGTTTAGAAATTAAAATTGCTTAACACAAGAAGAGTCTGCGTGTTTCTTTCCTGATTTCATGCATAATAATCTTAATTAGAAGAACTGTAGTCTGCGTTGAGATTTGAATTTGGAGACCTGACATAAACACACTAATACACTCAGTAAATGTTAAAACGAGAATAATTGTATTATACCGATCGATAATACGAACTTAAACAACGAAGCCGAGCTGACTCTGGCATGCTCACAGCACCTGCATAACTTCATACGAATAATTGTATTATCCCGATTGATAATCTGACCCTCGTCAGCGAGGCGGGGCCTAATTATCATAACGGCCTGCATGAGCATAATCACACCCACGCATAAATTAAGGCAAGGGACACGGGGAAGGTGGCCCAGAATCTTCTGGTAGGGTGGAGCCAGGCCATGCCGGGGGGCATAAAAGGGAAGTCCCGAGGCTGGATAAGGGCTGTCTGTCGGTGGAATGGAATCCTACATGCTACGTTTTTGTCTTCGTCTCTGGCGTCATAGGTCAGACAGAGTGCCGGCTGCTCTGATCTATTTGTAGTTATCCCGTGTGTGAACAAGTGTTAAATATTTTTATTTAAAGCTTTCGTGACTGCAGTAATTCATATTCTTAGTTTTTTCGGTAAAGTCACGTTGAAGAGAAACAACAAACAACAAAATAACAAAATTTTACCGAAAAAACTAAGAATAAGTGTTAAATATGTTGAATAAACGTGTGTTGCCTCCTACTATTAGTGTCTCAAAAGTGGCTCACTACACATAGGCTAACACTACACATAGACTCAACACTTCCCAGATAATCAACACTGCCCATAGACTTAATACTGCACCTCCGATTAGCACACTGGTCCACGTATGGTGCGAAAGACGTTAAACATCATACACGCATTACCGCAGAGCCCCCCACGTCCTTTTCCAGGAACTGAACCTCCCACGGATTTGCGAGGGATTGCTGTATATATGTTATCTTTATTTTTTACAAACGCTTTAAAATAAATAAATTACATCTCAGGGAGTAAAGCAGCAGGTAGCCATGACGTCTCCGAGCGATCTGAAGGTGTACAGTGTGCCACAGACCACTCCGCTTTATTTGTGAGCTCGCGGTTTTCAGTGGAAGCCTGGTTTCAGATTTTTATTTTTAAAGCCACCTTATCGCTTCCATACAGCCTTTAGTAGGCTCCCCAGTGCGGTCACCCACTTCCTTGCCTACAGATTGGACCACTCTGGTAGAAAATCACCTCTCTACAAAGGTAACATTTCAACGAGCGCACTACTGATTGAATGTGATGCTCTGTACCAGGTCGTTTGAGAAGCTGACAATGGGTTGTGGAGGGCCTTCATCATCCCAATAGTGGGTTAACCAAGGTTGCCCATTGATGATAATCATCATCGTGTCCTTTGAGCTAGCAAACTCTTAAATGCCCCTTGCGAGTTGTTGACCACAATGTGTCCGCTTTGATCACCTGGGCCGCTGGCTGGCTCAGTGTCCCACCGACACGCACAGAGAGAGGGTAGGTGGCTTGTTTAACTTTACCAGGTAAGCCCCACTGAACTATGTAGCTCTTTTTCAGAAGCGACCTGGCCACAAATGATAGCTTTTCTAAATGTGGAAGGAAAAACAGGAGGCTGCAGAGAAAATTCCCGTGACCACGATGAGAGAGACACGCAAACTCCAAATATACAGGCGTCAGGGTAGGGATCAGAATCGAACCCACGACCTCCTGTATACCAGGAGAGGTATATAACATATGCTAGCCACTGTGAAGGCAGAGTCGGAATCGAACCCACGACCTCCTGCATAGCAGGCAAAATAGTTAACATCTTGCCACTGTGGGGCCCAGTTGACTCAGTCTGTGAGCGAGGAGTTGAAGTCCAATTCTAAATGTTGATATGAATCAAGGTGTGGGCTGCCATGACCAAAATCTTGATTCAAAGTAGATTTTTTGGATCAGACCGCGTAAGTAAAATGTGTGTCGTACACACCCCTCCATAGCAAATTAATATAATTGGCATGTGAACAAACAATGTAAGTGCATTTCTGCTTCAATACACCGTTGTGTTGGAAAGTAATCTCACAACATTCCCGGTCACGACCAACACCACTGACATTCATCTGAATGGGTCTCTGGGTATCCTCTAGATCGACTCAGCCTCAAATGTGCACCTGCTGTGGTGTGTAAACACCGCCACTGTGGTGATGGCCACCCACTCCCTCGTGCGCAGTGCGGGCCTTCATAGGTGCTGCTCGCTAACAGCACTTGCCCCAATAGTCTCTCACAGGCTACACGGGTGATCTTTGTCTCTGTATGCGTGTGTCTTTGTATCCGTGTGTCTGTATACAGTGCTGTTCGCTAACAGCACTTGCCCCAACAGTCTGTAAGGCTACACAGGGGATCATTGTCGTTCTGTGTGTGTGCGTCTGTGTGTGTGTCTGTCTGCCTACCTCCTCGCGGTGCCGGACAGGCAACTCTGTCGTGGACAGCGCTGTGGGGGGAGTTCCAATTTTGATTGGCTCCTCCCCTCATGGCATATGTGTCCACCACAGGGGCTAAACGGGGGCTCTGGACGGGTGCGAGGGGCTGGTAACCCCTCCACCTTCAATTAATTACCACAAAACCACGAATTAAACTGAAATATGTAACAACTAAGCTTGTGCCGGAGGCCCCGGGGGGCCAGGCGTCTATGACGTCTCCTGGCCAAACCCCAATTGGCAGAGCCAGGAGATTGAATACCTACCCTCGGGGCTACTCCAGAAACAACGAAAAGCCACTACGGGTGGCCACGTGGAATGTTCGAACGCTCACTGCAGAGGAGAGGCTGCCACTCCTCTGTCGGGAGCTGGACCGGTACCGCCTGGATCTATGCGGCATTCAGGAGGTCCGGTGGACCGGCTCTGGCTCCTGCCACCATGAGGGGTGGACAGTCCTCTACTCGGGGCAGCAGACTGCCAAACAACACGGTGTGGGTCTTCTTTTGAACAAAAGAATGAAGGGGGCGTGGGAGCGTGGCGGTGAGGTGTGGGAAGCTGTAAGCCCCAGGCTACTTTGGGCTCGCCTTCCTATCAATCGGAGGCGAGGAATGGTGGTCGTGGTTACTTATGCCCCCACCGAAGATGAACATCCGTGGAGGGATGCAGGCAAAGCCGATGAGTCAGATGCCTTCTATGACCTCCTGTCACAGGTGCTGGCTAAAGTGGCCCCTCAGGATAGAGTCATCATGTTGGGTGACTTCAATGCCCGAGTTGGTCATGATACTGGCACCTGGTCTGGAGTGATTGGAGGGCATGGGCCAGATCAGCTCAATAACAACGGTAGGAGGCTGCTAGATTTTTGTGCAGCCCATGGGCTTGTAATTACCAACACGCTGTTCCGGCATCGGCGCATCCACACAACATCATGGATGCATGCCGGGTCCAAGCAAGAACATCTGCTGGACTACATAGTGACGGACCAGCGAATGCGAGCCCATGTCCTTGACACCAGGACCTACCGTGGAGCTGATCTGCCCTCTGACCATCGACTAGTCATCTGTAAGATGCGCCTGCCATTCTTCCACTCCGGTGGTCGGTGTACACCCAGGACCCCATTCCAACCTAAAGTGGCCTGGTCTCAGTTATCTGATGAAAGTTGCAAGCGAGAATTTCATCATCGCTTGCGGCTGGGATTGGCATCGTCCCCGACTCCTCCTGATGTCGAGGGTAAATGGGCGAGGTTTAGGACTGTAACTCATGCAGCTGCAATGGCTGCTTTGGGTACGCGGTCCAGACCTCCCCAGACACCCTGGATGACAGAGGAGTTGTTCAGGATGGTTGAGAAAAAGCGACAGGCCCACTGTCATCGGCTACAGAATCCCACGTCAGAGAATGAGGAGGCTTACCGCAGCCTTCGCTCGGAGGTTCGGAGAGCCGTGAGGCGCTGCAAGGATGGGTGGTGGTCGCGGGTTGCTGAGGATATGGAGTCTTCCTCAGTGGCCCGTGATCACAAATCTCTATTTAACTCCATCAAAAAAGTAACCTGCAGCGCCACACCTATTACCATCATTAGGGGAAAAAACGGTGATCCAATTTCCGACCCCCAGGAACAGGTTCGCAGATTTGCTGAGCATTTCTGTGAGGTCCTGGGGGAGGGAAAATCCCTCAGCCAGGAAAACATCGTGGCACAAAGTGAGGATGACCCTGCTGAGGCTGCGGTGCCTCAAATATTGGATGAAGTCACCCCTGTGAGTGGCTGGCTGAGGTGCCATCTGCTGAGGAAGTATTGAAGGCGATCCGGAGTCTGAGACCAGGAAAGGCAGCGGGCAGAGATGATCTCCCAAGCGAAATGCTGAGGGAGGGTGGCGTTTGTGCACAGACTGCCCTATATGACATCATAACAACAGTCTGGACCACTGGACGGGTTCCGCAGGATTGGAAGGATGCCCTGGTGGTCCCCCTTTTTAAGAAGGGGGACCGCACAGACTGTAACAACTACAGGGGCATCTCACTCCTCAGTGTGCCGGGAAAGGTCCTGGCAAGGATTATTCAGCATCGCCTTGCCAGGCACGCTGAGGAGAGGCTTGCGGAGCCCCAATGCGGTTTCAGGAAAGGGCGGTCCTGCACAGATGCCATATTTTCTGTCCGTCTGCTACAGCAGAGGTGTAGGGAATTCCAACAAGACCTACATCTCTGCTTTATTGACCTGGTCAAGGCCTATGATACCATCAGTAGGCCTGGGCTCTGGGTCGTTCTTCATGCTTTTGGAGTACCTGACCCTCTGCTCACGATCATTAAGGACCTTCATAATGGTGAGCGGGCCCGGGTAAAACTACGTGGCCGGGAGTCAGAGCCATTCCCTGTACACCTTGGGGTGCGACAGGGATGTCCTCTGGCTCCCACATTATTTAACATCTATTTTGACCACGTAGTTTGTGAAGCCTTCAATAGCTGTACCGGGGGAATCTCCATATGGTACAGATATAATGGGAGGCTAATCGATGCCCGGGTGCGGTCAAGGGATGGCTCCCTATTGCTCAACCACGTTATGTATGCTGATGACTTGGTAATAGCTGCTCAGTCAGAGGAGGAGTTGGAGACGCTGCTGCTGAGACTGGAGCGTGCCACTAAGAGGTGGGGCCTTACCATCAGCCCCACCAAAACTAAGCACCTGCCTGGGTATTTTGTACCATCGGACACTCCACCCCCACAACTCCCAATCGGTGATGGGGCAGTTGTGGAGAGAGTGGAGAGTTTCCCATACCTGGGCAGTGTGCTTATGACTGGCTCCAGTTTAACAGCAGAGGTCTCACTCCGAATCAGTCGAGCGGTAATATCTTTTCATCGGTTGCGTAACGCTGTGTGGAAGCTACCTGGTCTGTCGCTCCGCACTAAGCTTCAGGTCTTCTCGGCCACGGTCATTCCCTCCCTTCTCTACGCTTGCGAAACGTGGACCCCCCTAATGGAACATCTTCGCCGTTAGAAACATTTAGGCTGACCTGCCTACGATCCATCCTGGGTTTAACCAGACTGGATTGTGTGAGGAGCTCACAAATCCTTGAAAGATCTGGGCAGGGTCCCATCGGTGAGCTCCTCCGGCAGGCAAGGCTGCGATGGCTGGGTCATGTAGCCCGCATGCCCAGCCACCGCATGCCGAAACAGCTTTTGTTTGGCCGGATTGAGGGGGCTAAGCGGGCGCGGCACGGGCTAGAGAAGAGATGGAGTGATGTGGTACAGGAGGACGTGGAGCTGAGTGGACTTGCCGATGACTGGTACCAGCGGTGTCAAGATCGGCCTCTGTGGAGGAGGCTCGTGAAGGATGCTACTGGGCAGTTGGAGGCAGTCGCCCTCCAACAACAACGGAGAGCGGAGGAGCGACGCTCACAACAGCGAGCGGAGCGCCGGGTGGCTAAAGCACAGCAGGTTGGCACAGTAGGGGGCACAGGTGGTGCATCAGCCAGTCATCTCAGTCAGTCGACCCGTGGCACCTGGGTCTGCCCCGTGACCTCCTACCAGCGGGCGTTCGACACTTCACGTGGCCTCAGGGTGCACATAGCCTGGCACAAGCGTCGTGGTGACGTCACCGCCACTTAGTGGCGAATGGCGGTTGTTGTTGTGTCTGTCTTTGTGTCTGTGTGTGTGTGTCTGTGCGTGTCTGTGTGTGTCTGTGTGTGTGTGCGTGCGTACAATTGTGGGGACTCGGTACGCCCCTTCCGACAAGCAAGCCAACTTCTTTCCCACCATATGTAGCGAACCGTGTTAATCGGAGGTGAACACATATTTTACTTATTATATTACATGTTACTTATTACGTGTAAATGTACAATATTTATTATTATTTATGAGTTTTGCAATGCTTCCCTTTTTTGTTGTTGAACCGTAATTAATTGTAGAACACTGACCATATGTGCATTTAAATGTAGTGCATTGTTGTGTTCCGACTTACGAACCGTGCCACTTACGAACGGCTCTCAGGAACGGAACCCATTCGTAAGTGGAGGACTGCCCGTGTATCAGTTGAGATACAGAACATTTGCTGCTACTTATGAGCATAGTCTCATGTTTTGAATGAGAACATTTGTCGATTATAATTATGTTATCAGGATAGAAACGTGGCTCCAAACACATCTCCGTGCACGCTTGACCGGGCACGGCCATGCATTGGGTTCGACTCCGCGCACGTGGCTTCTGGGTTTAGCTCACCAGGTAAGAGTGCAGCCCTGACAGCCACTGCGCTCACAACCATTGCTCAACTCAACTTTTTACCAGGTAAAGCCCACTGAGCTATGTAGATATTTTTTAAACGACGTGGCTACCTAATGAAGGCCGCCTTTGTTTCCCTCGTGGCGATGTTTACACACCACACCAGATATTCATTTAAGGCTGAGTCGATTTAGGGGAGGCACAGGACCCGTTAAAAAAATCATCACTGGGTGGTGGCTGTGAACGGAAATCGAACTGTGGTAGCGCAGCACGCTACCACTACACTACCGCTCACCCCGAAACACACGCACACACACACTCGCTCACACACAGCCCTGCTCGTGGCTGTGGTAAATAACAACACGGCGATTTTTCCCAGAGAGGAAATGGAATTTCTCACCGACCGAGTGACGCATCTGGCTCGACCGCACGCCCATTGCTCACAGCGGCTATCGCGAGGGAGCTGCAGCTTGGAGCAAGACGCGAGCGCAGACAAAACGAGAGCTACGCATCCGTATGTATGTTGTGTGAAAGTTGTCTGTGTGTATGATTTATGTGTGTATGTTGTATGTATGCTGTATGTATGTTATATGTGTGTATGTTGTATGTATGTTGTATGTGTGTATGGTGTCTGTGTGTATGTTGCGTGTATGTTCTTTGGCTTTATTCGGTAAAGTCACGTAGATAAAATAAAAACAAAATAAAACAATTAAATCACGACGTTTCGGAGGCAACACAAGCTTCCGTCTGTTGCCTCCGAAACGTCGTGATTTAATTGTTTTCTTTTATTTTGTTTTTATTTTATCTACGTGACTTTACCGAATAAAACCAAAGAGTATGAATCCTTACAGTCACTAAAGCTTCAAATCTAGAATTGTGTGTATGTTGTGTGTATGTATGTTGTATGTTTTGTGTACGTGTGTTGTACTTCTTTGGCACCGTACGTAGCCAACCGTGCTCATTGGTGGTGCCGGGGAAGGACAACAAACTAAACACAAAAAGCAGTTTTAAAGTAATGAGTTGTCAATCTCTATGATTTAAAACTGCATAGCTCCAGTGGCTTCCTAATATCGCAAGGAAGAGCGCTCCAGACGGCTGCAGAAGCGCGATGCGGTGACCTCTCTCTATTCGATGGCTAGCCAAAAGTGTAGTATATAGTGTAGTGTATAGTGTCGTGTATTTAAAATATAATTTGAAAGCGTGCGATGCGGTGACCATCTTTGTTCGATTGCTATCCAAAATCCGCTACTGCGATGATGACCGGAGTTCACGTGATGTTTTATGCTCCTTGACGAGATCAGCGAGGTATTGTGGTTCATTTGTGGCAAGCACTTTGTGTGTGTAACTAGTGCGGTGTTAGCCACCCATCCCCTTCGTAGGCGTTACTCGCTACGAGCACTTGCCCCAACAGTCTGTTAAAGGATATACGGGGGATTTGTCTTTTTGCGTGTTTGCTGCAATGTGGATGTACTAACACAAGCTGCGTGTGTGCATAGCAATGTGTGTGTGTTCCTATGTACGGGGAGTGGTAGTTTAGCGATTAGTGTGCGGCCCTACGAACCCGGCGACCCGAGTTCCATTCCCGCTCACGGCCACCATCAGTGAATATTATCTGGACCAGTTCTGGGCCTCCGCCAGCTTGATTCAGCCTTTAATGAGCTCCTGCTGTGAAGCAAAAATATCAGCATTGGGGAGACAAAGGCGGCCGGGCAAGGTGTTGGCCATACACCTCCCCCTTCGTGTTTTGTGCTGGCCTCCATAGGTGCTCACTACTCACTGCTCTTGCCCCAACACTCTGTTAGAGGTATGCAGGAGGTCGTGGGTTCGATCCCGACTCTGACGATGCCCGTTGTACATTTAGAGTTTGCATCTCTCTCTTCCTGTCTCCGGGTCCTCCGGGTTTCCTTCCAAATTTAGAATCAACATGCCATGTAAATTGTTTGGCTGCTATACATGTCCACATGATAAGCCACTTTGATTGAGCAGCTATCATTTGTGATGGCCAGGTGAGCTCACACCGGGCTACACATCACAGCCACTCCTGGGTCAGGGGACCGCACCTCTGAGAACCACTGCACTAGAGGAACAGAGCGGGCAGCGGTCGTGCAGAGCAACGTCGTTCTCCTGCACCAGTCCCTGGAGAAAATACGCCAGCACCGACGGTTTCACGCTATGCTTATGTGTATGTATGTAGAACTTATTTCGTACCGTAATAATTAGTATTTCATTTCATATAGCTTCATTCAAGCAATTGCATACCACAACGCTGAACATCTATTATCCAGTTCCGTACAAAAAAGACGAAAATAAAACCCCACTTTTTAAAAAATGTTCTTGCTGTGGTTTTCACACCTGATGAAGGATTGCTTGTGTTGCAGTCGAAACGTCGTGATAATTTTATTGTTTTATATTTTTTTGTTTCCCTTCTACGTGACTTTACCGAAAGAACCAATAATATAAAACCCCACTAGTTCGTAAAAGAAAGTTAATACGTAAATAACGAGAAAAACATGCACATAACAAGAAAAAAATAATCGCAATGGTCATTAATCAGAGGTGTGTGGGGGGAAGGACAACAAACAAAAATACAACGAGCAGTTCTAAACAAATTGGTTTTCAATGTAGTATAGTGGTGTAGTGGAGTATATAATCGTGTAGCGTATAATAATGTACTGTGTCGTGTATAGTTGTGCAGTATGTAGTGGAAAGTGTAGTGTATTGTAGTGTACATTAGTGTAGGGTATATTAGTGTAGTGTAAAGTGCATATAACCAATCACAACGGGACTGTGTGTTGTGCTGGCTCCTACGTTGCCCTGTCCTCATCCCTGTCTCTTGTAACCCACCTTAGGAGCTCCCAACCATGAACCACCGCGTGTCTGCCTTCTTCGTAATGGCGGTGGCGGTGCACGTGACTAACTCAGGTAAGAAAGATGGAGTGGAACGTTCGTGAACAACATAATCCAGCGTGCGTGCGTGCTCTCCAATGCGCGTTCCTTCGGTTTAAATTCGTGATGGAAACAGTCGGGCCTATGCAACGGTGGCTAAGAGATGTTAACTGCCTCGCCTGGTATATTTGGAATTTGCGTCTCTCTATCTCTGATCATCATCACGGTGGCTAGGAGATGTTAACTACCTCGTCTGGGTATGCAGAGTTGTCGTGGGTTTGATCCTGACCCTGATGGCTGCTATATAATTTGAGTTTGCATAAATCTCTCTCAGAGGCGGTCATAGACTAGCTGCCAGCAATGGGCGCCTCCACCCCCAAACTCCAAGGGCAGATCTAGGCTGAGGTTTATTTGTTAAATTGGGAAACATTTTACCCTTATTTTCCGTTTAATGTTTATTAAGCATATTTTTTAAAACAGAGGCATAATTAATCGTTTTTTTTCCATGCGTCCATCTGTCCAACTAATACATTCTAAGATATTTTGAAAAATGAATTATGATTAATATTCCCTCTACGCACGCGATAATTGAAATAATGACACCGCCCGTGCTTCCGAAAGAACCCAGAAGAAGAAGAAAAATGACATGTTCATTATTTTATTTGTAATGTTTAAATTTGTATTTTTTCCCCCTTTAATTTGGCGCCCCACTTAACTTGACGCCCGAGGCGAGGGCCTAGTCCACCTATATGGATGGGCCGCCCCTGCTCTCTCTCTCATCATCATCAGAGTGGCTAGGTGATGTTAACTACTTCGCCTTGTATACAGGGGGTTGTGGGTTTGAGCCAAAGGTTGAACACGAAATTTAACACTCTTCTGAAATTCGTGGTCCACCAGGAAGTGTCTAACTGTGTTGTTGGCCTGACTGGCAGTGCTTCACATGTTTTTTTCAGGTTTGTTGAATTCTCGTCTCTCATATTTTTGTTGTATTTACCTCCGTGATTTGTTCTTGACACCTGATGAAGATCGCTTGCGTTGTGATTGTTTTTGTCTTAATATAATTTTATTGTATTTCTACATACGTGACTTTACCGAAAAAAAAACCAATGTGTAACCAGACCAAGGACACAACAATGTTTGGAGAGCCATCAACATAGCCGTAAACTTCTCAACCGGGTCCTTGACGCCGGTCCATCGCACGTAGTGGAGTCTTGTGGGCCTCTGCGACTCAGAGGGTGGCATGCTGTGGGCCATCACAATGCATTTTTCGGGTTGCACAGTGACTTTGGCCGGCTGCCCTGACGCTTCGGACACTCCAGACCCCGGCTGTACAGGGCGTGGAGATGAGATGTTTTGGCAGGGATGGACGGCACGATTGCTGAACAAACCAATGGCGACGCCCCGCCTGTACTCGCATGCAATGTGGCCAATTCACCTCTACAATTTCGACCGACCCTCACCATGGGCGGTACAATTTTTGCAATGTACGCAGTGGCACCTGCGGGCAATGCAGCCACGCCTTTTGCCCGACTGCCCAAGGAAGCACGTGCTTGTGGCACGCTACATTCTTCTCATTAGCGGCTTGTGCGCTGGCGGGAGTTTCCTTTACCGCCGCACGTGCTTCAAACACCCGCTCGCGCATAACCTGCAGCGGCTCAGGTACGTCCCGTCGTTTATTGGATGCTTTACCCAGTTGAGCCTCTTTAGGGGGCTCCTGCTCCCGCCCGTACATCAGAAAAAAAGGGAAGAACCCCGTAGAGGCATGTGGAGCCTTCCTATGTGCCGCCAAAACCCCTGGAACATGCAGGTCCCAATCCGTTTGTGCCTCATTTGCCGCTTGACAGAGCATGGATGATATCGTTCTGTTCAAGCGTTCTACCATTCCATTCATCTTAGGATGGTATGGGGACATCCTAATTTTTTTAGTACCCAATGCATCACACACTTTGCGCAAAAGGTTAGATAAAAAATTACGACCTTGGTCAGTGAGGAGCTGCTCTGGGGCATCACGGAACCGTGAAGGAACGCATCAGCGATGGACGCATCTGTTTGGTCAGGCAACGGCCAAGCCAATGGCCATCTGGTGAAATATTCTATGCCCACGAAGAAATATTCTATGCCAGGTGTCAAGAACAAATCACAAATCAAGCCAATGGCCATCTGGTGAAATATTCTATGCCCACGAAGAGAAACGTGTTCCCTCTTTACGAACATGGAAAGGGACCCAGAATATCCAGCGCGACCAATTCGTTTTTCCGGGACACTGTGATGGACTGTAATAGGTGCTGTGACTTTGTCAACGGAGGCTTCCGGCACGCACATTCCGTGCAACCCGCGATTAGGTAATGTACATCAGCCAACATTCCTGCACAGTAAAAATCACGTTCCAAACTCAACAGTGTCTTATAACATCCGAGTTGCAGAAGCTTTGTTCCATGCACTGCATGATTCAGCTTACATCGTAGGGATGTGGTAATGACGAGGCATCGTCGCTGAGTAATCACATCCCACCGCATCAACAGTCCTTCATGGTTAACAAACCGCGAGACTCCTATAGAGGCAGCGGTATCCCATTTGTTTCCGCGCGACATCGCAGGGTTAACAGAGTGATATCATCCATCTGCAATTGCCCCCATTCTGCATGTGCTGTCTTTGCACACGTCTGCCATGGTGGGTTTTTCACTCTGAAGTGAAGCCATGACCGCTGGTGACATAGACGCAGCTGGTTTACATTGACCATCGCCTGACGAGCATACACACAGTTCCTCAAGAGGTAATATTGACAGCGCGTCCGCGTTATTGTGCCTCGCACCCTTCCTATATATAACTTGCAAGGAGTACTCCTAAAGCATTTCCAGTTGGTCTATACACAGGGAGCACTGCAGGGCAGCATGATAAGTGTGGACCACGAAATCCTGCCATAAAGGTAGGGGCTGTAATGCTGCATTAAATAGACCATTGTCAGCAGCTCCCGCCGGGTAACACAATATCGCTGCTCCGCCAGTGACAAGACGCGACTACCATTGGCAATAAAAAACTTCGACCTCGTTCTTCACCTGAGACAGGACAGCCCCTATTCCCAGGTGGCTGGCGTCCATCTATAAAATGAAGGGCAAGGAGAAGTCAGGGTAGGCAAAAAGGGGCGCGTTTTAGTCAGTCACGTAGTGTGACAAAAGCGAACTTCTCCACATTCCATTTTAACTTCTGCTTCTTTGCAGTTAACGCATGCAAGGGGTTTGCAATGGTCGCGAAACGTGGAACAAACCGGCAGTAATAGGATATGAATCCGACAAAACTTCTCACATCCCCTACAGATTTTGGGGTCGGCCAATCTCGCACTTTGTCGGGGTCTGTAGCTGTTCCGGACGCGCAGTTGTTGGCGAGGAGGTGGATGCTGACGGCGTCGATGGGCAGGCGTTGCTCCAGCATCCCCATGCGATATGCCCCGGTTAACCGCATCTGTAGCAGGCAATGGCGGTCCCTCATTGCGGAGTGATCACCCACCCCCTGGCCCCCATCCTCGAGGCCATTGTGAGGTCTTCCCTCGGCATCGAGCCCACCTGTGGACTGCTCCCATCGCCCCCTCCCCCAGCGATTGATCGTCCTCTAACGGCGGGCTGTAGAGACATCGCTTGACATGGGGTCACCCATCCATGCCACCACTCGAGGCCACCGGTTCATCCCTTTGTGCGCTTGCAGACCTCTTGGTGGGAATCGGGCTTCCCACCAAGAGGTCTGCGCCTCTTCCTCCACGATCGGCAGTACGACCCCCATCTCCTGCGCCAACCCCAGCATCTTCTCCATGACGAGGGAGTCCAGCGCGACCTCGTTCAGCTACGGGAGTGCTACTTGGCCAAGTGCCATCAATGGGCTAGGATAGGCCAGGGGTGTCTCAGCTTCCGCTCGCTTGCGTTGTAGAGATTTTCTCTGCGTGTTCAATGGGGGATCAAACAAGGCTGCCATCTCACCTTACGCCATTTGTAGTGTGCCCTTTGCTCCTCCGGCACAGCTTGGAACACCGCGAGGGCGTCATCATCAAGGGTGGTAGGCAGGACTCTCAGCGCTTCCTCATCTGTCAACCCAATGGCCTAATACGCCTCCTCGAACCTTCTGGTGAAGGTGCCCCAGTCACCTCCTGCTGCTACAAACTCTTTCACAGGAGTCATCCACCGTGGACGGTCAGGTGCACTCTCCTGGGCCACTGGAGCTGTAGTTGACTCAGGCGCTATTTGGTCTACCCAAAAAATGTCATCCATTGGCTGAGCGGCTTCCACTGCGGGGACCTCCACCGCGCTCTCCGCCACTCCCCCTCTTGCCACAGCCGTGACAAGCTGCACGGTGACCTGCGAGACCACCACCATCAACCGGTCCAGCCATCCCCCTATTTCGTTCCCTTTTTTCTGGTTCTTGTTGCTGTCGGCCAGCCTCCTCCCTCATTGTTTCCGCTGCAGCTTCCTCCTCACCTGGGGGGTTGTTCACCGGGTCCCTACCGCCTGGGGCTTGCTGCAGTGTGGTCTCCTCGTCAAAAGTCATCGCCGGTGGGTTGTCCTTGTGGCTATACCGTCGCATGATGTTACCCCGCTTCTGACACCAGTTGTAAAGACGACTTTGACGCACTTGTCCTGGGAAGGTTTTCTTTATTAAGGAGCCATGTGCCCACACTTGAATAGGCGGAGACCCCACTGCAACAGTCGAGAGTCTCCCATGCATCTCCCTACTGTATATATGATTCGAGGTCTCGCTGGTTCTACACCACTCACCCTAACAGCTGACCCCACTGTCCTCTTACGTCACCTCGTCATGCTCCTATTCATGATCATTCCCGAAGCCACCAATCTATTCGAGATGCAGGCTGACTACCCTGTCATTACCTCCCGTAGCCACGAGTCCACTCATACTGTACTTGAATCTACTGTCATTACAGTTGTGTGCACGTGTGTATGTATGTACATTCTATGGTTATTTCGGTAAAGTTACGTAGATATAAAAAGAATAACAATTAAATAATACAAATACAAATGAAAATAAAGTGAAAAAAATATCGCGACTTTTCGATCGCACCGTACGTAGTCAACGGTGCAAAACCGGAGGTGTGGTGGAAGGACAAGAAACTAAATGCATATATCAGTACTAAAGAATTTTATTGTCAATCTGTAGCATGTAAAAGTGCACAACTCCAGTCGCTTCCCAATATCAGAAGGAAGAGCATTACACATGGCCGCAGAAGCACATCTGAAAGTGCGTGATACGGTGACCATCTTTGTTCAATGGAGAGTCAAAAGCTGCCACTGCGAGGAGGACCAGAGTTTGAGTGATGATGGTTTATGCTCCTTGACGAGATCAGCAAGGTATTGTGGTTCATTTGTGGCAAGCGCACTGTGTGTGTAATGAGTGCTCGGCAAACACCGGGACTGACAGTGGCATCAACGGCATTGGCAGTGACGTCCTCCTCAACCGCGCGTGACCCTTTTATGTCTTCAAACGTTTCCCCCAATTGTGTTATCAACATAATATCACGAGATACGCAACCTCACAGCTACCGCTAAAATCCCCCTTGAAAGAACATCTCACCCTCACAATAGGGGGCGGTACTTCCCCACCCACTCTGCCACCCAAAGTAATGTTCGTCAGTAAACCCTCTCTCGATCCGCGAGCATTATGTTCTTGAAAACTGCTCGCAATTCAGAATTTTGCGAATCCAGAAACCTTGGTTCCACTGGGGGGAAATGGCCCTTTTGTTACTGTTACAAGTGAACATGGGGTGAGAAATGGCAAAAGTTTAATAACAATGGCTAAAATAAATAATAAACTGCAGATTTTTTTTTTTATTACCTTTGATGATGAATATTATGATTTGATGACGATTCATAAAATGTATAACCGAGTCAACTTTAAGTATGTATAAAGTAAAAAAATCACAATAGCGAGTTCAGGACAAAGCGGGCGGCCCAGAGCGAGCACGCCTCATCTTCACAGCAGACCGTTTCAAAAGTAGTAAAACTCTGCGGTCTGTCAGCACTTTTGTACAACTTACGAATACTGAAGTCTGGCAGGTTCGCGAAAAGTGAATTCGTTTGCATTTAGTAACTCGCGAATATACGAAACTAGACATTTCCAGACGCCTGCGCATATGGAGGGTTATATTGTATTCATTTCCCACAGATCTCTGTGTGTGTGGAAACGCCATGGTTTGTTGATGCTTCCAGGCTGGTCATATCCCACTATTAACGTTCACTGCTGGTGGTCTCTGCATTCGTTTTGCACATTTTTCTTTATGTAGCACATAGCCCCATTCAGCACATGGCAGCTGTTGAAGGTGAAGATGTGCTCCTTAACTGTTCAACATCGTTCACAATATACCGCATGCGATGGAGATGTGGACAGTCTAACACAACGGTGAGTATTGCATTATCTCTCATTACACGTGGTGTTACCGATTTAGCACACTTTAGGGATTATCAGCCCAGTGCAACATCCGTCTGTATTGCTACACACCGTGTGAATAACACTCATGCAGAATGTGCCCAATACAAAATAATGTTACGAAATACATTACAAGCAAACGGTCTCCAAGTCTACTATTGCTTAGGCCAAGGTTCCTTCCAGAGATCTCTCTCGTCAGTCGAAGCCAGTGCTTCTTAACCTTTAATGCAGCCCTGCACCCCTTGGTTCTGAATCCTTAAAATAATGTATAATGTTGGTAAGTACATAGGTTTGATGAAACAAAGTAGCTGTAAATTTCGATTTAAAGCTTTCGTGACTGCAATGATTCATCTTAATTGGTTCTTTCGGTAAAGTCACGTAGAATGAGAATAACATAATAAATTGATAAATTATTATTGTGTTATTTTATTTTATCAATTTATTATTTTATTCTCATTCTACGTGACTTTACCGAAAGAACCAAAGAAGAAAAAAAGTAGCTGTACTTACATGCCCATGCCTAATTTGTGTTTCGATGATCTACCGTCTCGCACCCCTAGAAAGGGCATCTCGCACCCCCATGGGGTGCATGCACCCCAGGTTAAGAACCACTTGTCTAAGCTGTCCAGAGATCCCATTCAGAGATGGGGTTCGTTAGCAATCTTAACACGAACTCTGTGGCTCTTTGGCAGCAGCTGGTGGTACGGACATGAAAATGGGTTGACCTCCAACTTAATTTGGCCTCAATGATAGCGAGACAGAGTTACTTCTCCTGGGACTAAAGATCAGATGCTCCTGCTTGCCAGGGCTGGTGGGGGAAGGGCAGTGATGGGTGCAGTTATCTGTATGTGTGTAGTGTATAGTAGTGTATTGTATAATAGTGTAGTATATAGTAGTGTAGTGTATAGTAGTGTAGTGTAAGGTAGTGTATAGTATACTATGTCTGTGTGTTGAACTTCTTTGGCACCGTACATAGCCAACCACAGTAACTGGAAGTACAGGGGGGAACAAACTAAAACACAACGACAAGAAATTAGTTGTCAATCAGCTGCAGCTGTGTTTGGTTGTTGTAACGACTGGACATCTGTGAAAAAGAGCTCCAATAGTGCATCGGGTTCCTACAGTCTAAATACATGTTCTGTTCTTAATGTAGCTTTGTCATCGCCCTTAATATCAATGCTAGATTACAGGAGTGATTCTCTATTGTAATTAGCTCAGCTTCATACCAGTTCAGAAATATAACCCGATATGCCCCTTTGAAAAAGCAGTGGTGTAGAGATTGTGTCACGCCCTTCTATCACCTCTAGGATTCATTATTGCATAATATAGCTCTCAGAGACTCCGCCTTGTCTTTCTGTATATTTTTTATGAATAAAATCCACTGACAACTCAACGAGTAACTACGAGTGACGATATACACTTGGGTAGTTAGACGACTCTGTTCTGAGACAACATCGCTTCTAGTCTCAAGACAACTCGAAGACGATGGAGACGACCCATTCCAAGGTGACGATGACGAAGGAGATTCCCCACACCAACAGCCCCCAGGTCCGGTTCGCGCCGGCTCTTTATGCCTCACCTGATCCGGCCATGCCCCTATTCTCGAATTCTCCTCACCGCACCTGACTGTCAATCTCCACCCTTAATGCACTTTCCCGCCATTGGATCCCGTGCTCCCCCTCACTTGACCCTGTCAACGCTTGTCACATCAATCATCATTAGCACGTCCATTAGTAACCAAGGTCCCGGGGAACCATACTGTCCCTCTATCGCTCCATACTGTCTTTACATCACACCCCCCCCCTCTTAAAAAATATAGCCGTCCTCGGCTAACACAATTTGAAACAATTTTTACTAGCGCGAATTAACCCTTTAACACAACGCGACGTGTAACAAATCTTCTAGGACCGAAAGGGAACAACTTCCTAATTAGAAGAACAATGCGGACAACCACAACCAAACGAACAACAAAAACAATGCCAAATCCGAACAAGGCATGCAACACAACCTCCGAGATCAATACTTCAAGCCTCGGACATTTTGAACATACGGACGCCCAGCAGCACACAATGCAAAACACAATTTCACGGCGATCCGTCAATGAAATGTTGACCCCCTTGACCGAGTCCTGGATGCCGGCCCGTCTCCCCGGGCGGGATTTTGGCTTCCTTCAGCCAACGACGGCTTGGCCATCGGAACAGGGGGGTTGAGGTCCTCGGATGTTTGCACGGGAGAGGCTGGCAGGTCCTCTGCTGTTGGCCCCTTGCGTGTGGAGGGCCTTCGAGGTCCCCCTGATGTCAAGGGCTCGAGAACTGCGGGCGACACAGCATCATCTCTTTGGCGTCTGATTACTTTGGCAAACCGCCCCGGCCCGTCCGACACACCAGACCCCGACTGCACAGATACTGGGGACTAATTTCTAATCGGGGACGCATGTACAGCTTTAAGCGCGACGAGTGGACAAACCAGCGGCGGCGCCCTACCTGCAATCGCACACACTGCGGCCATTTAACTTCAACGATTTCCTCAGGCCCTTGCCATGGCCAGTGCAACTTGGGGGACGTGTGCAATGGCACCTGCAGGCAGTGCAGCCATGCTCTACCCCCTACCCCCCTTGGCAACACGTTCTTGCAACAACTCACGTTATTTTAATTAGCGGCCTGGGCCCTGGCAGTGTTCTCTTTAGCCGCCTCGCGTGCATCGGAAATTCGGTCCAGCGTGACCTACAAGGTCCCTGGCAGAGACTGCCTCTTCCTTTTGGGGGACATACCCAATTGGACGTTAAAAGTGGGTACACTTTCGTCACCATCTATAAAAAAAACGGGGAAAATCCCGTGGATACATGCGGGGCAATCCTATATGCTGCCAGGAAGCCAGGGATGTGTAGGTCCCAATTCGTCTGCGCCTTGTCGACTACTTAGCAAAGCACCGACGTTAGGGATTTGTGAAGGTGTTCCACCATGCCATCCATCTGAGGATGTTAAGGCGACGTCCGAATCTTCTTTGTGCCTAGCACGTCACATACCTCGCGTAACAACTTCAATGAAAAGTTCCTGCCCTGGCCTGTCAGGAGCTGCTCAGGAGCCCCTTATCCAACACATACCCGTGCAAAAAGGCGTCCGCTATAGATGCCGCTGTCTGGTCGGGTAGGGGCCAAGCCACCGGCCACTGGGAGACATACTCTACCCCGATCAGAAGGAACTTATTAACTTTCTGAGTACAGGGAAGGGTCCCAAAATGTCAAGCGTGAACAACTCATTAACTCGCGACATGGTGATGGACTGCAATCGGGGTTGACACTTCATGGCTGCTGGTTTCCAGTGCACACAATCGGTGCAGACCTTTATGAGGTGGTACACATCTTCTGACATACCGGCCAGAAAAATCCCTTTGCAGTGTTAGCAACGTTTTATGAACCCCAAGGTGTAACAATTTGGTTTAATGCACCACCCGAGTCAATGCACCCCACAGAACTGTGGGAACCACCATGCCATAACGTCGCAACCCCTCATCCCATCTCATGAGCAGCCCTTCCTTAAGAACGATTTTCGAGACCTTCGCTGGGCTAGGGTTCGTCCATTCCTGCTCGGCACGCAACCGAAATCGTAACAAGGACGTGTCCTCCATTTGCAACCGACCCCACTCGGCAAGCGTGAGGCCCAACGTTCTAGCTTCTGGCTCAATGTCACCCACCGGTGCTGAACTTTCCACCGATGCCACCACCTCGGGTGGCTTCACGTCCTGTGGCCTACATTGCCCCGCGCCCGTTGAACAAGCACAACGTTCCCCCCTCGGCAGTCGGGATAGTGCATCCTCACTACTGTACCATAACCCTTTCCGGTAAACCACCCGGAATGAGTATTTCTGCAATATTTCAAACCAACGTGAAAGTTAGCCCGAGGGTTGATCCACTCGCAAGGAGTATTGGAGGGCCGCGTGGTCCGTCTGGACCACAAAGTCCTTCCCATACAGATAGGGTCTGTATTGTTGCTCAAACTGCACCATGGCCAAGAGTTCCATTCTGGTTACGCAGTAACATTGTTCTGCGGTTGACAGGATGTGACTCCCATACGCTACCAGCCTTTAAATGCCATTCTTGAACTGCGACAGGACAGCCCCTATGCCCGTGTCACTGGCGTTCGTGTCCAAGATGAACGGTAGGGAAAAATCCGGATACTCCAGGGGAGGCACGTTGGCATGGCTCTCGTGCAGTGCAACAAAGGCGGCCTCCTCCCCCTCTCCCCACCTAAACTTCTGGCCTTTAGCCGTCAAAGCATGGAGAGGCTTAGCAATTGTCGCGAACTGTGGAACCAATCTTCAGTAATAGGACGTGAAACCGACAAAACTGCGCACCTCCCCCACTGACTAAAGAGTTGGCCAGTCGCGCACACACTCTGTGTTGTCAGGGTCCATCGCTATCCTGGAATCGCTCACAATGTGGCCCAAATATTGCACAGAGGTTTGCAACAGGTGGCACTTCGCCGGTTTCAACTTAAGATTGGCCGACCATACCCACGACAGCGCGGAACGCAACCTTTGCAAGTGCTCCTCAAAGGTGCGGCCAAACACAATAATATCGTCGAGGTAAATTAGACAGGAGTCCCATTGCAACCCCGCAAGGACTAATTCTCTCAGTTTCTGAAAGGTGGCTGGGGCCGAATGTAAGACATTTAGAATGGTACAACCCTTGGGGCGTTCTGAATGCTGTTTTCATTTTGGGCGACTCATACAGGGAAGTTGCCAAAATCCGACAAAAGGTCCAAGGTGGAGAAAAATCGAGCACCCAACAGTGCGTCCAGGGAGTTGTCGATTCGGGGGAGAGGTACACATCCGCGACTGAGACTTTATTCAACTTGCGGAAGTCTACACAGAACCGCAGCGTGCCATCGGCCTTTTTCACTAACACCACGGGTTACCCCAAGGGCTGCCGGCAACATTTCCTCCACCGGCAGTTTCACACTTTATTTTTCCCATGGGCTAACCTATAAGGATTCTGCCGAATAGGGGCTGTCGTGCCCGTGTTAATATGGTGTTGCAGAAGGGAAGTGTGCCTGATATCAAACTTTCCCTTACTGAACACCTCCGTATATTCCCGTAAGAAGGATCGCAACGCGGCCCGTTGCCCAATGAATAACTTTGGGTTCTCCCCACACAGCTCGTCTATCCATGCTTCATCAGCCTCTGCCGCCTGCATCACTCTGCCTACCACTGTCTCCCCGGTGGCCTCGAGTATGACCCCATCAGCATTGCGAAGGCTAGCACCGTTCCCGCTTGAACCACTACTGGTTCCACCCCCACATTGAGGACCTGCAAAAACGGTTCCTGACTGCCTCGTAATAGCGTCAGCGTACCCCGCCTCGCCGCCGGAGTTGACTTGGCCTATACAGCCTCCCGCGCCAGCTCCAAAATTGCGGCCATTGGTCGCTTCCCGCAAAATGGAGGCCACCAACCGCATGGTCTCCAGCACGGGAACCCCGGCAGCAGACGGCCGCTCCATCCTCCCTGTGCGAGTTAGCAACTCGTCCACAGCCACCTCCGCCCTCGACGTCGCCGCACCCATTGATGCCACCAGTTGAGCGACCGTCGAGCGGAGCCGATCCACTTCCGCCACCAGCTCCCGCCATCCCTTCATCGGGCCTCGCTGGGGGGAAGCAGCCCTCGCCTCCCCCCTCGGCGGCAGCGATCGTAACTCCACCGGAGCATGTGGCCGGGCGGCGAGGTGACCAACACCTCCGTCACTGGTGCTGTGTTCCCAGCGCCCGGGGGGTTTTTCACTGGGACTCCGTCTCCCAGGGCTACTTGGGGGACCCCTCGGAGGTCCTCTTCCTATGAAGAGCTACAGGTGGGTTCCCACGCTTTCCTCTCTTCGGCATCTTGCAATAGCCACTTCTGACACCACTGTAATGTAGCTCTCAGAGACTCCGTCTTGTCTTTCTGTATATTTATTATGAATAAAGTCCACTGACAACTCAACGAGTGACTATATACACTGGGGCAGTTAGACGACTCTATTCTGAGACAACATCGCTTCTAGTCTCAAGACAACTAAAAGACGATGGAGACGACCCATTCCAAGGTGATGATGACGAAGGAGATTCCCCACACCAACAGCCCCCAGGTCCGGTTCGCGCCGGCTCTGATGCCTCACCCGATCAGGCCACGCCATTACTCTCAAATTCTCCTCACCGCACCTGACTCTGTCAAACTCTGCTCTTATTGCTCTTATCCGCCATTGGATCTCGTGCTCCCCCTCACGTGACCCTGTAACTGCTTGTCCCATCAATCATCATTAGCACGTCCATTCGTAACCATGGTCCCAGGGAACCATACTGTCCCTCTATCGCTCCATACTGTCTTTACTATTGCAAACCGCTTTTTATTGTACTGCCCGAATAGCTTCTTTATTGTCTCCATCTTGTGCAAAATGCGGGCTGCTAGGGGTTCTTAGTGGACAACGTCAATTGAGATCAAACATCCCCCAGTGCTCAGAGCTCTGCAATTGGCTACCGGGTACCCCTTTTGGGTTTCAGTCAAAATCCTTTTGTTAACGCAAGGGGATTTTTTTGCTGTGAGGTACGCTATGTAAAATAAGATACATTCAAATTCTACTGATGTTTTAGAAGCATTAAAAATAATAATTGCAGAAACTAATATAGTTGTGTGAATTCTTAAAATATTCAGTTGTCGATTTTAACCCCAATCCTTAAAAAATATAGGGATGAAATATGTTTTTTTTACATAATTCGTCAGAACTTTCCATCTTACATTTTGAATGGTTCATTCTAAATATGACAGCAGATTTGTAATAGAGCGTTTGATACCAACCGACTGGTATGAATTAACAAACACCAATGTGTATAATACTCTTGGGTTCTTTCGGTAAAGTCACGTAGGTATAAAATAAAACAAATCACGACGTTTCGATTGCAACACAAGCAATCATCATCAGGTGGGAAAACCACGGCAATATTTTTTTTGCTGAAGTTGGAGAGAGAGTTGCCGTGGTAAGAGGTTATATAGGTAAGAAAGGGGGGAGGGGCAAGGGGGGAGAGAGAGGGGGAGGGGTGTGGGGTAGGGGTGGATGCTAGGAGAGGAACGTGAGGCTGGGGGGGGGGGAGTGGGCGGGGCTGGAAGTGGGAGGCCGAGAGAACTTTGACTTTACCGAAAGAACCAAAGAGTATGGATTCCTGCAGTCACGAGCTTCAAATCTAGATTAATGTGTATCAATTAAAACAAATTACTAAACAAGCAATATATCTTGTTCCACAGATATTATTCTGTAGAATTAGTTTGATCACACCCTGCAAGCCATCTCTCGACTACGTGATTTTCTCTGGGAACCTGAGCAGTGGAAATGGCTCCATCACTCTGGCTTCAGTCCCAGCGAATGTGAGTGGGATGTACTGCTGTATTCTGGAATCAAGCACAGCTGCTCTTCATCAGATCGTTTACAATTTGACGGTAACTTCTCAAGGTAATGCCACAAAACTTGAGATATAATGAAACGTCTGCATATAAACATTCATATTAACCATTCACTCGATGCAAATAAACTACACATGTTGTGGTTAAATTGGTAACACTTATAGTGGTGCATCGATTGACATATCTTAACATCACAAAACATTGTTATTTGTGTGAGCAAGAATCGATTGTTTATCTGCATGCGTGTGTTCTATGAATTCCGCTCACTTTTCTCCTGAGGTAATTGAGGCCGCTTCATTCACGACAATGTAAAGAAAATTGATTCAAGAATAAAATCGCGATCCTTGAATCGCAACAATGCATGATTTTATTAATCTTAATCGTAACAAATGTTTTTTTCTCTCTCCCAATATTAACACAATTGCACTGTATTACCTCAAATTCGCTCGGGCAACTTGGCACCCAGAGTGAGCAGCTCACAATCAGAAGGTTCCAAGTTTACTCAGCCATGATCCTTCAAAGGGTTGACTAAATGAGTACCACTTTGTGGGGAAATCAATTCGAACTTATATACTATGCTTTTTCATGTATTTTTAAAGGGGGGCCATGGTGGCGAGATGTTATCTTCCTTGTCTGGTATACAGGAGGTCGGAGGTTGAATCCCGGCCCTGACACCTGCTGCTGTATATTTGAAATTTGCGACTCTCTCACTCTCCGTAGTCGCTTACATTTTTCTCCGTGTCCTCCACATTTTAAATCGACATCACGCATTTAAAGAATTTGGCTGCTATACATTTCCACGTGATGAGCCCCTTTGTTGAGCTATCATTTGTGGCCAAGTCACTTCTGAAAAAACAATAACTACATAGCTTAGTGGGGCGTGAACTGGTAAATAAAAATAATTGTTTAGTTTTAGCATTCCCGACAACTCAGGGAGGTTAATTCATTTTTGTGCATGATACGGGCACAGAATGGGTGGCATGTGCTTCCAGAGCCACAACATTCACATACTTTGACCTCAAATGATGACCAAATACATAAATATGGTTGACTGCGTACTTATTAACTATTGATGGAAAATCTCAGAGTGTACTGTAGCCTGGAGTTTGATACAGACCACCGCTAAGTTATCACAACCAGCTTAAACGATTGTCCAACAAGAGGTCTCCAACAGCGTCCATGCTATAATATAAAAAAAACAAGTCCTCAACATTGACAACCAATTCACGACTCTTTCAAAATGAGCAATTGACAGACTGGGACCCAGTTTCTTCTCGACTCTAAAATAACGGTGCAAAGACCCGTCACTTTGAAACTCGTCGCAATTTTTAGGAAGGAGTTAAGTGATGACGGACTGTGTTTAATTGGGGATAAATAAAAAAAAATGACAAGTCTCCACAAAGACTTCACGAGGACCCGAGGGCAAAACAAGACTCAGATCTGGGACGGCCGCCATCGGTGGTCAAGATGAGAAAGCTGCAGCGACACGGGAGCGGTGACTCTCTCAGATGGGTAACAAAGCGAGCCATTCCCTTTTACCCATTTCGGGCATCTGTGGCCGGAGCCTACCGAAATGCGTTCCTGCCACACTTACGGATGCTAAGTGGCCACCTGGGTCAGTGAGGTGAATAGCTTGCTGGGGGGGCGGGGAAAGAAGGGGTCAAATGGACGATGCACATGGCGGTTCTTTGCTCTCGTGTCTGCTCCCCGTTTGCCCTTGTAGAGAGGCTGGGATGATGATCTCACCATCGAACAAGGACAGTCGTATGTATGCACGTATGTGGAACTTCTTTCACACCGTACGTTGCCAACCGTGCTAATCGGAGGTGCGGGGGGAGGTCAAACCACATTGCGCGGCGCTTTCAGATGCTGACGCTGCTCCTTCTGCGGGGCACCTCCGGAATGCCCTCCCTCTCCTCCCTCCCTCCTTTGTTCATGAAACCTCAGCACGATCTAGCCCACAACAGCTTAATAATATATTGGTCGCGGAAGCATACGACGTGTTGAATCAAAGTCAAATCGTGCACACGCAAATGGGTAGATTGTTTAAAGCTTGCCAATGCACGTTTGTCCTTGAAAGTGTTTAATCAGCATTACGGGTCTTGTACTGGTATCTTCCAGGACAAAACACAATTTGCGATATTGCAGTTAATACTTTTTTGCTCTGGCGTGTGCCTTAAACCACTTTCATATTTTTTTTCCAATTCGGTAAGCCCCTAATAGCAGGTAGACAGAAAGGGCTTATGCATTATCACCTTAAACGTCAGTTGGAGAAAGTTTAATCCAAACTAAACTGAAAGCAATTTTTAACCAGGTAAGGACCACTGTGTTACGTAATATATATGCCAACCAAAGAACATCAGTTCGAACAGAGTATGGGGAGATACGAGAATTTGACATTCAGAAAGAAGTAAGACAGGACTGTATACTGCCTCCATACCCATCCAATTTGTACAATAAGCGAATTATGCGAGATGCAGGCTTGGATTCCATTGAAACAGTCGTGACGATTGAAGGCAGACGAATAAACAACTTACGAATATGCTGATGATACCACCCTACAAGCAAATAGCAAAGCTGAAATGATGACCCTGTTGGTAAATGTAAAAGAAGCAAGTGAGAAGGCTGCACTCTGCCTCACTTTCAAAAAGACGAAAGGAATGATGACAGAACAACTAAACTCATTTAGTCTGGGAAATTAATCAATCGAAGTTGTGAAGAACTTTGTTTTCCTGAGGTCTTTGATTGCTGAAGACGGGGAGTCTAACCAGGAGATGAGAAGGCGGCCAGTTCTCAGTAGAACAGCCATGTCACAGCTCAATAAGATATGGAGAGACAAGGGCATTACCATAAACACAAAGCAGAGACTTGTGAAAGTTATGGTATTCCCTGTTGCCCTATATGGATGTGAGTCATGGACGCCGATATTGAATGAGTGAAACAGGATCAGTGGATTTGAGATGTGGTGCTGTAAAAGAATGCTAGATATACCATGGAAAGCCAAAATAGCAAACATGTCCGTTCAGAGAGATATTTGTCGCGCTCCTCCACTCGAGGCCTTATTCATGAAGCAGAAATTTACATACTTTTGACATGTTATGAGGACCTCTGTTCTAGATGAATTAGTCTTGCTTGGGAATGGAGAAGGTACCAGTGGCAGAGGTAGACCTCGGAGGAGGTGGATGGACGACATCAAGAACACCACTGGTTTTTAACTAAGCCAGCTACGAGAGGCACTGAGAGACATGTTTTGATGGCAGAGTCTGGTCGTGGATGTCACCAGAGGTCGAACTCAACATGACAGCACAAGGTGACGAGGTGAAGGTCCACTGAGCTATATAGCTCTTTTTTCAGAAGCCACTTGGCCACAAATTATAGCTCAACGAAGTGGCTCATCACATGAAAATTTAAAGCAGCCAAATACTCTAAACGCGTTCATGTTGATTCTAACAAAGGACCGGGAGAAAAATCCATGCGACCACAGCGAGAGACACATGCAAACTCCAAATATACAGCAGGCATCAGAGACGGGATTGAACACATGACCAGCTGTATACCAGGCAAGGTAGTTAACATCTCCTAGCCACCACAAATTGCGGCATCCCTTTCTCTGCAACAGGTACCGCTGCTACGACGCGTGCAGTGACATCGCCGGTGACATCGACGGTGCCATCGACGGTGCCATCGACAGTGCCATCGACGGTGCCATCGACGGTTTCGCCTTTGTGCGGCAAAGCGGCAATCGCCATAACGGCGTGGGCTCTGATCTTCCTTCTGGTGCTGATGGTGCTTCTCTACCGGTGCCACCACCACTACCACAGCAGGAATTGGTGTTGCTGGAGGAGAATGAAAAGTAATTTCGGCCTTGGTGGTGGTGATGATAGTGGTGGGAGTGTTGTTGTTGTTGGTGGTGGTGGTAGAAGGAAGGGAGACTCGGTAGAGATGCAGCACCCTGGTGGAAAGACTCGTCCCTTGGATGATATGGAAACGAGTGAGGTGCGTGAAATGTATCGATCTCTTTTTTTTGAAAACTCTATTATTCTTCTTCTACAAGAAGCTGGTTGTTGATGTTATCACCAGCGAAACATCAAGGTACTCGAATTCTAAATGTTGTGGGTTGACATTCCAACACACCGGTGTGCTGAGGTAGTAACTAATTGGCACGTTTTGTTGACAATCCTTAATATTCTTGATATTTGGCTATCAGGTCGTGGCGGTTTTAACCACATTAATATGTATGCGATCTCACCCACAAATGTGTTATTATGGATAATGTTGGTCGCGAAAACTCATTTCTTGAGAACTGCTTTTTGTATTTAGTTTGTTGTCCTTCCCCAGCACCTCCTATAAGCACGGTTGACTATGTACAGTGTAAAAGACGTTCAACACCCATACACGTGTAGAGGTGTTAACTACGCGCTGTTGCGTAACCTGCGTTGCCACCAGGGTGGTACAGCATTACCCCTGGGTACAACGGTTGGGGTCAGTCGAGGTGAAACGGATCGTGGCCAGGGTTTGGTGCGAACAAATCAGACGGTTCCACGTGGGAATGTATAATTGGTTCTACCTGGCCACGAAGGGGTATAAGACGGGTGACCCAACGGACCTCGGGAAGTTCGCTCCCTGCACGAAGACAGAAGACTGGGCTGAAGCCTAGCTAGGACCCTGGACCAGCCTTTCAGCCCTTCTAAGGGCTAAGGCTCGGCATACCCAGTGGTCAGGACCCACCGGGCCAGCGGTGGGTCAGATAGCCTCCCTTAGGTCCTAGCCGGAGGACTAGGATAGCGGTAGACGTGTGAGTCCCGCCAAGTCCGGAGGTTGTACCTCCTTAGGTATCAAGGAGGTTAGCGGTAGACGTGTGAGTCCCGCCAAGTCCGGAGGCTGTACCTCCCTAGGGTATCGGGTGAGGGGACCGAATATCCCTCTGTGTGTGTTAAGCGATGTATAAGGAAATAATACAATAAACAGAGTGTGCCTCCTAAAGAAGTCTGCTCGTCCTTGGAGTCAGAAGTGGTTGGAAATGGAAACCAGAAGTTCAGCCCACGCGCGGAGCCAGAACGAAGATAACGCTGTCTCACCTGCAAGCACCACCAGCTCCGCTGAAAACGGTGCCGCGTTGACGGCCGCCCAGCCACCGGTTGAGCAGCCGGTTGCTCCCCCTGCCATGGGGGACGGACTCAGGGCAGCACACGGCCGTCTCACTCAACTCCTACACGCCGCGGCCTCCATTCTCGAAGAGATCAACTTGGACGTTGCGGGCAGGCCGAGTCAACCGCCGGCAGACGTTCCCGCCATCGGCCGGGGCAGACATTTTGATTTTCCCGCCGGGAACCACGTGATTCCGCCGGAAGCGGAAGCCAAGGGCATCCTGGGAACGCGGGGGGCCGATCACAACCCGCAACGTCATCAGCACGCGACGCTGCGGATTCAAGTTCCTCAGCAGACGCCGCGTCATCACTGTACCGACACGGTACAGTAGACTCTATCGGCCGGGAAATCGCCGATCTCCGGCTCGAGACGGTACAAGCTGAGGGGGAGACGACGTCCGCCCTCCAACAACGCCTGCCCATCTTCCGAGAATTCACATCTGAAGGGGGCGACTGGGCGGCGTTCCAGCGTCGCTTCTTGAGCCACCAAGAGATGGTGGGCTGGTCGGACGCACAGGCGCTCCGAGCACTACCGGCCACTTTGGATGACGACGCTCTCGCCTCGCTCCTCACCATCCCCAGGCAACAAAGGGCGACTCTTCAATCGGCCCTCCGACGGATGTCCGACGTGTACGGGCCTCCATCCGATGTCCGCAGCCGATTTTACGACAGGCGACGCCGCCCTAAAGAGTCTCCGTTGGCATTCCGGACCGCTCTACTGGCGATGGCAAGAGCGGGTTACCCTCGCATGGACGACGAGGCCATCGATGCCATCGTTCTCCAGAAGATGCTGGAGCTGGCGCGCGAGCTGCGCATCGTCATCCAAGTGGTGGACGACGACGGTATGTGCTCGCTACGAGCCGCTCGGTGCATCCACGCACATCTGCTGCTCCACACGGAATCGACCATCGCCGCCTCGGCTTCGACGTCGGAGCCTGCCAGCAGGGACGCCGAGTTCTCCCCCGACCGGGCCTTCATGGCGACCAGGTCAACGGGCCGGCGATCATCCGACCACGCTGGTCGCCGCAACTACCAGCAGCGGGGACGGCCTGCTCCACGCGGCCACTTGACGTGCTTCAACTGTGGCCGACGAGGCCACATCTCCTCTGACTGCCGTGCGCCTCGACGACGCCCCTCCGCATCCCGGGGCCAGGACTACAGGACGTCCACGGCATCGCGGCAAAACCAGGCAAGTCGCGACTCCTCTCACGCTCGGCCCTCATTCACACCATACACACTGCAACGCACCATAAGAAGGGCTCGCGATTCGGCGTGTGATGGGGGGTATTCTGGCGTTTGTTCGCGGCCACTCGGACCTGGGCAGTGGTCTGAGTTGGCCCATAGGGTAGTCGCAGCGACGGCAGGTTCGTCCATGGTTGTCGGATCAATCGAGGGTGTGGAATTTCGCGTGTTGGTCGATACTGGTGCGTCGGCTACGATCATTTCGGATCTGATTTACAATATACTGCCCGTACGATGCCGCCCCTTGGAACGGGTTTCTATCCCGTGTTTCGCCGCTAATGGCTGTTCACTTGGCATTATTGGGCAAATTCGGGCGCAAATTTCGATTGGAGACATTAAATTGGCAGGGTCTATTTTGGTCTCTTCTTCACTCGCCGTGCCGTGTTTGTTAGGCACTGATTTTCTCGCGAAAATGCCTATTAAGATCCTTGTAGATCAAGGCTGCATCGAACTCCCGTCGGGTCGACGGATGGCGTTCTTGCCCACACCCTCACACCCGCGCATGGCTAGTGCCTCGGTGCAGGCGTTTGTTGCGAGCACAGTCCGTATTCCACCAGGGACACAAATGCTCGTGCCCTTGCAACTTAAAAAAACGCTAGCCCCGGAGGCCTCGGCACATGGCATTTTGCTGGGGCCTTCAAACGCAGCTGCTAAGGGGTTAGATTTGGTGGCTGCACAGACCCTCGTAGCAGCCGACAGGGAGCCGTTCTTGCAGGTTTTGAATGTCGGATTGTCCACAACCGTCATTCCGCAAGGAACTGTGCTCGCTCACGCGACCCCGGTGCCGTTGGGGACCGGAGTCGCGGGACACGTGCATGACATGCCGCAGGTCCCACCTCCTTCCGAATCGGATGAGAGATGGTTGGACGCGCTCTGCACAGACACGGGTGATCTGTCTCATTCGCAGCGAATTAAATTGCGCGCTCTTCTGCGAGAATTTTCCGATGTCTTTAGTAAATCTAAATTTGATATTGGCTGCACCAAGCTGCTGCGTCACCACATTGATACTGGTGACGCTGCCCCGATTCGACAAAACCCGTTTCGGCTTAGCCCGGCGGAGAAACAGCATGTAAAATCGGCTGTGGATGACATGCTGAAGGCCGATATAATTTCTCCCTCCACTAGTCCCTGGGGTGCTCCAATAGTGCTGGTCAAAAAGCACGATGGCAGTCTCCGTTTTTGCGTTGATTTTCGGCGCCTAAATAAAATCTCGGTAGCGGACGCCTACCCTCTCCCTCGTATGGACGAGTCATTGGATGCCCTGGCAGGGGCGCACTATTTCTCCACCTTGGACCTTCTGTCGGGGTTTTGGCAACTCCCCCTCGACAAATCGTCAAAACCTAAGACTGCTTTTCGGACACCACAGGGCCTTTTCGAGTTTAATAGATTGCCCATGGGTCTCCACTCGGCCCCAGCGACGTTCCAGAGGCTCATGGAGCTGGTCCTCGCTAGGCTCCAGTGGGACTCATGTCTCATTTATCTTGACGACGTCATCGTCTTTAGCCGCACGTTCGGCGAACACATCGAACGGTTGCGTGCTGTCTTCTTGAAAATGCGGGCCGCTAACTTGAAATTCAAGCCGCAGAAGTGTCACCTTCTGCGTGAGTCTGTGCGCTATCTGGGCCACATAGTTAGCCGCTCGGGCATCTCTACCGACCCTGAAAAAACCAAATGTGTTCAACATTGGCCGACCCCTACATCTGCGGGCGATGTTCGTAGTTTTATTGGTTTTGCGTCGTACTACCGCCGGTTTGTTGCTGGCTTCGCGACGATTGCCAAGCCGCTCCACGCCCTTACGTCAAAAGGGGTGGCGTTTCATTGGGGGGACGCAGAACAGGCTGCGTTCGACTCCTTGTGGAACGCGCTCGTGACGGCACCGTCCCTTGCGTACCCCGATTTTTCCGTGCCATTCGTGTTGGACACCGACGCTAGCAATACGGGGATTGGGGGTGTTCTGTCCCAAAAAGTTGATGGCATTGAAAGGGTTGTTGCCTATGGTAGCAGTCTTGTCTCTTGCTGAACAAAGATACTGTGTGACCAGACGTGAGCTGCTGGCCATTGTTTTTTTTATTCAGCAATACAGGCCGTACCTGTATGGTCAGCATTTTACCGTGCGATCTGATCATTCGGCTTTACAGTACGCTCTGCGGGTTGACCAACCGTCTGGGCAGCTTTCTCGGTGGCTCGAAGTCCTTCAGGACTACGATTTCAATGTCACTTACCGTAGGGGTGCACAACACACGAATGCCGATGCGTTGTCTCGCCTTCCGCCGGCTCAAAAATGTGCGTGTTTTTTGGGCTCGGGCCGTTGTAAGCCGCCACTGCCTGCGCAGGTCGCGCCTCTCACAACGGTGTCAGCCGCACTTCCCGCCGCCTCAGCGCCGATGTTGGATCACGCAGATCCAATGGCCAGTGACGATTTGCTGGGGCTAACTTTGGCCGAATGGGGTCGGCACCAGGGCGAGGACATGTCGTTATTGAGGTTGCGTCGCCATGCGAATAATGCAGCTCCAAGACAGGGCAAATTTAATTCATTTGTCATGAAGCGCGGCTTGTTGATGCATTGGGATGCTGACTCGTGTCAACATAAAATCGTCGTGCCATCTGCCTTGCGATGCAAGGCCGTATGGGCGGCGCATGAGCGTTTATTGCACCTGGGTGTTCATAAGACCATTGGGTTGTTGCGGTTGCAATTTTTCTGGCCAGGCATGCTGCGCGACGTCACTGACATTTTGCTGGGATGCATCCATTGTGCGCAACGTAAACCGCTGGCTAAACCGGCATGTCCACCCCTGCAACCCATTTCGGTCTCTCGTATAAATGAGTTGGTGGCTCTCGATATTTTGGGCCCTTTTCCTACTACGCCACGGGGTAATAAGTACCTTCTGGTTGGGGTAGAGTATTTTACACGGTGGCCTATGGCCTGGGCCCTCCCCAACCAGTCGGCAGCGGCCGTTGTGGACGCCTTTGTTCAAAGCTACGTCCTGGACAAGGGCGCACCAGAACGGTTGCTGACCGATCAGGGAAGAAATTTTTCAGGAGCCTTGCTGACTGATGTGTGCTGCCTGATGGGCACTAAGAAAGTGCGCACTTCGCCCTACCATCCCCAGACCGACGGCATGGTGGAGCGCCTTCATAGAACTCTCACCGCTATGTTATGCCATCAGGTCGATGAATCCCACCTCGATTGGGACTTGCAGGTTCCGGGGGTCCTCGCCGCATACCGTATGGCACCTCACGCGGCGACGGGATTTTCCCCGTTCTTTCTAATGTACGGCAGGGATGCCTTTCCTCCCGCCGACGTTCGGCTGGAAATCGAACAGCCACCGCAAAAGTCAAAGCTCGTTGACCACTTGCGATTCAACCTCCGTAAGTTGGCCGAGGCACGGGAGGCCGCCATTGAAAATTCGGCTTCCCGCCAAAGGGCGAATTTGCGACTGCGGGACCCTCGGTCGTACACGCATCGGTGGGCACCGGGAGACAGGGCATGGCTCCACTGCCCCCAGGTGCCAGTGTCCACGTCGGCCAAACTCCTCAGACCATGGCGAGGCCCGGTTGAGGTAGTGGAAGTCCTGCGTCCCCAATGTGTTAAAATTAGCTGGGGACGGCGTCGCTGGTGCGTTCACCCCTCTCGGTTAAAACCCTTCGTCACGCCACGCGTCCCTCCACAACACACACGACATGGGGGCCGAGTGTGCGACGCGTCCGACGAGCCGGATGTTGCCCCGTTGGTGCCTAACCCGCAGAGCAGGCGTGTCATTCCTCCTGCAGATGACGCGGGAGTGACGGCTCCATGCAGGCCACGTTCGGCCTCAATGGACCGTGGAGCAGCAGGTGTCCCCGTGGAGATGCATAAAGGCCCACCGGATGCTCTGGCTCATCCTCCTCCTTCCCTTGTGCCGCCGACAAAGCCTGCCATCCCCTATGATGGTCCCGCGAAACGCACGCACGCGAAATCTCGCCGGTTGTTATAATGTTTTTTTGGCATGTCTAGTGCCTTGTACATACGTTATGTTGTTAAGGGGGGTATTTATAGGGGTTTAATTGTTCTTGTTGTTCGTGAGGCACACTCACAATTCTTCTAACATTGGTAATTTCGGAGTTTCCCATTGTTGCAGCCGGGACGGCTGGAGCTTCCGAAGGAGGGGGTGATGTAGAGGTGTTAACTACGCGCTGTTGCGTAACCTGCATTGCCACCAGGGCGGTGCAGCATTACCCCTGGGTACAACGGTTGGGGTCAGTCGAGGTGAAACGGATCGTGGCCAGGGTTTGGTGCGAACCAATCAGACGGTTCCACGTGCGAATGTATGATTGGTTCTACCTGGCCACGAAGGGGTATAAGACGGGTGACCCAACGGACCTCGGGGAGTTCGCTCCCTGCACGAAGACAGAAGACTGGGCTGAAGCCTAGCTAGGACCCTGGACCAGCCTTTCAGCCCTTCTAAGGGCTAAGGCTCGGCATACCCAGTGGTCAGGACCCACCGGGCCAGCGGTGGGTCAGATAGCCTCCCTTAGGTCCTAGCCGGAGGACTAGGATAGCGGTAGACGTGTGAGTCCCGCCAAGTCCGGAGATTGTACCTCCTTAGGTATCAAGGAGGTTAGCGGTAGACGTGTGAGTCCCGCCAAGTCCGGAGGCTGTACCTCCCTAGGGTATCGAGTGAGGGGACCGAATATCCCTCTGTGTGTGTTAAGTGATGTATAAGGAAATAATACAATAAACAGAGTGTGCCTCCTAAAGAAGTCTGCTCGTCCTTACAACACTACACACGCATTACCGCAGAGGCCCCCTGTACTTTACCAACCGCGGTTTTGCCTGCCACGTCCTTTTCCAGGAACTAAACCCCCAACGGATTTGCGAGGGATTGCTGTATATATGTTATCTTTATTTTTTTACAAACGCTTTAAAATAAATAAATTACATCTCTGGGAGTAAAGCAGCAGGTAGCCATGACGTCTCCGAGCGATCTGAAGGTGTACAGTGTGCCACAGACCACTCCGCTTTATTCGTGAGCTCGCGGTTTTCAGTGGAAGCCTGGATTAAGATTTTTATTTTTAAAGCCACCTTATCGCTTCCATACAGCCTTTAGTAGGCTCCCCAGTGCGGTCACCCACTCCCTTGCCTACAGATTGGACCACTCTGGTAGAAAATCCACCTCTCTACAAAGGTAGCATTTCAACGCGCGCACTACTGATTGAATGTGATGCTCTGTACCAGGTCGTTTGAGAAGCTGACAATGGGTTGTGGAGGGCCTTCATCATCCCAATAGTGGATTAACCAAGGTTGCCCATTGATGATAATCATCATCGTGTCCTTTTGGCTAGCAAACTCTTGCGAGTTGTTGACCACCATTTGTCTGCTTTGATAACCTGGGCCGCTGGTTGGCTCAGTGTCCCACCGACACACACAGAGAGAGAAGGTAGGTGGCTGTTTTAACTTTACCAGGTTAGCCCCACTGAACTATGTAGCTCTTTTTCAGAAGCGATCTGGCCACACATGATTGCTCAACAAAGTAGCTCATCATGTAGAATTTTATCGCAGCCAAACACTCAAAAGCATTTTTATAAATGTGGAGGGAAAAACAGGACGACCCAGAAAAAATTCAACATGACCACGATGAGAGAGACACGCAAACTCCAAATATACAGGCGTCAGGGTCGGGATCGGGATCGAACCCACAACCCTGTATACCAGGCGAGGTATATAACATATCTTAGCCACTGTGAAGTCAGGGTGTGAATCGAACCCACGACCTCCTGCATAGCAGGCGAGATAGTGAACATCTTGCCACTGTGGGGCCCAGCTGACTCAGACTGTGAGCGAGGAGTTGAAGTCCAATGATAAATGTTGATATGAATCAAGGTGTGGGCTGCCATGACCAAAATCTTGATTCAAAGTAGATTTTTTGGATCAGACCGCGTATGTAAAATGTGTGTCGTACACACCCCTCCACCCGGCATAGCAAATTAATATAATTGGCATGTGAACAAACAATGTAAGTGCATTTCTGCTTCAATACACCGTTGTGTTGGAAAGTAATCTCACAACATTCCCGGTCACGACCAACACCACTGACATTCATCTGAATGGGTCTCTGGGCAGCCTCTAGGTCGACTCAGCCTCAAATGTACACCTGCTGCGGTGTGTAAACATCGCCACTGTGGAATCAAAGGCGCCCGGGCGTGGTGATGGCCACCCACCCCCTCGTGTGCAGTGCCGGCCTTCATAGGTGCTGCTTGCTAACAGCACTTGCCCCAATAGTCTCTCACAGGCTACACAGGTGATCTTTGTCTCTGTATGCGTGTGTCTTTGTATCTGTGTGTGTGTGTCTGTATACAGTGCTGCTCGCTAACAGTACTTGCCCCAACAGTCTGTAAGGCTACACAGGGGATCATTGTCGTTCTGTGCGTGTGTGTATGTCTGTGTGTGTGTGTCTGTGGCTCTTCTTTTGAACAAAAGAATGAAGGGGGCATGGGAGCGTGGCGGTGAGGTGTGGGAAGCTGTAAGCCCCAGGCTACTTTGGGCTCGCCTTCCCATCAACCGGAGGCGAGGAGTGGTGGTCGTGGTTACTTATGCCCCCACCGAAGACGAACATCCGTGGAGGGATGCAGGCAAAGCCGATGAGTCAGATGCCTTCTATGACCTCCTGTCACAGGTGCTGGCTAAAGTGCCCCCTCGGGATTCGAGTCACCTTGTTGGGTGACTTCAATGCCTGAGTTGGTCATGATGCTGGCACCTGGTCTGGGGTGATTGGAGGGCATGGGCCAGATCAGCTCAATAACAATTGTAGGAGGCTGCTAGATTTTTGTACAGCCCATGGGCTTGTAATTACCAACACGCTGTTCCGGCATCGGCGCATCCACACAACATCATGGATGCATGCCGGGTCCAAGCAAGAACATCTGCTGGGCTACATAGTGACGAACCAGCGAATGCGAGCCCATGTCCTTGACACCAGAACCTACCGTGGAGCTGACCTGCCCTCTGACTGTCGACTAGTCATCTGTAAGATGCGCCTGCCATTCTTCCACTCCGGTGGTGGGTGTACACCCAGGACCCCATTCCAACCTAAAGTGGCCTGGTCTCAGTTATCTTATGAAAGTTGCAAGCGATAATTTCATCATCGCTTGCGGCTGGGGTTGGCATCGTCCCTCACTCCTCCTGATGTCGAGGGTAAATGGGCAAGGTTTAGGACTGTGACTCATGCAGCTGCAATGGCTGCTTTGCGTACGCGATCCAGACCTCCCCAGAGACCCTGGCTGACATAGGAGGTGTTCAGGATGGTTGAGAAAAAGCGACAGGCCCACTGTCATCGGCTACAGAATCCCACGTCGGAGAATGGGGAGGCTTACCGCAGCCTTCGCTCGGAGGTTTGGAGAGCCGTGAGGCGCTGGAAGGATGGGTGGTGGTCGCGGGTTGCCTCAATGGCCCGCGATCACAAAACTCTATTTAACTCCGTCAAAAAAGTAACCTGCAGCGCCACACCTATTACCATCATTAGGGGAAAACACGGTGATCCAATCTCCGACCCCCAGGAACAGGTTTGCAGATTTGCTGAGCATTTCTGTGAGGTCCTGGGGGAGGGAAAATCCCTCAGTCAGGAAAACATCATGGCACAAAGTGAGGATGACCCTGCTGAGGCTGCGGTACCTCAAATATTGGAAGAAGTCACCCCCTGTGAGTGGCTGGCTGAAGTACCATCTATTGAGGAAGTACTGAAGGCGATCCGGAGTTTGAGACCAAGAAAGGCAGCGGGCAGAGGTGATCTCCCAAGCGAAATGTTGAGGGAGGGTGGCGTTTGTGCACAGACTGCCCTATATGACATCATAACAACAGTCTGGACCACTGGACAGGTTCCGCAGGATTGGAAGGATGCCCTGGTGGTCCCCCTCTTTAAGAAGGGGGACCGCACAGACTGTAACAACTACAGAGGCATCTCACTCCTCAGTGTGCCGGGAAAGGTCCTGGCAAGGATTATTCAACATCGCCTTGCCAGGCTTGCGGAGCCACAATGCGGTTTCAGGAAAGGGCGGTCCTGCACAGATGCCATGTTTTCTGTCCGTCTGCTACAGCAGAGGTGTAGGGAATTCCAACAAGACCTACATCTCTGCTTTATTGACCTGGTCAAGGCCTATAATACTATCAGTAGGCCTGGGCTCTGGGTTGTTCTTCGTGATTTTGGAGTCCCTGACCCTCTGCTCATGATAATTAAGGACCTTCATTATGGTGAGCGGGCCCAGGTAAAACTACAGGCCAGGAGTCAGAGCCATTCCCTGTACATTGTGGGGTGCGACAGGGATGTCCTCTGACTGCCACATTATTTAACATCTATTTTGACCACGTAGTTCGTGAAGCCTTCAATAGCTGTACCGGGGGAATCTCAATTTGGTACAGATATAATGGGAGGCTGATCGATGCCCGGGTGCGGTCAAGGGATGGCTCCCTATTGCTCAACCACGCTATGTATGCCAATGATTTGGTAATAGCTGCTCATTCAGAGGAGCAGTTGGAGACGCTGCTGCTGAGACTGGAGCGTGCCACTAAGAGATGGGGCCTTACCATCAGCCCCACCAAAACTAAGCACCTGCCTGGGTATTTTGAACAATCGGGCACTCCACCCCCACAACTCCCAATCAGTGATGGGGCAGTTGTGGAGAGAGTGGAGAGTTTCCCATTCCTGGGCAGTGTGCTTATGACCGGCTCCAGTTTAACAGCAGAGGTCTCACTCCGAATCAGTCGAGCGGCAATATATTTTCATCGGTTGCGTAACGCTGTGTGGAAGCTACCTGGTCTGTCGCTCCGCACTAAGCTTCAGGTCTTCTCGGCCACGGTCATTTCCTCCCTTCTCTATGCTTGTGAAACGTGGACCCCCTTAATGGAGCATCTTCGCCGGTTGGAAACATTTAGGCTGGCCTGCTTGCGATCCAACCTGGGTTTAACCAGGCTGGATTGTGTGAGGAGCTCACAAATCCTTGAAAGATCTGGGCAATGTCTCATCGGTGAGCTCCTCCGGCAGGCAAGGCTGCGTTGGCTGGGTCATGTAGCCCGAATGCCCAGCCACCGCATGCCCAAACAGCTTTTGTTCGGCCGGATCGAGGGGGCTAAACGGGCGTGGCACGGGCTAGAGAAGAGATGGAGTGATGTGGTACAGGAGGACGTGGAGCTGAGTGGACTTGCCGATGACTGGTACCAGCGGTGTCAAGATCGGCCTCTGTGGAATAGGCTCGTGAAGGACGCTATTGGGCAGTTGGAGGCAGTCGCCCTCCAACAACAACGGAGGGTGGAGGATCGATGCTCACAACAACGAGCGGAGCGCCGGGTGGCTAAAGCTCAGCAAGTTGGCACAGTAGGGGGCACAGGTGGTGCACCAGCCAGTCATCTCAGTCAGTCGACCCGTGGCACCTGGGTCTGCCCCGTGACCTCCTACCAGCGGGCCTTCGATATTTCATGTGGCCTCAAGGTGCACATAGCCTGGCACAAGCGTCGTGGTGACGTCACCGCCACTTCGTGGCGAATGGCGGTTGTTGTTGTTGTGTGTGCGTGCGTACAATTGTGGGGACTCTGTACGCCCCTTCCGACAAGCAAGCCAACTCATTTCCCACCATATGTAGCGAACCGTGTTAATCGGAGGTGAACATATATTTTACTTATTATATTCCATGTTACTTATTACGTGTAAATGTACAATATTTATTCTTATTTATGAGTTTTACAATGCTTCCCTTTTTTCTTGTTGAACCGTAACTAATTGTAGAACACTGACAATATGTGCATTTAAATACAGTGCATTGTTGTGTTCCGACTGACGAACCATTCGACTTACGAATCGCTCTCAGGAACGGGACCCATTCGTAAATGGAGGACTGCCCGTGTCTCAGTTAAGAGACAACGAGCTAGTGCATTGGCTATTACTTATGAGCATAGTCTCGTGTTTTGAATGGGAAGATTTGTCTTTTATTATGTTATCAGGAGAGAAATGTGGCTCCAAACCCATCTCTGTGCACGCATGACCGGCCACGGCCATTGCCTGGGTTCGATCTCGCGCACGTGGCTTGAGGCTTCTGGGTTTAGCTCACCAGGTAAGAGTGCAGCCCTGACAGCCACTGCGCTCACAACCATTGCTTAACTAAACTATTTACCAGGTAAAGCTCACTGAGCTATATAGCTATTTTTTTTAGAACCGACGTGGCTACCTTATGAAGGCCGCCTTTGTTTCCCTCGTGGCGATGTTTACACACCACTCCAGATATTAGTTTTAGGCTGAGTCGATTTAGGGGAGGCACAGGACCGGTAAAAAAAATCATCACTGGGTGGTGGTCGTGAACGGAAATCGAACTGTGGTCGTCGGGGTCGGAGCAGAGCACGCTAACCACTACACTACTGCTGACCCAGAAACACACGCACACACACACACTCGCTCACACACAGCCCTGCTCGTGGCTGTGGTAAATAACAACACGGCGATTTTTCCCAGAGAGGAAATGGAATTTCTCACCGACCGAGTGACGCATCTGGCTCGACCGCACGCCCTTTGCTCACAGCGGCTATCGCGAGGGAGCTGCAGCTTGGAGCAAGACGCGAGCGCAGACAAAGCGAGAGCTACGCATCCGTATGTATGTTGTGTGTATGTTGTATGTGTGTTGTATGTGTGTATGTTGTCTGTGTGTATGTATGTTGTCTGTGTGTATGTGTGTATGTTGTATGTTTTATGTACGTGTGTTGAACTTCTTTGGCACCGTACGTAGCCAACTGTGCTCATCGGTGGTGCAGGGGAAGGACAACAAACTAAACACAAAAAGCAGTTCTAAAGCAATGAGTTGTCAATCTCTATGATTTAAAACTGCATAGCTCCAGTGGCTTCCTAATATCGGAAGGAAGAGCGCTCCAGACGGCTGCAGAAGCGCGATGCGGTGACCTCTCTCTATTCGATGACTAGCCAAAAGTGTAGTATATAGTGTAGTGTATAGTGTCGTGTATATTGGTGTAGTATAGTGTCGTGTATTTAAAATATAATTTGAAAGCGTGCGATGCGGTGACCATCTTTGTTCGATTGCTATCCAAAATCCGTTACTGCGATGATGACCGGAGTTCACGTGATGTTTTATGCTCTTTGACGAGATCAGCGAGGTATTGTGGTTCATTTGTGGCAAGCACTTTGTGTGTATAATGAGTGCGGTGTTAGCCACCCATCCCCTTCGTAGGCGTTACTCGCTACGAGCACTTGCCCCAACAGTTTGTTCAAAACTTTAAGGGGGATGTCTTTTTGTGTAATGTGGATGTACTAACACATGCTGCGTGTGTGCATAGCAATGTCTGTGTGCTCCTATGTACGGGAGTGGTAGTTTAGCGATTAGTGTACGGCCCTAGGAACCCGGCGACCCGAGTTCCATTCCCGCTCACGGCCACCATCGGTGACTATTATCTGGACCAGTTTTGGGACTACGCTAGCTTGACTCAGCCTTTAATGAGCCTCTGCTGTGAAGCAAAAATATCAGCATTGGGGAGACAAAGGCGGCCGGGCAAGGTGTTGGCCATACACCTCCCCCTTCGTGTTTTGTGCTGGCCTCCGTAGGTGCTCACTACTCACTGCTCTTGCCCCAACACTCTGTTAGAGGCTACACGGGGGATCTGTATCTTTGCTGTTGTGTTTGCCTCTGGAAATGCTCCATGGGGCTCGTGGCATTTTGTATATGCGGAGTGTATTTGCTACATCATACTTCGCCACGCTGGTCAATGCCAGTTGGTGGTTAAATGGAGGGGAGATGAGGGAGCCATTACTTTTTCAGATATCAATGCAACATCTATGCTCTCCGTGGCCTGGAATCGAACTCATGTTTACACGTCGTGGCGTTGTCGATGTTGGGGAGACGTTGGTATTGTTATGTCAGAACGTTGCTGGTATTGATGTTACGTCATGTTGTGTTTTGATGTTGATAGGTTATATTACTAGTTCATAAAGCTGTCTTCGCCAGGCAAAATATTTCATTAAACATAACCATTTTGCTAGGTTTTGTTTACAACTTTTATCTACGATCGGACATGAAAAACTACTAAAAAAATTCCGCTAAAAAATGTAATTGTTGACAACTTTGATTCAACTTCTCATGTTAAAGCCGTACCCATCGGAAACTGCTCAATTTAAATATTCCATTCTTTTTTTAGAAGAAAGAACAAAACATTTCTACATCATAAAATGTTTTTTTTTCATTAAAAACCACTTGAAACCGAAATATCTAAAAAAATATAAAAGAATGGTTCTCTATACTCTTTGGTTATTTCGGTAAAGTCGCGTAGGTATTAAATATGTCACTTATTTGATTTTATACCTACGTGACTTTACCGAAAGAACCAAAGAGTATGGATTCCTGCAGTCACGAAAGCTTCAAATCAAGAGTGGTTCTCACTAAAATTGGATTTGCTGTTTAATGCTCTATCAAAGTAAACAAACGCAATCTTATATTTTGAACGTTTTGTGAATGACATGCACAAACATGTTTATAGGGCACTTAAAAGCGATATTTGGGGGCCTTAAAATGAAAAATCTCGGATTGTAAGATTTATCTTCTGAAGTTTGTGTCATAAAAGCGACCTATGTACCAAATTGCAGCTTTCTACCTTGTCGGGAAGTACTCTAGAGATGTTTTGAGACGTACATAGAGATTATGGTCTTAATTTATATTTAGTGTTGTTGATATGTTAATGATGGTGGTGTTATATTGTCATATTATTTTTTCCGTTACATTATTGTTATTCTATCTTTGATGTATTATTGTTACCGATCTTTGTTGATGTTATACAGTTGGTGACATTGACATTTTGTTTCATGTTTAATTGTTCTTGATATCGATGTGTTGACGCTGTGGACTTTGATGATAAGTCAAATTGTTGTTGTTGATGTCGATTGACCATAGGCCAGCAAATGTTGTTGGGAATTGAACACCAACAACTCAATGGTCGCTTGCAATGCACTAGAGGAGTGGTTATAAAAACTTGTATGGCAGGCGGACCACTTATCCGATGCAAACTATGACTACGATGTTTTTTTTTATTGTGCCAGGTAAAGTCAACTGAGCTATGTAGTTATTTTTCAGAAGCGACCTGGCCATCACAAATTACGGCTCAACAAAGTGGCTTATCACGTGGACATTCATAGCAATATCCAAATACTCTAAACGCACATCGACTCTTAATGTGTAGAGACAAAACCTGAGGACCCGGAGAAAAATCCACGTGACCACGGGGAGAGAGAGATACGCACACTCCAAATATATGGCAGGCGTTAGGGTCGGGATCAAGCTCACAATCCCCTGCATACCAAGCGAGGTAGTTAACATCTCATCACCGTGGCGCCAAACATTTCTGCTAACCACTCAACCTCTCTACCCCTCGTGACAAAACGCATTCACTTATCTTTGTAAATACCAGCAATATAACAGGATTCATATTACCGGAACATCCTTATAGCTGCGTTTTTACACAACTAGAATGATATATTTTTATGGGGGGGGGGGGAGGGATTTATCTCTTAGGGTTCAGGCAGTTTGATGAGGGTAATTGACCTCATTTCTTTGGTTCTTTCGGGAAAGTCACGTAGGTGAAAAAATAATGATTATTTATTTATTTTTTATTTCATTTTTTTATTTTTTTCACCTAAAGAGAGTTATATTATTATTAATGTCTGAAACAAGGGTCTAAACATGTCCTTATGGACACCTGTGACAAAAAGAGTTTCATGGCTCATCGGATGTCCTCCTGCAGTGTAAATTATGATTCTGATTCTGAACCTGTGTTTGCATCTGTAGCCGGTCTGCCCTGCTGTACCCTCTTGTTCCGTTTTCGTGAATCGTTGCGAGGGGGGACAGGTCGGCTAAATAGACAGCAGTCAGAACAATAACAACAATAAAACTAATAAAGTTCTGAGACGATGATTCGATGTACTCTGCGTTGTGTTCTGTCTTCTGGAGAAGTAGTGGCAACTCCACATCAGCTGAGCCACCAGTGGTTTGTGGTGGTGGTTGTGAAACGGCAAAACTTTTTTCAAAAGTCGTCTTCAGAAGGGATATTTCCTATCTGCAATGAGGGCACAGACTAAATAATTAACCTGTCAGCAGTAACGACATCTTGTCCAGCTGCGGCTGGACGAAGTACGTGTGAAGCTAATGGAGTGACGTGACAGTGGCGGTATTAACATGGGCAGCAGCAGTACCAAGTATAGAAAGTTATCACTGAAGGCCTATGAAACAGAAGTTTCTAGGGCCTACAAGAACATTCATCCGGGCCTGAGCTAATGTCAAATGTGCAGTTCACCAGCACGAAGTCCGCGCAAATCTAAATTGTGGACGTGGCTCGTACTCTGCTTTGCACGTGGGGGGCTCGTGGTCCAATCGCTGATCACTGTTGGCATTCACTTAAATAATAAAATAAAACACCCGCCTACCCCTAACTATGAGCAGAGTGCACACTTATACGTGTGATTAATCACAGGTGAGCTCATACCCGGCTACACTTTCATTGAAAGTGTTTTTTTTTAAAGCGTGGCTTTTTGCTGATGTGCAGTGAACGTGGGGTGCCGCAGTGACGAGATGTTATCCCCCTTGCCTGGTATGCAGGAGGTCGTGGGTTCGATCCCGACTAACGATACCCGTTGTATATGTAGTGGGTTCACTTTGAGCACAATAACTCAGGAGGCAACACGTTTATTCTACAAACACAACGGGGTAACTACATAACCGGTACTACCACGGGATAACTACATAACCGGTAACCACCACGGGATAACTACATAACCAGTAACTACCACGGGATAACTACATAACCGGTAACTACCAGGGCATAACTACATAACCGGTAACCACCAGGGAATAACTACATAACCGGTAACTACCACGGGATAACTACATAACCGGTAACTACCACGGGATAACTACATAACTGGTAACTACCACGGGATAACTACATAACTGGTAACCACCACGGGATAACTACATAACCGGTAACTACCACGGGATAACTACATAACCGGTAACTACCACGGGATAACTACATAACTGGTAACTACCACGGGATAACTACATAACTGGTAACCACCACGGGATAACTACATAACCGGTAACTACCACGGGATAACTACATAACCGGTAACTACCACGGGATAACTACATAACCGGTAACCACCACGGGATAACTACATAACCGGTAACTACCACGGGATAACTACGTAACCGGTAACCACCACGGGATAACTACATAAACGGGTCAGGTCAGTCGGCACACTGCCTGACCCACGATGCTGAGCACAAAGACCGAAGACCCAGGGGAAGACGTAGCACGGCGGGTTCCACTCCAGCAGACAGCCCCAATGCAGCCTCGGGACCTCCCTTTTATACCTTCCAGCGTGGCCTGGCTCCGCCCTCGGCCACACCCCCTTCTGGAACCTACCAGAAGGTTCTGGGCCATACACCTTTGGCCCACTTCCCTTACCCTGGCCTAGCACGTGCCCTTGCCACTCAACAGGGCTGCTACGTCTTCAGATGCCCTCTCTCTGCCAGTCACTAGAACTATGCCCCCTAGGGACCCTTTACATGACATTGCATATCCTGCTGGCAGAGAGGGCTACTTCACTCCCAGTTCCCCTTTCTATCAGTAACTGGCACTCGGTTCTGTAGTGACCCATTATATGTCACTACAAATATTTCAAGTTTGCATCTCTTTCTTTCTATCTTCCTGTCTCCGGGGTCCTCCGGTTTTTCCTTCCAAATTTAGAATCAACATGCCATATAGATTTTTTAGCTTCTATAAATGTCCACATGACAAGCCACTTAGGTTGAACTGCTATCATTTGTGATGGCCAGGTGAGCTCACACCGGGCTACACATCACAGCCACTCCTGGGTCAGGGGACCGCACCTCTGAGAACCACTGCGCTAGAGGAACAGACACACGGGCAGCGGTCATGCAGAGCAATGTCGTTCTCCTGCACCAGTCCCTGGAGACAAGAACACAATGCAACGCCAGCGAGCACCGACTGTTTCATGCTATGCCTATGTGTATCTATGTTGAACTTATTTCTCACCGTAATAATAATTATTATTGCATCCCATAATGCTGCACATCTATTATCCAGTTCCGTACAAAAATACGAAAATAAAACCCAACTGCTTATAAAAAAGTTAATACGTAAATAACGAGAAAAAATGCACATAACAAGAAACATTATTCGTTTTCAATGTAGTACAGTGCTGTAGTGGAGTGTATAATCACGTAATGTATAATAGTGTAGTGTGTTGTGTAAAGTAGTGCAGTGTATAGTAGTCCAGTATGTAGTGTAAAGTGTAGTGTATAGTAGTGTAGTGTATTGTAGTGTAATGTGAATATAACTGGTCACAACGGGACCCTGTGTGTTGTGCTTGCTCTTACCTTGCCCTGTCCTCATCCCTGTCTCTTGTAACCCACTCTAGGAGCTCCCAACCATGAACCACCGCACATCCGCCTTCTTCATAACGGTAATGGCGGTGGCGGTGCACGTGACTAACTCAAGTAAGAAAGATGGAGTGGAACGTTGGTAAACAACAGAATTCAGCGTGCGTGTGTGCTCTCCAATGTGCGCTCCTTCGGTTGTTTACATTCGCGATAGTAATGGTCGCGCCCAGTGCCGGATTATCCCAGTAGTAAAAGCTGCTACGTATGCTACGGGCTGTTGTATATATAAGCCTTTTTCCATTTTTTTTAAGGATGAGTTTGACATTTTTTTTTCGTGGTGTCGCTTGGAGGCCAGAGGGGATGAGGTGAACAACCCCTCCCCTCACAGCAGCCGCCATTCTCGCACACAACAAGCCGCCGGAGATAAGCCATAAAAAGTAATAAAACCCAAAACAAAGAGGAAAAGGGGGGGGAGGGGGAATTACTAATGAGACTCGAGGGGAAATCTATAGGACTTCAAAGGCCCCCTTTTTAAGAGCACAGACAACCAGGCGCCACGAGCACAGGCGACTTCTAAAATAATTTTCCTTTTCGTTGCTCTTAATACAATGGTTAAAGTTCAGAACTTAGCCACAAATTAGTCGACATCATAGACTGTCCACACACTCACTACGATAAAAACAGACTACAATCTACATAGTGTGTTATTACTTCTCATACATAACATTGATACTAACGTTATTCACCTTAATTTACATTACATCTTGCCATTTACGTGACTTTGCAAAAACCAAAGAAATGAATTCCAGCAGTCAAGAAGCTTAACCAATAACTCGAGAACAAACAGCACAAACCCAGGATACAGGCGAGGGAACGAAAATTAATAAACCCTAAGAAATACGTGGTGATGATGTTAAATCACAAATCTTGGGAAACATAAACCAAATAATAATAATTATGCAGTATTAAACCGGCGGGCCAGCCAGAAGAGATGAGGCGAGGTGGGTCGATCACATGACCAAGATAAATGTATCCCAGAGAGAAAGAAAGCCTCCTGGCCGCCTTTGTCTTCCAGCAGCACGTAATAAGAATTTGCATACGCAGGCAGAGGGCATCTCCTCTTAAAATAAAAATCAAATACCACGATGGAAACACTACTACTACATACCTTGAGTCACGTACAGAATAATAACTACAAGTGGTACGGTTAAATTTCGATTTAAAGCTTTCGTGACTGCAAGGATTCATATTCTTTGGTTCTTTCGGTAAAGTCACGTAGAATGAGAATAAAATAATAAATGGATTAAATAAAATAACACAATTGAACCAAAGAAGTGGTACGGTATCAGACTATGAGGTAAAATAAATGTTTAACTTCAAAAGCCTCAACACACCCTTTTTGCGAGGCAAAAGAATGTCACACCAGGAGGGAAGAGCAGAGGGGAGAGGACTCGACCGGACAGGGGGCACCCCTCTCCTTCCAGATTAATTAGTGCAGAAGGTGTGAAAGAAGGACGCACTCGGGGGCAATCTGGAGCATCTGTTTCCTTTTGAATGCGGGATGGCTTGAGGAAGGCGACAGGAAACCATGCCTTGAGGAAACTCATTACCTCAATAAATATGACACACACACGGACACACGTACAACCCCCCCCCCCCCGCAACACAGAGAAAGATCAAAGGAAGTTCCGGTCCTTTGTGAGAAGGCGAGCCAGAGAAAGAAATTTCGGCATAAAAAGAGAGACAGAACCACACAATCACAGCTACCAGCGGCAGAAGACGGCGACCATCAGCTCGGCAAGGACAGCTCAGAAGAGGACAGCAAGCCAGCTCCGGGGCATGGCCTAGAGATCAACAATGCGTGTGAAGCATCGCAGAGAAGAGGGGTGAGGTGATGCTCTATACTGAGTTCGGCATGGACCGACAGAGTATCGCTGAAAGTTATTCTGAGCGTAAATCAATCAACCTCGAGAAAGGGCGGAGTGGGCCAAGCAACAACAAAGCCAGCATTGCAGAAAACCAGCTGCACGCGCAATCGGCACCGCCAGAGAGAGACGGAGCAAGTGAGAGAGTGCGCAGCAGCACCACCAGCACCACCAAGCAAGGGTGCCAGCTGCCAGCGGACAAGCGTCGTGCCGACTCGGCTCATCCGGCAGGGGAAAGACCCTGATCAGCCACCCGTGAGCAAGAGTGTCAGCGCCAGCGAGCGCGCTGTGGGTTCGACCCACACGCACACCGACCAGCACCAGCTGGGAACCAAGACAAGAGTGAGGAACTGCAGCCAGCGGACGAGCTGCGGGCGCTATCTAACGACGGATCATCGCGCACGACGGGGAGCATCGTGCCGACTCTTCCACCCAGCTGTGGACAGCACTGTGGCCGCCCGTGTGAAAGAAGGAGTGCCAAGCTGTTCGTATGATACACACAACCTCACTCCCTGACCGCTCCGCAGGGAACAATCATATTTTGAAACAAGGGATGCCCAACCCCGGCGTCTGCTTTTTGCAAAGAATTGAACAAGTGGCAAAGAAGACACACAACACGCATATCGGGACAAATACGATTGTTCCAAAAAGTTATCTTTGTGTTTCAAGAAGGGTTGCCATTCAAAGGTGGTGCATTAAATATCAGCTGATCGTGAAAAGCATTGCTGCCCGTCAAGTTACATGAATACGATGGTTTAGAAGTATTTTACTCATCCGTTTTCGTTAATTGCATAATCTTGCCAATGCATTAATTGATAACTACTCTTGCCTTCGGGACATGTTTCTTTATTGCCTTCGTATGAATATCGTTGCATTAATTTTTAAGGACGTTTTGTTCCTATCGCCGTGTATGCTCGCGTACTCTGAGGAATAATCGATTGTTCTGTTACCCAGTTAACAAACGTGATCATTGCAGGTTAAAGGTATGGATCAATGAGGGGTACATCTCCAGGAGTACTGTGTTGACAATTTCAAGCATAAGCGTTCGCATATTAGAGTGTTAAGGTTTTGTATAGAAATTAAAATTGCTTAACACAAGAAGTGTCTGCGTGGTGCCTTCCTAAGTTCATGCATAATAATCTTAATTATAAGAACTGTATCCTGTGGTGAGATTTGAATTTGGAGACATGACATAAAAACACTAAGACAAAATCAGTAAATGTTAAGCGAGAATAATTGTATCATACCGATTGATAATACGAACCTAGACAGCGAAGCCGAGCTTAATCTAGTATACTTACAGCACACCTGCATAACTTCATACAATTAATTGTATGATCCCGATTGAAAATACCACCCTGGTAAGCGGGACCGGGCCTAATTATCATAACTGCCCACATTAGCATAATTACATACATCCGCATAAATTAATACGATTATATAATCAGCATAATCTATGCTAATTGGTATAATTTATGCATAAAATTAGATCACTTAACATAATTTCGGATAATTACGCATTTTTGTCAAATTTCATTAAATTTTTATTCATAATAAAGGTTCTTGGGTTAGATCGCGTTTATTTATAAATGTGTCGCAACCCTCCACCACCCGACACGGCCAATCAGCAAAAAGTGTCACGTTGACAAAGACAAATAATTCACTACTTCAGCCCACCGGTGTGTTGAAGAGCTAATCCACATTTACAGTTTGAGTACGACGTTTCGCTGGTAAATACTTCCAGCATCATCGGGCAATTCGCCAGAATGGTAAAGCCCTCGCTTGCTCCCGGTTTTATATAGGGCAGCAGGGTGACTTCATCACTTAACTCATCAGGTGCAGTGATTAGAGGCGGAGGGGGGGGGGTGTAATGTAATTATATAATCGATTAGTAATCAGTCATTGGTTATGATTAGTAATGAGTTGTAGATTAGTAATTCTTTAAATCAAAATGTAATGTGTATTATTTAATAATACGCTTCCAGGCCGCACTAAGCCGGTAGCTGTCAGAGCGATTAAAGTTATTCTTGTTCCTCTCAATTTCAATGGATTCTCTAATTAGTCTTTGCCAGTAATAATTAGTTTTACACACCACTGCAACATTGTCAAAATCAATTGAGTGTCCTTGTTGACAAGCATGTTCTGCCACTGCCGACAGTTGTGTTTGAGATAATTTAATATTTCTCTGATGTTCTTTTAGTCTTACACTGATGTTACGTCCCGTCTGCCCAATGTAGCAGCTGCCACATGAACAATTAATCCGATATACACCTTCTGTTGATAGTTTAGGTAATGCGTCTTTAGTGCAAGATACTAGTTTTGGAATTTTGTGTACTGTACCAAATCTTACTGTAATGTTTTGCTTTTGCAAAACACGGGCTAATTTGTCAGTTACTCCTGAGATATATGATGAGTTAAGTGATGACGTCACCCTGCTGCCCTATATAAAACCGGGAGCAAGCGAGGGCTTTACCATTCTGGCGAATTGCCCGATGATGCTGGAAGTATTTACCAGCGAAACGTCGTACTCAAACTGTAAATGTGGATTAGCTCTTCAACACACCGGTGGGCTGAAGTAGTGAATTATTTGTCTTTGTCAACGTGACACTTTTTGCTGATTGGCCGTGTCGGGTGGTGGAGGGTTGCGACACATTTATAAATAAACGCGATCTAACCCAATAACCTTTATTATGAATAATATTGGTCGCGAAAGCCTACGTGTTAAACTGACTAACCTCTATGGGGAGGATACTTTTCTTAAAACCAGAAAATTGGAGAAGCTTCGCATTAAGCGGATGAAATTTATATCTTCACTGGCGTTCCTCAAAAGGTGCAGAGATTCAAAGGTAATACCAAACGCAGTTAAAATAACACATCACATAAAGTCTTCTAAAGCTAACCAAATACTACACAAAGCTAGTGAATTATTATTAATAGAGAGAATACAGCACAATAGGAGTGAATTATCTTACATTTCGGAATCGCTAAAGCAGTTACACTTAGATATAAGCAATAGTGTATCTATGCATTATTGGAATATAATCGACAACATAACACAACAATCGGCTGATAATGTGTTTAAACTAACAAAAACTAACCAAATTAATAAATTTTCTAGACTACATAATAAACAAATCCCTACTGAAAACCAAAAATGTAAAAACAAAACTGTACTGAACTTGACCAACACTGTATTAACCGGTGACATGGTCTCTATCCTTTCTAAAGGCCTTAACTTTGCCGTTACCCCACGCACAATTCCAGTGGATGAGATAATTGCTGAGGTAGAATCAGCAGTTAGACTCCTTCCACATAATGAGGCAGAGATGACTAGACATGAGGTTGCTAAAATAATTGAGAATAGCAAAGTTCCAAAAGTAAATATTAGCTCTAACGAGGCAAAAGCCTTAAGAGAGCTGCGTGTAAATAAGGATATCCAAATCCTAGCAGCTGATAAAGGCCGCACTACTGTAGTGATGTCACGAGCCGATTATGATAATAAAATTAGAAATTTACTAGAGGAAAGTACCTACATTAAAATTAAACGAGATCCCACTAATACTTTAGAACGTTAGACCACTGCAATAATTGCAAATTCATTAATCCCTAAAAATGAGCAGTACCTAATTAAGCCAAGGGCCTCAAAACCACCTAGACTCTATGGGCTACCAAAGATCCATAAAATCGGCATCCCATTACGACCCATAGTCAGTACAATTGGCTCTGCCACATATCAATTAGCAAAATATATAACCAAACAAATACAGCCCTACATCGGTAAGACATCTTCATTCATAAAAAAATCAGAACATCTTGTGAATGTGATTAAAGATATTAAACTTACTCCTGATGATATTCTGGTAAGTTTTGATGTGATTTCTCTATTCACTAAGGTTCCAGTGGACGAATCGCTTAAATTACTTGATACACTAGTAAAGAATACCGGTTTACAAAAAGATATTCCGAAACTTGCTGGCCATTGTTTAAATAACACTTACTTCTTATGGAGAGGGGATTTCTTTAAACAAAAGGAAGGAGCAGCAATGGGTTCTCCTTTATCCCCTGCTATAGCAAATTTGTACATGGAAAACTTTGAAATAAGAGCACTTGCCTCGAGCACATTAAAACCATCCTTTTGGTTTAGGTATGTGGATGACACTTTGGTTGTCTGGCCACATGGTAAAGATACACTTAATGATTTTCTAAATCATCTCAATGCACAAAACCCAGCCATCCAGTTCACCATGGAAATGGAGGTGAATAACACACTCCCATTCCTAGATATTTTGCTTGGACATGGCCTAAACGGTAAAATAACACACAGCGTTTACAGAAAGCAAACGCACACTGATGCCTATCTGAATGCAGAATCACATCATCATCCAGCTCAAAAATCCTCTCTTATCAAGACGCTCGTACATCGGGCGAAAACAGTGTCAGATGGTGAGAGTCTAGTGAGAGAGATTAAACACGTTAAAGACGCACTACGACAGAATGGCTACAATAATGCTCAAATTAACAGAGCACTGAATGCCAAATCACGATCGCAAAGCAATACTACTGAAAGCGACCAGATTGTTAAAACAATAAAAATTCCATATATCTCAGGAGTAACTGACAAATTAGCCCGTGTTTTGCAAAAGCAAAACATTACAGTAAGATTTGGTACAGTACACAAAATTCAAAAACTAGTATCTTGCACTAAAGACGCATTACCTAAACTATCAACAGAAGGTGTATATCGGATTAATTGTTCATGTGGCAGCTGCTACATTGGGCAGACGGGACGTAACATCAGCGTAAGACTAAAAGAACATCAGAGAAATATTAAATTATCTCAAACACAACTGTCGGCAGTGGCAGAACATGCTTGTCAACAAGGACACTCAATTGATTTTGACAATGTTGCAGTGGTGTGTAAAACTAATTATTACTGGCAAAGACTAATTAGAGAATCCATTGAAATTGAGAGGAACAAGAATAACTTTAATCGCTCTGACAGCTACCGGCTTAGTGCGGCCTGGAAGCGTATTATTAAATAATACACATTACATTTTGATTTAAAGAATTACTAATCTACAACTCATTACTAATCATAACCAATGACTGATTACTAATCGATTATATAATTACATTACACCCCCCCCCCCTCCGCCTCTAATCACTGCACCTGATGAGTTAAGTGATGACGTCACCCTGCTGCCCTATATAAAACCGGGAGCAAGCGAGGGCTTTACCATTCTGGCGAATTGCCCGATGATGCTGGAAGTATTTACCAGCGAAACGTCGTACTCAAACTGTAAATGTGGATTAGCTCTTCAACACACCGGTGGGCTGAAGTAGTGAATTATTTGTCTTTGTCAACGTGACACTTTTTGCTGATTGGCCGTGTTGGGTGGTGGAGGGTTGCGACACATTTATAAATAAACGCGATCTAACCCAAGAACCTTTATTATGAATAATATTGGTCGCGAAAGCCTACGTGTTAAACTGACTAACCTCTATGGGGAGTATACTTTTCTTAAAACCAGAAAATTGGAGAAGCTTCGCATTAAGCGGATGAAATTGATATCTTCACTGGCGTTCCTCAAAAGGTGCAGAGATTCAAAGGTAATACCAAACGCAGTTAAAATAACACATCACATAAAGTCTTCTAAAGCTAACCAAATACTACACAAAGCTAGCGAATTATTATTAATAGAGAGAATACAGCACAATAGGAGTGAATTATCTTACATTTCGGAATCGCTAAAGCAGTTACACTTAGATATAAGCAATAGTGTATCTATGCATTATTGGAATATAATCGACAACATAACACAACAATCGGCTGATAATGTGTTTAAACTAACAAAAACTAACCAAATTAATAAATTTTCTAGACTACATAATAAACAAATCCCTACTGAAAACCAAAAATGTAAAAACAAAACTGTACTGAACTTGACCAACACTGTATTAACCGGTGACATGGTCTCTATCCTTTCTAAAGGCCTTAACTTTGCCGTTACCCCACGCACAATTCCAGTGGATGAGATAATTGCTGAGGTAGAATCAGCAGTTAGACTCCTTCCACATAATGAGGCAGAGATGACTAGACATGAGGTTGCTAAAATAATTGAGAATAGCAAAGTTCCAAAAGTAAATATTAGCTCTAACGAGGCAAAAGCCTTAAGAGAGCTGCGTGTAAATAAGGATATCCAAATCCTAGCAGCTGATAAAGGCCGCACTACTGTAGTGATGTCACGAGCCGATTATGATAATAAAATTAGAAATTTACTAGAGGAAAGTACCTACATTAAAATTAAACGAGATCCCACTAATACTTTAGAACGTAAGACCACTGCAATAATTGCAAATTCATTAATCCCTAAAAATGAGCAATACCTAATTAAGCCAAGGGCCTCAAAACCACCTAGACTCTATGGGCTACCAAAGATCCATAAAATCGGCATCCCATTACGACCCATAGTCAGTACAATTGGCTCTGCCACATATCAATTAGCAAAATATATAACCAAACAAATACAGCCCTACATCGGTAAGACATCTTCATTCATAAAAAATTCAGAACATCTTGTGAATGTGATTAAAGATATTAAACTTACTCCTGATGATATTCTGGTAAGTTTTTATGTGATTTCTCTATTCACTAAGGTTCCAGTGGACGAATCGCTTAAATTACTTGATACACTAGTAAAGAATACCGGTTTACAAAAAGATATTCCGAAACTTGCTGGCCATTGTTTAAATAACACTTACTTCTTATGGAGAGGGGATTTCTTTAAACAAAAGGAAGGAGCAGCAATGGGTTCTCCTTTATCCCCTGCTATAGCAAATTTGTACATGGAAAACTTTGAAATAAGAGCACTTGCCTCGAGCACATTAAAACCATCCTTTTGGTTTAGGTATGTGGATGACACTTTGGTTGTCTGGCCACATGGTAAAGATACACTTAATGATTTTCTAAATCATCTCAATGCACAAAACCCGGCCATCCAGTTCACCATGGAAATGGAGGTGAATAACACACTCCCATTCCTAGATATTTTGCTTGGACATGGCCTAAACGGTAAAATAACACACAGCGTTTACAGAAAGCAAACGCACACTGATGCCTATCTGAATGCAGAATCACATCATCATCCAGCTCAAAAATCCTCTCTTATCAAGACGCTCGTACATCGGGCGAAAACAGTGTCAGATGGTGAGAGTCTAGTGAGAGAGATTAAACACGTTAAAGACGCACTACGACAGAACGGCTACAATAATGCTCAAATTAACAGAGCACTGAATGCCAAATCACGATCGCAAAGCAATACTACTGAAAGCGACCAGATTGTTAAAACAATAAAAATTCCATATATCTCAGGAGTAACTGACAAATTAGCCCGTGTTTTGCAAAAGCAAAACATTACAGTAAGATTTGGTACAGTACACAAAATTCAAAAACTAGTATCTTGCACTAAAGACGCATTACCTAAACTATCAACAGAAGGTGTATATCGGATTAATTGTTCATGTGGCAGCTGCTACATTGGGCAGACGGGACGTAACATCAGCGTAAGACTAAAAGAACATCAGAGAAATATTAAATTATCTCAAACACAACTGTCGGCAGTGGCAGAACATGCTTGTCAACAAGGACACTCAATTGATTTTGACAATGTTGCAGTGGTGTGTAAAACTAATTATTACTGGCAAAGACTAATTAGAGAATCCATTGAAATTGAGAGGAACAAGAATAACTTTAATCGTTCTGACAGCTACCGGCTTAGTGCGGCCTGGAAGCGTATTATTAAATAATACACATTACATTTTGATTTAAAGAATTACTAATCTACAACTCATTACTAATCATAACCAATGACTGATTACTAATCGATTATATAATTACATTACACCCCCCCCCCTCCGCCTCTAATCACTGCACCTGATGAGTTAAGTGATGACGTCACCCTGCTGCCCTATATAAAATCGGGAGCAAGCGAGGGCTTTACCATTCTGGCGAATTGCCCGATGATGCTGGAAGTATTTACCAGCGAAACGTCGTACTCAAACTGTCTCTATGTATCTCTATTTGTCGCGACGTATCTCTATTAATCTCTAAGAGTATATATCTACCTTTATATGTCTATGTATATCTATCGACGTGCATGTATCTATAAGTTGTTATGGGTCTCTATGTTGATCTATGGGTCTCAATGTGTCAATGAGTATGATGATACAGCCAGGCTAACCAAATAAACATGGAACTTGACTCCCACACTAACAGTAGCAGTGGGATGTTTCGACGCAGATAGAATATCATTGGTACAGCTGTTTTCATTCAATTAAGTATGAGCGGGCGGGTAAGTGAGTGAGTGGGTGGGTGAGTGGGTGAGTGAGTAGGTGAGTGACTGAGTGGGTGAGTGAGTGAATGGGTTAATGAGTGGGTGGGTGGGTGAGTGGATGTGTAGGTGAGTGACTGAGTGGGTGAGTGAGTGAATGGGTTAATGAGTGAGTGGGTGGGTGAGTGGATGAGTAGGTGAGTGACTGAGTGGGTGAGTGAGTGAATGGGTTAATGAGTGAGTGGTGAGTGGGTGGGTGAGTGGATGAGTGAGTGAGTGAGTGGATGAGTGAGTGAGTGGGTGATTGGATGAGTGAGTGAGTCGGTGGGTGAATGGGTGAATGGGTGGATGAGTGGTTAAGTGAGTGGTTGGGTGAGTGGGTAGGTGGGTGAGTAGGGGAGTGACTGAGTGGGTGAGTGAGTGCATGGGTTAATGGGTGAGTGGGTGGGTGAGTGGATGAGTGAGTGAGTGGATAAATTAGTGAGTGAGTGGATAAGTGAGTGAGTGAGTGGATGATGAGTGAGTGAGTGAGTGAATACGTGAGTGAGTGAGTAGGTGAGTGACTGAGTGGGTGAGTGAGTGAATGGGTTAATGAGTGAGTGAGTGGATGAGTGAGGGAGTGGATGAGTGGATAAGTGAGTGAGTGAGTGGATAAGTGAGTGAGTGAGTAGGTGAGTGAGTGGATGGGTGGGTGAGTGAGAAAGTGGATGAGTGAGTGATTGGATTAGTGAGTGAGTGGGTGAATGGGTGGATGAGTGGATGGATGAGTGGTTAAGTGAGCGGTTGGGTGAGTGGGTAGGTGGGTGAGTAGGTGGGTGAGTAGGGGAGTGACTGACTGAGTGGGTGAGTGAGTGAATAGGTGAATGGTGGAGGGGATGAGTGAGTGGATGAGTAAGAGAGTGAGTGGATAAGTGAGTGAGTGGGTGATTGAGTGGGTGGGTGAATGGGTGAGTCGGTGGGTGAGTGGATAAGTGAGTGAGTGAGTGGGTGAGTTGGTGGTTGGATTAATGGGTGAGTGAGTGGGTGGGTGAATGGGTGGATACGTGGATGGATGCATGGTTAAGTGAGTGGTTGGGTGAGTGGGTGGGTGGGTGAGTGGATGGGTGGGTGAGTGACTGAGTGGGTGAGTGGGTGAGTGAGTGAATGCGTGAATGGCTGAGTGGCTGGGTGGGAGGGTGAGTGGATGAGTGAGTGGATGAGTGAGTGGATGAGTGAGTGGATGAGTGAGTGAGTGAGTGGATGGGTGGGTGGTTTAGTTGATGGGTGGGTGAGTAGGTGAGTGACTGACTGGGTGAGTGAGTGAATTAGTGATTGGGTGGCTGGGCGAGTGGATGAGTGAGTGTGTGAGTGGATGAGCCAGTGGATGAGCGAGTGAGTGGGTGAGTGAGTGAGTGTGTGGGTGAGGGTGAGTAGGTGAGTGAGTGGGTAATTGATTGGGTAGATGAATGGGTGAGTGGGTGGTTGAGTGTGTGAGTGAATGAGTGGGCGTATTACTTTAAAATAATCTGCTTGCAGTAGTGGTACTAATAATAGTAGCAGCGGCAGATGCAAATCATCATCTTACACATCACGTGGTACCACGCGTATCCGTGGTAGTAGTACACGTTCCCGTCGTCGGTTTTCGCCCACGCGTAGAGGTCTCCGCTCGACGTTGCGGCACCCCGACCTCGGCCTCCGGTCGATATCCGATCAAACATCGCCCCCATCGATCGCCAAGAGCAACCGGACCAGATGCTGACGTCTCTTTTGCTCCCAACGCCGATGAGGATCCCTCCGGGGGACGCCGAAACGTCCTTGAACTTGTTGCTGAATGGAGTGGAGCAGACCATGGTGGCTGTGGGGAGACAAAGATGGGTGGGATGGTGGGTGAGTGAGTGGGTGAGTGGGTTGGTGGGTGAGTGAATGGGTGAGTGGGTGGATTGATGAATGGTTAAGCGAGCGGTTGGGTGAGTGTGTGAGTGGGTGGGTCAGTGGGTGGGTGAGTGGGTGGATGAGTGGGTAGCACCTTCAACTCCATCACCAACCCGACCATCGCCACCACCATCATCATCGTCACTACCACGACCAGCACACTCACCATCAACCTCTGTTGTTAAGATGAAGAGAGATCCCACCATCATCATCACCACCACCACCATCGCCACCATAATCACGACCTCAAGATGATGTTCCAGAGGGGGCTAGAGAGCTGAGTGATGGGAATGCTATCGATGTTCTAGAAGGGCTAGAGAATCTCCAGACTTATATAGATGCTTACAATGCATGGGAATATGTTAACTGATTCCGTTCATACTGAGTAAATATTAACAATTGAACTAAGGTGTCCAATAGCGCACGTACACATAGACATTTGAACCTACACACACACGTACGTATACAAACAAAGACAAATATCCCTCGTATTGCCTTAACAGACTAAGGGGTTAAGTGCTGTTAGCGAGTAGCAGCTGCCTCTGAAGGCTACCGGAACTCTGGCAAACAGAGGGGGTAGGTGGCCAGCACCACGCCCGTCCGGCCGCCTTTGTCTTCCCAGTGGCGATGTTTACTACACCACCACTGCACGGAAGGGGTGGGGTACTCAATTTAGGCTGAGTCGACTTAGGGGAGGCCCGGTACAGATTCAGATAACACTGTGTATAAAAAAAATGTGATCCTCGGTAGTAAGTGTTATTTCCTAATGGGTTATGCCTCAAAATAATAGAAAATGGCTATTATTGCCCACACATTTAGCTTTTGCGACTAGGACATTGATATTTTAAAATGTACCTATTTTCAATGAGAAAACGGGCAAATTTGTGTCTTTTTGTTCACATAAAGTCGGAAAACAACATATTAATCAAAATTATCATGTATTCATACTAAAGTAATACAAAAAAACACTACACAATATGTATTAGACACCAAGGCGCACTACCGCAGGCGGGACTGGACACGACGGGCCGAGTTCTATGTGGGTAGGAACAATCTCGACAAAACTACTCACTTCGAAATCTTTTGTAGTCATTTTCTATACTTTTTAGGGATAAGCAATTACGAAATAACACTTACTACCCAGGAACAAAAATTGTGTTACATAGTGTAATCATCAACGCCGGTGTTGGCTGTGATCGGGAATCGAAGTCGCCGGATTCGTAGCGCGGTGCAACGCTAACCGCTACCACACCACTGCTCCCCACGGTGAGTATGGTGAGTACCGTGGGTATGGTGATTACCGTGTGTATGGGGAGTACCGTGTGTATGGAGAGTACCGTGAGAGGTGAGTATGGTGAGTACCGTGGGAATGGTGAGTACCGTGAGTATGGTGAGTACCGTGGGAATGGTGAGTACCGTGAGTATGGTGAGTACCGTGGGAATGGTGAGTACCGTGAGTATTGTGAGTACCGTGGGAATGGTGAGTACCGTGAGTATGGTGAGTACCATGGGAATGGTGAGTACAGTGAGAGGTGAGTATGGTAAGTACCGCGGGTATGGTGAGTTTTGTGAGTGGTGAGTACCGTGGGTATACACTACACTAATATGCACTACACTATATACTTCACTACTATGCACTTGACTATACACTACGCTACTATACACTACACTATTACACACTACACTACTATGCACTTCACTACTATACACTACACTATGCACTACAATACACTACGCTACTATACACCACACTTTTTGCCAGACATGGAACCCACAACACAAGCAACACATGCAGTCAAAATGCAAACATTTTGACTGCTTGTGTTGTGGTTATTGCAAACATGATGCCTTGAATACAGGTGTCAGTTTTTGTGCCAGTTAAAAGGGTCAAACCTATTACTATGTCTTGTTACTGGCAAAGGAGGTCTCATAATGTAAATGCTCATCCCGAGCCCTCAATACTCTGATAGTGCGCTGTTTTTGAGTTGTACGCCTTTTGGCGTCATCTGGTCGAACACCAGCGGAGACTAGGCTCTAAGAAAAGCCGTCTCGGGTGTGGACCAATAAAATTCAAGGACAGTGCATATTATTATCAGAGTTGTCTCTTTTGTTTGCATTTTGACTGCTTGTGTTGTGGTTATTGCAAACATGATGCCTTGAATAAAGGTGTCAGTTTTTGTGCCAGTTAAAAGGGTAAAACCTGTTACTATATCTTGTTACTGGCAAAGGAGGTCTCATAACCATAAGACAATTTAGATTAAAGTTATCAGGCTAACTCTGTACTACACAAACAAACATGGCTAAACCAAAATGTTTTCAAAATCACCAAAATAAAGCTATAAAAATGTTTTAACAGTGATCATAGGAACTTTGATTCAAATTTAACAATAAACGATACACATAACATGTACGACCAAACTTTGCAGCCATAGCTGGCTGCATGAGTCACTCTGAATTGAGTCACTGAAAGAAATTCAACAGGCATACAGTAGCACGTTTGGCTATGTACGGTGTGAAAGATGTTCAAGATACATACAGTAGCATGCTTGGCTATGTACGGTGCCACAAATGTTCAACATACATACAGCACCACTGCTGGTTATGTAGGGTGTGGAAGAAGTTCAATGTACACACATTGGCACGGTTGGCTATGTAGGGTGCGAAAGAATTTCAACAGGCATACAGTAGCACGGTTGGCTATGTACGATGCAGAAGAAGTTCAACAGGCATCCAGTAGCACGGTTGGCTATGTACGATGCAGAAGAAGTTCAACAGGCATCCAGTAGACACGGTTGGCTATGTACGATGCAGAAGAAGTTCAACAGGCATCCAGCAGCACGGTTAGCTACGTAGGGTGCAGAAGAAGTTCAACAGGCATACAGTAGACACGGTTGGCTATGTACGATGCAGAAGAAGTTCAACAGGCATCCGGTAGACACGGTTGGCTATGTACGATGCAGAAGAAGTTCAACAGGCATCCAGTAGCACGGTTAGCTATGTACGATGCAGAAGAAGTTCAACAGGCATCCAGTAGACACGGTTGGCTATGTAGGGTGCAGAAGAAGTTCAACAGGCATCCAGTAGCATGGTTGGCTATGTACGATGCAGAAGAAGTTCAACAGGCATCCGGTAGACACGGTTGGCTATGTACGATGCAGAAGAAGTTCAACAGGCATCCAGTAGACACGGTTGGCTATGTACGATGCAGAAGAAGTTCAACAGGCATCCAGTAGACACGGTTGGCTATGTACGATGCAGAAGAAGTTCAACAGGCATCCAGTAGCACGGTTGGCTACGTAGGGTGCAGAAGAAGTTCAACATAAATACAGTAGCACGGTTGGCTTCGTACGGTGCGAAATAATTTCAACAGGCATCCAGTAGCACGGTTGGCTATGTAGGGTGCAAAAGAAGTTCAGCGTACACAGATTGGCACTGTTGGTTACGTACGATGCAAAAGAAGTTCAACAGGCATAGTACAGAAACAGAGATGAGGGGTGTCAGTGATACTCAGCGGGTTGCGTACCGTGAAGCGCCACTTGCATTTCACGGTTCGTGAGTTCAAACCCAAAAAGTGGAAGTTTTTTCTAATTGGATTAATTAATATTTGAAAAGTTGCCTTTGTGAAATGTTGTGGGGGTTGACGCCCACCTCCCCGCTCCCCGTGAGCCGGCGGGCGCGACGTCCACCCCCTCCACTCCAACCCTTCCTCCATGGCCACTTCTCGCCGGGCCCCCGCCGATTGGGTGATCGCCCCCCCCCCCCTCGCACCAGCGCCCTCTCTGAGTGACATGGCTAAGTGGCTGGCTCACCAACGCCCGAAGTTATCCCACACACTGCCCACGTTCACTACGACTAATGCGGAGGTGGCTGCGTGCACGCGCGTGCCCGTGCAGGCGCACGTTGCCCACCACGGCTAGCGCTAAAAATAGCCGCATGAATATGCGCACGCCCCTCTCCCCTCCTCGTGGCTAAGCCCTATTCCGCGTGACCGCAATGCTAAGTAAGGTAAACTGAAAAGAAACTGCAGCTGTGTGAATATGCACACCTACCCTCCGGTGGGTGGATCAGTCTTAATCCGCTGTGCAAACAGCTGCCACACGAAAAGAAGGAGATGACCTGCGGGGGGGGGGGGGGGGACCATGGGTGCACGTCTCGCCATCAAGGCTATCGTTGCTACGTAAACACACTGCGTAAAATGCGCTGTGCAAACAAACACGCACGCGAGCTGTCAGCGATCGTTTATGATTGAATACGCGCTGCTCGTGGAGTGTCTGCCCTCGAGGCCCTATCTCCTTGTGCTGTGAGTGTCTCATTGCCGTTAGCCCGGTGAGCTTCGTCGTGCCCATACAATTTTAAGCCAATTCACGGGGCCCGCAATGCAATTTGGCCTTGCATTGGGAAACCATGAGACATCCCCGCCAGGGGCCTCTCGGGTAAAAACCCATGGTACCAGGTGACACCTCCCACGAGCCCCTACATGGGTGCATGTGTGTGTTTCAACACTTCACGTGGCCTCAAGGTGCACATGGCCTGGCACAAGTGTCGTGGTGACGTCACCGCCACTTAGTGGCGAATGGCGGTTGTGGTTGTTGTTAGTGGGGGTGTGCGTGCGTTCGTGGGGAGGGGGGCAAGGAGATGGCGGCGCCGTCGGAGTTGCTCCATTGCTGTGGCACCACAACGAACGTTAAAGCACGCGGGGCGCCAATTTGGGCCAATTTGAGCGCTCATGATGTGTGGCTCAGCCATTGCCCTCAGCAAATCAGCGACGCCTATTTATTCGCTGTTTAGACCTCGTGACTGGCTTTGTTTACATTCTGTTTTTTTGGTTAGCCAGTGGAAACAGCTGATTTTCACGTATTTTTCAATTCGTAAGTGATTTGTTTACAGTTCGTTTTCATGGAACGGATGAAAAACGTAAAAGTAGGGAACTACTATACTCATTGTTTTTTCGGTAAAGTCACGTATGTGGAAATAAAAGAAAATTTAAATAAATAAAATACAATTAGATTTAAATAAATCACGACGTTTCAAACGCGCAACACAAGCGGTCATCATCAGGTGGAAATGGGGTAAAACACATATCAAGGGAACACACAGAGGGACTCCAAGCACATAGCTCATAAAGAACGGCAAACTGCACGGAGGCAAATACAGAAAGAAGATGGGAGACGAGAACTCAACAAACCTTAGAAACATGTGATGCAAACCAGTCAGCCAACAACACAGTTAGACACTAACCTTGTTGACCACGTACTTCAAAAGACTGCTAAATCTTTTGTTCTCATCCTCTGGGCTGAACATACGAACGGAAACAGAGGGTTGACTAAATGAGTTCCACTATGCTGGAAAATAAATTCGAACTTATTTTATATGCGATGCTTTAAAAATATAAATATTTAAGAAGGGCCACGGTGGCGAGATGTTATCTTCGTCGCCTGATATACAGAAGGTCAGAGATTCAACCCTGACACCTGCTGCTGTATATTTGGATTTTGCGTCTCTCTCAATCTCCATAGTTGAGATTTTTCTCCTGCTATAAATTTGCCTGCTATAAATTCCCAAGTGATGAACCACTTTGTTGAGCTATCATTTATGGCCAAGCCAATTATATAAAAGAGCTACATCGCTTAGTGGGGCCTGACCTGGTAAAATAAAAAATAAAAGTTTAATTTTAGTATGATGTGGGCATGATACCGGCACAGAATAGGTGGCAGGTGGTTCCAGAGCCACAACATTCACATACCGGGATATGAAACGATAGCTGAATACAGGAATACCGTTGACTGCGTACTTATTAACTCTTGATGGAAAACTCTGCCAAATCGCAGAGCGTCTGCAGCCTGGAGTTTGATGCAGACCACCGCTAATTTATCGCAACCAGCTTAAACGATTGTCCAACAAGAGGTCTCCTTCAGATGCTGCCGCTGCTCCTTCTGCAGGGCCCCTCCGAAACGCCCTCCCTCTCCTCCCTCCCACCTTTGTTTATGAAACGTCTTTGCGATCTAGCCCACAACAGCTTAATAATATATTGGTAGCGGAAGCCCACGACGTGTTGAATCAAAGTACTATCGTGCACACGCAAATGGGTGGATTGTTTAAAGCTTACCAATGCACATTCGTCCTTGAAAGTGTTTAATCAGCAGTACGGATCCTGTATGGGTATCTTCCAGAACAAAACACTACTTGCGATTTTGCAATTAATGCTTTTTTTGCTCTGGCGTGTTCTTTAAACGTTTGTACACCACTTTCATACGTTTTATTTTTTTCACAATTCGGTAAGCCCCTAATAGCAACATATTTTGCTGAAGCTTCGTCCCTGTAGGATCATATTTACAAGGGTCGTCGTGTTACAGACAGACAAGCAGAAAGGACGTATGCATTACTCCCTTCAACGTCAGTTGGAGAAAGTTTAATCGAAACAACATTTTTTTTTAATCAGGTAAGGCCCACTGTGTTATGTAATAATATGCCAACCAAAGAGCAACAGTTAGATTAGAGTATGGGGAGACAATATTTGACATTGGGAAAGGAGTAAGACAGGGCTGTATACTGTCTCCTTACCTATCCAATTTGTACAGCGAGCGTATTTTGTGAGAGGCAGGCCTAGATTCCATTGAAGCACGCGTGAAGATTAGAGACAGAAGAATAAACAACTTAAGAGATGCTGATGATACCACCCTACTATCATATAGCAAACCTAAAATTATGACCCTTGGTGAATGTTAAAGACAAAGATAATGGCGATGGAACAACTAAACTCATTTTAGTCTGGAAAATGCATCAAAAGTTGCGAAGAACTTTGTCGTCCTGTGCTTTGACTTCTGAAGACGGAGAATGTAGCCACGAGAACAGAAGGTAGCCAGATCTCGGTAGAATAGCCATGTCACAGCTCAATGAGATATGGAGAGACCAGGGCATTACCATAAACAACGAGAAGAGGCTTGTCAAAGCTCTGGTATTCCCTTTGCCATATATGTGTAGTGACATATACTGTCACTATACTGTAGCGCCGGGTACTGGAGGGGCACGTGACCGGGGCCCCGAGAGCCTTGTCTTCACACAGTAGGGGGCGGGGCCGAGGGCGTGTCGAAGCCAAGGCCAGAAAAATAAAGGGGAAGCTCCGACAGGGATCAGGGTTTGTTTGTGGGGATCATCCTGGAACTCTACGCTCTTCGTTCTTCGTTCGTCAGTTGAAATTTAGCAAGGAATCGTGGGTTAGACAGCGTGTGTGCTGGCTGGCCCATTCGCTAAGGTTAACTCGCACGCACATAGCGACAGTATAGCTATACTTAGCTACTGAACCCGAGTAGCTAGTGTTGTGTTAAATAAACGTGTTGCCTCTCAGTTAGGGTGTGCGCCTCAGTGTTAAATAAACGTGTTGCCTCTCAATCAGGATGTGCGCCTCAGTGTATCATACACTGCATATGGATGAGTCGTGGATGCCGAGATTAAGCGAGCGAAAGAGGATCAGCGCATTTGAGATGTGATTCTGGAGAAGGATGCTACATAAAACACGGACAGCCAAATATCAAACAAGTCCGTCCTGAGAGAGATCGGTCCCGCTCTTCCACTCGAGGCCTTTTTCATGAAGAAGAAATGTACAGACTTTGGACATGTTATGAGGACTTCTGGACTAGATGAATCATTCTTGCTTGAGAACTGGCCTTACACTAACCCAGCTACGAGAGGCAGTGAGAGACAGGTTTGGATGGGAGAGTCTGGTTGTGGATGTCACCAGAGGTCGAACACAACCTGACAGCACAAGATGACAAGGTGAAGGCCCACTGTGCTCAACGAAGTGGCTCATCACGTGGAAATGTATAGCAGCCAAATACTCTAAATGGGTTCATGTTGATTCTAAATTTGTAGGGAAAAATCCGAAGGACCCGGAGAAAAATTCACACGACCACCGGGAGAGAGACACACAAACTCCAAATATACAGCAGGCGTCAGTCAAGATCGAACCGACGACCCCCTGTACGCCAGGCGAGGTAGTTAACATATCCTAGCCACCACCAATCGTGCTGTCCCTTTCTCTGCAACAGGTACCGCTGCTACGACGCACGCATCGACATTGCCGGTGCCATCGACGGTGCCATCAACAGTTTCGCCTTCGCGCGGCAAAGCGTCCATCGCCATAGCGGCATGGGCTCTGATCTTGTTTCTGTCGCTGACGGTGATTCTCTACCGGTGCTGCCACCGCTGCCACAGCAGGAATTTGTGCTGCTGGAGCAAAATGAGAAGTCATTCCAGCCATGGGGGTGGTGGTTGTCATAGTGGTGGTAGTGTTGATGGTGGTGGTAGAAGGAAAGGAAACTCGGGAGAGACGCAGCACCCTGCTGGAGAGACTCGTCCCTTGGAGGAGATGAAGATGAGTGAGGTGCGTAAAATCTATCGATCTCAATCTTTTGAACACTCAATTCATCTTCACATTCTGTCTATTACTTGATGAAGCTGGTTATTGTTATTACCACCAACGAAATGTTGAAGTGCTCAAATTGTAACATTGTGAGGTTACTTTCCAACACACCGGTGTGCTGAGGTTGTAAATAACACTGTGTAACAATTTTTTTGTCCCTGGGTAGTGTTATTTTCTAATTGCTTATGCTTCAAAGGTACAGAAAATGGCTATTGATCTCCACAAACTTTGCTTTTGTGACCAGGGCAGTGATATTTTGAAATGTACCTATTTTCAATGAGAATTCCTGATAGATTAAGTGCTGGGTAAACTTGCAGTAACTGCTCGAACATTCTAGAACTTTCCAGTAATATAAATAGTATAAATACAGGGGCCTTGAGCCCACCAGTTCAGTTTAGTTCCAGCTGCCTAAGTGGAAATATATATCTGCATTTCTCTGAGATGGCATCAAGAGGCTGCAAGCATCCAGCAGACACATTTTGCTATGTTTGAGGCCAATTTATCAAGACAAGAGCGAAGAAGTACTCTGTGGAAGCATCTGCTAAGATGTGTGAGGCCTACAAGGCATATGTCGGCTTGCCTGTCGGGGTTCAAGACAAACCCTGGACGGTAAGATGGAAATTTGATGTTATATAATTTGTAAAAAAAAATAGTAAAAGTTTTTTTTATTTTAAAATGTTTTACAATTTTCACTGAGTGGGTGAGTGAGTGAGTAAATGCAGGGGTGGGTGAGAACCGCTGCTGCGAGGATGAACCCGAGTCCGCGTGATGGTGTATGCTCCTTCACGAGATCGGCAGCGAATTATTGTGGTTCATCTGCGGCATGCACTTTGCGTGTAATGAGGACGACCTCGTAATGCATCCGTTCGGGAACTGAAAGCTAATGCAGCTCAGTGTACACTGGGCAGACATGGTCGGATCTTGCAGTACCCGTCACACTACGTACCCGGCGATCCGAGTTCTATTCCGCTCATGGCCAACATCAGTGTCGATTGTCTGAACAGGTCCCGGCCCTCCCTTATGTCGACTCAACCTCAAATAAGTACCTGGTGCGGTGTGTAAACATTGCCACTCGGGATACAAAGGCGGCCGGGCATCGCATTGGCCACCCACACCCTTTGTGTGCTGTGCCTGGCCTTCATAGGTGCGTGCTTATGTAGTGTTGTGGATTCTGGAGACGTCGGAGACGGATCTTGGAGGCAACACTATTTATTAATACAATATTTGGCAGTACAATCCCGGCACACTCAGGGCAACGGCCGTTCTATCACCACTGGCCTGGGAAGGTTCTGCCTCCGGGCTAACGTGTCCTAACACAGGAACTCGACTCTGGGTCCTCCGTCTATGGGTGCCTTGGGGAGGCTACTCTAACCCGACCTAGCCAGGCTCCAGGTTCCGACCACTGGCCCACTCGGACCCGGCCCTTACAAAGGCGTCGGGCCGGGGGTTATCAGGGTCTCACCACTGAGCCACACAGAGTCCCGGCCCTGACAAGGGCAGTGGGGCTCGGGGTCCCAGGGTACCATCTGGCCGGTCTTCTTGGTTCTGTCTTGAACTGGCCCCGGATCCTTCCAGGGGTCCGGCTTTTATACCCAGCACCGGTGCGTCAGCCCTGGCTCTGCCTACCCTCTAGAGAGTTCCAGAGGGGGCTCCGTGGGGTTCCCAGGACACCTCGCAGCCCCCTCTCACCGATAGGGGTCCCAGGGGATCCTAGGACACCCCGCAGCTCCCTCCCCCCGGGAGGGGCCGCGGGGGATCCCAGGACACCCCACAGCCCCCTCCTGCTCCGAGGCTAAGGATATTGCGACTGCCCCTGCTACACTGTGTCTGCCACTACAGGTAAGTGTACACAGTCCGTTTACGTCGCTACACATAGCCCATTCACGCCCCTACACTAACATCACTTGCCCCAACAGTCTGTTAGAGGCTATACGTGGTATCTTCGTCTTTGCTATTGTCTGTCCATGGAAAAGGCTCGTGCCAGGCTAGGTGCACGTCGATGAGGCTATTGGGTAATTTGAGGCAGTCACCTTCCAACAGCAGCAGACAGCAGAGGAGCAACACTCTTAAGAGGCCGATAAAACGCAGCAAACTTGCCACAGTAGGGAGCACAGCTGGTGGCTAAACTATCATTCATCTCAGTCAACCCATGGCATCTGTGTCTATCCTGCGACCTCCTATCAACAGAGAGCCTTACATACTTCACGTAGCCTCGGAGTGCACTTGGCCTGGCACTATGTACTATGTTGAACTTCTTTCGAACCGTATGTAGCCAACCGCGCTAATCGGAGGTGCTGTGGAGATGTTACCGCCGCTTCGTGGCGAACGGCAACTGTTGGAAAATGTCCATCCCGTGTGTTTGTGCGATTAGCGCTGTACTGCGTTCACTATGAAACCGGCCACCCGAGTTCGATTCCCACTCACAGCCAACACAAGTGAGGATTATCTGAACCGGTCTGGGGTCTCCCCTAGGTTGACTCAGCTTCAAATGAGTACTTGGTGAGGTGTTTTGGAAACATTGCCATTGGGGAGAGAAAGGCGGCCGGGCGTGCTGTTGGCCACCCACCCCCTCGTGTGCCACAGTGCCCATCTTCTTAGGTGCTGCTCGCTAGCAGCACTTGCCCCAACAGTCTGTTCAGGCTATAGGGGGGATCTTTGTCTTTGGACAGGTCGTGTACACGAGCCTTCGCCGACCTCCTGGAGAAGACGTCACGGTGTACGCGACGACCGCGGTGGTCGGTGGGGGAGAGCGACCGTCCAGACTGTGAAGGGGAGTCGCGAGAACAAACAACAACAAAGTTGGACATTGCCTTAACCACCAAACTAAACTTTGTATTTTACCAGGTATATATAGCTCTGAGCTATAAATCTCTTTTATCAAAAGCGGCCTGGCTATCACAAATGATAGCTCAACGAAATGACGTATCCGGTGGACACGTAATGCAGCCAAATTCTCTAAACGCACGTTGATTCTAAATGTGGTGGAAACAAATCAGAGGCCATGGAGAAAAAAATACACGCAGCTCCTGAGGGTTCTTTCATTCAGGAGACATGGCTCAGTCGAACTTTGATGATTTATGACTGAGTGTGAGTTTATAGCCAAATTGTTTATATACGAGATCTATAACTTCTCAAAAAGCAGCCAGGCCATGACAGCATGAAATTAGTACGCTTTTTTTTTCAAAATCTACTACGCATTGCACAATGTCACAAAAGTGAACGGTGGACACTTGTATATTGCGATAATAATAATAAAAAATATGAAATGTAAGTAATAATTTGTCAAAATGATAATTGTGTATACTCTTTGGTTAATTCCGTAAAGTCACGAGGTATAAAATAAAATAAATCACGACGTTTCGGGCACAACACAAGCGTCCATCATCAGGTGGGAATACATTGTCTGCTGCTGAGGCAGATTGTTTTAAAAGGTTTGAAAGGGGTGTAGCCCAAGGGTCGTAAAGAAGTGGCCGGGGCTAGTGATGTTAATGTGAGAAATTAGCATACTCTTTGGTTCTATTCGCTAAAGTCACGTAGGAAAAAATAAAATAACAAAAATCACGACGTTTCGGCGGAAACGTCGTGAACACAAAGCAGACCTAAAACACGGCAGGACCAACATCTTGGCTGTGGCAGATCACTGTTATAATTCAGTAGGCTCACATGACATTGACTTCTCCAAGCCAGAGGTTCTTTGAAAGCCATCTGGCTACCATGAGAGATTCGTTCATGAGGCTATCCACATATACAAACACAGAGACAATTTCAACCGAGAAGATGGATTCTGGCTTAGCAATCATTGCAAGGATTTGATAAACCATTTCGGGTCTTAAATGATTATTCACGCTTACGGTGGCTTTCAGACCGCATCCATTATTTTTTAGTCTCCCTCCTACTCTTTTCTGAACTTAGATGGACTCGTCCATCTTAACAAACTGTCAAATCGCAATCCGTGGTGCTAACGTTTAAAAATAAATAAATAAATCGCTACAAAACGCCACTTCTTTCAAATGTTATTGCCGTTGGTTTTCACACCTGATGATGACTGCTTGTGTTGCAGGCGAAACGTCGTGAGAATTTTATTGTTTTATATAAATTTTATTATTTATTGTTTCCCTTCAACGTGACTTTACCGAAAGAACCAAGAATATGTGAGTGGTTTATTCAGCAGTGCTTTAGCCAAAGGTAAGTGTTGCATAGTGGATAGTCCTACCATGAAAAATTTAAACGAGTCATGACATGTAACACGTGTAAAATATTTTGGAGATATCCCGCACCTCCATATACCCCGCAGGGTCTTGTTTTGTTTGTAAAAAGTGGTATACCCCGCGGGTTATATGCGGGGAACATACGGTAAAGATCAGCTGACACGACTCAACAAACCCTTTCAAATTGAATATTTAGGAAAGACTCCGCAATGTTCGTTGCTAATTCTTCGTTAACTGCACCTGCTGCCACTGCTGCTGTTTCCTCCTAAAGCGTGGAGGCCGTGAGCTGCTGCTCTATTTGCAGTGCAACCTCGCATTGTGACGTCGTCATTACAGACGTGGGCGCCTTTTTCACCGCCCTGAATGGGTCTCAAACGGCGTGGCAAAAATGCGAAGCTCATCGCAATGAATGAAGGAAGATCTCTCACTCTGACACCTTCACGGCTGCCCGAGACCTCCCAAAGGCACACGTCAGACTGTGTTGTGGCGGTTTCTAATTTTAAAAAAATCTTAAAATTGTATCTTCATGAGGCAATTCACGGTGAAGACCCATTATATTTTAATTGTTTTTAACACTACAAAACAATGTATTAAAAAAAGTACTTTTTGAAAAAAAAATCTCATATACAGCTGCTTGGGAGGCTGGCGCCCCAACGCCCCCTAGTGGACGAACCGCGCCTGCATGCAACTCAGTGGGCAAATCTCGTAGAGTTACAGAACTCCTCTTCCCCACACACGAGGGGGTGGGTAGCCAGCACCACGTCCGGTCTCCCAGTGATGTTGTTTACACAACACACCATGTACCCATTTGAGGCTTTGTCGACCGAAAGGGGGGGCCCAGGACTGATTCATATAACAGTCGCTGTGTTGGCCATGAACAGGAATCGAACTCAGGTTGCTGGGTTTATAGCACAGCGTGCTCACCGCTACACTACCACTCCCCTACTATTCTTACTCTCCACCGACTGATCACTGTCCCCTGTTTTGCAATGCTCTTAGCGAGGGCTTACTGAGACTGTCACAACTCGTGATGGGTGCTGTGACCAGAACTATGCCTTGGCCACCTTGGTTTCGTTGACGCTGATGTTTTCACTCCACACCAGGTACTAAGTTATGAATGAATACCACCCTACAGGAGGGCCAGGGTAAGTTAGGGTATCACTCGAGTAGCACTGTACAAACCACTGCGCTACCGCTCTCCTCCACATACACACTCTCGCACATATGAGACATACATTTTTATTGTCATAGTACTCAAGTTTATTCATATAAGATATATGTCAAGGTACCGTGTGATTGAACAGACAACTCCAGAATCACAATTACCCAAGTTACATAGACCTACAAAAACCCAGAGACGAAATACACCACTGTATTCCAAGATTAATTAAATCATTAGCAACATGATGAATACATACCAGAAGCGTGTTATCATTAATTCAAATTAAATCATACGTCTGAACACTACGTTAAATCATTGAAAAGCATTACAATTCAAGCAAACTAGTCAAGACAGTCGAGTGATTATACAAAATTCCAATTCACCACGCTTACATAATGTGTGTAATCACCGCAGGACAAACCTCAAGTTATTGTCCTTTGAGGTCCAGCACTGACAAAAACGAATCGGGTTGCCGTGATGTAATGTTTCACGATTGCAATGCAAGACACGGTTTTTCAGATTTACCGATAGCAATCACAATCTCGCACAGTAACAGGGCCATGTTCAGGGAAACTTATTTAGATTGTTTTCAATCGGAGTGGCAACATCTTCTCATTCTAACGAGAGCAGGGTAATAATTATATCCAATCATTGCCTCATATCTATTTTACAGCCTTAAGCCAGCAGCGTAAACTCTACATTCCAATGGCGGAAGCTTGTAACTAAATGTGACAAAGTAGTACTAATTTTATGCAAACTGGATAAGAAAGAAGATGGGTCGGGTGCTTGACTGGTAACACAAGTCCTTTTAAAATATATAATCATGTTTAATACAAGGCAGTTTGTATTAAGACTGCGTCTAAAGGCAATCACATCTCAAGATGCTGTCCAACACAATGGTACATGTGCATCATGAGGAGAACGGAAGGAGTGAGTATTTACTCGCCAATTCCACTCTGCTAGGTAAAGCACACAAAGATAATTGTATCATCTGACTAAACAAAAAGGATCCATAATGTGACATGGTATGCATGGATACGCACTGACTGCTTCACATGGAAAAAAAGCATTTGGTGCTTATGAACGAGACAAGTAGCAATGTGAACCTTAAGATTTTGACACGAACAAGTTACACATCACAAATGTTTACAATATCATGTTTTCAGAATTGCTAAAATACGTAATGCACTACAAGAAAGTTATTTTCACAGTGCAGGTTCGTGTGTTTAAACTTCACATCTTTTAAAACTACGCATATATAGGTTGAACATATCTCAGACAATGAGCAGGTTGAGCCTGGATGGCGCTTAAATTATAATCAACAACGATGTATGAATTTCGATTTAAAGCTTTCGTGACTGCAATGATTCATCTTCTTTGGTTCTTTCGGTAAAGTCACGTAGAATGAGAATAAAATAATAAATTGATAAAATAAAATAACACAATAATATTCTCATGACGTTTCGGCCACAACACAAGCGGCCTTCATCAGGTGAAGGGACGAGACTGTCTGGTAGGACAGCGCTGGAGTGAAAAGCGCTGTCCTACCAGACAGTCTCGTCCCTTCACCTGATGAAGGCCGCTTGTGTTGTGGCCGAAACGTCGTGAGAATATTATTGTGTTATTTCATTTGATCAATTTATTATTTTATTCTCATTCTACGTGACTTTACCGAAAGAACCAAAGAAAACGATGTATGACATACGTGGCTGTATTGTGATCAGCAGTGGGCAATCCGGTCACATAACATATTCAACCAACTAAGTAATTTACGTTATTTCCTCAAGCAAAGGATGCCGTTTATGCCAATTCCAAATGACTATGAAACACCAGAAGTCCGAGCTACTCAGTGAAATTACCAAGCACTTTCTTCCAAGTTGGGAGAAGTGGTTTTCTTTACAAGCACGAGCAGCCCGAGATTTTAAGTCCCATTCCGCTGTTGACTAAACTCAGTATTCATCAACGTCATCCCGGCCCACTAACTGAAAATATCTATGACATAGCATTGGCCAAATGATGTCAACCAATGATAACGTTGTAATTGAGTCTTGCGCCAATGTTAATTACGATATCAATCAGAGAACACACAAAGCTACACCATTCCCAAATGATAGTGAAATATAAAATAAAGGATACGTTTGTTTAATGATCAAGATCTAATGGGCTACTGTAAATAAAATGCATTTATAGCACGAAGAAGGCGAATGACAAACTGACGTCGCATTGAGCAATTGTTCCCATTTAGTAACTTGATAATTGTGTTGAAACTATTTTTTCCATAAGTGTGCAATCGCCTCATCCTTTGTAATTTTTGTCCAGCCCTCTGGAATGGTGCCACGGCCTGTAAATTGTAGTTTGTAAAGCCTCTCTAGGTCTGACTTAAATCTGCAGACAAACCATTTCCAATATGGTTGAACGGTTAAGTCCGGCGTGATGTTCCAACTTGCATATTTTGGCCCTGCTGTACGATAATCCTTATATGGTATTTCATTGTCTTCTGAAAGCATTAACCACCAGTCACTTGCAACTAAACTTGTACAAATATCAATGGAAAAAGTATCTGTTTTACACCATTTCCCCCCTGTCACTGCCTCTGGCCGATGAATCGGAATGCGGTGGTTCTCGTCATGACCGGGTATTGTGTTTGTGCAGATGGCTTTACAGAATGGGCACTGCACCCAGCACCCACTCATCTGTTCACGTAGCATGTCTTGAGGTTTGTTCCTTACGTCTTCTATATCCCTTATGGATGCTGTAGAATATTCTTTTTTCAACTCTGCCACCATGGTTTCCAATTTTGTGGCTAGTTCATATCTAAAGCAGGGAATGTCATGTATGTCTTTGTAGTCAGCTCTAATCAAACTGTGCCTTGGGAAATGGATGTTGTCACCAAGCTGTTTACAAAATTCATCCAGCCACGATGATCCATCGCCTTTGTTTGACTGGACGGCTGTGATTGAATTCGTAATTGCAGTGGAAACTTTTCCCGTGTAAAACTCAAGACAGGACTCAAATATTTCTCGAATTTTAATATTTTCCTTTGCTGAGCAATATTCCTCAACACCTTCTGTAATGTATTTTTCAAAATATTGTTTTGGTTTCTGAATGTATTCCTTAAATTCCACGAATTGTTCCTTCTCTGCTAAATGTATCAAAATGTAGTTTTCTAAATTTGATCGATTCCCATTAAATGCCGGACAATCGGACTTCATTTTGTCTACAATTTCAAGGCTGGCTTTGTCACAGACTGCCTGGTGCATGGCTGTTTTAAGTTTTCTAGACAAAATTTCAGCAAATATAGTTATGTTTGCATCTCCGTTACATCGAATCTTAAAGCTGTTGAAGTACTCTTCTTTCTTGCTGCTGAAATATATTAGAGGATCGTTTGCCCTCTGAAAATCATCATCTATTTTCTGAAACCTCACTTCAGCATTTGCCAATATGTGTATTGCTAAATCTAGCATATACATATTTGTGACCTTTAGTCTTGCATGTTGTTTGGAACTTGAATCTACAGCTGCCAGCATAGATTTTATTACGTTATGCAGATCGGTTTGATTGTAACCAAGCTTTCGTTTCTCAAGAGATTTAATAACCTCGCCGGCTACATAGCGTGCATCCTCTGTAATTTTTTGGACGATGGCAGTTTCCTGTAAAATAGTGGAAGAGAAAAATGGATTAACCTGATTCCAGACGCCTTTTCGTTTAACCACAATATGTTCTCCATGACAAAACAAAAATGATTTATTTTCAGACATTTTTATCAATTTTGTGGATAATTTGTCTTCACTTTTAAAATGTGCATAAAGCGTATTTTCTGCTTGCATTCTAAAAGCTATTTTTCCAGGTGGGGTAACGCTTTTTTTCACTTCATTTTTCCATTCTTCCCACATTGTCTCAAACTTTTTTTCCAATTGGTCATCTTTCACTCCAGAGGTTTTCAGTTTCGAAGCCAGATCCTTGCTCTTTTTTAAAAGCTGATCCTCAAAGCTGGATCTATATTCATCCAGACAGTTCCATACACTTTTTGGATTCCTCAAAACAGTAATTTTTTTGTAACTATCAGTCACAAGCTCGTCCTTAATTGTTTCAAATTTCACGATGAAGTTAGTTTTCCATTGACTCAACAATTCAGCAGCATGTAGTCGATTAAAATATGTTTCAATGTCTTTCCTGATCTCGTTGTATTTTGGGGAAAGGGTTTGCTCAATGTTTGACCTAGTCAAACTAGACAATACGTCTGTCCTGTTATTAATAATATTATACATCTTATTCTCTTCTTTAATAAGATGACTCCTAAGGCTCCAAGTACATTTCCCATACATGTCTTCAAGTTTGCTGTAAGCTGCACTCTCGTGGGAGTTATTGAAGCTAAACACAAAGTCTTCTGAAAGCAATGCATTCCACAAATCTCGGATACGATTTTTCAATTCTGATATTTTTAAAACGTGACTTTTTGCCTTGATGATGCTATCTTTAAGTTTTTTAACATGTTGGAAGTAGCTTTGATTTGACGGAGCCATTGGAGGATCGTCTTCCCAAAAGTGAGAAAAGAAATGGATCTGAGAGTGCACGTCGAACCCAATCACCTCGTCAAATGATACAGCTTTGTACTGCTCCTGTTCTGCAGCCGTGCGAGTCATCTCGTCTAACATATCCTGGAAGAGTCTCCTTCCATCCATGACATTTTCTTTTAAAGTCACATCCCCGACATTTTGATGGACAAACACACAGCTTGGTGACAATTTCACCTGCTTCATTTTCAGAAATGCCTGCACTGCGATCTGTATAATGTTGTGCATCTCAGAGGGATTCTCTCCAAAAGTATTGATCACGGTCATGTTTGCAAGGCCGATCACAAATGTAGCCAGTTCATTGTCAAGAGTGGGTGTCGCATTTGATAGCTCTGGGGCACAGAGCCCTTCTGTGTCGACTATCAACACAAAGTCATATCCCAGCTCTTTGCTGAACTCTTCGTCCACCTTCAACAACTGCATGTGGACCCCTCGGGTGCATCTCCCAGCACCCACAGGGAACTGGAGACCGAACATTGCATTCAGCAGCGTGGACTTGCCACTGCTCTGTATGCCCAGTATGGAGAGGACAAATAGTTTTTTGTTCCCAATTTTTTCAATAACTTCGTCCAAAACTGAGCAAATCCAAGTGAGGGGGACATAGGAGGCATCACCGTCCATGAGTTCAAGAGGGATCCCAGAGAGCATCAAATCTGCTGCGATGCCTGGCAAAGCAGCCGAGGGCTTGTCAGCTGTGCGCGGTGTCTGTGACGCTTCATAGATCTGCCCAACTTCCCTGAAAAGGTGATGGATTCCAAAAGAGGATGCCTCACGTTTTTCTGATATTCGTTCCAGCTCTGCTTGTTGTATAGACAGTAACCTACTGCCAATAAGTGTTCTCCTGGACTCAAGTATTCCTTTCGGAGCCTGGTGATACTCCTGATGAAGCTGTGATATGCTATCTAAATAGATTTGTAGCTGTTGTATACCGGCCCTTTTTCATCTTTAATATCAATAACAATATTTTGCCGATATATATTTTTTTCAGAAACAATGAATGAAAACAACCCCAACCCAGTTCCACAGCAACAGCATGTGGAGGTCATGGAGGGCCATTGAGGAGAATTTAATAAATAATAGGCTAGTTTAACACGTAGGCTTTCGCGACCAATATTATTCATAATAAAGGTTTTTGGGTTCGATCGCGTTTATTTATAAATGTGTCGTAACCCTCCACCACCCGACACGGCCCATCAGCAAAAAAAGTGTCACGTTGACAAAAGACAAATAATTCACTACTTCAGCCCACCGGTGTGTTGAAGAGTTAATCCACATTTACAGTTTGAGTACGACGTTTCGCTGGTAAATACTTCCAGCATCATCGGGCAATTCGCCAGAATAGTAAAGCCCTCGCTTGCTCCCGGTTTTATGGGTTGGGGTTGTTTTCAGTCATTAGTTAAGTGATGACGTCACCCTGCTGCTCTATATAAAACCGGGAGCAAGCGAGGGCTTTACCATTCTGGCGAATTGCCCGATGATGCTGGAAGTATTTACCAGCGAAACGTCGTACTCAAACTGTAAATGTGGATTAACTCTTCAACACACCGGTGGGCTGAAGTAGTGAATTATTTGTCTTTTGTCAACGTGACACTTTTTTTGCTGATTGGCCGTGTCGGGTGGTGGAGGGTTACGACACATTTATAAATAAACGCGATCTAACCCAAAAACCTTTATTATGAAATAATAGGCTCCCGGGGCTCTCGGTGGTTTGACGACTGTTACGGAATATCCAGATGGCCACAGAGGACAGTGACAAAGTGTGTTTCCCTCTCTCAAGAGTCAGAGAGAGAAAGAGACCCCGGCCGTCTTTGTCTTCCCGCAGCGCTGGAGAGCAGGAATAATACCACAGACAAGAATCATTGCAGGGAGGGGGCCTCTGTGACCCACGGGTGAAGGAATGTCTTGGGGAGGGGACAGTGATGGATGGGGAGACCGGGGTGGGCTTAATGGAATGACATACACGCGAGCACACACACACACACACCGGCCACGCCCTCCACGGTGCAGAGTGGAGAATATTTTTTAATATAACGGCTGAACCATCATTTCAAAAGTTCAGTTCAAACAAGGCAGAGCAACAGGTCGTCAGCCGGCGAGCTGCAGAGCAGGGGGCAGGCGAGCGGAGGCCAAAGGGGCCCGGTCGCTACCCACTGACGATGGCAAGACTAGCAGGGTAGTGAGGCGCCACCGAGTGTGAGTTCAGAGCCGAAAGGCAAAGTATCGTTTAAAGACCTTTATTTCTACATCGAGTCCAGCTGCAGCGCGACCGACGCACCAAGCAAGAACCAGCAAGAGCGCGTGCGACTTCAGTCATCCAGCAGTGGAGAAAAACCTGCTGTCAGAGAACCAGCAATGAGCACGTTCGAGCTCTCCACGCAGAAAGAGGGAGCGTGCCGATGCAGCTCCTCCAGCAGCGGAGAGAGCCGACCAGCCGCCCGTAGGCAAGAGTGTCAGCACCAGCGAGAGTGTGGTGGGTGTCGACCCACACCGACCAGCACTGGCTGGAAACCAGGACAAGAGTGAGGGACGGCGACCAGCGGACGAGCTGAAGGGCGCTATATGACGATGGCGAGCGTGGTGCCGACTCTTCCAGCCAGCTGTGTACAGAGACTGTGGCCGCCGTGTGAAAGAGGGAGTGCCAAGCTGTCCGTATCATACACTGCACATACACCCTCACACCCTCACCGCTCTGCAGGGAACAAACATTTTTGATACAAGGGATGCCCAACCTTGGCGTCTGCTTTACGCAAATAATTAACGCCAGAATAACAACAACACTCACTCATTAACACATGCAAGAAGACTCATGATAAGGCGTCAACTGTTAGCTGATAACGACAAATATTGCTGCCATTGGAGTATTTGAGTCGTGCGGTTTTTTTTTTAAATTGCATAATCTTGCTGATGTATCCATGAATGAACATGACGAATCTATGAACGCATGTTTGTGCCTTTAGAAATAATAATTTTCATTTGATGACTTTTCGTATGAATACCGTCGCATAATATTAAGGACGTTATTCATATTTTCCATACGCTCGTATTACGCTGCATAAGAATTAATTGCTCTGATACCAAAAGGGAAACAACGGATAAAAATTGCCTGGAAGAATTGCTTATGGATCTATAAATGAATGCAATATGGTGTGGGCAATATATTTTCAAATATGAACTTGCATATTATAAGTGAAGGTTTTTGTTTAGAATAGCATATGGATGTTTTAACTCTCTCTCTCTCAACAACGGCTCGTGTCATGCGGGGAAAGGAATCCATGTACCGTTGTCAAAATGAAATCACACGGTCGTTGATGATACTGTATTTATACAGTGTTGAAGTTCCGGGATTGAGAGTTCACATACTATATTAGAGTTAAGGTTTAATTAGAAAATAAATTGATTAATGCAGACGTTGTGGTGTGATTCTTTCCTATAATCTATGCATAAGAACTGGTTCTGCGATGAGATATGAACTTGGTGACCTTACATAACACACTTATCCATACTAAATAAATGTCAGAGCGAGAATAATTGTATTGTACTGATCGATAATACGAAGTTAGACAACGAGGCCGAGTTGACACTAGCATAACTGCATATGATTCATTGCATTAACCCGATTGATAACCGACCCTCGTCAATGAGGCAGGGCCTGATTATAATAGAGGAAGTCATTAACGTAACAACACCAACTTACATAAATTAATACGATTATCTGTCGAATTATCATAATTTATACACGCATAATTTCGGATAAATTATGCACATTTCTAATTTTATTTAATTTTCATTATTTTCATCAAATTTTCACACACCACATATACAACATAGCCAATGCAGTGAGTATTGTTTTACTGAGTCTGCATGATGCCCCATATCAATGAACGATCTCATTAATTTATTGAGAGGAGATGCTTTGTGAAGCTGGGCTTCCCGTATTGATTGTTTTTCCATTGCAATGTTGTCCTTGTACTCTTCCACACTTTGGTCCCCCTCTACTCTCAAGCGAGCGAATTATTTGTCTTTCTTGCACCACTCGTGCCACAATTTACCTTGAAGAGGCAGAAAAGTCTCCTTCATGGAAGACAATGGCTTGTCCTTCAGAAGACTCAATAAGACGTCTGCCCTAGACTTGCCTTGTTTACATTGTTCATCATCTTCATCAACACTGAAGCCGCGCTGTCTAGCGATGTCTGAGCAAACATCAATTGTAACCGTTTGTGTTGAATTGGCCAACATATATTTGAGGGTTGACTTCAATTAATCCATTAGTTCAGCCTCATTTCTATTCTTGACAGCAATTTTTACCTTTGTTTTACAATGTCCACCCAAGATTCGTTCTTTGTCAGCCCAAAGGCAAAGTAAAGGCTTTGGAGAATTTAGACAATCTACCAAAATGCCTTTAGCTTCATCATTGTTATCACAATCTGACATTAATATCACGTTGACAGTGGATATCTCGAGGAGACACTGCACCTGCTTTTTGTGCTCTCTCGCATCTCCATGGAGATTTGTGAACGCTATGCAGTCATTAAAGACGTCATCATCCCTCCCACCTGGACAGTACCAGGCGATCTCTGTGACTCCTTCCATTAGGAGACCATTCTTGCTGCTGCCTCTGCAGTGTCTATGAAAGAAAACTTCATTCTTTTGCTTTCCAAGCAGAGAGTTCAGCATCTGAGATTTCGATGCGGGTGATTCACCAAACCTAATGAATGACACTAGAGGAGTGTCAGCGTTAACAATCGCACAGAGGTTGGTTTGCTGTGTCTCAGTAGATGCAGCACGGGATTTCCAGCTCTTTTTAATCTGTCGGAATGCCCATAGAGGGAATTCTATTTCTGAGCTACAAGGATTTGGAACTAAAAGCGGCAGTGCAAACTGGCAAAACGAGAGTTTGGTGTAAATGTACTGCCTCACAAAATTGTCTCCACAATGAAAAATTGCCATTTGCAAATCCATTGGGTGAACATGGCTTCGAGTTTCTGTCGTAGACCAATCTTGACTACTCACAATACCATCATGGTTTAAAAACTTTTCATAATTAGAGTTTTCATTCTGCATGGTTTCATTGTTTTCATTTTCACCCAGAACACTAACATACCGTGCTTCGGAGTCAAACATCATCAGTTTCTGCAAATAATGAAGAACAAGTTCTTCCTCTGTGATTGGGGCTTCTTTAAGTATTTCTGACTTAACAACACACATATGCTTTGTGTGCATTTTTTTCGGGTAGTATTCTTGAAGCCCCAGTATTTTACACAGATTCATAAACGTTTTCATCCCCTCTGTTTCACTCTCAACCTTCGATGTCTGCGAAGGAGCCAATGTGATAGTCAGTGTCCCAGCAACAAGAGATTTCAAAGTTTCCTCGAGTCGGTTCCAGTCAATGGGGCCTCCATCATAGACCAGCACCACGTTTGATACTTCGGTGCAGATGTTTGCATCCAAATAGGATTTCATGAACGTCAGATGTTCCTCTTTTTCCAGGGGGGTCCGTGAATTAGACTGTACTCCTGTAGTCAAACCGTTCAAGAGGACGTACGCCTGAGCCTTGAGAGCACTTTGAGATTTGAGAGCTGAGTACTCGCTGTGTGCCGCGTCCACTTGGTGCTGAAGGCAGTTAACGTCTTCATAGTCGAGGAGGCGGTCGAACGATCTCTCCTTTGTACGGAACCCTGAAGCAGCAGCACATGAAATGAACAGGAGCTCCTCCTCCATCCGCTCCATTTCTCGGAAGCACCGGCAAAGGGAATTGAGGGAAAATGTGATTTCATTGGTTCCCTTCACCTTTGCTTCATTCAGTGCAGTTTCAAAAGAAGTCGGTGCATCCATCGCTTCTTTTAATTGTTTCTTTGTTTCTGTAAATGTCTTGCCAAGGGCATTTAGCTCAGCATCAAGAACCCTGACTGTATCAGACCCATACACCCACTGCGTTATCGAGGAGCGCTTGGGGAAGTTCTCCACTGCATAGATGTTGGGTTCCAATAGGTACCGCATTTTTATTTTTATCCAATCGGTTTCGTCACAAGAAGAGTGCTTGTATGCCGATACAATCCGCGTCAAGAATTCCTGAAGGGCTGGGTGTGAGAGACACGTGTCAATCCAGCTCCTGTTAGTTTTTGTGCATTCATACAACTTCTGTTTTAGATCCGCCAGCATTTCCAGATGAGTGTCATTGTCAGATTCTTTCCACTGCTTCGCATCTTCCATTATCGATTGCGCTTTGACATTTATGTCAGCCAATTCATCCTCTGGATAATTATGTACTTCTTTTTTTGTTAAAATGGTGTAAGCTTTTTGAAGATCACTGGCCAACTTCAGGACATCTTTAAAATCGCATTTATGATTGGACAGGACGATGTCCCATACTGGTATAAACCTGATTCCTCGGTCGATGAGAGACCATGTCCTATTGTTGACAACAATAGCAGATTCCCACTGAGGGAGATTATGTACATCAGGATTACCCCCTGTTGTGGTTACAGTCATCTGTATCACATCGGTGAGCACCGGGCTGTAATGTCCAGAATCACTTGGAGCTGGCTCAGTTGTCATTGCAGTACCTGTATCAGTCGTTGTACTACTGCCGCAGTCGGCACCAATGTTTGGTTCGAATAACTCAGACAAGAGCAGTTTTATTTCATCTTGCTGATGTAAACTGAAACCTTTAGCTGATGCCTTCCTCCAAAAAAATCCTCCAAATTGGAGAGGACCCTCGTTTGCGTGAGAGCCAAAATTGTGGAAGAATTTGCAGCTCATGCTGGAAAACACGTTGCTTTTAAAATCTTCCTTTGTATTTTCCAACGTATTCTCAATCATTTGTAGCTCCTTCAGGGCTGCTTCAGACAGCCTGAGTTGTGCCATATGAAGATTACCTGAGGCTAGGGGCAGGTACGTAAACTCTGTCCTGGAAAGATAGGAATGATCAGTCTGAGTATTTTGCATTTCCTTAAGATTCATTGATTTGACTTGCATTAAGGCTGGTTTTCTACTCAAGGACGAGACGCATCCTTTCTCGGAGACAGTGCTGCTGAAGCCCATGACTTCCATGGTCTTCCTGAACATGGATTCATCATTGAAAGAAATAAACTCGTGTTGTTTTGTCTCTGACTTGCCGACCAGACCCACGAGCCGGAATGTTTGTGGGCTCGTCAAGAGTTTTCCTCTCTTTTCTAATGCATCCTCTAACTTTCCACTCATGTAAACCCCCTCTAGAGCAAGACCCCCTGATGCGTTTTGTAAAATCTCTGTATCTGACAAACAATGTGTTGAAACAGATGGACATATTTCTTGGGCAGGCTCGTGAATTCTCTCAGACACGACAGAAGGCAACAGATTATCAATTTGTATATGTGGAGCCAAGCTCACTGCCTTTTTAGCACTGACAACACCATTAGCAGCAACAATTCCAAGCATTTTATACAATGCCCGCTTTTCCCACTCTTTACGGAAATGTGAGTCCAGTTCTCTGCTGTCCTGCTGGTCGAGGTGAAGCAGGGCCTGTGCATTAGAAATGAGCAGAACCTCACGCAGTTTCTGTTTCCAGTAAACTGTGTCAAGACCCACATCTCTGAGCTTTTGTGCAAGTTCATCGTCAGCCTGGCTTCTGCATTCCTCTTTGTCCTCTCCAGACATCGCCTAGGGAAAGGCACGTTATTACAATTACAATGTTTTACAACAAAAACTTTAAAATAGTAAAAAAAAAATAAGAAACTCGTCAGAGAAGTGCGTTCTAAAAACATAAATGATAAGTGCATGCACATCATGGCAAGGGTACACAGTCGCTGTACCTCTCGTTGCCCAGGAAACAGATAAATAACATTGTGAGCACATACTCTTTGGTTCTATTGGGTAAAGTTACGTAGGTGAAAATAAAATAACAAAAAATCACGACGTTTCGGCCACAACACAAGCGGCCTTCATCAGGTGAAGGGACGAGACTGTCTGGAGGACAGCGCTGGAGTGGAAGCTTTAAATCTAGAATTGTGAGCACAATGAGCCATCGATCAGCCTCCCATATGTACATTCCTGTGGTACAGCGATGGAAAGCGTGTACACTGTACGACGTACAACTGTCTTTGACCATTAAGTATGTATGTGTAATGAGTCCACCGGATGAAAGTTGAGATGAAACACTCCTCTTTATTTTCAACATCAGCTCACGCTGCGTGTGACCACTCAACTCAAAATCCCAACAGGAAGCGCCCCAATCGCCCTGCCTCTTTCAGTGACGTCACCACTCCCCTGCTGGGCGTTTCTCTCACACTCCGCCTTCTCTCTCTTTTCGTTCGTGACGTCATTTTAACAGTAACCTGGGATCATGTGGGCATTTCTACCCCCAGATCGTGTAAGTGTAATGACCGAAAATTACCCCAAGCCAAGGTGCATCCTAACGGCTATTAAAAAAAATAAACCAAAGTGTCAACAAGGTCTCAACAGGGATGGAGGCAGGCTTTTGAAGTGATTGGAGGGAAAGTTTTTAATGAGAATAGGCAGGAAACAAAGCAGAACCAAGAGGCCACGGTTTGGATCCATTAGAGGGAAAGTACAGGGATTTGCCGAGAGAAATAGGATGAGGGAACATTTCAGAAAGGGGGCTGAGGGATATATAAGGGGAAAGCACGAGGAGTAGGGTCGTTCGGAAGACACAAGCTGGAAGACACCAAAGAAGCCTAGGGTCCCTTATTGTGTAATTCCGTAATAGGGTTCCTTATGATGTCAACTCAATAAAAGTGGCTCTTCTTATTCCTTGTCGTTGGAGTCATTTCGTAAGTATTAACACTACATATGTATGTATAACTTATTTTGCACCATATGTAGCCAACCGTGCTAATCAGACGTGTGGATGAAGGACAACAAACTAACCACAAAAAGCAGTTCTAAAGAAATAAGTTTTTAATCTATATTTGAATGTGCATAGCTCCAGTGGCTTCCTAATATTTGAAGGAAGGGCGTTCCAGATGACCACAGAAGCGCATCTGAAAGTACACAATGCAGTGACCATCTTTGTTCTATCACTCACCTAAAGCCTCTTCGAGGATGACTGGAGTTCGAGTGATTAATTAGGTTCCTTGACAAGCTCAGAAAGGTATTGTTCATTTATGGCAAGCACTTTGTGTATAATGAGTGCGACCTTATGTATATTTTCGGCAACAGGAAGCCAATGCAGCTCGGCGCGCACTAGATGGACATGGTCGGATCTTATAGTACCCATCACAACACATTCGAATGAATTCTGATTTTGAGCTCTAAATCGCCCTACACACTTTCGCCACGGATGATACATTATCCAACCAATCGCAAGGAGTGGCTGCTTCCGCCAATATTTGATGCAGAATATGTACTGTGTGCGTCAGTACGTACGCACAGTCGCTGCTTCTCGCAGTGCTGCAGGCCGACGCTGCTCGGCCTGAGCCGACGCTGCCCGGCCCGCACAGTCGCTGCTCCCTGCAACACTGCTCAGCGAGGCTGCTTGGCCTGCACAGCCACCGCTCCTGCAGCAACTGAGTGGTGGCCATTCCCGGCGGCACCGTAGGCTGGCGCTGCACAACCTGGATGGGGGCTGCTCCCTGCACCACCACTCGCTGAACTGGCCCAAGCACTTGCTGAGCCACCGTGGCCACCAGCTGACCCACTGTGGGCGCTCGTTGGCCACAGTGGGCCCTTGCTGGGTGAGCAGGCCGGCTGGAGCCAGTCGGGGAGTTCACGGCCGGTGGAAGCAGCCTATGTCCGGACCTTCAGGGCTGCGATAGAAGTCGATGGGTGGAGGGAAGGGGAGGTGCTCCAGGTGCTGCCCGCTGCGCTGGGTGGCGATTTCTGGTTTAGTGGGGAGTGGGGGTGCTCTTGGGCCTGCGGGTTGCCATTCCAAATAGTGTTGCAAGGAGGGCCTGAAGACATCTGCCCCAGAAAGGTGCTGCTACCATGCTCTTACCCTCTCCTCCTCCACAGACACGGCCACAATGAAGATAGAGGAGGTTCTGCCGGTTTTGAGTTCTGGCAGGATGGGGGTGTCGGGCGGACTCAGGGTCATCCAGGCATGCGCTGGGGAGCTGTGTCACCAGGACAGGCATACCGTTTCAATCACACGCGGGTGGACTAAATGCAAAAATTTTGTGGAGGCAATGCACCTGGTTGTGTTGGTAGGTTGTGCATGGGTGTTTTCCTTAATTTGGCACTAAGCGCAGGGGTAATCTAACTTAGTTGGGCTTGCGAAATGCAGTCCATAATCAGCCGTGGTGCCTTTTCCCCTTTTCGAGGGCCTGTGTTTGGCATTGACCAAGGATACTGAGAGTTGAATCTCATCACTTTGGAGGGTTGAATTCCATGACCCCTGGCCTTGTAGCCTTGTGCTGTTTGAGCCTTTTTGTACTCATGCTTCAGGGTGAGATACCCCTTGACAGTCAGAGAGAAGTCGCCCTTCTCTCTTGTGCATTCCCATGGCCCAGGGGCTTATCAATGTCTTGCGTAGGTCCAAGATTGTTGTCTTTAAAACAGTTATTGGACGTCCTATATTATAACAAGCGTTTATAGCTGGAATCCTGGGCTTATGGTGGTTGGGGCTTGCAGTAACCGTGCCTCAGGGTGAGCAATCCCATGGTGGACAGAGAGAGGGGTTTCTTCTCTCTTGTGCATTCCCATAGCACACAGGCTTATTCATTTATTGCGTTGGGCCAAGACTGTTGTCTTAAAAACAATTGGACATCTCCTACCATTGGAGGAAATGTTATAGCCGGGACGGCTGTTTTTTCGCTGGGGGAGGGGGGTGATGAGAACCGTTACACATAGCTACTAAATATTTTGGAAATATAAATAACAGGTTTTGGAAAGATTATTAATAACACGGGTGGCTGGATGTCTAACATCCGGAGATGAACGAACCTGTCGCAAGCGACTACAGATGGTAGCTAATTAAGGATGGGGAGAGAGATATAAAAAGGGAGCATCGCCAAAAGTTGAGGCGCTTGCCTGGGACGAAGACGAGTTGATGGCTACGCTCGATTAGTACTCGTCTAAGAGATTTGAACTCCCACACATACGAAAATAAAGATCATAACTTCGTCTTCATGTACGTCTCGTCGGAGCATCTTTATACATGTTTACGTACAATTAGATATGTATAGTATTCGTGTGTACATCCGTGGATGCAGGCAAGGCCGATGAGTCAGATGCCTTCTATGACCTCCTGTCACAGGTGCTGGCTAAAGTGGCCCCTCGGGATAGAGTCATCTTGTTGAGTGACTTCAATGCCCCAGTTGGTCATGATGCTGGCACCTGGTCTGGAGTGATTGGTAGGTATGGGCCAGATCATCTGTAAGATGCACCTGCCATTATTCCACTTCAGTGGTGGGTGTACACCCAGGACCCCATTCCAACCTAAGGTGGTCTGGTCTCAGCTAGCTAATGGAAGTTGCAAGTGAGAATTTCATCATCGCTTGCGGCTGGGGTTGGCATCGTCCCCCACTCCTCCTGTTGTCGAGGGTAAATGGGCAAGGTTTAGAACTGTGACGCATGCAGCTGCAATGGCTGCTTTTGGTACGCGGTCCAGACCTCCCCAGAGCCCTGGCCGCAGAGGAGGTGTTCCGGATGGTTGAGAAAAAGCGACAGGCCCACTCTAATCGTCTACAGCATCCCATGTCAGAGAATGAGGAGGCTTACCACAGCTTTCGCTCAGAGGTTCGGAGAGCCGTGAGGTGCTGCAAGGATGGGTGGTGGTCGCGGATTGCTGAGGAGATGGATTCTGCCTCAATGGCCCGCGATCACAAATCCCTATTTAACGCCATCAAAAAAGTAACTTGCAGCGCCACACCTATTACCATCATTAGGGGAAAACGGTGATCCAATCTCCGACCCCCAGGAAAAAGGTTTGCAGATTTGCTGAGCATTTCTGTGAGGTCCTGGGGGAGGGGAAATCCTTCAGCCTGGAAAACATCATGGGACAAAGTGGGGATAATCCTGCTGAGGTTGCAGTGCCTCAAATATTGGAGGAGGAGGTCACCCCCTGTGAGTAGCTGGCTGAGGTGCCATCCGTTGAGGAAGTACTGAAGGCGATCCAGAGTCTGAGACCAGCAAAGGTGAAATGCTGAGGGAGGATGGCGTTTGTGCGCAGACTGCCCTACATGACATCATAACAAAAGTCTGGGCCACTGGATGGGTTCCGCAGGATTAGAAGAATACCCTGGTGGTCCCCCTCTTGAAGAAGGGGGACCGCACAGACTGTAACAACTACAGGGTCATCTCACTCCTCAGTGTGCCGGGAAAGGTCCTAGCAAGGATTATTCAACATCGCCTTGCTAGGCACGCTGGGGAGAGGATTGTGGAGCCCCAATGCGCTTTCAGGAAAGGGCAGTCCTGCACATATGACATATTTTCTGTCTGTCTGCTACAGCAGAGGTGTAGGGAATTCCAACAAGACCTACATATCTGCTTTATTGACCTGGTCAAGGCCTATGATACCATCAGTAGGCCTGGGCTCTGGGTTGTTCTTTGTGCTTTAGGAGTCCCTGACCCACTGCTCACGATCATTAAGGACCTTCATGATGGTGAGCAGGCCCGGGTAAAACTACATGGCTGGGAGTCAGAGCCATTCCCTGTACACCTTGGGGTGCGACAGGGGTGTCCTCTGGCTCCAACATTATTTAACATCTATTTCGACAACGTAGTTCGTGAAGCCTTCAGTAGCTGTACCGGAGGAATTTCCATCTGGTACAGATACAATGGGAGGCTGATCGATGCCCGGGTGCGGTCAAGGGATGGCTCCCTATTGGTCAACCACGTTATGTATGCCGACGACCTGGTAATTGCAGCTCACTCAGAGGAGGAGTTGGAGGCACTGCTGCTGAAGGTGGAGTGTGCCACTCAGAGGTGGGGCCTTACCATCAGCCCCACCAAAACGAAGCACCAGCCTGGGTATTTTGTACCATCGGGCACTGCACCCCCACAACTCCCAATCGGTGATGGGGCAGTTATGGATAGTGGACAGTTTTCCATACCTGGACAGTGTGCTCATGACAGACTCCGGTTTGACAGCAGAGGTCTCACTCCGAACCAGCCGAGCGGCATTATCTTTTCATTGGTTGCGTAACGCTGTGTGGAAGCTACCTGGTCTGTCGCTCTGCACGAAGCTTCAGGTCTTCTCGGCCACAGTCATTCCCTCCCTTCTCTACGCTTGCGAAACGTGATTAGAAACAATTAGGCTGGCCTGCCTACGATCAATCTTGGGTTTAACCAGGCTGAATTGTGTGAGGAGCTCACAAATCCTTGAAAGATCTGGACAAAGTCCCATCAGTAAGCACCTCTGGCAGGCAAGGCTGCGTTGGCTGGGCCATGTACCCCGCATACCCAATCACCGCATGCCCAAACAGCTTTTGTTCAGCCGGATCGATAGGGCTAAACGGGCGCGGCACGGGCTAGAGAAAAGATGGAGTGACGTGGTACAGGAGGATGTGGAGCTGAGTGGACTTGCCGATGACTGGTATCAGCGGTGTCAAGATCGGCCTCTGTGGAGGAGGCTCGTGAAGGACGCTACTGGGCAGTTGAATCCAGTCGCCCTCCAACAACAACAGAGAGCAGAGGAGCAACGCTCACAACAACGAGCGGAGCACCGGGTGGCTAAAGCACAGCAAGTTGGCACAGTAGGGGGCACAGGTGGTGCATCAGCCAGTCATCTCGGTCATCTCAGTCAGTCGACCCGTGGTACCTGGGTCTGCCCCATGACCTCCTGCCAGCGAGCATTCGACACTTCACGTGGCCTCAAGGTGCACATGGCCTGGCACAAGCGTCGTGTTGACGTCACCGCCACTTAGTGGCGAATGGCGGTTGTTGTTGTGTATAAGTCGATGTGTGTGCAAGTCCATGTGCGCCTGAGTTGATATGTCTGTGTGTCGGTCGATGTGTGTGTGTTAGTCAATGTGTTTGCATGGTGTGAGTGTACACAACTAATATTTAATAATTAGTTTTTTTTAATTAAAAAAAATAACGTGTGTGTCTAAGTCCATGTTTGCGTGTGAGTCCATGTGCGTGTATGCGTCGATGTGTGTGTGTAAGTCGATTTGTCTGAGTGTGTTAGTCAATGTGTGTGTGTGTTAGTCAATGTGTGTGTGTGTAAGTGAAAGTAAAAAATCAATTGTGTGTGCGTGTAAATCGATATGTTTAACACGTAGGCTTTTGCGACCAATATTATTCATAATAAAGTTTTTGGGTTAGATCGCGTTATTTATAAATGTGTCGTAACCCTCCACCACCCGATACGACTAATCAGCAAAAAAGTGTCACGTTGACAAAAGACAATTAGTTCACTACTTAGATCACTACTTAGCTCACTACTTAGTGAACTATTTGTCTTTTGTCAACGTGACACTTTTTTTCTGCTGATTGGCGTGTCGGGTGGTGGAGGGTTATGACACATTTATAAATTTCGATTTAAAGCTTTCGTGACTGCAATGATCAATCTTCTTTGGTTCTTCGATAAAGTCACGTAGAATGAGAATAAAATAATAAATTGATAAAATAAAATAACACAATAATATTTTCACGACGTTTCGGCCACAACACAAGCGGCCTTCATCAGGTGAAGGGACGAGACTTTCTGGTAGGATAGCGCTGGAGTGAAAAAGCCACGTTCAGATCACGACCTTTAAGCTGTGTGAGAGTAAACAAAGCGCCTTGACAAAGGAATTAGCATATAATTTAGCATTGAAATTACTGAGTGATTAGCTTGTGACTGGTCACAGAAATGGCCATGTTAAAAGTTAAAGCATACACATCCGCAGAGGCACCCCTTGACAAAGGAATTAGCATAGAATTTAGCATTGAAATAGCTAAGTTAAAGCATACACATCCGCAGAGGCACCCCTAGACAAAGGAATTAGCATAGAATTTAGCATTGAAATAGCTGAGTGATTAGCTTGTAACTGGTCACAGAAATAGTTATGTTAAAGTCAGAGCATACACATTCACCGAGGCACTAAGTACAAATCAAACAGGAGAATTTAGCATTGAGATAACTAGGCGAATTTAGCATTGAAATAACTGAGTGATTAGCTAGTGACTGGTCACAGAAATGGCTATGTTGAAGTCAAGGCCTACACATCTGAGCTGTTCACAGTACTATATGGTGAACCAATAAAAAACTAAAATATAAATTACATTAATGTTATCAATAAACTCTATATTCTCCAATCAGCTAAGCTACCAACAATAAGTCGTTATATATCACAATGCTATATGGCGAAAAATGGGTGGATTCTTACCCTCAACTTTAGCAACACGGATAGCTACGGGCCCCGTTCAGACGGACGAGTTCATCCATGGTCGGAACAGAGGAGGGGGAGAGAGACAGCTGCGAGGCGCTATTATACTCCATGTTGTAAACCATACCATTAACCGTGGTGTGAGAGGTATTAAGAGTCAATGCTGGCGAAAGAGCTGCGGTCTGAAGGTCATCGTAAAATACAATTAATTAAGAACAGAAATGGTTTAAAACATCTTTCCAATGGTTACTAGGCCAGAATCCATCTTCTCGGTTGAAATTGTCTCTGTGCTTGTATATGTGAATGGCCTCATGAACAAATCTCTCATGGTAGCCGGTTGGTTTGCAAAGAACCTCCGTCTTGGAGAAGTCAATGTCATGTGAGCCCACTGAATTATGACAGTGATCTGCCACGGCAGAGGAGTTCGTTCTACCGTGTTTCAAGTCTGCTTTATGTTCGCGGATGCGGTCCGAGATATGTCGTTTGGTTTCTCCAATGTAGCTACTACCACAGAGGCACTTTAGTTTGTAAACGCCCGGGTACTGTATGTCTGGAACAGCATATTTTACAGATGGAACTAAATCACGGATTTTATGTACTGTGTTGAATCGGACCTGGATCTTGTGTTTATTCAGGATTTTGGAGATCTTTTTAGTGACCCCTGCAATGTAGGGTAAGGTGATGGTTTTGAGTGGTTCCACAAGAGGATCCTTCTTCACGACTGGAGTGATGGCTTTGCGGATTGTGTAGTCGGAGTAACCATTAGCCCTGAGAGCCTGGTGTACGTGCTTGAGTTCACTGGTAATGTGTGCCTGGTCGGAAATGCATTGGGCTCTATGGTATAGAGTCTTGATGAGGGAGTTCTTCTGGGATTGATGGTGGTGGGAATCCGGTTTCAAGTAAGCATCTGTATGGGTAGCTTTCCTGTAGACAGAGTGGCTCATTGAACCATCATGTCTCCTTTTAATTAAGACATCCGAAAAGGGTAGTTTGCCATCTTTTTCGACCTCCATGGTAAATCTGATGGCTGGGTGTATGGAATTGATGTGGTTGCGGAATTGGTCTAGAGCAGGCTGGCCATGTGGCCAGATGACAAAGGTGTCATCAACGTACCTCTTCCATAAGGTCGGGCGTAGAGTAGCAGTCTGGATGGCGTCAGTTTCAAATTTTTCCATGAATACGTTGGCTACAACCGGAGATAGGGGGGAGCCCATTGGGGTGCCCTCAGTTTGTTTGTAGAAAGTTCCATTGCAGGTGAAGTATGTGTTGGTTAAGCAATGTCTCACCAGGGGGGGTACATCAGTATGCAGTCGTTGATGAACCAGGTCTTCAATGATAGCGATGGTGTCAGGTACCGGGACTTTGGTGAACAAGAACACCACGTAAAAACTGACAAGCAGGTCGTCTGGGGACAGGGAAATGCCTTTGATTGTCGATACCAGGTGATTAGAATTTAGTACCGCAGAGGTGTTTTTTCCAGTGAAAGGTCGCAGTATATCAGCAAGAAGACGTGCCAGTTTGTAGGTGGGGGAGTTGATAGTAGAGATGATGGGACGAAGGGGTGTATCTTCTTTGTGTATCTTTGGAAGGCCATATAATCTTGGTGGTCTGGCAGCAGAGAGTTTCAACGAGAACTGTTTGATCTCATCAATTAATGCTGTTGAATCAGAGATGATTTTGTTCGTTTTGGTGACCAGGCTGTTGGTGGGATCTCTTTTTATTTTTGCATAGCTGCCATCGTTGAGTAGTTCTTGAATTTTGTTGTTATATTCTGTTTTGTCCATGATGACAGTGGCATTGCCCTTGTCGGCTGAGAGGACGACACTATCATCCCTCTTTTTTAATTGAGATAATTCAAAACGTTCGTCTTTGCTGATGTTGCTGGGTGGCAACTTAGCGTTTTTGAGGGTTGCAGTGATTTCAGATCTTGCTACGTCTGCAGAGATATGACTCAAGCCCTTGAGTGCAACGTCGACATGGGCAATGATATCATTAACCGGTAACGATGGCAGCTATACAAAAATAAAAAGAGATCCCACCAACAGCCTGGTCACCAAAACGAACAAAATCATCTCTGATTCAACAGCATTAATTGATGAGATCAAACAGTTCTCGTTGAAACCCTCTGCTGCCAGACCACCAAAATTATATGGCCTTCCAAAGATACACAAAGAAGATACACCCCGTCGTCCAATCGTCTCTACTATCAACTCCCCCACCTACAAACTGGCACGTTTTCTTGCTGATATACTGCGACGTTTCACTGGAAAAACCACCTCTGTGGTACTAAATTCTAATCACCTGGTATCGACAATCAAAGGCATTTCCCTGTCCCCGGACGACCTGCTTGTCAGTTTTGATGTGGTGTCCTTGTTCACCAAAGTCCCGGTACCTGACACCATCGCTATCATTGAAGACCTGGTTCATCAAGGACTGCATACTGATGTACCCCCCCTGGTGAGACATTGCTTAACCAACACATACTTCACCTGGAATGGAACTTTCTACAAACAAACTGAGGGCACCCCAATGGGCTCCCCCCTATCTCCTGTTGTAGCCAACGTATTCATGGAAAAATTTGAAACTGACGCCATCCAGACTGCCACTCTACGCCCGACCTTATGGAAGAGGTACGTTGATGACACCTTTGTCATCTGGCCACATGGCCAGCCTGCTCTAGACAAATTCCGCAACCACATCAATTCCATACACCCAGCCATCAGATTTACCATGGAGGTCGAAAAAGATGGCAAACTACCCTTTTTGGATGTCTTAATTAAAAGGAGACATGATGGTTCAATGAGCCACTCTGTCTACAGGAAAGCTACCCATACAAATGCTTACTTGAAACCGGATTCCCACCACCATCCATCCCAGAAGAACTCCCTCATCAAGACTATATACCATAGAGCCTAATGCATTTCCGACCAGGCACACATTACCAGTGAACTCAAGCACGTACACCATGCTCTCAGGGCTAATGGTTACTCCGACTACACAATCCGCAAAGCCATCACTCCAGTCGTGAAGAAGGATCCTCTTGTGGAACCACTCAAAACCATCACCTTACCCTACATTGCAGGGGTCACTAAAAAGATCTCCAAAATCCTGAATAAACACAAGATCCAGGTCCGATTCAACACAGTACATAAAATCCGTGATTTAGTTCCATCTGTAAAATATGCTGTTCCAGACATACAGTACCCGGGCGTTTACAAACTAAAGTGCCTCTGTGGTAGTAGCTACATTGGAGAAACCAAACGACATATCTCGGACCGCATCCGCGAACATAAAGCAGACTTGAAACACGGTAGAACGAACTCCTCTGCCGTGGCAGATCACTGTCATAATTCAGTGGGCTCACATGACATTGAATTCTCCAAGACGGGGGTTCTTTGCAAACCAACCGGCTACCATGAGAGATTCGTTCATGAGGCCATTCACATATACAAGCACAGAGACAATTTCAACCGAGAAGATGGATTCTGGCTTAGTAACCATTGGAAAGATGTTTTAAACCATTTCTGTTCTTAATTAATTGTATTTTACGATGACCTTCAGACCGCAGCTCTTTCGCCAGCATTGACTCTTAATACCTCTCACACCACGGTTAATGGTAGGGTTTACAACATGGAGTATAATAGCGCCTCGCAGCTGTCTCTCTCCCCCTCCTCTGTTCCGACCATGGATGAACTCGTCCGTCTGAACGGGGCCCGTAGCTATCCGTGTTGCTAAAGTTGAGGGTACGAATCCACCCATTTTTCGCCATATATCATTGTGATATATAACGACTTATTGTTGGTAGCTTAGCTGATTGGAGAATATAGAGTTTATTGATAACATTAAGGTAATTTATATTTTAGTTTTTTATTGGTTCACTATATAGTACTGTGAACAGCTCAGATGTGTAGGCCTTGACTTCAACATAGCCATTTCTGTGACCAGTCACTAGCTAATCACTCAGTTATTTCAATGCTAAAATCGCCTAGTTATTTCAATGCTAAATTCTCCTGTTTGATTTGTACTTAGTGCCTCGGTGAATGTGTATGCTCTGACTTTAACATAGCTATTTCTGTGACCAGTTACAAGCTAATCACTCAGCTATTTCAATGCTAAATTCTATGCTAATTCCTTTGTCAAGGGGTGCCTCTGCCGATGTGTATGCTTTAACTTAGCTATTTCAATGCTAAATTCTATGCTAATTCCTTTGTCTAGGGGTGCCTCTGCGGATGTGTATGCTTTAACTTTTAACATAGCCATTTCTGTGACCAGTCACAAGCTAATCACTCAGCTATTTCAATGCTAAACTATATGCTAATTCATATTCTTAGTTTTTTCGGTAAAGTCACGTTGAAGAGAAACAACAAAATAATTAAATATATATAAAACAATAAAAAATTCTCACGACGTTTCGACCATAACTCAAACGGTCGTCTTCAGGTGTGTTGGTTCGCATAAATTTATTTTTAAACGGCGCATTTATTTACTTATAAAAAAAAACGTTAGCGCCACGTGCAACGATTTGGCAGTTTATTTAGGACTAGTCCATCTATATTCTGAAAAGAGGAGGGGGGAGACGAAATTTTTTATAATGTATGCTGTCTGAAAGCCACTGTAAGCGTGAACAATCAATTAAGACCTGAAATGGTTTATCAAATCTTTCCAATGATTGCTAAGATAGAATCCATCTTCTCGGTTGAAATTGTCTCTGTGCTTGTATATGTGGATAGCCTCATGAACGAATCTCTCATGGAAGCCAGATCGCTTACAAAGAACCTCTGTCTTGGAAAAGTCAATGGCATGTGAGCCTACTGAATTAGAACAATGATCTGCCACGGCCGAGGTGTTGGTCCTACCGTGTTTAAGGTCTGCTTTGTGTTCACGAATGCGGTCCGAGACATGGCGATTGGTTTCTACAATGTAACTACTACCACAGAGGCAACTTAGTTTGTAGACACCAGGGTATTGTATGTCCGGAAACACATCTTTTACAGACGGAACCAGATCACGGATTTTATGTAATGTGTTGAAACGGACCTGGATCTTGTGTTTATTCAAGATTTTGGAGATCTTTTTTTGTGATCCCAGCAATGTAGGGTAAAGTGATGGTTTTGAAAGGCTCCTCAAGATGGTTCTTCTTCATGGTTTGAGTGATAGCTTTGCGGATTGTATAGTCGGAGTAACCTTTAGCCCTAAGAGCTTGGTGTACGTGCTTGAGTTCACTGCGTATGTGTTCCTGGTCGGATATGCATTGGGCTCTATGATACAGAGTCTTGATGAGCGAATTCTTCTGTGATGGATGGTGGTGGGAATCCGGTTTCAGATAAGCATCCGTATGGGTAGCTTTCCTGTAGACAGAGTGGCTCATTGAACCATCAGGTCTCTTTTAAATTAGGACATCCAAAAAAGGTATCTTGCAATCTATTTCGACTTCCATGGTAAATCTGATGGCTGGGTGTATGGAATTGATGTGGTCGAAGAATTGGTCTAGAGCAGGCCGGCCATGTGGCCAGATGACAAAAGTGTCATCCACGTACCTCTTCCATAAGGTTGGGCGCAGAGTGGCAGTCTGGATGGCGTCAGTCTCAAATTTCTCCATAAAAATGTTAGCTATAACTGGAGAAAGGGGGGAGCCCATTGGGGTGCCCTCAGTTTGTTTGTAGAAAGTTCCATTCCAAGTGAAGTATGTATTGGTTAAACAGTGTCTCACCAGGGGGGGTACCTCAGTGTTTAGTCCTTGATGAACCAAGTCTTCAATGATTGCAATGGTGTCAGGTACAGGAACCTTGGTGAATAAGGAAACTACATCAAAACTGACAAGCAGGTCGTCTGGGGACAGGTACCAGGTGAGTAGAATTTTGTACCGCAGAGGTGGTCTTTCCAGTGAAAGGACGCAGGACTTCAGACAAAAAACGAGCTAATTTGTAGGTGGGGGAGCCGATAGTAGAGACTATGGGACGAAGGGGTGTATCTACTTTATGTATTTTTGGTAAGCCGTATAATCTTGGTGGCCTGGCAGCAGAAGGTTTCAACGAAAACTGTTTAGATTGATCAATTAATGCGGTTGAATCAGAAATTATTTTGTTGGTTTGTGTGACGAGGCTGTTGGTGGGATCTCTTTTTATTTTTGTATAACTACCATCGTCGAGTAATTCTTTAATTTTGTTGTATTCTATTTTATCCATGATGACAGTAGCATTGCCTTTGTCAGCTGAGAGGACTACAATATCATTCCTCTTTTTTAATTTATATAATTCAAAACGCTCATCTTTGCTGAGGTTGCTAGCTGGCATCTTAGCGTTTTTGAGGGTTGCAGCGATTTCAGATCTTGCTACGTCTGCAGCGATGTGACCCAGGCCCCTGAGAGCAACGTCTACTTGGGCAATTATATCATTAACTGGTATGTGTTTAGGTGTGACTGCAAAGTTTAGACCTTTAGCTAAAACGGATTTCAGACCATCGGAAATAGAACTGTTACTGCGATTAATTACGACTTTATTAACGTCTAACTTTTTGGTGTGTGGGTCCGGTCTTTTGTTGAAGAGGAGGTTAAATTTGGAAATCAGGTTTTCCTTACATTTGATCGACATAGTAGCAGCTGAAGAGGCAGTCATATTGTCTACATGTTCCCAATCCGATGTGGACATTGTTGCCGTCAATGATAAGTGTGATTTGTAGAGTGTCTTGTCTAACTGATCTAGTTCGGTGCGTATAAGTCTGATTTTTTCTGAGATAAGAGCTAAGCTAGTTTTGAAAAGAATTCGTTTCGCATTAGAAGAAGTTACAGCATCAGAGGTCAGTGTAAATGTGATTGGTATTACCCCAGAGTCGCGGCATCTCTTCAGGAAGGTGAGAGACTCGATCAGCTGAGCTTTCTTATCCCGGAGTTTGTTGAAGGATCTTAAAGTTATGTGAAAACCCTCCCCGTAGAGGCGATTAAATTTTGATTTAAAGCTTTCGTGACTGCAGTAATTCATGTTCTTAGTTTTTTCGGTAAAGTCACGTTGAAGAGAAACAACAAAATAATAAAATAATATAAAACAATAAAAAAATTATCACGACGTTTCGACCATAACTCAAACGGTCGTCTTCAGGTGTGTTGGTTCGCATAAATTTATTTGTAAACGGCGCATTTATTTATTTATAAAAAAACGTTAGCGCCACGCGCAACGATTTGGCAGTTTATTTAGGACTAGTCCATCTATATTCTGAAAAGAGGAGGGGGGAGACGAAATTTTTTTATAATGTATGCTGTCTGAAAGCCACTGTAAGCATGAACAATCAATTAAGACCTGAAATGGTTGATCAAATCTTTCCAATGATTGCTAAGATAGAATCCATCTTCTCGGTTGAAATTGTCTCTGTGCTTGTATATGTGGATAGCCTCATGAACGAATCTCTCATGGAAGCCATAGAGCCCAATGCATATCCGACCAGGAACACATAAGCAGTGAACTCAAGCACGTACACCAAGCTCTTAGGGCTAATGGTTACTCCGACTATACAATCCGCAAAGCTATCACTCAAACCATGAAGAAGAACCCTCCTGAGGAGCCTTTCAAAACCATCACTTTACCCTACATTGCTGGGATCACAAAAAAGATCTCCAAAATCTTGAATAAACACAAGATCCAGGTCCGTTTCAACACATTACATAAAATCCGTGATCTGGTTCCGTCTGTAAAAGATGTGATTCCGGACATACAATACCCTGGTGTCTACAAACTAAGTTGCCTCTGTGGTAGTAGTTACATTGGAGAAACCAAACGCCATGTCTCGGACCGCATTCGTGAACACAAAGCAGACCTTAAACACGGTAGGACCAACACCTCGGCCGTGGCAGGTCATTGTTCTAATTCAGTAGGCTCACATGCCATTGACTTTTCCAAGACAGAGATTCTTTGTAAGCCATCTGGCTTCCATGAGAGATTCGTTCATGAGGCTATCCACATATACAAGCACAGAGACAATTTCAACCGAGAAGATGGATTCTATCTTAGCAATCATTGGAAAGATTTGATAAACCATTTCAGGTCTTAATTGATTGTTCACGCTTACAGTGGCTTTCAGACAGCATACATTATAAAAAATTCGTCTCCCCCCTCCTCTTTTCAGAATATAGATGGACTAGTCCTAAATAAACTGCCAAATCGTTGCGCGTGGCGCTAACGTTTTTTTATAAGTAAATAAATGTGCCGTTTAAAAATAAATTTAAGCGAACCAACACACCTGAAGACGACCGTTTGAGTTATGGTTGAAACGTCGTGAGAATTTTTTATTGTTATATATATATTTTATTATTTTGTTGTTTCTCTTCAACGTGACTTTACCGAAAAAACTAAGAATATGAATTACTGCAGTCACGAAAGCATTAAATCAAAATTTTATCGCCTCTACGGGGAGGGTTTTCATATAACTTTAAGATCCTTCAACAAACTCCGGGATAAGAAAGCTCAGCTGATCGAGTCTCTCACCTTCCTGAAGAGATGCCGCGACTGGGGTAATACCAATCACATTTACACTGACCTCTGCTGCTGTAACTTCTTCTAATGCGAAACGATTTCTTTTCAAAACTAGCTTAGCTCTTATCTCAGAAAAAATCAGACTTATACGCACCGAACTAGATCAGTTAGACAATACACTCTACAAATCACACTTATCATTGACGGCAACAATGTCCACATCGGATTGGGAACATGTAGACAATATGACTGCCTCTTCAGCTGCTACTATGTCGACCAAATGTAAGGAAAACCTGATTTCCAAATTTAACCTCCTCTTCAACAAAAGACCGGACCCACACACCAAAAAGTTAGACGTTAATAAAGTCGTAATTAATCGCAGTAACAGTTCTATTTCCGATGGTCTGAAATCCGTTTTAGCTAAAGGTCTAAACTTTGCAGTAACACCTAAACATACCAGTTAATGATATAATTGCCCAAGTAGACGTTGCTCTCAGGGGCCTGGGTCACATCGCTGCAGACGTAGCAAGATCTGAAATCGCTGCAACCCTCAAAAACGCTAAGATGCCAGCTAGCAACCTCAGCAAAGATGAGCGTTTTGAATTATATAAATTAAAAAAGAGGAATGATATTGTAGTCTTCTCAGCTGACAAAGGCAATGCTACTGTCATAATGGATAAAATAGAATACAACAACAAAATTAAAGAATTACTCGACGATGGTAGTTATACAAAAATAAAAAGAGATCCCACCAACAGCCTCGTCACACAAACCAACAAAATAATTTCTGATTCAACCGCATTAATTGATCAATCTAAACAGTTTTCGTTGAAACCTTCTGCTGCCAGGCCACCAAGATTATACGGCTTACCAAAAATACATAAAGTAGATACACCCCTTCGTCCCATAGTCTCTATTATCGGCTCCCCCTCCTACAAACTAGCTCGTTTTTTGTCTGAAATCCTGCGTCCTTTCACTGGAAAGACCACCTCTGCGGTACAAAATTCTACTCACCTGGTATCGACAATCAAGGGTATTTCCCTGTCCCCAGACGACCTGCTTGTCAGTTTTGATGTAGTTTCCTTATTCACCAAGGTTCCTGTACCTGACACCATTGCAATCATTGAAGACTTGGTTCATCAAGGACTAAACACTGAGGTACCCCCCATGGTGAGACACTGTTTATCCAATACATACTTCACTTGGAATGGAACTTTCTACAAACAAACTGAGGGCACCCCAATGGGCTCCCCCCTTTCTCCAGTTATAGCTAACATTTTCATGGAGAAATTTGAGACTGACGCCATCCAGACTGCCACTCTGCGCCCAACCTTATGGAAGAGGTACGTGGATGACACTTTTGTCATCTGGCCACATGGCCGGCCTGCTCTAGACCAATTCTTCGACCACATCAATTCCATACACCCAGCCATCAGATTTACCATGGAAGTCGAAATAGATGGCAAGATACCTTTTTTGGATGTCCTAATTAAAAAGAGACCTGATGGTTCAATGAGCCACTCTGTCTACAGGAAAGCTACCCATACGGATGCTTATCTGAAACCGGATTCCCACCACCATCCATCACAGAAGAATTCTCTCATCAAGACTCTGTATCATAGAGCCCAATGCATATCCGACCAGGAACACATAAGCAGTGAACTCAAGCACGTACACCAAGCTCTTAGGGCTAATGGTTACTCCGACTATACAATCCGCAAAGCTATCACTCAAACCATGAAGAAGAACCCTCTTGAGGAGCCTTTCAAAACCATCACTTTACCCTACATTGCTGGGATCACAAAAAAGATCTCCAAAATCTTGAATAAACACAAGATCCAGGTCCGTTTCAACACATTACATAAAATCCGTGATCTGGTTCCGTCTGTAAAAGATGTGATTCCGGACATACAATACCCTGGTGTCTACAAACTAAGTTGCCTCTGTGGTAGTAGTTACATGGGAGAAACCAAACGCCATGTCTCGAACCGCATTCGTGAACACAAAGCAGACCTTAAACACGGTAGGACCAACACCTCGGCCGTGGCAGATCATTGTTCTAATTCAGTAGGCTCACATGCCATTGACTTTTCCAAGACAGAGGTTCTTTGTAAGCCATCTGGCTTCCATGAGAGATTCGTTCATGAGGCTATCCACATATACAAGCACAGAGACAATTTCAACCGAGAAGATGGATTCTATCTTAGCAATCATTGGAAAGATTTGATAAACCATTTCAGGTCTTAATTGATTGTTCACGCTTACAGTGGCTTTCAGACAGCATACATTATAAAAAAATTTCGTCTCCCCCCTCCTCTTTTCAGAATCTAGATGGACTAGTCCTAAATAAACTGCCAAATCGTTGCGTGTGGCGCTAACGTTTTTTTATAAATAAATAAATGCGCCGTTTAAAAATAAATTTATGCGAACCAACACACCTGAAGACGACCGTTTGAGTTATGGTCGAAACGTCGTGAGAATTTTTCATTGTTTTATATATATTTTATTATTTTGTTGTTTCCCTTCAACGTGACTTTACCGAAAAAACTAAGAATATGAATTACTGCAGTCACGAAAGCTTTAAATCAAAATTTATATGCTAATTCCTTTGTCAAGGCGCTTTGTTTCCTCTCACACAGCTTAAAGGTCGTGATCTGAACGTGGCTTTTTCACTCCAGCGCTGTCCTACCAGACAGTCTCGTCCCTTCACCTGATGAAGGCCGCTTGTGTTGTGGCCGAAACGTCGTGAGAATATTATTGTGCTATTTTATTTTATCAATTTATTATTTTATTCTCATTCTATGTGACTTTACCGAAAGAACCAAAGAAGATGAATCATTGCAGTCACGAAAGCTTAAAATCGAAATTGTGTCCCGGTTCTTTTTTTATTTCTATCACTATCTTAATCTGTTTACTGTAACTTTCCCTCTTCCTATGTCCCTGTGTATCTGGGTGCACATTTCCTGAATCTCTGTATCAGTCGATTGCATGTATGGATAAAGAAACATGGAATTAATTAAGTAATTATTAATTAATGCTTGATGGATGAATGTAATGGTATAAATTAATTAATGCATGGATAAAATAAATGAATTAATCAATGGATAATCAAATGCATGTCTGTAAGTGTAACACACGTGTATATAGAATGTTTTATTTTATTTCACAATGTTTTAATAGGATTCACAGAATAAGGAAGATTGTAAAATAATTCTCAACCGACCAACTTTTTGTAGAAGTTGGTTTGAAATGGTGACGTTTGCCAATATTGAATAATTATGGAATTTCCAATCAACTAAACCACCTGATCTTTTGCCTTGTTAGACAGTTTGCGTGTGGCACATACCTGTCTTGTGAAATATTTAGTTTTTCAGGGAAAAACTAAACTTTTCTCACCACTTCCCTGTAAAAGAAATTGACTTCAGTGAAGATCTCAATTATCACACGGATCCACAATTTATACACATTGGCAGATGAAGATGAACCATTTTGTTACGAGCTAAATAATTAATATCCATTGCTATACTGCAATTTCTATGCTCCCATATCTACACTCCATTACTGACCAGCGTGGTGAAGGCTAAACAACTCCCTACAACCTGCACGGTGTTGGACGGTCTTCATCCAGCATTGGATTGACAAAAGCGATGTACAAGTACAAGACATGAATATTACACAATCCCCTCCATATCTACCGGTTTAGTAATGCATAAGAACACATTCTTTATTCAATCACTTTAAATGTGTGTATACCTTGAGGACATGTGCTGAACACATGCCACTCCAGCACTTGTCGTGCTATGATTTTTTTTTTACTTTGAAACTAAACTATTTATAATTTAACACGCAAGGCCCACTGAGCTATATAACTCTTTTTCAGAAGCGACCTGGCCACAAATGATAACAAAATGGCTTTTCGCGTGGAACTTATAGCAACTAAATAGTCTAAGCCAATTTTTTTTTAATATGGGGGGTGACGGGAGACCTGGAAAAAATCCTACGTGAAAACGAGGTAAACATGCAAACGCCAAATTTAGAGGTGTCAGGGCTGGGATCAAACCCACAACCTATTGCACACGAGGTGAGGTAGTTAATATCTCACGACTGTAGTGCCCCTTTACCTTAACAATCATCAGCCAATGAAGGCTTCGCCGAGCCGTCACGGTTCTGCAGTGCAACAATCCTCTCAGTACCTGCACACGGGATGATTTCATCGCTCCATCTCCTCTCAGACGATTCGGTTCTTGGTTGCTTCACGAACTTGGGAGTTGTACGGCGCTGCAACACTCCAAGACCCTCGCAGTGCAGAACGCTGCTGCTGTGAAGAGAGGCGTAGAGAAACGACTGAGACCCTCGACCCTTCAATGGCCAAACCGGTTCTGTGGGATTGCGGGTGTGGGCGAGTGCCAATGGGTTGAGTAAACATTTTTAAATATTCTCCAACGACGCTCATGATTATTTTGAGTCGTATATAATTATTCGTTAAACGAGGATCAATATCTTAATTTAGTTTTTTTCCCTTCAACATCCAGCAGTCCACCAGAATTGGTACAAGCAATGCCTGACTCTGCTGATGAGGCATTCAATGCAAATACAGGTACGGAGTTTTGCTTGTGGTAAATCAGAGCTACTGAAATAATAAACTCTCAGAAGGTTGACGCGAATAATTATTGTGTTCAGTTCATCTTTAGACAATGGGCGATTTCAAAGTAGCTGATTCACAACTCTCATCCCACCCTCACGTCCTCCACTGTTGCATAGTTGTGCTGACATATTCCGTTGTTGACGGGGTTTGTTCACCCCACGTGTTGAAGAAATGTGTCAGCACTCCTCAACCATGATTTTTGGGAATGATGCTGTGCATGGAACGTATGTCAATTATGAAGATCAACGTTAAGGACTTGGGAATATATGGTTCTTGAAGAGTCGTGAGGTAGGGCATGGTTGGTTTCTTGAAATTTAGGTCGGTAAGGAAACTATTGTTTCAATCAATACCAACACTTACGGCATGAACACTTTTGTTGAAGACAAGCCTGACCCGGCGCCCCTTCGCTTCGTCTCCCCAACATTTATCTCTCCTGCCAATCTGTATCTGTGTGCCTTTCTTGTAAACCGCTAACCCCTTGTCCCGCCTTCCTTGCCAGGTTATTACTATGGGAGTGGTCTCTTGTCCTTTTCGCGACCCCCACATTCAATCCTAACCGTGTCCCCACGCGAACTTTACATGATGTACGAACAGAGGAACTGTATTAGCCAATCAGCTCGAAACTTGCCCAGCAAATCCACTAAAGGATTCTTTTACCGAGTGGCCTGGGCTGTTTGCTGTATTTTGGTAGGAAATAGGTGGTTTGATGAATTATAGGTTTTTGGCAGGCTCCGGTAGGATGGCAGCCTTGCCTAATAATGGTTAGCAGCGTGTCTCTGGCTGCCAGTTGATTACTCGCTTTCAAGTTATGGTCAGCTTTCTGTAAAAAGTAAATATAACTCATCTGTCTGACTGCTTCATCTCTACAGAGATCTGTCCACCAGATCACCACGGATCCCCATTTATAGGCCAGCTTAATAACGATATTATAATGCACCTTGAGAGTTCTGAGCTTAACTTGGTTCGGGGTGCGGTAGAACTTTGGATTATTTGGTAAAGTGGTGTTTCTGTACACAGTGAGTTATTTGAGCACTAACAGAAATAAATGATTCCATAGACTGTGTCCCGGTTCTTTTTTTTATTCACTATCTTAATCTGTTTACTGTAACTTTCCCTCTTCCTATGTCCCTGTGTATCTGGGTGCACATTTCCTGAATCTCTGTATCAGTCGATTGCATGTATGGATAAAAAACATGGAATTAATATAAATAATTATTAATTCATGTATGTGTAGTGACATAGGATGGGTCACTACAGCGTGTAGTGCTGGTTACTGACAGAGAGAGGAAATGTGGGTGTAATAGCCGACCTGCCAGCAGAGCAGGGTGTAGCAGCCATTCTGTCAGCAGAGCATGCAATGCCACAGAGTGGGTCACTAGGGTGCGTGGCGCTGGCTGCTGGCAGAGGGTGGCATTTGAGGACATGACACCCCGGCTGGCTGGCGGTGCACGTGATCGTCCGGAATACAGGATGTATGGCAAAGGTGACCGAGGGGAGACGTGAGGTATAGCCCAGAACCTTCTGCTGGGTTTCAGAAGGGTGCGTGGCTGAGGGCGGAGCCAGGCCACGCCGGGGGGCACAAAAGAGAAGTCCCGAGGCTGGATAAGGGCTGTCTGTCGGTGGAATGGAACCCAACGTGCTATGTCTTCATCTTCATCTCCGGCGTCGTGGGTCAGACAGTGTGCCAGCTGCTCTGACCCGTTTATAGTTATTTTGTGTATCAGTGTTAAAAGCGTAGACTAAAACGTGTGTTGCCTCCTACTATTAGTGTCTCAGAGGTGACTCACTACATTTGGTGGCAAAAGTGTTAACAATAAATTATAAAATTGGGAAAATTATACTTAAGATAATATTCTTGGTTCTTTCGGTAAAGTCACGTAGAAGGGAAACAAAATAATACAAATATAAAACAATCAAATTACCACGACGTTTCGACACCAACACAAGCAATCATCATCAGGTGTTGATGTTGATACGCAGAAAGACACTCACCGTGGTGTCTTCGGACGCGGAAGACGGCGGGGAGGTTATTCCCCAGACAGCCCCGGGACCTGGGACCCCGGAGAATAATCCCGAGGAGGCGCTCCTGGCAGAGCATCAGGGGGAAGATGGCAATTCCGCGCTGCGGTCCTCAGAAGGAGGACGCCGTATACGAAATACGCGGCAGTGCTGGTGGCGGAACTGGACGTGGAGGAGCCGGAGGAAGACATGGTGGTTCGAGAGAGGCTTGTGGACAGCCCCGCCGCCGCGATAAACCAAGCGCGGGAAACCGCGGAGCCCCAGCCAACGCGGACGGCCGCCATTTTGTCGACTGGGCAAGAAATGGCTCCCACCACATTCGACTCGCTGCCGAATTTGCATGCGGAGATGCACACCCTCATGAAGCGGTTGCCATTTGTATGGGAGTTTGCAGCCGTGGGGGGCGATTGGGCTGCCTTTCAAAGCTGGTTTGCTGCAACGTGTGAGCTCACATGATAGACTAATGTTGAGGTGCTGTGAGTCCTGCCTATGACTTTGGATGATGATGCCTTGGCGGCATTTTATGCGATTCCCCCAATGGACAGGACGACGCTGTCACAGGCGTATGCCCATCCGACAGCTATCTTTGATCCGCCGTCCAATGTGTGTCAAAAATTTATAACGCAAAGACGAGGGGAGGCCAAGACACCTCTCGCCTTCCGGAACACGCTGATGTTGCTGGCCCAAGCCGCATACCCCAAGATGGAGCAAGCGGGGTTGAACTTCCAGGTGTTGGAGAGATTGTTGGAGTTGGAGTGGGAAATTAACGTTTTTCTGCCCGCCACGGAAGAGGACGACCTGACTTCGATTAAGGTAGCTCGATGCATACAGGCACATTGTAAAATGCGACGGCGAGTCGGGGTGCATCATAGTAATTTCAGGCATCTTCATCGCAGACCATGTCAGGTTCACACGTCTCTGCTCCTTGTCAGGTCACGGCACGTGATAGTCAGGTTTTAGAGGGTGGCAGATGGCCACGGCGTCCGTGGCAGTGGACCACGTTGGCGCATCGTGTCGTGGCGGCGGGAATGTCTGCGGTTGTGGGGACCGTGCAGGGTGTTGAGGTCTGGGTGCTCATTGATACGGAAGCATCCCCCACCATCATTTTGGAGTTTATTTATAGGTCCTTGCCACCAAAATTGGGTTGTCTTAGTCCAGTGGGTCGTCCATGTGTTGCCGCTAATGGCGAAATCATTGTGGGCCAATCATCGACAGTACGGTTTGGTGATATTGAAATGACGGGCCCAGTGTTGGTTTCGAAGTCACTAGTGGTGCCTTGTTTGTTGGGAACTGATTATTTTTAAGAAGATGCCCCTCAATATTTTGATTGACCAGGGGTGTGTTGAGCTGCCATCGGGGTGTCGATTGGCATTTTTGTCTTCCCCAACTCAGTTGCATATAGCTAACGCTATGGTTCAGACTCTGGTAAGCAAAACTGTTTGAGTTCCCCCGGGTGCACAGATGCTTGTGCCCTTGTGACTGCGGAAACAGCTCGATCAGGAAGTTACTGAGGTGGGGGTTATTTTAACCCCTTCGAACAGAGCGGTTCGTGGTTTCACTTTGGTGGGGGCCCAGACGATAGTGAGGGGGGATCAGGAGCCCTTCCTCCAGGTGATGAATGCTGGATTGAGTCCCGTGGTTATACAGGTGGGTACGGTTTTGGCCCACGCAACGGCCATGTGTTGTCGAGATACCAGTGACGTGACTGCTCAGGTTGTGGCTTCAGTGGAATGGGGAGCGGTGTCGGATGAATCATGGATGGATGCGTTCTGTTCGGAAAATCTGGATTTGTCGTGGTAACAGAGGGTCAGGTTTCGTGTACTGTTCCGGGAATTCTCTGATCTGTTTAGTAAGAATAAATTTGATATTGGCCGCATGTCCCTGATGCATCATCATATTGATATGGGTAGCGCTGCTCCCATATGTCAGAATTCGTTTTGGTTTAGTCCTAAAGAGAAGGACCATGTGTGTCAGGCGGTCGACGAGATGTTGGCGGCTGATATAATTTCCCCTTCCACCAGTCCGTGGGGAGCGAACATTGTCCTGGTTAAAAAGGAGAGGAGTTTTAGATTGTGTGTGAATTTTCGGAAATATAACAAGTTCTCTGTGACAGATGCATACCCACTCCCACGGATGGACGATTCATTGGATGCACTGTCGAGTGCGTGATTTTTCTCCAACATAGATTTGTTGTCAGAGTTTTGGCAGTTGCCTATGGATGAAAGTTGCAAGCAAAAAACAGCATTCTGCAAACCGCAGGGGTTGTTTCAATTTAACTGACTTCTGATGGGACTTCACTCGGCTCCAGCCACGTTCCAGTGACTTATGGATTTAGTGGTATTGGGACTCCAATGGGATTCGTGTTTGATTTATTTGGATGATGTAGTCGTCTTTTGATGCACGTTTCAAGAACTTGATATGTATGCTGGGTCGTGTAAAATTTGTAGAAATAATGAAAGTAAAATGTGAAAAAATATCAGAAATTATGTTAATTTATGTAATTATGCAAGTAATTTATGCTATTTAGGGAGGTGTAATTGTATTAAGTTATGCCAGTGTATGTAATTATGTTAATGCAGGCAATTATGATAACTAGGCTCTGCTTCGTTGTCTAGAATCATATTATCAATCGGGATAATACAATGAGTTGTATGAAGTTATGCAAGTGTGATGTAAGTATGCTGATCAAGCTCGGCTTCGTTGTCTTGTAATCGGGATAATACAATGATTGTCACTTTAACATTTACTGATTATGTTTTAGTGTGTTTATGTCAGTTCTCCAAATTAAAATCTCACCGCAGGATACAGTTCTCATAATCAAGATTATTATGCATGAACTTAGGAAGGCACCACTTAGACACTTCTGTGTTAAGCAACTTTAATTTCTAAACAAAAACATAACGCTCTAATATGCAAACTCTTATGTCTGGAATGTCAACACAGTACTCCTGGAGATGTCCTCCTCATTGATCCGTACATTTAATCCTAAATGATTATGTTTGTTAAACTGGGTAACAGAACAATATTTTAATTCCTCAGAGTAAAGCGGACATATACGGCGATAGGAAAATAAAACATATCCCGAAAGCAAAAGTAGACCTCAATGAATTCATTGGTAAGATTATGCAATTAACAAAATGTCTTGGACCAATGGTGTGTGGCAGTGTGCCTGCTTCAGCAAATGCTTATCAATTGGCTAAGGCTTCAATAAATTCGCCGGCAAGATCCTGTGATCAAAATAAAGATTTTAACACGATAGTCTCCCTGTGAGTGTGTAGATTCGTAACGTAGGTTTTCTAAACGTTTCATCAATGAATTCATTGGTACAATTAAGCAATTAACAAAAAGAATGACTAAAATACTTCTAAACGACCGTATCCACGTTTCTCAATGGGCAGCAATGTTCTTCAGCATCAGCGAATAGTTGGCACACGCTTATTATTAGTCTTCTTATTATTAGTCCCGATATGTGCGTTATGTGTTTGTTGGTGGTTTCGTCTCCTTATTCAATTCTTTGCGTTAAGCAGATGCCGGGCGATGCGTTGTAGGTGTGTGAATGTGGGCGTCTCATACAAACAGCTTCCTCGCTCTCTCTCTCTTTGAGACGGCAGCTGCAGCTGCTTGTCCACTGCTGGATGAACAGAGTCGGCACAACGCTTGTCTTTGAAGGTGCTCGTGGCGCTCGCCGTTTGTCCGCTGGCCGCTGATACCCTTGCTCGGTGGCGCTGGTGGTGCTGCTGCGCACTCTCTACTGCTACGTGCTATCTGGAGATGCACAATTGCGCGTGCAGCTGGTCCTCTGCGATGCTGGCTTGGTCGCTGCTTGGCGCTTTCCGCCATTTCTCCCGGTTGATTGCTTGTCGTTGCTCGTCACTCTATCTCTCTCCTTGACCGTGCAGCTGCCGGGTGGGAGTTGGAACTCAGTGTAGAATAACTTTGAGCGATACTTCTTCTGTCAGCACCGAACTCGTACATGGTGACACATCGCTACTCGGCAAGCCTCGCCATCCTTGGTCGATTGCAGGGCCCACCCCGGAGCTTGCCGCTTGCCGTACTGAATTTTACGTGTCGTGTCACTGCATATATCTGAAATTCTCTCCCCTCCACGCGTCTCTTGCGAGGGGGAAAATGTGTTGTGTCAAATTGTTGGAAAACAAAAGTGGCTGGGGAGGCTCTCATTCCATGGAATACATATTATCTGGTCTTGTGTGTTTGACCTATTTTTCTTGTGTCTCTTTTGAGTTACCCCCCGGTCTACCTCGTGATAATTATTTGATTTATGTTTAACCAAGATTTGTAATGTGCCCTCGTTGTTACCACCACTATTCCGAGGGTTTTGCTAAGCTTTGTTCTCAGTCCGTGTCGCCAGGGATCGGTGTTTTATTCTCGAGTTATATTTTGATATCCTGAGGTTGGAGATATAGCTTAGTTTGGACTTAAGCTTTCGTGATTGCAGGAGCTCACGTACTTCGGTTCAATTGTTGAAGTTACATATATAGAAAGAGGTAAAACAAAAACAAGGGGCATATGTTTGGTCGCTTCCCCCCCTCTCCTCTTGGTGACCCCTGACTGGCTGATTTCCATCACATTTTATGTTTGTTTGCATTCCACCCCCCCCCCTCTTTTTCCTGCCTCCGTGGTTTCTGCTAAAAGGGAGGGAGGCACTCTCCCTTCATACGTATTTTATGGCTACTCTGTGTTGTGTCAAATTGTTGGAAGACAAAGGCGGCCAGGGAAGCTCTGATTGCATGGAATACATATTATCTGGTCTTGTGTGTTTGACCTATTTTTCTCGTATCTCTTTTGAGTTACCCCCGGTCTAATCTTTTTTTTTATTATTATTTGGTTTATGTTTAACCAAGATTTGTTATGTACCATTAGATGTTACCTCCGGTATTCCAAGGGTTTTATTAATCTTTGCTCCTTTTCTGTATCCAAGGATCCGTGCTTTTTATTCTCGAGTTATATTTTGATATCCGGAGGATGGAGATATAACTAAGTTTCCACTTAAGCTTTCTTGACTGCCGGAATTCATATTCCTTGGTTCTCTTGGTAAAGTCACGTAGATATAAAGATACAATAAGAAATAAAATAATGAATACTGCAGTCTATAATGTCGACTAATTCTTATAGCCAAGCTTCGAACTTTTACCGTATGAAACAAAGTATATCAGTTATAATGTCCGTTTGCCCTGTGCTCTGCGTCCGTGTCAGTGAGTCTGGCTATTTGTTTGTGAACTGTCCACAACGTCGGCGGGGAGGTCATGTCATGTGGTCCTTTGACAATCTGGAGATTTCCAAGATCGTCGTTAACCTCCCTTTGCCCCGGAGTTTATTATTTAATGGCTCTTCATGGCCTCCACCCTCGAGTTGATTTAAATGCTGTAAGGCAGTGGGTGTGAGGGGTGGGATGTGCCTCACCCTTTCATGCCCCATGCTCGCCCCGATCAATAATAAACAAAAATATTGGCAGAATTATTCTAATATGAATCTTTGGAAAAAGGCCTATATATACAACATTCTGCAGCGGCTGCGTTCGGTGTTTGTCAAAATGCGGGCAGCCAATTCTAGGTTTAAGCCTCAAAAATGTCACCTCTTGCAAAAGTCGGTTCACTATTTGGGTCACATTGTTAGCGAGGCCGGAATTGCCATGGACCCTGATAAAACTGCATGCGTGCGAAAGTGGCCAACCCCATCGTCAGTGGGTGAAGTCCGCAGTTTTGTTGGGCTCGCGTCATACTACCGAAGCTTTGTGCCCGGGTTCGATACATTCGCGAAGCTGCTAAATGCTCTCACTGCAAAGAGTCAGAGGTTTCCGTGGGGGAAGGAGGAGGAGGCCGCATTTGTTGCGTTGCGCGATGGCCTCGTTAATGCACCTCCTCTTCGGTACCCCGATTTCTCCTTGCCATTCGTGCTGGACACGGATGTCAGCGACACTGGAATAGGCGGCGTGTTGTCACAGGTGGAGAACGTGGTGGAGAGCGTAGTCACTTACGGGAGCCGGGTACTGTCCTCCGCAGAGCAGCGCTATTGTGTTACACGCTGCGAGTTTTTATGCAGCAGTACCGTCCATACCTCTATGGTAGGCAGTTTGTGGTACGCACGTATCACGCGGCCCTGCAATATGCGCTGCGAATTGACCAGCCGTCCGGACAGCTCTCATGATGGTTGGAGGTTTAACAGGACTACTCCTTCACAGTCACCTACAGGAAAGGGTTGCGCCACTGTAATGCGGACACTTTGTCGCGATTGTCGCCCAAGGGCTACTGTGCATGTTTGGTGGGTGCCAGGCGTTATAAACCGGTAGGTGAATGAGAGCCTTGCGCCGTTGTAGCGTCAGTGGACTCTCCACCATCCATAGTGATGGTCGTGTGCGACAACACCATTGGTCTTGCACACGAGGAGTGGGGGCGCCTCCAGGCAGAGGATGCCTCCCTTCTAAAAATACGTCACCATGTCGGTACAACGAGCAGTAGGAAGGATCCAGTGTATATGTCCCCCGTGGTCCTCCGAGATGGGCTGCTCATTAGATGGGATGCAGAAGTGCAGTGTTACCGCATCGTTGTGCTGACTGCTCTGCAGGGTAGAGTTAGGAGAGCTGCCCATTGTGCAGTTTATGCACCTTGGGGTGTGTGGAATGTGCTCCCCGAAAGCCCCAACCGAGGCTGGCCCGATTACGGTTGCAGTCTATTGGGGTAATACATTTTTACTTGTGGGGGTGGAGTACCTGTTACGGTGGCCAGTAGCATGGCCCCTGGCAGATAAGTCGGCTGCGTCTTTAACGGATGCTTTCCTTCATGGGCACATGTTCGATAAAGGGGCCCCAGAACGTCTCCTTATGGAGCAAGGTCGGAAATTTTATTTTAAGTTGTTGAAGTGTGTGATCTGTTGGTTAGAAAGAAAATTCGTACTTTGCCCTACCATCCCAGACTGACGGGATGGTAGAGCACCTGCACAGGACTCTTACGTCCATGTTGTGCCAACTAGTCAATGAGGCACAGTCCGATTTGGACCTACATGTTCCTGATGTTCGCGCGGCCTATAGGATGCCCCCTCACGCCTCTACCGGGTTCTCCCCTTTTTTATGTACGGGAGAGAGTGTGACCCCCCCCCCCCCCCCCCCCCCATGGAAGCCCAGTTAAATATTGAGTCGGGTAAAAAGAGAGTCGCTGTGCCAAGACTTATGCACCTCACCCTTAAACGATTGATCAAAGCGCAGGAGGCATCCCGCCTCCTGCACTTTCATGGCCAATGAGAAACTGGCAGGGCTTTGGGAGTCCGGGAACCCATGGAAAACTGGGAAGAAGGCATGGCTGCATTGCCCCCATGTGCCCTTGGGCACGTCCCATAAATTGTATAGACCATGGCAGGGCCTGGTTGAGCTGATAGTGGTCAGGAGGCCGCAATGTTTTCGGATCCAGGTTGGTCGCAGGCCGGGGTGACATTCAACAAATTTTTATTCCAAGAATTATTAGAGAGTCAGGCTGTTGAACTAGAGACCATCGGTTGGCGACACACTCTGACAATGCAGTTGCATGGAGTCCACCAGACCGAGTGTCGTACACTTATACGCAGAATGTCACCCCTGTCACCCCCCCTGGCTCCGCCCCTGGTCACAGGCATTGGAACGTGCATCCATCGCGGCTGAAACCTTATTTTCCTCCTTGCCAGGTTGTTTCATCCTCACTACCCGAAGGCAGGGTATCTGATGTGGCCGACGAGCCTGGGCGTGCGACCACGGAGGTTAGGCCTCAGCAGATTTTTGTTCCTCCACCCACAGGAATGCAGCACTTGACAACCGCGGAAACCACCCGTTGAGCCATCTGAAAGCCATCCAAGGAGGGAGGAATGACCAAAACCCGCTTCCCCCCCCCCCCATCTTCTTTCCGGGAGGGGCCGTGCCCGTTAGACCATTTTCAAGTCGGGCCCCGGGGAACCCGCCCTTGTCCCACCAGGGGGTCCAGCGACGAGGACCCGTTCAAGAACTGTTCGTTTTAAACAACTGCCCCAGTCATCCTATTTATTCCGCCATCGTCTGGCAAGTGGGCACAGACACGAGCCGGGCTGTGTTTGCCGGTTGAACTGAGTTCTACCTGTGTTCGTGGGCTGTGGCGTGCCAGCAGTCGTCGGGTGGTGTATAGAGTCTGGGGGTTGGGTTTATTACTGTGCGTTTGCGATTGTTTTCATTTTTCCATTGATTGTTGTTGTTGACTCGCGAGGGGGTATGAAGGTTGTTGTTGTTACTGTTGTTGTCGTCGGGATTGTTGTTGGTTAATTGGGTAGTCGTCCCACTGCACGAGATATGGAGGTCAGCCGGCACGGCTGTGTTTTTTGAGGGGGGGTGATTTAATGACAAAAAATGGCCATTACAGCATGTAGCGCTGGTTACTGACAAAGAGAGAAATTGTGGACGTAACGGCCGACCTGCCAGCAGAGCAGGGTGTAGCAGCCGTTCTGTCAGCAGAGCATGCAAGGCCACAGAGTGTGTCACTAGGCTGCTGGCAGAAATGTACATATGAGGACGTAGCACCCCGGCCAGCTGGTAGAGCACGTAAAAGGCCGGGGTAAGGGATATGGGGCAAAGGTGACAGAGGGGACACGTGGGGTATAGCCCAGAACATTCTGGTGGGTTCTAACAGGGGGCGTAGCCAAGGGCGGAGCCAGGCAAGGGACACGTGGAAGGTGGCCCAGAATCTTCTGGTAGGGCGGAGCCAGGCCATGCCGGGGGGCATTAAAGGGAAGTCCCGAGGCTGGATAAGGGCTGTCTGTCGGTGGAATGGAAAGCTACACGCTACGTCTTTGTCTTCGTCTCTGGCGTCATAGGTCAGACAGAGTGCCGGCTGCTCTGACCTATTTGTAGTTATCCCGTGTGTGAACAAGTGTTAAATGTATTGAATAAACGCGTGTTGCCTCCTACTATTAGTGTCTCAAAAGTGATTCACTACACATAGGCTAACACTACACATAGACTCAACACTTCCCATAGAATCAACACTGCCCATAGAAAAACAATAAATAATAAAAATATAAAACAATAAAATAATAAAAATATAAAACAATAAAATAATAAAAATATAAAACAATCATCATCATGTGTGAAACCACAGCTGTGGTTTTCACACCTGATTCATGATTGCTTGTGTTGCAATCGAAACGTCGTGAGAATTTTATTGGTTTATATTTTTATTATTTTATTGTTTCCCTTCTACGTGACTTCACCGAAAGAACCAAAAATATGAATCCCTGTAGTCACGAAAGATTTAAATCAAAACTGCCCATAGACTTAATACTGCACCTCCGATTAGCACAGTGGGCCATGTATGGTGCGAAAGACGTTAAACATCATACACGCATTACCGCAGAGGCCCCCACGTCCTTTTCCAGGAACTAAACCTCCCACGGATTTGCGAGGGATTGCTGTATATATGTTATCTTTATTTTTTACAAACGCTTTAAAATAAATAAATTACATCTCAGGGAGTAAAGCAGCAAGTAGCCATGACGTCTCCGAGCGATCTGAAGGTGTACAGTGTGCCACAGACCACTCCGCTTTATTTGTGAGCTCGCGGTTTTCAGTGGAAGCCTGGATTCAGATTTTTATTTTTAAAGCCACCTTATCACTTCCATACAGCCTTTAGTAGGCTCCCCAGTACGGTCACCCACTCCCTTGCCTACAGATTGGACCACTGGTAGAAAATCACCTCTCTACAAAGGTAACATTTCAACGAGCGCACTACTGATTGAATGTGATGCTCTGTACCAGGTCGTTTGAGAAGCTGACAATGGGTTGTGGAGGGCCTTCATCATCCCAATAGTGGGTTAACCAAGGTTGCCCATTGATGATAATCATCATCATCGTGTCCTTTGAGCTAGAAAGTTCTTAAATGCCCCTTGCGAGTTGTTGACCACAATTTGTCCGCTTTGATCACCTGGGCCGCTGGTTGGCTCAGTGTCCCACCGACACACACACAGAGAAGGTAAGTCGCTGTTTTAACTTCACCAGGTAAGGCCCATTGAACTATGTAGCTCTTTTTCCGAAGCGACCTGGCCACAAATGATTGCTAAACAAAGTAGCTCATCATGTGGAAGTTTATCGCAGCCATACACTCAAAAGCATTTTTCTAAATGTGGAGGGAAAAACAGGAGGACCCAGAGAAAATTCCACGTGATCACTATGAGAGAGACACGCAAACTCCAAATATACAAGCGTCACGGTCGGGATCAGGATCGAACCCACGACCTCCTGTATACCAGGCAAGGTAGTTAACATCTCACCACGGAGAGAGAGATATGCAAACTTAAAACGCACAGCAGGCATCAGGGTCGAGATCGAACCCACGACCCTGTATACTAGGCGAGGTATATAACATATCCTAGCCACTGCGAAGTCAGGGTCGGAATCGAACCCACGATCTCTTGCATAGCAGGCGAGATAGTTAACATCTTGCCACTGTGGGGCCTAGCTGACTCAGTCTGTGAGCGAGGAGTTTAAGTCCAATTATAAATATTTCAATGAGTCAAAGTGTGGGCTGCCATGACCAAAATCATGATTCATACTTGATTTTTTGGATCAGACCGCGTAAGTAAAATGTGTGTCGTACACACCCCTCCAGCCGGCATAGCCAATTAATATAATTGTCATGTGAACAAACAATGTAAGCGCAATACTGCTTCAATACACCGTTGTATTGGAAAGTAATCTCACAACATTCCCGGTCACAACTAACACCACTGACAATCATCTGAATGGGTCTCTGGGCATCCTCTAGGTCATCTCAGCCTCAAATGTGCACCTGCTGCGGTGTGTAAACATCGCCACTGGGGAGTCAAAGGCGCCCGGGCGTGGTGATGGCCACCTACCCCTTTGTGCGCAGTGCCGGCCTTCATAGGTGCTGCTCGCTAACATCACTTGCCCCAACAGTCTCTCACAGGCTACACGGTGATCTTTGTCTCTGTATGCGTGTGTCTTTGTATCTGTGTGTGTGTCTGTATACAGTGCTGCTCGCTAACAGCACTTGCCCCAACAGTCTGTAAGGCTACACGGGGGGGTCATTGTCGTTCTGTGTGTGCGTGTGTCTGCGTGTGCGTGTGTGTGTCTGTGTGTGTGTCTGTGTGTGTCTCGGCCTGGGCTCTGGGTTGTTCTTCGTGCTTTTGGAGTACCTGACCCTCTGCTCACGATCATTAAGGACCTTCATGATGGAGAGCGGGCACGGGTAAAACTACGTGGTCGGGAGTCAGAGCCATTCCCTGTACACCTTGGGGTGCGACAGGGATGTCCTCTGGCTCCCACATTATTTAACATCTATCTTGACCACGTAGTTCGTGAAGCCTTCAATAGCTGTACCGGCGGAATCTCCATATGGTACAGATATAATGGGAGGCTGATCGATGCCCGGGTGTGGTCAAGGGATGGCTCCCTATTGCTCAACCACGTTATGTATGCTGATGATTTGGTAATAGCTGCTCACTCAGAGGAGGAGTTGGAGACGCTGCTGCTGAGACTGGAGCGTGCCACTAAGAGGTGGGGCCTTAGCATCAGCCCCACCAAAACTAAGCACCTGCCTGGGTATTTTGTACCATCGGACACTACACCCCCACAACTCCCAATCGGTGATGAGGCAGTTGTGGAGCGAGTGGAGAGTTTCCCATACCTGGGCAGTGTGCTTATGACCGGCTCTAGTTTAACAGCAGAGGTCTCACTCCGAATCAGTCGAGCGGCAATATCTTTTCATTGTGTGGAAGCTTCCTGGTCTGTCGCTCTGCACTAAGCTTCAGGTCTTCTCGGCCACGGTAATTCCCTCCCTTCTCTACGCTTGCGAAACGTAGACCCCCCTAATGGAACATCTTCGCCAGTTAGAAACATTTAGGCTGGCCTGCCTACGATCCATCCTGGGTTTAACCAGACTGGATTGTGTGAGGAGCTCATAAATCCTTGAAAGATCTGGACAAGGTCCCATCGGTGAGCTCCTCCGGCGGGCAAGGCTGCGATGGCTGGGTCATGTAGCCCGCATGCCCAGCCACCGCATGCCGAAATAGCTTTTGTTCGGCCGGATTGAGGGGGCTAAACGGTCGCGGCACGGGTTAGAGAAGAGATGGAGTGACGTGGTACAGGAGGATGTGGAGCTGAGTGGACTTGCCGATGACTGGTACCAGCGGTGTCAAGATCGGCCTCTGTGGAGGAGGCTCGTGAAGGACGCTACTGGGCAGTTGGAGGCAGTCGCCCTCCAACAACAACGGAGGGTGGAGGAGCGACACTCACAGCAACGAGCGGAGCGCCGGGTGGCTAAAGCACAGCAGGTTGGCACAGTAGGGGGCACAGGTGGTGCATCAGCCAGTCATCTCAGTCAGTCGACCCGTGGCACCTGGGTCTGCCCCGTGACCTCCTGCCAGCGGGCGTTCGACACTTCACATGGCCTCAGGGTGCACATAGCCTGGCACAAGCGTCGTGGTGACGTCACCGCCACTTAGTGGTGAATGGCGGTTGTTGTTGTTGTGTCTATATGTGTGTGCGTGCGTAAATTGTGGGGACTCGGTACGCCCCTTCCGACAAGCAAGCCAACTTTTTTCCCACCATATGTAGCGAATTGTGTTAATCGGAGGTGAACATTAATTTATTTATTATATTCCATTTTACTTATTACGTGTAAATCTACAATTTTTATTCTCATTTATGAGTTTTGCAATGCTTCGCTTTTTTCTTGTTGAACCGTAACTAATTGTATAACACTGACCATATGTGCATTTAAATGCAGTGCATTGCAGTGTTCTGACTAACGAACCATGTGACTTACGAACGGCTCTCAGGAACGGAACCCATTCGTAAAGTAGAGGACTGCCAATGTGTAGTGTATCAATCTTTATTCTGTTCAATATAGTCACAGGGGATATCTACCCAGGGTCTGTACGCTACCCGACCAGCGACGCCAAGGAGGATGAAGACGAGGACGACGGCAGCACGACGAGTTCCTTTCCCAGACAACAGCAGCCCCGACTGAGTGTCGGAGCCTCTCTTTTATCCTCCCCGGCGTGGCCTGGCTCCGCCCTCGGCCATGTCCCCCTCTGGATCCCACCAGGGGGTTCCAGGCTCTGCTCATGTGTCGCACTGGCAGACCAGGCTGCTATACTCATAGTCCTCCTCTCTCCGAGAATTCCATGCCACGCACTCTAGTGACTCATTCTACGTCACTACACATTTATCAGTTGAAATACAGAACGAGCGACTACATTTTCTGATACGTATGAACACAGTTTCATGTTTTGAATGAGAACATTTGTCGATTATTATGTTATCAGGATAGAAACGTGGCCCCAAACACATCTCTGTGCACGCATGACCAGGCACGGCCATGTCCTTGGTTCGACCCCACACGTGTGGCTTGTGGCTTCTGGGTTTAGTTCACCAGGTAAGAGCGCAGTCCTGACAGCCACTGCGCTCACAACCATTGCTCAACTAAACTATTTACCAGGTAAAGAAAACTGAGCTATGTAGCTATTTTTTTTAGAAACGACGTGGCTACCTAATGAAGGCCACCTTTGTTACCCTCGTGGCGATGTTTATACACCACACCATATATTTAAGGCTGAGTCGATTTAGGAGAGGCCCATTACCGGTTAAAAAAATCATCACTGGGTGGTGGCCGTGAACGGAATTCGAACTGTAGTCGTCGGGGTCGTAGCAGAGTACGCAAAACCACTACATTACCGCTCGCCCCGAAACAAATACACACACACACTCGCTCACACACAGCCCTGCTCTTGGCTGTGGTAAATAACAACGCGAAAAATTTTCCCAGAGAGGAAATGGAATTTCTCACCGACCGAGTGACGCATCTGGCTCGACCGCACGCCCATTGCTCACAGCGGCTATCGCGAGGGAGCTGCAGCTTGGAGCAAGACGCGAGCGCAGACAAAACGAGAGCTCCGCATCCGTTTGTATATTGTATGTATGTTGTATGTATGTTGTATGCATGTTGTATGCATTTTGTGTGTATGTTGTGTGTATGTTGTGTGTATGTTGTATGTATGTTGTATGTATATTGTATGTATGTTGTATGCATGTTGTATGCATTTTGTGTGTATGTTGTGTGTATGTTGTGTGCATGTTGTATGTATGTTGTATGTATATTGTATGTGTGTTGTATGTCTGTTGTATGTATGTTGTATGTATGTATGTTGTATGTGTGTGTATGTTGTATGCGTGTGTGTATGTTGTATGTATGTTTTATGTACGTGTGTTGAACTTCATTGGCACCGTACGTAGCCAACCGTGCTAATCGGAGGAGTGGGGTAAGGACAGCAAACTAAAAACACAAAAGAAGCTCTAAATAAATTAGTTCTCAATGTAGTATAGTGGTGTAGTGCAATGGATGGTAGTGTAGTGTATAGTAGTGTATTGTACAGTATGGTAGTGTGTAGTGTAGTGTGTAGTGTAGTGTATAATAGTGTAGTGTATAGTGTAGTGTATAGTAGTGTATAGTGCAATGTGTGTATGTTTAACTTTATTGGCACCGTATGTAGCCAACTGCTCATCGGTTGTGCAGACGAAGGACAACAAACTAAACACAAAAAGTAGAAATGAGGAACGTAATCAGCCAGGTAAGGTGTTGACTGTTATGTTGGCCGGCTATCTGCGCGGTATTGCATTTAATTTATCTCTGTGTCTCTGTGTCTTCTCTCTCTGCTTGTGTTCTGTCTTTGTGTCTCCGTATATGTGTCTTGTCTCTCTCTCAAATTTCACACTTAACTTATAATTGAGCAATCTTTGGAATAACGTTAATCAACCAGACCATGCGTTAATTGTGTTTTGACCGACCCTCTGTGTTGCAATATATTAATTTCCAAATATTACTAAAAAAAATATTTAGTGTGCTTCTCCATCTCTCTCTGTCTCCCCTCGGTCTCTCTGTGTTTTATCTGTCTTAAATTTAGCTCTTTCATTTGTACCTAATGATGATTGCTTGCGTTGAAGTCGAAACATCGTATGCTATTATGTATTTATTATCATTTCTATTTCCACGTGACTTTACCGAAAGAACCAAAGAGTAATTCCTGGAGTCACGAAAGCACCAAATCAAGTTTGAACCACCTCTACGGGGAGGTATTAAGTTTGTGTATCTGTGTTGTCTTTGCTTGTGTGTCTACCTTTGTGTCTCCATGTGGGTGTCGTGTCTCTCTCTAAAATTTCACAATTAACTTCTCTGTGTTATATTATTTTTCGCTTTCTTTCCTGTTGACATGCTAAGTTCTCTAACCTCCCCTTTCTCTCTCTGTCCCCGCCCCCACTCTCTATTTAAGGCCTCGGCACAGAGACGCTGTTTTCTCTGTGTCCCATACGTGTGTCTCTCTCTGTGTGTCTCTGTGTTAACTCTATCTGCTTATATGTCTACATATGTGTCTACGGTTCCGTGTTTTATCCCTCTCTTAAATTTAGCAATCCTTAGAGGAACGTAATCAGCCAGGTAAGGCGTTGACTGTTATGTTGGCCGGCTATCTGCGCGGTATTGCATTTAATTTATCTCTGTGTCTCTGTGTCTTCTCTCTCTGCTTGTGTTCTGTCTTTGTCTCCGTATATGCCTTGTCTCTCTCAAATTTCACACGTAACTTATAATTGAGCAATCTTTGGAATAACGTTAATCAACCAGACAATGCGTTAATTGTGTTTTGACCGACCCTCTGTGTTGCAATATATTAATTTCCAAATATTACTATTTTTTTATTTAGTGTGCTTCTCCATCTCTCTCTGTCTCCCCTCGGTCTCTCTGTTTTATCACTGTCTTAAATTTAGCTCTTTCATCTGTACCTGATGATGATTGCTTGCGTTGCAGTCGAAACGTCGTATGCTATTATGTAATTTATTATTATTTTCTATTTCTACGTGACTTTACTGAAAGAACCAAAGAGTAATTCCTGCAGTCACGAAAGCACCAAATCAAGTTAGAAATGAGTTGTTCCAGACGGCTGCAGAATCGCGATACGGGGGACCGTCTTTGTTCGATGGCTAGCCAAAAGTGTAGTCTATAGTGGAGTGTATAGTGTCGTGTATATTGGTGTAGTATATAGTGTCGTGTAGTTTATATAGCATCTGAAAGCGCGCGATGCGGTGACCATCTTTGTTTGATGGCTATCCAAAATCCGCTACTACGAGGTTGACTCGAGTTCGCGTGAAGGTTTATGCTTCTTGATGAGATCAGCGAGGTATTGTGGTTCATTTGTGGCAAGCACTTTGTGTATGCAATGAGTGCTGTGTTGGCCACCCATCTCCTTCATAGGTTTTACACGCTACGAGCACTTGCCCCCACAGTCTGTTCAAGGATATACGGGGGATCTTTGTCTTTTTGTATGTTTACTGCAATGTGGATGTACGAACACAAGCTGCGTGTGTACATGGCAATGTGTGTGTGTGTTCCTATGCACGGGGGTACGGCCCTAGAAACTTGGCCACCCAAGTTCGATTCCCGCTCACGGCCAACATCAGTGCCAATTATCTGGACCGGTCCTGGGCCTCCCCTAGGTTAACTCAGCCTTCAAACAGTTTATGCTGTTAAGCAAAAATATCAACATTGGGGAGACAAAGGCGGCCGGGCATGGTGTTGACCATACACCTCCCCCTTTGTGTTCTGTGCTGGACTCCATAGATGCTCACTACTAACTGCTTTTGCCCCAACACTCTGTTAGAGGCTACACGGGAGATTCATAATAAACGTTTTTGGGTTAGATCGTGTTATTTATAAATGTGGGATAGATCGCGTTATTTATAAATGTGTCGACACATTTATAAATAACGCGATCTAACCCAAAAATGTTTATTGAGAATAATATTGGTCGCGAAAGCCTACGTGTTACACTGACTAACCTTTATGGGGAGGATACTTTTCTTAAAACCAGAAAATTGGAGAAGCTCCGCATTAAGTGTATTAAATTAATATCTTCACTGATGTTCCTCAAAAGGTGCAGAGATTCGAAGGTAATACCAAACGCAGTTAAAATAACACATCACATAAAGTCTGCTAAAGCTAACCAAATACTACACAAAGCTAGCGCATTATTATTATTAGAGAGAATACAGCACAACAGGAGTGAATTATCTGACATTTCAGAATCGCTAAAGCCGTTACAACAATCGGCTGATAATGTGTTTAATCTAACAAAAACTAGCCTAATGAATAAATTCTCTAGACTTCATAATAAACAAATCCTTATTAAAAACGAACAATTTAAAAACAAAACCGTAATGAACTTGACTAACACTGTTTTAACTAGTGACATGATCTCTGTCCTTTCTAAAAGCCTTAACTTTGCCATTATCCCACCCACAATTCCAGTGGATGAGATAATTGCTGAGGTAGAATCAGCAGTAAGACTCCTTCCACATAATGAGGCAGAGATGACTAGACACGAGGTTAAATTTCGATTTAAAGCTTTCGTGACTGCAAGGATTCATCTTCTTTGGTTCTTTCGGTAAAGTCACGTAGAATGAGAATAAAATAATAAATTGATAAAATAAAATAACACAATAAAATTCTCACGACGTTTCGGCCACAACACAAGCGGCCTTCATCAGGTGAAGGGACGAGACTGTCTGGAGGACAGCGCTGGAGCGAACACAGCCAAGCTCAGACCGCGAGCTTTAAGCTGTGTGAGAAAAAACAGCGCCTTGACAAAGGAATTAGCATAGAATTTAGCATTGAAATAGCTGAGTGATTAGCTTGTGACTGGTCACAGAAATGGCTATGTTAAAGTCAAAGCCTACACATCCACAGAGGCACCTAGTACACATCAAACAGGAGAATTTAGCATTGAAATAACTGAGGGATTAGCTTGTGACTGGTCATAGAAATAGTTATGTAAAAGTCAAAGCCTACACATCTACAGAGGCACCTAGTACAAATCAAACAGGATAATTTAGCATTGAAATAGCTGAGTGATTAGCTTGTGACTGGTCACAGAAATGGCTATGTTAAAGTCAAAGCCTACACAGCCACAGAGGCACCTAGTATAAATCAAACAGGATAATTTAGCATTGAAATTACTGAGGGATTAGCTTGTGACTGGTGAATGGCCATTCACATATACAAGCACAGAGACAATTTCAACCGAGAAGATGGATTCTGGCTTAGTAACCATTGGAAATATGTTTTAAACCATTTCGGTTCTTAATTAATTGTATTTTACGATGACCTTCAGACCGCAGCTCTTTTGCTGGCATTGACTCTTAATACCTCTCACACCACGGTTAATGGTATGGTTTACAACATGGAGTATAACAGCGCCTCGCAGCTATCTCTCTCCCCCTCCTCTGTTCCGACCATGGATGAACTCGCCCATCTGAACGGGGCTCGTAGCTATCCGTAGTGCTAAAGTTGAGGGTAAGAATCCACCCATTTTTCGCCATATAGCATTATGATATATAACGACTTATTGTTGGTAGCTTAGCTGATTGGAGAATATATAGAGTTTATTGATAACATTGAAGTAGTTTATATTTTAGTTTTTTTTATTGGTTTACTATATAGTATTCATTATATAATGTAGTGTATACCCAGTTACTGTTATTAGCTCAGCTTATTGAAGAATATATTGAGTATATTTATTATATTGATGTAATTTAGACTTAGGTTTTTTTCACATCGGTTTACTATATGATAGTCGAGTTGTTGCAGCCCCTTTGGCGTCCATGTACTAGGTGCCTCTGTAGATGTGTAGGCTTTGACTTTAACATAGCTATTTCTATGACCAGTCACAAGATAATCCCTCAGTTATTTCAATGCTAAATTCTCCTGTTTGATTTGTACTAGGTGCCTCTGTGGATGTGTAGGCTTTGACTTTCATATAGCCATTTCTGTGACCAGTCACAAGCTAATCACTCAGCGATTTCAATGCTAAATTCTATGCTAATTCCTTTGTCAAGGCGCTCTGTTTCTTCTCACACAACTTAAAGGTCGCGGTCTGAGCTTGGCTGTGTTCGCTCCAGCGCTGTCCTCCAGAAATCTCGTCCCTTCACCTGATGAAGGCCGCTTGTGTTGTGGCCGAAACGTCGTGAAAATTTTATTGTGTTATTTTATTTTATCAATTTATTATTTTATTCTCATTCTACGTGACTTTACCGAAAGAACCAAAGAAGATAGACACGAGGTTGCCAAAATAATTGAGAATAGCAAAGTACAAAAAGCTCGAACGAAGCAAAAGCCTTAAGAAAGCTCCGTTTAAATAAAGATATCCAAATCCTGGCAGCTGATAAAGGCTGCACTACTGTGCTAATTTCACGAGCCGATTATGATAATCAAATTAAAGATTTAATAGAGGAAAGTACCTACATTAAAATTATACGAGATCCAACTAATACTTTAGAATGTAAGACTACTGCAATCATTGTAAATTCATTAATCCCTTAGAATGAGCAATTCCAAATTAAGCCAAGGGCCTCAAAACCACCTAGATTGTATGGGCTACCAAACATTCATAAAATCGGCATCCCATTACGATCCATAGTCAGTACAATTGGCTCTGCCACATATAAATTAGCAAACATATATAACTAAACAAATACAGCCCTACATCGGTAGGACATCTTAATTCATAAAAAAATCAGAACATCTTGTTAATGTGATTAAAGATATTAAACTCAACCCTCATGATATTCTAGTGAGTTTTGATGTGATTTCTCTATTCACTAAGGTTCCAGTGAACGAATCCCTTAAATTACTTGATACACTAGTAAAGAATACAGGTTTACCAAAAGATATTCAGAAACTCGCTGACCATTGTTGAAATAACACTTACTTCTTATGGAGAGGTGATTTCTTTAAACAAAAGGAAGGAGCAGCAATTTGCTCTCCTTTATCTTCTGCTATAGCAAATCTGTATATGGAGAACATTGAAACAAGAGCACTTGCCTCGAGCACATTAAAATCATCTTTTTGGTTTAGATATGTGGATGACACTTTGGTTGTCTGGCCACATGGTAAAGACACACTCAATGATTTTCTAAATCATTTCAATGCACAAAACCCGGCCATCCAGTTCACCATGGAAATGGAGGTGAATATCACACTCCCGTTCCTAGATATTTTGCCTGGACATGGCCTAAATGAAAAAATAACACACAGCGTTTACAGAAAGCAAACGCACACTGATGCCTATCTGAATGCAGATTCATATCATCACCCAGCTCAGAAATCCTCTCTTATCAAGACGCTCATACATCGGGCAAAAACAGTGTCAGATTGTGAAAGTCTAGTGAGAGAGATGAAACATGTTAAAGAAGCATTACGACAGAATGGCTACAATAATGCTCAAATTAACAGAGCACTAAATGCCAAATTACGATCGCAAAGCAACACTGCTGAAAGCGATCAGATTGTTAAAACATTTAAAATACCATATATCTCAGGAGTAACTGACAAATTAGCCCGTGTTTTGCTAAAGCAAAACATTACAGTAAGATTTGGTGGAGTACACAAAATTCAAAAACTAGTATCTTGCACTAAAGACGAATTACCTAAATTATCAACAGAAGGTGTATATCGGATTAATTGCTTTGTGGCAGATGCTATATTGGACAGGCTGGACGTAACATCAGCGTAAGACTTAAAGAACACCAAATAAATATTAAATTATCTCAAACACAACTGTCGGTAGTGGCAGATCATGCTTGTCAACAAGGACACTCAATTTATTTTGATCACGTTGAAGTGTTGTGCAAAACTAATTATTACTGGCAAAGACTAATTAGATAAACCATTGAAATTGAGATAAATAGAAATAACTGTATTCGCTCTGACAGCTACAGGCTTAGTGCGGCCTGGAAGCGTATTATTAAATAATACATATTACAATCCCTTATAGGGGAAACAAATACTAATTAACTGATTACAAACGTAGCATATAATTACAATAACACACATTACAGCTCATTACTAATCTACAACTCATTACTAATCATAACCATTGACTGATTACCAATCGATTATATAATTACAATACCCCCCCCTCCGCCTCAAATCACTGCACCTGAATGAGTTAAATGATGACGTCACCCTGCTGCTGCTCTATTTAAGACCGGGAGCAAGTGAAGGGCTTCACCATTCTGGCGAATTGCCGGATGATGCTGGATGTAATTACCAGAGAAACGGCGTACTCAAAATTTTTAAATGTTGTTGATTCACTCTTCAACACACCGGTGGGCTAAAGTAGTGAACTATTTGTCCTTTGTCAACGTGACACTTTTTTTGCTGATTGGCCGTGTCGGGTGGTGGAGGGTTACGACACATTTATAAATAACGTAAACTAGCCCAAAAACGTTTATCATGAATAATATTGGTCGCGAAAGCCTACGTGTTACACGGGGGATCTTTATATTTGCTGTTGGCCTCTGTATATGCTCTATAGGGGCTCGTAGTATTTTGTGTATGCAGAGTGTATTTGCTACAACAAATTTCGCCACGCTGGTCAATGCGAGTTGGTGGTTAAATGGAGGGGAGGGGGGATGAGGGAACCATCACTTTTTCAGATCTAAATTCAACACCGATGCCATCCGTGGCCTGGAGCCACTCCTGGGTCAGGGGACCGCACCTCTGAGAACCACTGCGCGAGAGGAACAGAGCAGGCAGTGGTCGTGCAGAGCAATGTCGTTCTCCTGCACCAGTTCCTGAAGACAAGAACACAATGCAACGCCAGCACCGACTATTTTACGCTATGCTTATGTGTATGTATGTAGAACTTGTGTCGCACCGTAATGGTCATTAGTTCATTTCATATAGCTTCATTCAAGCAATTGCATACCACAACGCTGCACATCTATTATGCAGTTCCGTATTAAAAAGACGATAAATAAAACCCCACTGCTTAGGAAAAAAGAAAGTTAATGCGTAAATAACGAGAAAAAAGTGCATAACAAGAAAAAATAATTCGTTTTCAATGTAGTAAAGTGGTGTAGTGGAGTGTATAATTGCGTAGTGTATAATAATGTAGTGTATTGTGTAAAGTAGTGCAGTGTATAGTAGTGTAGTGTATTGTAGTGTAAAGTGAATATAACTGATCACAACGGGACCATGTGTGTTGTGCTTGCTCCTACCTTGCCCTGTCCTCATCCCTGTCTCTTGTAACACGCCCTAGGAGCTCCCAACCATGAACCACCCCGAGTCCGTCTTCTTCGTAACGGTAATGGCGGTGGCGGTGCACGTGACTAACTCAGGTAAGAAAGATGGAGTGGAACGTTGGTGAACAACATAATTCAGCGTGCGTGTGTGCGTGCTCTCCAATGCGCGCTCCTTCGGTTGTTTAAATTCGCGATAGTAATGGTCGCGCCCAGTGCCGGATAATCCCAGTAGGAAAAAGATGCTACGTGTGTAGCTATGGGCCCCGCACTTTCAAAGGCCCCGCGCTAAATGCTTTCAAGCTTTCAATTCCGGTTCAGTGACTCTGCACTTGCTCTATTACTATAGTACTATACTGCTTTTAACTTTTACGAACGACTTGGTGTTTAAGGTTAGCGATTTGTCGTATTATCTGGATCTATAGCGAATGAAAAAATACAATTACTTTACTATGCAAGTTAAAAATGTGTGTTTTAATATTTACGTGGTTTTTTTATTTATGGCCCTTTTATAAAATGTGCTACAGGCCCCGCACAAGCTTAATTTTGCACTGGTGGCGCCCATGCCAGGGTGGCTAGGAAATGTTAACTACCTCGCCTGGTATACAGAAGGTCGTGGGTTCTATTCCGACTCTGACGCATGCTGTATATTTGGAGTTTGCATGTCTCTCTGATCATCATCACGGTGGCTAGGAGATATCAACTACCTTACCTGGTATGCAGGGTTGTCGTGGGTTCGATCCCAACCCTGAATCCTGCTGTATATGTGGAGTCTGCATCTCTCTCTCTGATCATCATCACGGTGGCTAGGAGATGTTAACTACCTCGCCTGGTATGAAGGAGTTTGTGGGTTTGATTCAGACCCTGACTCCTGTATATTTGAAGGTTGCATGTCTCTCTCTCTCTCCGTGGTCGACATTACCTGGTAAAATAATATCTCAAAACATCTCAGGCCCTGTAGTCTGTGGTGAGACCACGAGGCTTGCATAGCGGCTCCATCGCTTGATGCGACAGGCAAGAGTTGTGTCAGCCGTGTTACTCTTAGCAACCACGCGCATTTTGATGTGGGGCATGGGTTGTGAGTTAGAAATAAGCTACACACACCTGATAAGATCCGTTCAGTCATTGCGTTATTCATGTCCGCTGTAGATTAATGATACAGCTTTATTTATATCAATACGTTTGTGATGAAAATAAGCTGAGTTAAGAGTGGTGGTCCCGTGGTTGTATGTACGTGTGTATGCATGTTGAACCTCTTTCGCACCATACGTACAGTAGTCAACCGTGCTAATCGGAGGTGTGGCGGAATGACAACCAACTAAATGCAAAAATCAGTTAGAAAGAAATGAGTTGTCAATCTGTATTATGTAAAAGTGCACAGTTCCAGTGGCTTCCCAATTTCGGAAGGAAGAGCATTCCAGACAGCCGCAGAAGCACATCTGAAAGTGCGCGATGCAATTGTTCGATGGAGACCCAAAAGCCGCCGCTGCGAGGATGACCGGAGTTTGAGTGATGGTTTATGCTCCTTGACGAGATCAGCAAGGTATTGTGGTTCATTTGGGGCAAGCGCACTGTGTGTGTAATGAGTACTCGGCGAACACTGGGACTGACAGTGGCATCAACGACAGTGGCATCAACGACATTGGCAGTGACGACCTCCTCAACCACGCGTGACCCTTTTATGTCTTCAATCGTTTCCCCCAATTGTGTTATCAACGTAATATCACGAGATACGCAACCTCACAGCGACCTCTAGAATCCTCTTTCAAAAGACATCTGACTCACACGATAGGGGGCAGCACTTCCCCACCGACTCTGCCACCCAGAGTAATTTTCGGCAGTAAACCCTCTCTCTATCCGCGAATGTAACGTTCTTGAAAATGTATCGTGAATTAAACATTTTGCAAATCCAGAAACCTTGGTTCCACCTGGGAAAAAATGGGGGGTTATGTTCCTGTTACGAGTGAACATGGGGGGGGGGGGGGAGTAATGGCAAATGTTTAATAACGATGGCTACGATAAATAATGAACTGCAAATAACATATAATAATAATATTAGGGTTTTTCCCCTTTTTTCTGGAAACAAAACTGGAACCTTTTTACGAGGATTCATATCTGCATTAACCACAATACCTGCAGTCAAAATGCAAACAAAAAACATACTATGATAATATATGCATTGTCCTTGAAACTGATTGGTCCACACCAAGGGACGGCTTTGTTTTGAGCATCGACCCAATTCGTGCCCGACCAGATGGCGCCAAAATGCGTACAGCTCAAAGACAATGCACTATCAAAGTAATGCGGGCTCGGGGTGAGCATCTACATCATTAGACCTCCTTTGCCAGTACCAAAATTTGAAAATAGGATTTTCCCCCTTTTTTCTGGCAACAAAACTGAAACCTTTTTACAAGGATTCATGACTGCATTAACCACAATACCTGCAGGTCTCACTCCAGCGCTGTCCTCGAGACAGTCTGTTCCCTTCACCTGATGAAGGCCGCTTGTGTTGTGGCCGAAGCGTCGTGATTGTTGTTTTATTTTTTAACTACGTGACTTTACCGAATATAACCAAAGAGTATGGATCCTTGCAGTCACGAAAGCTTCAAATCTAGAATTGAGGTCTAATGATGTAGATGCTCACCCCGAGCCCTCATTACTTTGATAGTTCATTGTCTTTGAGCTGTACGCCTTTTGGCATCATCTGGTCGTGCACCAATTGGGTCGAGGCTCAAAAGAAAGCCGTCCCTTGGTGTGGACCAATCAGTTTCAAGGACAATGCATATATTATCATAGTATATTTTTTGTTTGCATTTTGACTGCAGGTATTGTGGTTAATGCAGACATGAATCCTAGTAAAAAGGTTTAAGTTTTGTTGCCAGAAAAAGGGAAAAAACCCTATTATTACATTTTGGTACTGGCAAAGGAGGTCTAATGATGTAGAAGCTCACCCCGAGCCCTCATTACTTTGATAGTTCATTGTCTTTGAGCTGTATGCCTTTTGGCGTCATCTGGTCGAGCACGAATTGGGTCGATGCTCAAAAGAAAGCCGTCTCTTGGTGTGGACCAATCAGTTTCAAGGACAGTGATAGATTATCATAGTATGTTTTTTGTTTGCATTTTGACTGCAGGTATTGTGGTTAATGCAGACATGAATCCTTGTAAAAAGGTTTCAGTTTTGTTGCCAGAAAAAAGGGGGAATACACTATTATTACATTTTGGTACTGGCAAAGGAGGTCTAATGATGCACAGAACATCTTTTTTTCTTTCATAACCTTTGACTATTATGATTTGACGACGATTTATAAAATATATAACAAAGTCAACTGTAAGTACAAAGTAAAACATGCACAAGAGCGAGTTCAGGACAAAGCGCGTGGTCCAGAGAGAGCACGCCTCATCTTCACAGCGGAATGTTTCAAAAGTAGTAAAACTCTGCGGTTTATCGGCACTTTCATACAACTCTAGAATGCTGAAGTCTGCCAGTTTCGGGAATAGGGAATTATTATGCATTTAGTAACTCGTGAATGTGCGTCACTAGAAATTTCCAGAAGCTTGCGCATACAGAAAGTTATACTGTATTAATTTTCCAGAGATTAGACTTTAATAAGGTATCTGTGTGTGTGTGGAGATGGCATGGTTTGCTGATGCTTCCAGGCTGCTCATATTCAGCCATTAAAGTTCAATGCTGGTGGTCTCTGCATTCATTTTGCACATTTTTCTTTATGTAGCAAATAGACCCATTCAGCACATGGCGGCTGTTGAAGGTGAAGATGTGCTCCTTAACTGTTCAACATCGTCCACAATAGACCGCGTGCGATGGAGATGTGGACAGTCTAACACAACGGTGAGTATTGCAATCTCTCATTACACGTGGTGTTACCAATTTAGCACACTTTAGGGATAATCAGCCCAGTGCAATATCCGTCTGTATTGCTACACACACACAGTGTGCATGTCACTCGTGCAGAATGTGCCGTATACAAAATAACTAGCTTTTTAACCGGCGTTGCCAAGGCCAAAAAAATATTTCAAAACTACTCTTCAAAATCTAACAGCAGTCTGGACTGACTGTGGTGGTACCTGCTATGATTACAGCAGTGCATACTATGGTGGTACCTGCTATGATTACAGCAGTGCATACCGACTGTGGTGGGACCTGCTATCACGACAGTAGTACATGCTGACTCTACAGCAGTATTTATCCACTTTTTAGCACAAAGTACTCACCTGGCAGAGTGGCGTGGTGAGGCCTAGTCCGTGCAGAGCCTCTGGCCTCGTCGAGATTGTGCAGCTGGCCGAGGTGACACTTAGGCAGGCTGGGGCTGGGCTGCTACCGCTGATCCCCCCCCCCCCCACCATGATTTCTCTGGCCGCACTGCAGTAATATCTAAGGCCTATAGTGGTAGCATCTAGCGACTGTATAGTAGTAATTACTGCACTCATCGGGGTGGGGGGGGGACATCACACAGTGAAGAATTTACCTCGGCGTTGTGTCTATTTAATGTATATAGATAAAATAATGTTATGAAATACATTACGAGTAAACGATCTCCAGGTCTACTATTGCTTAGGCCGAGGTTCCTTTCAGAGATCTCTCTCGTCAGTCTAAGCCAGTGCTTCTTAACCTTTACTGCATCCGTTGGTTTTCAATCATTAAAATAATATATAATGTTCGTAAATACATAGGTTTGATTAAACAAAGTAGCTGTACTTACATGCCCGCACCTAATTTGTATTTCGATGATTTACCATCTCGCACCCCCAGAAATGGCATCTCGCACCCCCATGGGGTGCATACACCCCAGGTTAAGAACCACTTGTCTAAGCTGTCCAGAGATCCCATTCAGAGATGGGGTGCATGCACCCCAGGTTGAGAACCACTTGTCTAAGCTGTCCAGAGACCTCAGCAGCTGGTCGTATGGACAACAAGATGTGTTGACCTCCAACTTCCTTTGGGCTCAATGATAGCGAGACAGTGTTACTTCTCGTGGGACTAAATATCAGCTGCCCCCTGTTTGCCAGGGGTGGTGGGGGGGGGCAGTGATGTGTGCAGTTATCTGTATGTGTGTAGTGTATAGTAGTGTAGTGTTTAGTAGTGTAGTATAAGGTAGTGTATAGTATACTATGTATGTGTGTTGAACTTCTTTGGCACCGTACATAGCCAACCACACTAACTGGAAGTACAGGGGGGAAACAAACTAAGACACAACGACAAGAAATGAGTTGTCAATCAGCTGCAGCTGTTTGGTTGTTGTTGTAACGACATCTGTGAAAAAGAGCTCCAATAGCGCAACGGATTCCTACAGACTAAATAAATGTTCTGATTTTGTTTTTAATGTTGCTGGCTATAAAATAAAACGTTAATCTTCCGTGCGACGCTTTGGCATCGCCCTTAATGTCAATGCTAGATTAGAGGAGTGATTGTCTCTTGTAATTAGCTCAGCTTTCTACAAGTTCAGAAATATAGCCTGATATGCCCCTTTGAAATAGTAGCGGTGTAGAGATTCTGTATCATGCGCTACTATAACCTCAAGGATTCACGATTGCAAACTGCTGTTTGCTGGACTGCCCGAATAGCTTCTTCATTGTTTCTATTTCTGTGCAAAATGCGGGCTGCTAGGGCTTCTTGGTGGACAAGGTGAATTGAGATCAAACATCCCCAGTGCTCAGAGTTCTGTAATTGGCTACCGGGTACCGCATTTTGGGTTTCAGTCAAAATCCTTCTGTTAACACAAGGGATTTTTTTTTTGCTGTGAGATGCTCTATGTAAAAGAAGGTACATTAAAATTCTACCAATGTTTTAGAAGCGTTAACTAATAATACATGTGGAAACTAATATAGTTGCGCAAATAAAAAAAATGTCGATTTTAACCCCAATCTTTCAAATTATAGGGATGAAATGTTTAAACATAATTCGACGTTACATTCCATCATACGTTTTGAATGGTTCAATCAAAATATGACAGCAGATTTCCAATAGAGCTCTTCCACATAGTTTTTGGGAGTGTGGAACCAGCCGACTGGTATGAATAAACACTAATGTGCATCAATTAAAACAAATTGCTAAACGTGTAATATATCTTGTTCGACAGATATTATTTCGTGGCATTCAACGTGTCACATACTGCAACCCATCTCTCTACTACGTGGTTTTCTCTGGGAACCTGAGCAGTGGAAATGGCTCCATCACTCTGGCTTCAGTCCCAGCGAACGCGAGTGGAATGTACCACTGTTTTCTGGAAACAAGCACAGCTGATCGTCATGAGATGGTTTACAATTTGACAGTAACTTCTCAAGGTAATTCCACAAAGCTTGAGATGTAATGTCTGCATATATAAATTCACATTAACCATTCACTCGATGTAAATAAAGTACACACGTTGTGGTTTTAGTTTGTAACAATTATAGTGGTGCATCAATTAGTATGTCTGAACATCACAAAACATTCATATTATTTGTGTAAGCAAGAATCGATTGTATACCTGCACGCGTGTGTTCTACGTATTCGGTTCACTTTTCTCCGAAGATACTAGAGGCCGCTTCATTCAAAACAATGTAAAGAAAATAGATTCCAGAATAAAATCACAATCCTTGAATCGCAACAATGCATGATACTATTAATCTTAATCATAACAATTTTTTTTCTCTCTCCCAATGTTAACTCAGATGCACTGTAAAATCTCAAACTAGCTCAGGCAGCTTGGCACCAAAGGTTAAATCCTTGCTTGGGGAGGGGAACTCGGCCATCATCCTTCAAAGGGTTGACTAAATGAGAACTACTTTGTGGGGAAATAAATTAATATTTACATATTTTTAAGGAGGGCCACGGTGGCGAGATGTTATCTTCGTCGAAGGTTGAATCTTGACCCTGACACCTGCTGCTGTATATTTGGAGTTTGCGTCCCTCTCAATCTCTGTAGTCGCTTCGATTTTTCTCCGGGTACCTCCACATGCAAATCAACATCACACGTTTAGATAACTGGCTGCTATAAATTCCCAAGTGATGAGCCCCTTTGTTGAGCTATCATTTATGGCCAAGTCACTTATGTAAAAAAAGAGCTACATAGCTTAGTGGAGCCTGACCTGGTAAAATACAAAATAATACTCTTTGGTTCTTTCGGTAAAGTCACGTAGGTAGAAAAAAGAATAGATCACGATGTTTCGATTGTGTTGCGATCAAAACGTCGTCATCTGTTATATTTTTTCTACCTACGTGACTTTAGCGAAAGAACCAAAAATATGGATTCCTGCAGTCACAAAAGCTTCAAATCAAGATTTGAATTTTTATTTTATTATGTTATGTGCACAGAATAGGTGGCAGGTGGCTCCAGAGCCACAACATTCATTTACCGGGATGTCAAGCGATAGCTAAATAGAGAAATACCGTTGACTGCGTACTTATTAACTCTTGATGGAAAACTCTGTCAAATCGCAGAGCGTCTGTAGCCTGGAGTTTGATACAGACCATTGCTAATTTATCACAACCAGCTTAAACGATTGTCCAACAAGAGGTCTCCTACAACGCCCAAGCTATAATATAAAAAAACAAGTCCTCAACATTGACAACCAATTCACGACTCTTTCAAAATGAGCAACTGACAGACTGGGACCCAGTTTCTTCTCGACTCTGTAGCACAACGGCGCAAGGATACAAACGCAAAACACGACTACAAGTCTTCACGAAAGACTTCACGAGGAACCGAGGGCAAAGCAAGACTCAGATCTGGGACGGCCGCCATCAGTGGTCAAGATGAGAAAGCTGCAGCGACACGGGAGCGGTGACTCTCTCAGATGGGTAACAAAGCGAGCCATTCCCTTTTACCCACTTCGGGCATCTGTGGCCGGAGCCTACCGCAATTCGCTCCTGCCACACTTATGATGCTTAGTGGCCACCTGGGTCAGTGAGGTGAATAGCTTGCTGGGGTGGGGGGGCAGGAGGGGTCAAATGGGCGATGTGCACGGCGGTTCTTTGCCCTCGCGACTGCTCCCAATTTGCTCTTGTAGAGAGGCTGGGATGAAGACCTCACCATCGAACAAAGACAGTCGTATGTATGCACGTATGTGGAACTTATTTTGCACCGTGCATTGCCAACCGTGTTAACTGGAGGTGCGGAATGGAGGTAAAACCGCATCGTGCAGCGCTTTCAGATGCGGCCGCTGCTCCTTCTGCAGGGCCCCTCCGGAACGCCCTCCCTCTCCTCCCTCTCCTCCCTCCCACCTTTGTTTATGAAACGTCTGCGCGATCTAGCCCACAACAGCTTAACAATATATTTGTCGCGGAAGCCTACAACGTCTTGAATTGAAGTAATATTGTGCACACGCAAATAGGTAGATTGTTTAAAGCTTATCGGCTTACGTTTGTCTTTGAAAGTGTTTAATCAGCAATACGGATCCTGTACTGGTATCTTCCAGGACAAATCACTATTTGAAATTTTTCAATTAATACTTTTTTATTGCTCTGGCGTGTATCTTCAACGTTTGTTCAGCACTTTTATAACTTAAATTGTTTCATATTCTTAGCTCTTTCGGTAAAGTCACGTTGAAGCGAAACAATGAAATAATAAAATATATATAAAACAATAAAAATTCTCACGACGTTTCGACCATAACGCCTGATGACCGTTTGCGTTATGGTCGAAACGTGAGAATTTTTTTTATTGTTTTACAAATTTTATTATTTTATTGTTTCACTTCAACGTGACTTTACCGAAATAGCTAAGAATATGGATTACTGCAGTCACGAAAGCTTTAAATCAAAATTTAAATTGTTTCCCCAATTCGGTAAGCCCCTAATAGCAACATATCATTTTGCTGAAGCTTCGTTCCTGCAGGATCATATTTACAAGGGTCGTCGTGTTACAGACAGATAGACAGAAATGGCTTATGCATTATCATCTTCAACGTCAATTGTAGAAAGGTTAATTTAAGCTAATTTTAAACTATTTTAACCAGGTATGGCCCACTGTGTTACTTAATATATATGCCAACCAAAGAGCATCGCCCATTCTACGAGAATTTGACATTGCGAAAGGAGTAAGACAGGGCTGTATACTGTGTCCCTACCTATTCAATTTATACAGTGAGCGTATTATGCGAGAGGCAGGCCTGGATTGCATCGAAACAGGCGTGAAGATTAGAAGCAGAAGAATAAACAACTTAAGAGATGCTGATGATACCACCCCACTATCAAATAGCAAAGCTGAAATTATGACCCTGTTGGTAAATGTTAAAGAAGCTAGTGGGAAGGCTGGGCTGTGGCTCAATCTCCAAAGGATTAAGATGATGGCGACAGAACCACTAAACTCTTTTGTCTGGAAAATGCATCAATCAAAGTTGCGAAGAACGTTGTCTTCCTGTGCTCCTTGACTGCTGAAGACGGAGAATGTAGCCACGAGATCAGTAGGCGGTCAGTTCTCAGGAGAATAGCCATGTCACAGCTAAATAAGATAGGGAGAGACAAGGGCATTACCATAAGCACCAAGAAGAGACTTGTCAAAGTTCTGGTATTCCCTGTTGTCGTATATGGATGGGAGTTGTGGACGCCGAGATTGAGTGAGAGAAAGAGGATCAGAGCATTTGTGGTGCTGGAAAAGAATGCTACATAAACCACGGACAGCCAAATATCAAACATGTCCGTCCTGAGAGAGATCGGTCCCGCTCTTCCACTCGAGTCCTTATTCATGAAGCAGAAATGTACTATCTTTGGACACTTTATGAGGACCTCTGGACGAGAGGAATCAGTCTTGCTTGGGAATGGAGAAGATATCAGGGTCAGAGGTCGACCTTGGAGGAGATGGATGGACGACATCAAGAACACCACTGGCCATACACTTGCCCAGCTACGAGAGGCAGTGAGAGACAGGTTTGGATAGGAGAGTCTGGTCGTGGATGTCACCAGAGGTCGATTTCGACCTGACGGCGCAAGGTGAAGAGGTGAAGGCCCACTGAGCTATATAGCTCTTTTTTCAGAAGCGATTTGACGGCAAATGATAGCTAAACAAAGTGGCTCATCATGTGAAAAATTTATAGCAGCCAAATACTCTAAATGCGTTTATGTTGATTCAAAATGTGGAGGGAAAAATCCGAAGGACCCAGAAAAAAATCCACGTGACCACAGGGAGAGAGACGCGCAAACTCCAAATTTCTAGCAGGCGTCAGTCGAGATCGAACTCACGACCCCTGTATACCAGGCAATATATTTAACATCTCCTAGCCACCACCAATCGCGCTGTCCCTTTCTCTGCAACAGGAACCGCTGCTACGACGCATGCAGTGACATCGCCGGTGCCATCGACGGTGCCATCGACGGTTTTGCCTTTTCGCGCCAAAGAGTTCATCGCCATAACCACGTGGGCTCTGATCTTCCTTCTGTTGCTGATGGTGCTTCTCTACCGGTGCCACCACCGCTACCACAGCAGGAATTGGTGTTGTTGGAGGACAATGAGAAGTCATTTCAGCCGTGGTGATGGTGATGGTATTGATGATAGTGGTGGTGGTGGTAGAAGGAAGGGAGACTTGGGAGAGACGCAGCACCCTGGTGGAGAGACTCGTCGCTTAGAGGAGATGGAGACGAGTGAGGTGCGTGAAATATATCCATCTCAATAATTTGATAACTCAATTATTCTTCTTCACAATTTTGGCTATCACCTGATGAAGCTGGTTGGTGATGTTATCACCAGAGAAACGTCACAGTACTCGAATTGTAAATGTTGTGGGTTGACTTTCCAACACACCGGTGTGCTGAGGTAGTAAGTAATTAGCATGTTTTGTTGACGGACAACCCTTACTAGTTGGCTGTGTTGGGTGGTGACGGGTTTTAACGACACATTTATATATTTACGTGATCTAACCCAAAAAACATCTCTATAATGAGTGCTGACTCTATGGGTGGCAGTGCTGAGTCTATGGGTGGCAGTGCTGAGTATATGGGTGGCAGTGTTGAATCTATGGGTGGCAGTGTTGAGTCTATGGGTGGCAATGTTGAGTCAGGTGGTGCGATCTAACCCACAAATGTTTTATCATGGATAATATTGGTCGCGAAAGCCTATGTGTTCAACTAATTTCTTCAGAACTGCTTTTTGTATTTAGTTTGTTGTCCTTCCTCTGATAAGCATGGTTGGCTATGCACAGTGTGAAAGACGTTCAACACCCATGCATGTGTAGTGTCGTCTGTGTGTGGGGGTGGCGTGCATCGTAGACACAGCCAGCCGAGCTCACGCCACCACTCGGGCTCCCTCTCTCTCTCACACACGACCCCGCTGCCGCGTGCCCCGTCCCAGACATGACCCTGTCCGCGTTACACCGGTGGCGTCGACGGAGACAGCCCAATGCTATCTGGCCACGCAATGATTGGGCGGCTTGGCTCCGCCCTAGCCGCGCCCCCCTTCTCAAACCCTCCAGAGCAGGGGTCGGGAACCTATGGCTCGCGAGCCAGATGTGGCTCTTTTGATGATTGCATATGGCTCGCAGATAAAACAAAATATTCTCACTTGTTTTAATCCATCCATCGATTTTTCACTGCGCATGTCCTGTTCAGGGCTGCAGGAGCAATTGTCCATTATTTTAATTGGATGATACTGGCCTACGTTTGCCGTTGCTGGGTAAAACAGGTAAACGCCCCCTTTTGAATCAGTCTGAGACTGCGTCTGCTCGGTCATTAGCTCAAAGCTAACCCTTCGACGAAGAAGATGGCGAAAAGAAAAAAAGACGACGAGTATCGTACATTTCAGGACGAATGGACCGAAGAATTCGCCTTTGTGGAGAGAGCGGGTTCTGCGGTGTGTCTAATTTGCAATGACAAAATTACATCGTTGAAACGGTCGAATGTAAAGCGGCACTTCGACACGCGCCACGCTACCTTTGCATCAAAATACCCTGCGGGAGACAGCAGAAAGAAAGCGTGCCAAGAGCTTCTGAGCAGGGTGCAAGCTAGCCAGCAGCAACTCCGCGTATGGACCCGGCAAGGTGACTATAATTCGGCTAGCTTTGCTGGTTCTTTAGCAATAGTGAGGAACGGAAAACCATTCACAGATGGCGAGTATGCTAAAACGTTCATGCTGGATGTAGCCAATGAACTTTTTGATGATCTTCCGAACAAAGACAAGATAATCAAATGGATACAAGACATGCCTCTGTTGGCAAGAACTGTTCATGATCGTACCATCGTGATGGCAAACAAAGTGGAGGAAACGCAAGTGAAGGACATAAATGCAGCACCGTTCTTTTCTCTGGCTTTGGATGAGTCAACAGACGTGAGCCATTTGTCGCAGTTCAGCGTGATTGCAAGATATGCTGTTGGTGACACACTGCGCGAAGAAAGTCTTGCTGTTCTGCCATTAAAAGGGTCCACAAGAGGTGAGGATTTATTCAAGTCTTTCATGGAGTTTGCTCAAGAAAAAAGTCTACCTATGGATAAACTTCTCTCAGTGTGTACTGATGGTGCTCCGTGTATGGTGGGGAAAAACAAAGGATTTGTGGCGCTTCTCCGTGAACATGAAAATAGACCCATCCTAAGTTTCCATTGCATTATACACCAGGAGGCACTTTGTGCTCAGATGTGTGACAGGCAGTTTGGCGAAGTGATGTCGCTGGTCATTCGTGTGATCAACTTTATTGTTGCCCGAGCCTTAAATGATCGCCAGTTTAAAACACTGCTGGATAAAGTTGTAAATAACTATCCTGGTCTGCTTTTGCACAGCAATGTGCGTTGGTTGTCAAGAGGGAAGGTGCTTAGCCGTTTTGCGGCTTGCCTGAACGAAATCCGGACTTTCCTTGAAATGAAAGGCGTCGGGCATCCTGAGCTAGCCGACACCGAGTGGCTCCTCAAGTTTTACTATCTCGTAGATCTGACTGAACATCTGAACCAGCTCAACGTGAAAATGCAAGGCATTGGAAATACAGTGTTATCCCTTCAACAAGCTGTATTTGCTTTTGAAAACAAGCTGGAGCTTTTCATCACGGATCTTGAAACAGGTCGTTTACTACATTTTGAAAAACTGAGCCAATTTAAAGATGCATGCACAGCAAGTGAGCCCATTCAAAACCTTGATCTCCACCAGCTAGCTGGCTGCACATCCAGTCTCCTACAGTCCTTCAAAGCACGCTTTGGAGAATTTCGTGAGCACACTCGTCTTTTTAAGTTCATCACCCATCCAAACGAGTGTTCACTGAACACAGCCGACCTGAATTACATCCCTGGTGTCTCCGTCAGAGATTTTGAAGCAGAAGTGGCTGACCTGAAGGCCTCAGACATGTGGGTGAATAAGTTCAAGTCACTGAATGAAGATTTGGAAAGAATCACACGACAGAAAGCGGAGTTGGCGAGCAAGCACATGTGGACAGAAATGAAAAAACTCCAACCCGAAGACCAGCTGATTCTCAAAACTTGGAACGCGCTTCCTGTCACATACCACACACTGCAGCGTGTGAGTATTGCTGTATTGACCATGTTTGGATCTACGTATGCATGTGAGCAGTCATTCTCACATCTTAAAAACATCAAGTCCAACCTACGATCACGTTTAACAGATGAAAGCCTCAACGCTTGCATGAAGCTTAACCTCACCAAGTACCAACCCGACTACAAAGACATCAGCAAATCCATGCAGCACCAGAAGTCGCATTAATGGTGAGTGTTATAACAACATTATTTAAAATAATAAATTCAGAGGCTTATTATACTGACATTTAGTTGAATTCACTTTTAAAATATATTATATGGCTCTCACTGAAATAAATTTCCAAATTTTTTGCTTTCATGGCTCTCTTAGTCAAAAAGATTCCCGACCCCTGCTCCAGAGGGTTCCAGGGGCTTCCACACGAGGTCTACCATGACCCTTGCCCCAGTTCCTCTGCCCTGCCAGCACATCAGCGTATATACTCAGCGGCGTGTGTGCAAAGTGCCCACCTGCAGTTGCTGCTGCTGTCCAACAGTCAGCCCTATGTCACTGCACATGCATAGACTCAACACTGCACATAGACTTAACATTGGCCTTAGACTCTACGATACCCATACACTCAACACTGCCCATGGAGTCAACACTGCACCGCAGCAACATCCTGCATCACATTGGAACCGTGTAGTTTGCTGTGCTGCCCTCTCCTGCCCTATGCAAATGAGTGGGTCAGTGAGTGGTTGAGTGAGTAGGTGAGTGAGTGGGTTACTGAGTGAGTTGTGGTGACCTAGAGTGTGGTGGTTGAACAGTGTAGGTAAGACAGTCAGTGTCTGGTAGTCCTCACTATAGGTGGGCCAGGGGACGATCAACAAAGTGAGTCTCATGGGCCACTGTGACCATGTTCGTACCTAGAGAAAAATGATAAGGAAGTGAGTGAGTGAGCGACGGATTGAAATACATCAGTGAGCGCTGGATCATAAATCAACCTGAAAGCTGCTTTACTCTGAACTGTATGGGTGAAGAAGTGGGTGAGTGAATGAGCTAATGAGTGACTGGGTGAATGCATAAATGCAGGGTGAATGAGTAAGTGCTGGGTAAATTATTAATGGGAAAATTATTAAGTGTCTAGCTGAGTAAGTGGCTAGCGGCAAGAATGACTGGCTGAGTGAGTCAGCGAGTGACTTGAGTAAATCACTGAGTGCTGGATAATTAATTGGTCACTCCAACTGCTGCTCCCATCTGAATTCTACCATGTGTAGCAGTGAGGTAGCAACTGGCAGGTCCTGCTGCTGCTGCTCCACAATTCGAGATACGGTGACAGCAGCAGCAGGATTCCATCTTCGGCCGAATTACTCCGTTTTGTGTGGCTGCCTAATAAGAGCATCCCAGAAGTATATCTGAAAGCGTCCGATGCCCTCACCGTTTTTGCCCGATGGTAAGCCAAAATCCACTGCAAGGATGACCGGAGTCCACGTGAAGTTAGTTTCTACTCCTTAACGAAATCACCAAGGTATTGTGGTTCATTTGTGGGAAGAACTTTGTTTGTGTAATGAGTGCGACCTTATAATGTACTCATTCGGAAACTGAAAGACATTGCAGCTCAGCGAGCAGTAGAAAGACACGGTTGGATCTTGCAGTACCCATTAAACTACGAAATCAGCGACCCGAGGTCTATTACAGCTCATAGCCAACACGATTATTTGAACCCGAGGTCGAATAAGCCTCGAATGAATATCTGGTGTGGTTATGTCAAAACATGGCCACTGGAGAGACAAAGGTGGTCGGGCGTGGTGTTGGCCACCCATCCTCTGTGTGCTTTCCCGACCTTCGCAAGTGCTTCTTGCTAACAGTACTTGCCCTAAAGATATGTTTATTGTCTTTTTACAGATCGTGTACGCAAGCCTTCAAATGGAGCGTCTAACGCCTTGCACGCAGCCTCGCCGACCTCCCGGGGAAGACTTTATGGTGTACGCGACCATTGCGGCATTAAGTGAGGAGAAAGAACTTCCAGACTGAAAGGAGTCGCGAGAATAAACAACAACAGCAGCAAAGTTGGACATTGCCTCAACCGCCAAACTGAACTTTTATTTACCAGGTAAGGCCCCACTGAGCTACTGTATATAGATAGCTCTTTTTCAGAAGCAACCTGGCCACAAATGACAACTCAACGAAGTGGCTTATTAAGTGGAAATGTATTGCAGCAAAACTCTAAACGCATGTTTCTGAATGTGGAGGGAAAAACCAGAGGACCCGGAGAAAAATCCATGAGACCTCGCTGAGAACATGCAAACTCCAAATATACAGCAGGCGTCAGTGTCGGGATCGAACCCACGACCTCCTGTAGACCAGGTGAGTTTGTTAATATCTCCTAACTACCACGGCAGGAAGAAGAATGACAATCTGCTGCCTACCGTGTGTCAATAGACTGGCCAGGGGAGGCTCTCCTCCCCCATGTGGCCTGTTATGAACCATACTTCAAAGCTGTTCATCACGGGGTTTGGTGGAAGACTGGGAGGTGTCCACCACTGGTGTTCGAATGTCATCAGCGATAGCCTCTGGACTGTGTGTGTGTATGTAGGGAGCGGTAGTGTAGCAGTTAGCGCGCTGCGCTATGAACCTGGCCACCCGGGTTTGATTCCCGATCACGGCCAACACTTGTAACGATTAATCTGAATGCCACCTCGGGAGGTAAAAGCGCCCGGACGTGGTGCTGGCCACCCACCCCCTTGTGTACCGTGCTGGCTTTCATTAGGTGCTCGTTAACAGTACTTGCCCCAAAAATCTGTAAGGCGATTTGGGGGATGTTTATCTTTGTTTGAGACTCATTAATCAGTAATCATGAAAAAATCTGTAATGAATTAAATCACTTTTTTACGGGTAGTACTTGACTTACGAACGGTTCCGTTCCTGACGAGCCTTGCATAATTTGAATGGCTCATATGTCGCGACAAGAATGTGGTGCTGTATTTACATGTGCATAGGTCAGTGTTATAAATGTTATGAGTCAACAAAAGGGAAGCATTGTTAAACTCATAAATGAGAAAAAAATGTACATTTGCATGTAATACTGTAATAAATACTTTTGATTTAAAGCTTTCGTGACTGCAGTAATTTATATTCTTAGTTTTTTTCGGTAAAGTCACGTTGAAGGGAAACAACAAAATAATAAAAAAATATATAAAACAATGAAAAATTCTCACGACGTTTCGACCATAACTCAAACGTTCGTCTTCAGGTGTGTTGGTTTGCATAAATGTATTTTTAAATGGCGCATTTATTTATTTATAAAAAACGTTAGCGCCACGCGCAACGATTTGGCAGTTTATTTAGGACTAGTCCATCTATATTCTGAAAAGAGGAGGGGGGAGACGAATTTTTTTTTATAATGTATGCTGTCTGAAAGCCACTGTAAGCGTGAACAATCAATTAAGACCTGAAATGGTTTATCAAATCTTTCCAATGATTGCTAAGATAGAATCCATCTTCTCGGTTGAAATTGTCTCTGTGCTTGTATATGTGGATAGCCTCATGAACGAATCTCTCATGGAAGCCAGATGGCTTACAAAGAACCTCTGTCTTGGAAAAGTCAATGGCATGTGAGCCTACTGAATTAGAACAATGATCTGCCACGGCCGAGGTGTTGGTCCTACCGTGTTTAAGGTCTGCTTTGTGTTCACGAATGCGGTCCGAGACATGGCGTTTGGTTTCTCCAATGTAACTACTACCACAGAGGCAACTTAGTTTGTAGACACCAGGGTATTGTATGTCCGGAATCACATCTTTTACAGACGGAACCAGATCACGGATTTTATGTAATGTGTTGAAACGGACCTGGATCTTGTGTTTATTCAAGATTTTGGAGATCTTTTTTGTGATCCCCGCAATGTAGGGTAAAGTGATGGTTTTGAAAGGCTCCTCAAGAGGGTTCTTCTTCATGGTTTGAGTGATAGCTTTGCGGATTGTATAGTCGGAGTAACCATTAGCCCTAAGAGCTTGGTGTACGTGTTTGAGTTCACTGCTTATGTGTTCCTGGTTGGATATGCATTGGGCTCTATGATACAGAGTCTTGATGAGAGAATTCTTCTGTGATGGATGGTGGTGGGAATCCGGTTTCAGATAAGCATCCGTATGGGTAGCTTTCCTGTAGACAGAGTGGCTCATTGAACCATCAGGTCTCTTTTTAATTAGGACATCCAAAAAAGGTATCTTGCCATCTATTTCGACTTCCATGGTAAATCTGATGGCTGGGTGTATGGAATTGATGTGGTCGAAGAATTGGTCTAGAGCAGGCCGGCCATGTGGCCAGATGACAAAAGTGTCATCCACGTACCTCTTCCATAAGGTTGGGCGCAGAGTGGCAGTCTGGATGGCGTCAGTCTCAAATTTCTCCATGAAAATGTTAGCTATAACTGGAGAAAGGGGGGAGCCCATTGGGGTGCCCTCAGTTTGTTTGTAGAAAGTTCCATTCCAAGTGAAGTATGTATTGGTTAAACAATGTCTCACCAGGGGGGGTACCTCAGTGTTTAGTCCTTGATGAACCAAGTCTTCAATGATTGCAATGGTGTCAGGTACAGGAACCTTGGTGAATAAGGAAACTACATCAAAACTCACAAGCAGGTCGTCTGGGTACAGGGAAATAACCTTGATTGTCGATACCAGGTGAGTAGAATTTTGTACCACAGAGGTGGTCTTTCCAGTGAAAGGACGCAGGATTTCAGACAAAAAACGAGCAAGTTTGTAGGTGGGGAGCCGATAGTAGAGACTATGGGACGAAGGGGTGTATCTACTTTATGTATTTTTGGTAAGCCGTATAATCTTGGTGGCCTGGCAGCAGAAGGTTTCAACGAAAACTGTTTAGATTGATCAATTAATGCGGTTGAATCAGAAATTATTTTGTTGGTTTGTGTGACGAGGCTGTTGGTGGGATCTCTTTTTATTTTTGTATAACTACCATCGTCGAGTAATTCTTTAATTTTGTTGTTGTATTCTATTTTATCCATGATGACAGTAGCATTGCCTTTGTCAGCTGAGAGGACTACAATATCATTCCTCTTTCTTAATTTATATAATTCAAAACGCTCATCTTTGCTGAGGTTGCTAGCTGGCATCTGGCATCTTAGCGTTTTTGAGGGTTGCAGCGATTTCAGATCTTGCTACGTCTGCAGCGATGTGACCCAGGCCCCTGAGAGCAACGTCTACTTGGGCAATTATATCATTAACTGGTATGTGTTTAGGTGTGACTGCAAAGTTTAGACCTTTAGCTAAAACGGATTTCAGACCATCGGAAATAGAACTGTTACTGCGATTAATTACGACTTTATTAACGTCTAACTTTTTGGTGTGTGGGTCCGGTCTGTTGTTGAAGAGGAGGTTAAATTTGGAAATCAGGTTTTCCTTACATTTGGTCGACATAGTAGCAGCTGAAGAGGCAGTCATATTGTCTACATGTTCCCAATCCGATGTGGACATTGTTGCCGTCAATGATAAGTGTGATTTGTAGAGTGTCTTGTCTAACTGATCTAGTTCGGTGCGTATAAGTCTGATTTTTTCTGAGATAAGAGCTAAGCTAGTTTTGAAAAGAATTCGTTTCGCATTAGAAGAAGTTACAGCAGCAGAGGTCAGTGTAAATGCGATTGGTATTACCCCAGAGTCGCGGCATCTCTTCAGGAAGGTGAGAGACTCGATCAGCTGAGCTTTCTTATCCCGGAGTTTGTTGAAGGATCTTAAAGTTTTGTGAAAACCCTCCCCGTAGAGGCGATTAAATTTTGATTTAAAGCTTTCGTGACTGCAGTAATTCATATTCTTAGTTTTTTCGGTAAAGTCACGTTGAAGGGAAACAACAAAATAATAAAATATATATAAAACAATAAAAACTTCTCACGACGTTTCGACCATAACTCAAACGGTCGTCTTCAGGTGTGTTGGTTTGCATAAATTTATTTTTAAACAGCGCATTTATTTATTTATAAAAAACGTTAGCGCCACGCGCAACGATTTGGCAGTTTATTTAGGAATAGTCCATCTATATTCTGAAAAGAGGAGGGGGGAGACGATTTTTTTTTATAATGTATGCTGTCTGAAAGCCACTGTAAGCGTGAACAATCAATTAAGACCTTAAATGGTTTTTCAAATCTTTCCAATGATTGCTAAGATAGAATCCATCTTCTTGGTTGAAATTGTCTCTGTGCTTGTATATGTGGATAGCCTCATGAACGAATCTCTCATGGAAGCCAGATGGCTTACAAAGAACCTCTGTCTTGGAAAAGTCAATGGAATGTGAGCCTACTGAATTAGAACAATGATCTGCCACGGCCGAGGTGTTGGTCCTACCGTGTTTAAGGTCTGCTTTGTGTTCACGAATGCGGTCCGAGACATGGCGTTTGGTTTCTCCAATGTAACTACTACCACAGAGGCAACTTAGTTTGTAGACACCAGGGTATTGTATGTCCAGAATCACATCTTTTACAGACGGAACCAGATCACGGATTTTATGTAATGTGTTGAAACGGACCTGGATCTTGTGTTTATTCAAGATTTTGGAGATCTTTTTTGTGATCCCCGCAATGTAGGGTAAAGTGATGGTTTTGAAAGGCTCCTCAAGAGGGTTCTTCTTCATGGTTTGAGTGATAGCTTTGCGGATTGTATAGTCGGAGTAACCATTAGCCCTAAGAGCTTGGTGTACGTGTTTGAGTTCACTGCTTATGTGTTCCTGGTCGGATATGCATTGGGCTCTATGATACAGAGTCTTGATGAGAGAATTCTTCTGTGATGGATGGTGGTGGGAATCCGGTTTCAGATAAGCATCCGTATGGGTAGCTTTCCTGTAGACAGAGTGGCTCATTGAACCATCAGGTCTCTTTTTAATTAGGACATCCAAAAAAGGTATCTTGCCATCTATTTCGACTTCCATGGTAAATCTGATGGCTGGGTGTATGGAATTGATGTGGTCGAAGAATTGGTCTAGAGCAGGCCGGCCATGTGGCCAAATGACAAAAGTGTCATCCACGTACCTCTTCCATAAGGTTGGGCGCAGAGTGGCAGTCTGGATGGCGTCAGTCTCAAATTTCTCCATGAAAATGTTAGCTATAACTGGAGAAAGGGGGGAGCCCATTGGGGTGCCCTCAGTTTGTTTGTAGAAAGTTCCATTCCAAGTGAAGTATGTATTGGTTAAACAGTGTCTCACCAGGGGGGGTACCTCAGTGTTTAGTCCTTGATGAACCAAGTCTTCAATGATTGCAATGGTGTCAGGTACAGGAACCTTGGTGAATAAGGAAACTACATCAAAACTGACAAGCAGGTCGTCTGGGGACAGGGAAATACCCTTGATTGTCGATACCAGGTGAGTAGAATTTTGTACCGCAGAGGTGGTCTTTCCAGTGAAAGGACGCAGGATTTCAGACAAAAAACGAGCTAGTTTGTAGGTGGGGGAACCGATAGTAGAGACTATGGGACGAAGGGGTGTATCTACTTTATGTATTTTTGGTAAGCCGTATAATCTTGGTGGCCTGGCAGCAGAAGGTTTCAACGAAAACTGTTTAGATTGATCAATTAATGCGGTTGAATCAGAAATTATTTTGTTGGTTTGTGTGACGAGGGTGTTGGTGGGATCTCTTTTTATTTTTGTTTAACTACCATCGTCGAGTAATTCTTTAATTTTGTTGTTGTATTCTATTTTATCCATGATGACAGTAGCATTGCCTTATGGAAGAGGTACGTGGATGACACTTTTGTCGTCTGGCCACATGGCCGGCCTGCTCTAGACCAATTCTTCGACCACATCAATTCCATACACCCAGCCATCAGATTTACCATGGAAGTCGAAATAGATGGCAAGATACCTTTTTTGGATGTCCTAATTAAAAAGAGACCGGATGGTTCAATGAGCCACTCTGTCTACAGGAAAGCTACCCATACGGATGCTTATCTAAAACCGGATTCCCACCACCATCCATCACAGAAGAATTCTCTCATCAAGACTCTGTATCATAGAGCCCAATGCATATCCGACCAGGAACACATAAACAGTGAACTCAAACACGTACACCAAGCTCTTACAAGCATGGTTACTCCGACTATACAATCCACAAAGCTATCACTCAAACCATGAAGAAGAACCCTCTTGAGGAGTATCTACTTTATGTATTTTTGGTAAGCCGTATAATCTTGGTGGCCTGGCAGCAGAAGGTTTCAACGAAAACTGTTTAGATTGATCAATTAATGCGGTTGAATCAGAAATTATTTTGTTGGTTTGTGTGACGAGGGTGTTGGTGGGATCTCTTTTTATTTTTGTTTAACTACCATCGTCGAGTAATTCTTTAATTTTGTTGTTGTATTCTATTTTATCCATGATGACAGTAGCATTGCCTTATGGAAGAGGTACGTGGATGACACTTTTGTCGTCTGGCCACATGGCCGGCCTGCTCTAGACCAATTCTTCGACCACATCAATTCCATACACCCAGCCATCAGATTTACCATGGAAGTCGAAATAGATGGCAAGATACCTTTTTTGGATGTCCTAATTAAAAAGAGACCGGATGGTTCAATGAGCCACTCTGTCTACAGGAAAGCTACCCATACGGATGCTTATCTAAAACCGGATTCCCACCACCATCCATCACAGAAGAATTCTCTCATCAAGACTCTGTATCATAGAGCCCAATGCATATCCGACCAGGAACACATAAACAGTGAACTCAAACACGTACACCAAGCTCTTACAAGCATGGTTACTCCGACTATACAATCCGCAAAGCTATCACTCAAACCATGAAGAAGAACCCTCTTGAGGAGCCTTTCAAAACCATCACTTTAACCTACATTGCGGGGATCACAAAAAAGATCTCCAAAATCTTGAATAAACACAAGATCCAGGTCCGTTTCAACACATTACATAAAATCCGTGATCTGGTTCCGTCTGTAAAAGATGTGATTCCGGACATACAATACCCTGGTGTCTACAAACTAAGTTGCCTCTGTGGTAGTAGTTACATTGGAGAAACCAAACGCCATGTCTCGGACCGCATTCGTGAACACAAAGCAGACCTTAAACACGGTAGGACCAACACCTCGGCCGTGGCAGATCATTGTTCTAATTCAGTAGGCTCACATGCCATTGACTTTTCCAAGACAGAGGTTCTTTGTAAGCCATCTGGCTTCCATGAGAGATTCGTTCATGAGGCTATCCACATATACAAGCACAGAGACAATTTCAACCGAGAAGATGGATTCTATCTTAGCAATCATTGGAAAGATTTGATAAACCATTTCAGGTCTTAATTGATTGTTCACGCTTACAGTGGCTTTCAGACAGCATACATTATAAAAAAAATTCGTCTCCCCCCTCCTCTTTTCAGAATATAGATGGACTAGCCCTAAATAAACTGCCAAATCGTTGCGCTAACGTTTTTTTATAAGTAAATAAATGCTCCGTTTACAAATAAATTTATGCAAACCAACACACCTGAAGACGACCGTTTGAGTTATGGTCGAAACGTCGTGAGAATTTTTCATTGTTTTATATATATATTATTATTTTGTTGTTTCCCTTCAACGTGACTTTACCGAAAAAACGAAGAATATGTAATAAATACTGTTCCTTGACAACTTTAAAACCCCACTTTAAGGAAATCAACAGTTTAAATGAATATCAAAAGGTCATACAATCCATTTTAGTTTTTGCCCAGTAACAACGTTAGTATTTTACCATTCATATTAATGTGTTTTGGGTTAAATCGCGTAAATACAATTGTGCTGTGAACCCAACACCACTCGACAAGTCAATCGGTAAGGGTTGGTAATGCAGTCACACTCTGGCCTATATGAAAATTAGTGCTCTGCTGCAGCTGAACTTTAGCCCGGCCTTGGGGTGACATGGGTTAAAATTCATCCAGAGCCAAGTTGCAAATAAAAATACAGCCCGTCTATGACATTGTGGGGTGGTGGCGAGGGGTGAGTGAGGAGGGTGATGAGGGATGTGGGAGGGGTGGTGGGGGAGCGATGATAGTGAAGGGTGGAGGTGAATGTTGGAAGGGTGTTAGGGGATGGTCTGCCCAATGTTCCCCTTGGACCTTTGCACTCAAGCAATGCAATCACCGTTTTTTTATTGGTTTGGCTCTGAGCTTGGTCCCAGCCATGATTTATGCTCTTCGAAGGAATATGTTTTTTCTTTCAGAATAATTATTTCAACCTATAATGCGAACAGTGTTCACTCACTTTCAAAGAACGAGAACGACTCGGATGCGTGAGGCGGCACCACAGGCAAGATGGAAGGCAGCCACGCAGTGAGCCAGTGCCATCAATTGCCCAATATTTGCGGTCCTCTATATACTAACGTGTTATAGGTAAATTAATCAGTGTTTGCATCTCGGAATAAAATCACGCATGCGAGTGGGAAACGCCTTACCCCATGCAAACTGAACGTGTGGAGTCCACATTTGTTTTCTACTGCCATCTCCTGGTGAGTCTGAGTATAGCTCCTTAACGGCCACGGAGAGAGTTTGACATTTTGTGCGACCCACCAACCCTTACTGTGTCCCTAGTGCTGGAATCCATGCTTGTGTAGTGATGGTAGTATCACTACTGTGTACACACGCACAAGCGTGACGTCACTATGCGGGGGAGCGTCATGACCACGCGGGTCTACACACACGCATGACGTCATCCCGGCTGGAGGCGGGAATGACGTCAAGGCCGGTTCTGGGCGCGGGAGGCCACGAGGGTGGTGTGAGGCCGTGGCACTCTGTGACCCCGGCTGGACACGTAACTGGACCCTAGTGGGGGCCGGGGGCCTAGGGGGCACCTCGGAGGGCACGTGGACAGCAGGGGGGCTTCGAGAGAGTTCTCGAAGGGAGGCGTGGCCGGGCCGGGGCCCGGGCACGCCGAGGCCCATATAAGCAGCCTCCTCACGAGGGTCGAGGCTGCTCGTATCAAGAGCGAAGATGCATCGTGAAGACGCCAAGAAGAGTCAAGCCTCCAGTCAGCGGAACTGGCAGTAGCCCACCTGGCTGGGTCACGCTAGAGTATTTGAGAAGTATGTGTTAGCTAGAGCAGGTCGGTGGTCACCACCTTATGTGCAGTGTTATATTACTTACCGTTCTAATAAATCAGCGTTGCCTCCCAAGGAGTCGTGTGTGCACCTAATTCGAACCCACTACACTTGTGCCACCATGCGCCTTTTATGAAAGATGTCATGGAGATGGTGCGTGTTGCAGAATGTATTTTGAGTTGTTATACATTCTGGAAGACACGGAATGGTCTCATGGCTATTTTTTTTCATTCAGAACGATATTCCAGAAGAGTAAGACGTCTTTTTTCGTTAAGAATGACATTTGGAAGGTACGGACCCGTTCTACCATTCGTGTTATTGGTCAGAAGACTATTCTGAAAGGTTATTTCCACACTGAATAATCTCCCACTTGTTATTTTGTTATCACAGTGTGTCCCCTAAATAGTATATAGGTGGATATACCGAGTCCCACATATCAATGAGTGCCTGGGGGGGGGGGGGGGCATAAAATGTGACTCGACCATCGGTAGCCGAATGGTTTAGTGAACTAAACGGTTCTGTCTCTCAGCGTGGCAGTTAAAACAATGAGGCGAGCGTCTTCAATGCGACTCACGCAGAACTTGTCCACCCTGCCGTACGAATGGGGTTCACCACAGTGAGGCCGCACTCAGCAGATCGCGTGCGGTGGGGTGAAGTGTGGGTACATCCACCTCTCCCAACGCCTGCTGGCCGGCACGGCAGAGTCGACCCCGGCGCCACCTGGAGGGGCTCTCTCTGCCTGGCGGAGCTCCTTCTGCCAGCGGTGCTGCCCCGTCACCCCGCTCCGTCTCCGACACTCGCGGCGCTGTCGCTCCTCCAGGCGGCAGCGCCTCGCTGCCGCCTTGGAGGTCGGAGGGCTGCGAGACGACGCCGTGGAGACGCCCTCTGGGCTCGCGCTCGCCACGTGACTCGCTCATTGGGGGCTCAGCTGAGGCAACGTTTTGCGACTAAAATAAGCAACGTTGATTATCACGAAATAATCACGAGTTTTTTGGATAAAATTAATCTTAACTGGAGCGAAGAAAGTCACGTAGCAGATAGAAATAAAATAAATCACGATGTTTCAATCGCAACACAAGCGACCTTCATCAGGTGGGACAACCACAGCAAGAAAATGTAACAATTTGGCCTCCGGAATGAAAACCCCCCTCATAGAGGATGTGGCTTAATCGGTTTAAACCGGTTATGAACGAATGCACACTGCGCTTTGCAGCTCGGAGGGCGAAAGTGGAAGAGGCGGCAGTAGCTCAGGCCGTGACGCTAGCGGGCACACTGAGTGAGGTCACTCCGCGAAACGTCTCAGACACAGAGCTGCTGCTGCTGCAGCACGGCGACTGTACGCTGTCAGCACGCGCTGAAACTCCTCAACCATACAATTGTAACATAGACACAGATACTTATATATATATTTATATACGGCTAGGCAATGTATGTGAGTGAAGGAGGCCAATTGTGTGCTTGGGCATCGGTTTTGAAGGGGGGGGGGGGGGGTTGGCGGTAAGAGGGCGATTTTGGAGTAACTCATGCAGCCAGCTATGGCTCTAGGATTTGGTTTTACATGTTATTTAGGTAATTTATTGTAAAAATCCGGTCACAGTCCCTGTGATCACTGTTACGTTGCAATTATGGCTTTATTTTTTGGTGATTTCGAAAAGTTTTTTGGTTTGGACATGTTTGTTTAAATGATTGTAGTACGGAGTTAGACTGAATGCCTTAATGTAAGTGTAGTGCCTTGGAGTCACTCGGACGACAATCGCCTTTCTTCCACCGTCACTTGTATTTCCATCGTTCCGCACACACACACACACTATATAATTTCACACAAACACACACTATAATTTATCCTCTCCGCGCTCCGCCAACTCGAACACTCGAATTCCCCTCAGCACCGTCCGCTCATACTCCTTGTCTCCCCACACAATCTCTTCTTCTCTCACCGCACACACAGTGGTTCTATCTCTATCTCTTCACACACAGGCACTTGTCTATCTCTTCACACGCAGTGACTCTGTCTATCTCTCCACACACACTGACCTGTCTATCTCCTCACACACAGTGACTTCTCTATCTCTTCACACACAGTGACTTGTCTATCGCTAACTCTCCCTGTACCTACCTATACCGTAATCTCCACTCTGCTAACGCTAACTCTCGCTATCGCTATTTATTGTCCTCTGGGTTCGGCTCTCAATCTATTTCCCACTAACACTTACCGGCTTCCACTCTTCGCATCTCTCTCTACCCGCTGCTGTCTCCACTTCTCGCCAACTCCCCCGCCGTCCAAATCACCTAGCGTTTTTATCCCCTTTCCAATCAGCATTAATTAATTGCCACGTGCCTCGCTGGCATTTTCCCGCCAGCTCCGCACCTGTCCAACGGCCCAGACTCCGTGACGCCGCCACTTAACACTAACAGCCTCTCGACCAATCACACGCCTCGTCCCTTGACTCCCTTAATTACTTTGGCTTGTTTATGCCACCCGTGACTTCATTACCTGCCCGACCTTACATGACCCACACTGTTTGTATGTACTGTATATGGCCACTATATCAGAACCCCCCCCCCCCCAGGATGAAAGAACCTAGCCGTCCCCGGCTACGCTATACTCGAATTGGAGTAGTGGAGTGAAGCGGACGGAATGATGATAACATATATACAGAACGCACTCGCAACACATAACCATTTTGTACAACCACCCGACACGTACAACCCAACGACACTCACACAACACCTTTATACAGAATCCCCAAACCCCCCAAAGTCAACGTAGTGTACTTCTCCTGGAACGGGTTCCTGCTGCCGGCCCATCTCCCCTGCACGGGACACCCTGCGGTAAGGGAGGGCCTCGCTCGTCTCGCCAACGAGGGGCGCTCCTGGGCTCCACCCTGCACCCCTCCCTGTCCCAGCGACACTGCTGGAGGGGCTGTCCGTCGTTCCCGGTCGGGACGGACATCGGTCCGGATCTGTGGCCGTTCAGTCGGTGTCCGGTCAGCAACTCTGCCCAAAAGAGGCGATCCTGCAGGCACACGGGGGGCAGATCTCTGGGACACGCGCACTTGTGACCTCCCCACAGGTTCGTCGGACACATCCAATACAGGCCGCTCTCGGATGGGGGGATGACGCGTCATATGGTAACACAAATTTCTTCAGGTGCGATGGGTGAACAAACCATGTCCAACGACCGAATTTTATTCGCACACTCTGATTCCGTAAAACCTCCACAATATCAACGGGCCCCTACCAGGGGCGGTGAAACTTTGGGGACGTTCCCACCGGCACCATGGGGCAGTGCAACCAGGCTTTATCGCCAACACTCCACGGCTCTCGTGGCCGCTGCCTGCCGTACAATCTTTCGTTAGCGGCTTGTCGTCGTGCCGTATTTTTCAATGCAGCCTCCCGGGCTTCCCTCAGACGGTCTAAAGCCACCTGCATTGGAGCAGGCACCGTCGTAAATTTCTCTCGCTTCCGAATTCCCAATTTAACAATAGCCGGCGCTTCTGGTTCCCGTCCATACATTGAAAAAATGGCGAGTACCCCGTTGAGGCATGCGGGGCCAATCTATACGCGGCCAGCGTCGCTGCAACACGCAGGTCCCAATCATCTTGAGCGGTGTTTACTTCGTGACAAAGCATGGACGTCAGCGTCCTATGCAGCCGCTCGACCATCCCGTCAGTCTGCGGGTGGTATGGGGACGTCCGGATTTTTTTGGTCCCCAGCGAATCACACACGTCTTTAATCAATTTCGATGAAAATTTTTTGCCTTGGTCAGTAAGCAATTGTTCCGGGGCCCCGTTATCTAAGACGTACCCTTTCAAGAAAGCCTCAGCGATCGACATCGCTGACTGGTCTACAGCGGCCATGCCATCGGCCAACGAGTTAAGTATTCCACCCCGACGAGTAAATATTTGTGCCCTCGTGGGGTGACAGGGAACGGACCCAAAATATCTAGTGCCACAATTTCGTTCACTCTCGAAACTTGAATCGATTGCAAAGGGACACGATATGGCCGTGTCGGCGCTTTCTTCCGCGCACATTCTTGGCACGCTTTTACATGCTGTTTCACATCATTAAACATTCCCGGCCAGTAAAATTCATTCCCCACTGTCAACGCGGTCTTCTTCTCCCCCAAATGCATCAATTTCTCATGTATCTCGTTAATGAGTTTCCCCCGCAACACCCTCGGGACAACAATACAACATTTTTGTGCTGCCACATCCCAGCGAACAAGCAACCCCTCCGTCAACATCAAAAATGAGCGATCCTCTGATCCCCTTGAACGTGAGGCACGCAGCCTCATCCTGGTCAGCAAGGAATCCTCTACCTGCAGTTGCTTCCACTGTTTCAATGACAACCCCAATAATCCAATTTCTGCTCCAGGACTTATCCCTGGCACTCCCGAACCCGCTGCAGCGACCGTTTGCGGACCCTCCTGCAGCGGCGGGCTGCAACGCAGTGAGCCCTCTGCGCACCGACTCGTCTCAGCCGGTCGCGGCAACCTCGACAAAGCATCCGCGTTTACATGGCGCGTTCCTTTCCTATGTTGGATCGTGAAAGAGTACTCCTGGAGGGTCTCAAGTCAGCGAGCCATGTGCCCCGATGGCTGATCCACGCGCAGCGAGAACTGTAGTGCCGCGTGATCAGTGCGGATCAAAAATTCCCTGCCGTACAGATACGGTTGGTACTGCCGAACAAAATGGACAATCGCCAACAATTCTCTACGCGTCATACAGTATTTTTGCTCTGCCGGCGATAACACCCGGCTGCCATATGCCAACACTGTCTCGACGCCCTCAACCATCTGTGACAAAACCGCACCTATGCCCGTATGACTGGCATCCGTGTCAAGTATAAATCGCTTCGTAAAATCCGGGTATCCCAACGGCAGTGCATCCGCCAATACGGCCCGCAATGCTTCGAACGATTTTTGTTCTGCAATCCCCCATTGAAACTTCACACCTTTCCCGGTCAGCGCATGCAATGGTCGAGCAATCGTGGCAAAATCCTTAACGAACCGCCGATAATACTACGCAAAGCCCACAAAGCTACGCACTTCCCCTGCTCTTCTCGGCACTGGCCATGTTCGCACACAACTCGTCTTTTCCGGATCAGTGGCCACTCCTGACGCGCTAACAACGTGCCCCAAATAATTCACCGATGTTCTTAACAATTGGCACTTCTTTGGTTTAAATTTCAATCCGGCGCGCCGCGCTCTGCCAAAAACGGCGCGCAGTCGTTGCAAATGTTAATCGAAATTCCTACTGAAAACAATCACATCATCTAGATATATCAAGCATGACTCCCACTGTAGGCCCGACAACACGAGTTCCATTAATCACTGGAAGGTCGCCGGCGTGGAGTGGAGTCCCATCGGGAGCACGTTAAATTGATACAATCCTTGTGATGTCCGAAATGCCGTTTTAGGTCTTGACTCCTCATCCAGGGGCAATTGCCAAAAGCCCGACAACAGATCGAGGGTCGAAAAGATTCTGGCGCCGGACAGGGCCCCGGTATCTACAATAACCCATACCATAACACCTTGAATGCATGCCATCACATCCGATGATCCCGGCGCGGCCCCCAACACACGATGTACCAATGCACCCCACGTATCCCGGCCATGCGTACTATCCGAACTCGATGAATACGGGTGAGATAACGCGGATGAGTGATGTGGATAGGGCGGCCCTGTATTGAATGCATCTCGACTCACCCGGGATCCTTGGTCTTGGGGGAACCGCCCACTGTAGTTGTTCAGCGCCCTTGGAGGACCACCTCTCCGTCTCCAGCAGCCGCGGGCAAGATGACCCCTCAGCCCGCACTCATAGGATGTCCGATGCACGCCGTCTCCATACACCCCGGGACGACGCCGTCGTTCTCCGGTCGACACCCCGGCCGCCGCTGCCATCGGCGGCGTCTCGTCCACCACCACCGCCACCATGCTCCCGGCCCCGGCAGGGGTCGTCAGCGACGGCTGCGCCACCGCCGCCGCTGGTCCGTCTCGTATGTCAAGGTTGACTTGTATGTTCCTGCCGATCAGCAACGACGACACGTCGTTGTCATCGTCGTTGTCCGGGAGTGACAAGACGACTTCAGCTCCTTCGCCAGCTGTAACATCTTCTCCTGCAGCAGGGAGTCCCAGCCCTCCTCGTCCATCGCCGGGTACGCAACCTGGGTGAGGGCCAGCAAGGCGCTGCGGAATGCCAGGGGGGACTCCGTGGCCTCCCGTTTCCTCTGTTGAAATCGACGTTTGGCGACCGACCGCGGCTCGTAGACTTTCCTCATTGCCGCAATAGCACCATCCAATGTTTTTCTGACAGCGGCAGGGAGTCCATTAAAAGTCGCCAAGGAGTCATCATCCAATGCCATCGGCAGTGCTCGTAACACGGCACTCTCCGTCCATTTCAGAGACTCATAAGCCGCACGGAATCTTCGTATGAACGCCGTCCAATCTCCCACTTTGGCCTCAAATCGTTGTACGTGTAGCCGTCGTGGCGGTCCCGCCGACCGGTCGTCTTTGTCGTCAGAGTCCTCCACCCGCTCCGGCTGAGCGGCAACCTCCGGCGGTAGACCCGGTACTGGTTGTTGAATGCGGTTCTCCGTCAAAAAGTTCCGGAACTCCTCCGACAACTTCTCCATCCTGGCCTCCCACTGGTTCATGAGGACTCGCCAATCCTCTGGCGATCCCGGGCCCTCAGCACCACCCGAACCGCTGTCCCGGTCAGGAGTACTGCCGGCCATCTGGCCAGGCTGTACATCGTCGTTGTTGCTGTCGCCGCCCGAGTCCACTGGCACATTTGTTTTCTTTGCCGCTTTTTTTGACATCGTGGCGTGTTCAGTACTTTTTCTGACACCAAATGTAGTGCATTGGATTCACTCGGACGACAATCGCCTTTCTTCCACCGTCACTTTTATTTCCATCGTTCCGTACACACACACACACTATATAATTTCTCCTCTCCGCGCTCCGCCAACTCGAACACTCGAATTCCCCTCAGCACCGTCCGCTCATACTCCTTGTCTCCCCACACAATCTCTTCTTCACTCCCCGCACACACAGTGGTTCTAGCTCTATCTCCTCACACACAGTGACTCGTCTATCTCTTCACACGCAGTGACTCTGTCTATCTCTCCACACACAGTGACCTGTCTATCTCCTCACACACAGTGACTTGTCTATCTCTTCACACACAGTGACTTGTCTATCTCTTCACACACAGTGACTTGTCTATCGATAACTCTCCCTGTACCTACCTATACCGTAATCTCCACTCTGCTAAGGCTAACTCTCGCTATTGCTATTTATTGTCCTCTGGGTTCGGCTTTCAATCTATTTCCCACTAACACTTACTGGCTTCCACTCTTCGCATCTCTCTCTACCCGCTGCTGTCTCCACTTCTCGCCAACTCCCCCGCCGTCCACATCACCTAGCGTTTTTATCCCCTTTACAATCAGCATTTACTTAATTGCCACGTGCCTCGCTGGCATTTTCCCGCCAACTCCGCACCTGTCCAACGGCCCAGACTCCGTGACGCCGCCACTTAACGCTAACAGCCTCTCGACCAATCACAGCCCTCGTCCCTTGACTCCCTTAATTACTTTGGCTTGTTTACGCCACCCGTGACTTCATCACCTGCCCGACCTTACATGACCCACACTGTTTGTATGTACTGTATATGGCCAATTTACCCATGTGTATTTTCTACTCCACTACATCAGTTTTCTTGTGGTTGTTGTTGTTTGACTTGCATCCCACTGGGATTTTTTGCACACAGCGTTGGTGTACGGTGCTTTTTTCAGGAATATTTTGCCGTTTTTTTTCATGGATTTTCTGTTTGTACAGGCACATAGTCACTTTAAGATGTTTTTTCTTGTTCGTGTTTTAGTTTTTGTTTGTTTGTTGTGGTTGCACCCAATTCAAGAGCCGAATGGCTCACAGGGCTATACCAAAATAAAGAAACTGAAACTGGTCTCACGCCCAGTCGGTTCAATGGGCGCCGTCGTCGTTGCAGTTTTCCTGCCCTCACGCCTCGACCGTCAGAACGACTCCTCTCCTCGCATTGACGTCCATCAAGCGACTCGAGTCACGGTAACGCGATGGATAACCCCTCCATTTGTTTTTAAACCCCTCGATTGGTTTAATAACAAGTTGTGCACTTACCAACGTAATGGAACGGCTGTCCCTGCGACTTGTTGATTGTGATAGCGAATGTGGGGAGAATGGGAAATCTTCGTCGTCATCGGTGGTGAGGGCCTCGTTCTCTCTCAAGCGTTCATGATATTCATCATATACAGATAGAGAAAGTTGTTTATGTATAATTATCATTTCACATCTGGGAAGACTTCTTTGAAAACGACATTTCGTGTGAATTTTCTGTCGTCGTATTAAACATTTCTGTTGCTTGGGGAGCGATTTAGAGCTCAAAGTTTTAACTGAACTCGGCCCCCTCAGACGGAGCCTGAATCCACGTGAGGCAACGATTGGCGAAGCTTCTGTTGTATATATAGGTGTTATGAAAATTGATGAAAATAATGAAAATTTAATGATATTTGAGATTTGCATAATTTATCTGAAATTATGTTAATCAGTGTAATTATGCGCATGAATTATGCTGATTCGAGAGATAGTCGTATTAATTTATGCGAGTGGGCGTGGTTATGATAATGCAGGTCGTTATGAATTATCAGGTCGAGCGTCGGTGACGAGGATTGTGTTATGAATTGGAATAACGCAATTAATCGTATGCAGTGACGCAGGCGTTGTGAGCGTGAATGAGAGAGAGTCGATTCGACTCTGCTCTTTAATTCCGTATTATCGATAAGGATACGATTACTCTCGATTGAACATCATGAATTATGTGTGTTATGGATTATGTGTGGTGATAGTGTGCTTATGATAGGTCCCCAGGATTCAGATCTCATACGCAGAACAATATTATGCAGAATTTCAGGAAGAATCACACACAAACCTGCTTTGATCAATTTTATTTTCTAGCTAACTTTAATTTTTGGATAATATGAAAACTCAATCTCGGGATGTTGGAATTTCAACACAGCGTTAACATGATACCATCACGATTGCGTTGTTTCACCTCGATAGCGGCACCTGTGGTTAATTCCCGACGCATAACGCAATCGATCGGTTGTTGAGAGAGAGATTAAAAACAAGCAAACTATTCTATCAAAACCTTAACCTTATAATATGCAAACTCGTATTCTTGAATGATTACACAACACGGCACTCGGTCTTTGATTCGTATCCAATCCTTAACACATTCTGATATGCGAAATTATTATGCTTGAAATCGTCAGCACAGTACCACGGCGATGTTCGTTCATTGATTCATCAACGATTATGCAAATAAAGCGTTCGACTGAAATAATTCTGATTGCCTCATCAACGTAACTCAATGGGTGGCGATGTTTTTCGTTATCAGCTAATAGTTGACGCAGTTATCATGAGTCTTGTATGTTTAATGGGAGGGTTGTTGATTTCTTGCGTTGAGCAAACGCCTAGGTTGATTTCCTTGTCAAAAAAATGTTTGTTCGTTGTGTAGCGGTGGGGGAGTGAGGAGGGAGTGTGGGGGAGGGGCATACGAACGACTGCCAGTTTCTGTCCACCGCTGGCTGGATGAGTCAGCACGACGCTCGCCGTCGTCGCGCCGATGGGTGTTGAGTGCAGGGCCGCTTCCCTCTCAGCCCTGGTGACGCGAAGTTGCGCGCTGTAGCACGCTGGTGGCACGCTGTGGGCACGCGCTGGTGCTGGTGGCACGCTGGTGGCGCGCTGTTGGCACGCGCTGGTGCTGGTGCTGATGGCACGCTGGTGGCGCGCTGTTGGCACGCGCTAGTGCTGATGCTGGTGCTGATGGCACGCTGGTGGCGCGCGCTCCCTCTCCTTGAAGATGCGCGAACGCGCCCGTGCTGGTTCGCTGATAGCAGTTTCTCTCCACTGCTGGCTGAGCTGCTGCACGCTCTTGCTTGGCGTTGCTGGCCGCGCTCTTTCTCCTTGAAGATGTGCGAACGCGCCCGTGCTGGTTCGCTGATAGCAGTTTCTCTCCACTGCTGGCTGAGCTGCTGCACGCTCTTGCTTGGCGTTGCTGGCCGCGCTCTTTCTCCTCGAAGATGCGCGAACGCGCCGATGCTGATTCGCTGACAGCAGTTTCCTCCACTGCTGGATGAGCTGCGCCGGTGCGCACTCTTTCCGCTGCTGTAGTATCTGACGCTGCGCTCGCGGGCGACAGGTCAAGTTTTTCTTCTGCTGAGTGAGCCGAGTCGCACGCGCTCTCTTTGTTGAGGTTGTTGGCGGCTCTCTGACAGCAGGTTTCCTCCACTGCTGTATGACTCAAGTCGCACGCGCTTGGTCACTGGTTTGCTGAAGTTGTTGGCGGCTGCTCGTGCTTTTCCGCTGCTGGTTGAGCCACGTTGCACGTGCTTTCTTTGTGGAGATGCTCGAGCGCTCTCAGCGCTGATTCGCTGATACTTTATTGGCGGCTGGCCAAGCTTTTTCTTCAGTTGAATGAGTTGAGTCGCACGTGCTCTCTCTGTTGAAGTGCGCGAATGCGCCCGTGCTGGTTCGCTGACAGCAGGTTTCCTCCACTGCTGTATGACTCACTTTTGTTGATACATCGCGACTCAGCGATCTTCGCTACTCAGCGAGGCTCGGAGCCAGCCGCTCCATGCGACTGCTCGTCCTGTGGACGTCTTGACTCGCTGATCTGTCTTGACTCTTGACTTAACTTCACTGACTTTTGAAAATGCGGCTGACCGTTATATTCAAAGACAATTCTCTCTGCGCAGTGGAAAAGGGGGGGGGGGGCGGGGTCTGTGTGTGTGAGTTCGTGTGTGTGTGTACAGATGGCTCCTGTGATATCGATCTGTTTGCCCTGGTGTGAAATTCCTCTCTCGCACTCTTCGGGAGAGACAAAGGTAGTCGGGAGTACCTATGTCTTTATACTTTCGACTTTATATTTCTCAAATACAATTAGGTCCCATGTTCGCCAAGACTCGTGTTTATAACTACGTCCTCCCGACACCCCTCTTGGGTTACCGAGGTTCACATTGATATGATGGAGTTATTAGAAAGACAAATATTTTTCATCCTGAGTTTAAGAGGTCCGTTTCCAGATTGTTGGAATCCATATCCCTTGGTTCTGTAAGGTTCTATAATGGAATATCGTTTAAGGTTAACACGTTGTTATTATTAATATTATATTGCAATTTTCTTTAAAACTTTGTTTGCCTGGTTGCTGTGTGTGGGGTGGGGTGTGTCTCCTCATCAAACCCGGCTGGCTTTTCCTGATGGCCCCTTGTGATAAGGTGTAATTCCTGCTTTTCCGCGCTGTGATAGAGACAAAGGTGGTCGGGGTTGCTTGGGATATTGTTTAAACTCTTTCGTAAGTTTGCCCGTTCGCCTCATTCCTTCTCGATAACCTTTGATGTGACTCGGTATTTTGTCTCCAAGCTTTGTTTTAACAGTAAAAGTATTAAAGGTGAAAATCATTTGATAGCGAATTAATTATTGGATAATAATTCACTGATGTATCTGGTGGCCTGGTCTTGATTGGAGTGAGCGCAAGGACCGCTAACTTTAGCTTATTCTTGTTATTGCATTTTAAATTTGAACCGTTGTTTTAATGACAAAGGCAAAAAAATATATATGGTTTAACCCGTGGGCGTCCTCGTTTCTGGCTTGCGGAGGGCTTCCCTCTGCGTGACCTCCCTTAGGGCACATCAAACTCTTGTTCATCTGGAGATCTTCGCAGATAGCTGCTAACATCCTCGCCTCCAGAGTTTTATTATTTCTTTATTTTTTAATGGTCTGTTTATGATCGACATCTGGTTTTTCGTGTGCCTGGCTTACGGGTTTTATTGATTATTTTTTTTGTTTGTTTAAAAAAAATATTATATATAACGCAAATGTTGTTAATATCAATCTTGGAAAAGGCTCATATACAACACTTCCCTCCAGCAGTAGACTGAGCATGGCTGCTGCTGGTGATTAATGGGGAGCGGTGGTGCAGCAGTTAGCGCGCTGCGATACGAACCCGGCGACCCAGTGATGATTATCTGAGCCAGGCCTGGTCCTCCCCTAGGTCAACTCGGCCACAAACAAGTACAAAAACATCGCCACGAGGGAGACAAAGGCGACCGGGCGTGCCGTGGCCTCCACAGCCGCTCGCTACGAACATCGCTCACCCCGAGTTTGTTAGTTTCAAGTTTTCAAGTTTCCTGTATTATCTTCTTTGGTTCTTTCGGTAAAGTCACGTAGAATGATAATAAAATAATAAATTGATAAAATAAAATAACACAATAATATTCTCACGACGTTTCGGCCACAACACAAGCGGCCTTCATCAGGTGAAGGGGGCGAGACTGTCTGGTAGGCAGCGCTGGAGTGAAAGAGCCAAGATCGCGCTGGAGTGAAAGAGCCAAGATCTCCAAAATCCTGAACAAACACAAGATCCAGGTCCGATTCAACACAGTACATAAAATCCGTGATTTAGTTCCATCTGTAAAAGATGCTGTTCCAGACATACAGTACCCGGGCGTTTACAAACTAAAGTGCCTCTGTGGTAGTAGCTACATTGGAGAAACCAAAATTCATATCTCGGACCGCATCCGCGAACACAAAGCAGACTTGAAACACGGTAGGACGAACTCCTCTGCCGTGGCAGATCACTGTTATAATTCAGTGGGCTCACATGACATTGACTTCTCCAAGACGGAGGTTCTTTGCAAACCAACCGGCTACCATGAGAGATTCGTTCATGAGGCCATTCACATATACAAGCACAGAGACAATTTCAACCGAGAAGATGGATTCAGGCTTAGTAACCACTGGAAAGATGTTTTAAATAATTTCTGTTCTTAATTAATTGTATTTTTACGATGACCTTCAGACCGCAGCTCTTTCGCCAGCATTGCCTCTTAATACCTCTCACACCACGGTTAATGGTATAGTTTTACAATATGGAGCATACTAGGGCCTCGCAGCTGTCTCTCTCCCCCTCCTCTGTTCCGACCATGGACGAACTCGTCCGTCTGAACGGGACCCGTAGCTATCCGTGGGGCTGAAATTTGAGGGTAAGAATCCACCTATTTTTTCGCCATATAGCATTGTGATATATAACGACTTATTGTTGGTAACTTAGCTGATTGGAGAATATAGAGTTTATTGATAACATGAAGGTAATTTATATTTTAGTTTTTTATTGGTTCACTATATAGTACTGTGAATAGCTCAGATGTGTAGTCATTTCTGTGACCAGTCACTAGCTAATCACTCAGTTGTTTCAATGCTGGATTCGCCTAGTTATTTCAATGCTAAATTCTCCTGTTTGATTTGTACTAAGGGCCTCGGTGAATGTGTATGCTCTGACTTTAACGTAGCTATTTCTGCAGCAGGTACAAGCTAACCACTCAGCTATCTCAATGCTAAATTCTATGCTAATTCCATTGTCAAGATGTGTATGCCTTAACTTAGCTATTTCAATGCTCAATTCTATGCTAATCCCTTTAACAATGGGTGCCTCTGCGGGTGTGTATGCTTTAATTTTAACATAGCTATTTCGGTGACCAGTCACAAGCTAATCATTCAGCCATTTCAATGCTAAATTCTATGCTAATTCCTTTGTCAAGGCGCTTTGTTCCTCTCACACAGCTTAAAGGCCGTATCTGAACGTGGCTCTTTCACTCCAGCGCTGTCCTACCAGACAGTCTCGCCCCCTTCACCTGATGAAGGCCGCTTGTGTTGTGGCCGAAACGTCGTGAGAATATTATTGTGTTATTTTATTTTATCAATTTATTATTTTATTATCATTCTACGTGACTTTACCGAAAGAACCAAAGAAGATGAATCATTGCAGTCACGAAAGCTTTAAATCGAAATTTTCCTGTATTAGGTATAGCCCTGTGAGCCATGCGGCTCTTGAGTCGGGTGCAACCGCAACAAACAAAGTATGAACAGAGAACATCTTAAAGCGACGACGCGCAACAGAAACATCCTGGATAAACCAGCAAATCTTCAAGAAAAAAAAAACACCGTATTACAACGCTGTGTGCAAAAACCCCAGTGTGATGCAACACAAACAATAACAACCATAAGACAATTTAGATTCAAGTTATCAGGCCAACTCCGCACTTCCGCAAGAAACATGGCTTAACCATATGTTTTAGAAATCACCAAAATAAAGCTATAAAAATTACATTTCGTGTGTTAGAGGCTGCATGGTAGGAGGGGGGGTCTTTGGCGAGGGTGAAGTCCACGGCTGGCGAGTGAGGGGCCCTGCTGAGGGTGAAGTCCACGGCTGGCGAGTGAGGAGCCCTGCTGAGGGCGAGGCAGCAGCGCGTCGTGGTTCACCTCACGGAGCCGACGTCTCGGCCGCCCCGTGCAGCCGTGGCCGTGAGTGCCGCACCGAGCCGTGAGTGCCCCACGGAGCTCTCTGTGGGCGGCGTCGTCGTCGTCTTCGTGGCGGGTGCCACCACCCGCGCCTTGGCCATACTTCACCGCGCTGGTCGTGGATTAGTGCATTGTAAAGTTCGACAATATAATTTGATTATTTATGTTCAGCAGTCAGTGCGGTGATGGTGGTGATGTTGTCTCTAAGCTGCGTGCAGTGCCGGGTTAGTCCAGAGGCTCGTGAGGCCCTCTCGCGTTGCTGTGGGCCCAGGATCTCTGCATTACGATGGCATCACTCACGCACGACTTTGCTACAGCTATGAGCTAAACTTGTTTTGTTTGTATGACCTTGAGTCGAATAAATGTGTCAATTTTAACATTGGCAAATACTTCGTTTTTTTGTCCTGTATGTAATGCATACTTAGGCTGTAACCCCCCTATCAGCCTGAGCCCACTCGTTACTTTATTTCGGCCCTGCCTCTGTGAGTCGTCTAATCCACGTGTTCCTCGCTGTGATCCTATGCATGCATCTCTCTGTCATCATCATCGTGGTATATCCACTCCTGGATGGAGATCAACGTGAGGATGGTGTCTCTACCCTGCAAATATAATCGAATCCACGTGTTTACGTCTTTCAATTTAATAATAATCATGGTCTTATCCGCTGGTGGATGGAGATAAACGTGATAAATCTACCCTGTGTGTGTTCTCTACTCTACGTGTTCCTGTCTGTCTCTCAGTGTAATTGTCAATGTGACACCTTTCCACGTTTTTTTGCATCCTTTTCAGCTTGTCAGAGAATCCTGTTCCCACTACCTCATATATATTAAAATAAACTTAAATTGGAAAATATCACCTGTTTAATTTACCATGAATTGCATTTTACTCGATATTGTGTCAAACACTGTGCTGCTGCTTTAATATAGTTTGATTGTTCAATACCTAACTTTATTAAAATATTTGCTTTGGAGTAAAGTGCATTAATAATTTCAATGTACGGTCGACTCTTCCACATAGCGGGGGTTAGGGGCACAGGCCCCCTGCGATGTCCCCTTGGTCTCCTTGGCAAACGAAGCGAGCACCTGCTACATTAATATTATACAGTACTGTACATATATTTTATTCATGTATGAGTTACTAAACTTTTTGTGTGTCGTCTGCTGGCCTTCACATGTCGTCTGCGGCTTTCGCAAAACTCCCAAATAATTCCCATTTTACTTCTTATGCCGACCCCGCAATTTATCGAAACCGCCATGGGGAAAGTCGCGATGCAGAAGGGTCGACTGTAGATCGAGTTCCTCAGACTAAAAAGGTAATTGTGTATAATATTTGTCTGAGTTTGCTTTCCCTACTGATTGAAGCAAGGGTTAGGAACACTGGCTTGGCGCATGTGGCATAAAGTAATGGCCACGTAAACAACAATCAAGGGATGTCACAGGAGATCATCGTGAACGTGACTGGGCCCAGCAGCAGCGCGTTCACCACTTGTTGGGGAGGTTGGCAGTTTGAATCCGGCAGGCCGTCCTGGTCATTACTGTGGGTGTGTGCAATTATACGCTCCGTTTGATTCAGAGTGGACGTCAAAGATCCCCTGACACAAAGCCGTAGTAATAATAATAATATATATTGGTGGGGACACATACCCCCCATAATTAAATATGCTCAAAATGTCACCCCCAGTATATTGCTATAAAATAGATTTCTGTTTATATGATTGTGGTTATGGTTGTACTTTATTAATCCCGAATCTGTACCATTACATACAATGCTGACGTGTATGTATTTGCAGCCTATCACATAGGATTGCCTAGCGCCGACTGACCGGCCGATAGCAAGAGAGATAGACGTAGAACTAGCGTTATATTCTAAAATAGATCCTTGGTTGACGACCGAAAGTCAATATCAGTGTCGGGCGAAACCGAAAATAAACCGAAAGTTAAACATTTACTTTCGGCCGAAACCGAAAGTATGCCGAAAAAGGCCATTTGCCACCTTTCAGCGCTGAAACCAAAACCGAATTTCGGTCGGTCTCTACCGGCTACATTGTCCACATTTTCTAAGTGTAAAAATGTACACTTGCATTTCTGACCAACACCACCTGACCAGTGAATTGAAACACGTACATCTAGCCCTCAAGATGAACGGTTACTCTGACCGTATCATCCGCCAAGCTGTTTCTCCTACCATACAGAAGCAACCAATTGACACTCCGATCAAAATCATCACACTGCCATACATAGCAGGCGTCACTAAAAGGATTTCCAAAATTCTAAACAAACACAAGATCCAGGTTCGGTTCGATACAGTACACAAAATCCGTAATCTGATCCCATCCGTAAAGGATATCATTCCTGACTTAGAGTACCCCGGTGTTTACAAATTGAGTTGTATCTGTGGTGACTGCTATATCGGGAAGATGAAACGACATATTTCTGACCGAATTCGCGAGCACAAATCAGAACGAATTCTTCTGCCGTGGCTGATCATTGTCTCAACACAGCGGGTTCTCATGACATTGTTTTCTCCGATACCAAAGTACTATGCAAACCTTCCGGTTATTACCAAAGATTTGTCCATGAAGCCATCCAGATATACAAACAAAGACACAACTTCAACCGAGAGGATGGTTTTAAAATAAGCAACCACTGGAAAGATGTCATAAACCAAGTCAAAACTTCAGCTACCTTATAAGCGCACATCCTTTTTTACCATTTTTCATTGCCCCCGTGCAGTGAACCACCGCTTCCCCCGAACCCTCAACATAACAAAAGACGGATTAACTTACCCTCGTCGTCGTTCCTTGGTTGGCTCCCCCCCCCCCACCACCTTAACCTGAATATAAGCTCGAGGGTCTCAGAGCTCACCACTTGCTGCAGCTATCTTGCTATAACTGTTCCACCTGAAGACGGAAGCTTGTGTTGCCTCTGAAATGTCGTGATTTTATTTATTTGTTATCTTTATTTAGATTTTGTTTTATCTACGTGACTTTACCGAAAATAACAAAGAGTATGAATCCTTGCAGTCACGAAAGCTTCAAATCTAGAATGTAAAAATGTATCCACAAATTGCACAGCAACATCGCCCCCTGCTGTTAAACTATTGCAGCCTGTGTCTGTGAAACTTTGTGCCTTTGTGATGGCCGTCATGCTTGTGTAGTGACATAGAATCGGTCACGTAGCAGCATAGGGCTGGCAGGGAAGGGGATCTGATAAACCGGAGAGTTATCTATGCGAAAGGTTACGGGAGGGGCACATCAAGAACCCGCTAGTAGGTTCCGCGAGGGGGCGTGACCGGGGGCGGAGCCAGGCCATGCTGACAGTATAAGAGGGGCGCCGGGAGGGGACCTCGGGGCTGTAGTTTGGAGTGGGATCCCGTCATCCTGCTGGAGTCTTCAACGTCATCTCGGCGTCACCAGTCAGGCAGTCTACCAGCTGTCCTGACTGGGAACCATAGTTACCAAGTGTTAACTGTTAAGGCCGTTTTAATAAACAGTGCCCCCTACTCTTTTTATCTCTGAGTCAGTCACTACACATATGTAGTGAGTTCTTATGGAGACTTGAGACGTCTTTTTAGAGGCAACACGGTTTATTGTAACTTATTACAGAACTCCCTTAACTTCCCCCATCTAGGGAGATACAGCCTCCAGGCTAGCGTGTCCTCACACTGGGTAACCTGGCTCTCAGCCCTCCGGCTATCTGTGACCTAGGGGAGGCCAACTGACCCGACCCAGCCAAGGTACGGGTCCCGACCACTGGTCCAAGTTCGGTCCGGCCCTCACAAGGATGTCAAGTTCGAGATCCCAGGGTCCTAGCTAGGGAGGCTATTCTGACCCGACCCAGCCAAGGTACGGGTCCTGACCACTGGTCCAAGCTCGGCCCGGCCCTTACAAGGACGTCGGGCTCAAGGTACCAGGGTCCGAACCTAGCTGCTTTTCAGTCTTCAGGCTTCTGCCTTCGTCTTCCATAGCACTGCCCCAAGCTGTGCTTGAGTTGCCCCTTTTATACACCTCCAGGGGACTCTCCGCCCCCGCTACCGCCCCTTTTCTGGAACCTTCCAGAGGATCCTAGAAGCCCCCCCAGCCCCCCACCTGGGGTAGGGGAGGGGAACCCAGCCTCACAAGGGTCCGGCTCTCTCTCTCTATCCCCTTGTACAGGCTGGCACCCTCTACAGATCTCTGGCTGTAACTGCAGGCAAGTGGATACAGGTGTGTGCATACGCATTTCCGACGCTATAACAACCGCCATTCGCCACTAAGTGGCGGTGACGTCACCACGACGCTTGTGCCACCAGGCCATGTGCACCTTGAGGCCACATGAAGCATCAAACGCCCGCTGGCAGGAGGTCACGGGGCAAACCCAGGTGCCACGGGTCGACTGACTGAGATGCCCGAGATGACTGGCTGATGCACCACCTGTGCCCCCTACTGTGCCAACTTGCTGTGCTTTAGCCACCCGGCGCTCTGCTCTTTGTTGTGAGCATCGCTCCTCCGCCCTCTGTTGCTGTTGGAGGGTGACTGCCTCCAACTGCCCAGTAGCGTCCTTCACGAGCCTCCTCCACAGAGGCCGATCTTGACACCGCTGGTACCAGTCATCGGCAAGTCCACTCAACTCCACATCCTCCTGTACCATGTCACTCCATCTCTTCTCTAGCCCGTGCCGCGCCCGTTTAGCCCCCTCAATCCGGCCGAAAAGTTGATTGGGCATGCGGGCTACATGGCCCAGCCAATGCAGCCTTGCCTGCCTGAGGTGCTCACCGATGGGAATTTGTCCAGATCTTTCGAGGATTTGTGAGCTCACACAATCCAGCCTGGTTAAACCCAGGATTGATGATAGGCAGGCCAGCCTAAATGTTTCTAATCGGCGAAGATGTTCATTAGGGGGGGTCCACATTTCGTAAGCATAGAGAAGGGAGGGAATGACTGTGGCCGAGAAGACCCAAAGCTTCGTGCGGAGCGACAGACCAGGCAGTTTCCACACAGCGTCACGCAACCGATGAAAAGATAATGCCGCTCGACTGATTCGGAGTGAGACCTCTGCTGTTAAACCGGAGCCGGTCATAAGCACACTGCCCAAGTATGGGAAACTCTCCAATCTCTCTACAACTGCCCCATCACCAATTGGGAGTTGTGGAGGTGGAGTGCCCAATGGTACAAAATACCCAGGCAGGTGCTTCGTTTTGGTGGGGCTGATGGTAAATCCCACCTCTTAGTGGCACACTGCAGTTTCAGCAGCAGCGCCTCCAACTCCTCCTCTGAGTGAGCTGCAATTACCAGGTCGTCGGCATACATAATGTGGTTGACCAATAGGGAGCCATCCCTTGACCGCATTCGGGCATCGATCAGCCTACCATTGTATCTGTACCAGATGGAAATTCCTCCGGTACAGCTACTGAAGGCTTCACGAACTACGTGGTCGAAATAGATGTTCAATAATGTGGGAGCCCGAGGACATCCCTGTCGCACCCCAAGGTGTACAGAGAATGGCTCAGACTCCCGGCCACGTAGTTTTACTCGGACCCGCAAACCATCATGAAGGTCCGACGCTCCACATACATAGATTCACACAGATACCCAAAGACTCACACAGATACCCATAGTTTCTTGACGCCCCCGCACCTCCGAGTAATACGGTGGGCTACGTATGGTGCGAAAGAAGTTCAACATACGAACACAACATGCCGTACTATGCTATACAGTACAGAACTACACACTATACTATATATTACACGATATACTACTACACACTATACACTACACTATGCACTGCGACTGCATCCACTATACACTGCACTGTACACTACAACACTTATACAATTCTAGATTTGATGTTTTCGTGACTGCAAGGATCCATACTCTTTGTTTTTTTCGGTAAAGTCACGTAGGTAGAAAAATAAAAATAAAAAATGAAAACAACTTATAATCCTGATTAGTACTGCTACTGCGTGTTTAATTGAATAACAAACTATTTAACGTTCCGTTTCTCGGTATACAGTATTCATTTTCGGACACACCCAGTACATTGCAGTCTATTTAGAGCACCTCCCATGAAATGCACGCGAGTTCGTGTTTGTGTGCCGAGTTCTGACGTCCGTGGATTTTACATTCCCAAACTGGTCCGACCGGGTCCGTAAGGTAAATATTTCACGGTTGCCTGGGTTAAAATGGGTTAGGTTTATTTACCAATTATGCCCAGTTGGCTCAACACATCAAATAAATGAAGTAACACACAGAGAGGGACTCATAGAGACACCCAGCTATGCATAGAGGATTTGTGAAAAGTGGGCTAGTTTTTTCCCAGTCCTGGCCCAGTTCTATCAACAAACTTAATAAGTAAATTAACTAACATAGAGAGACTCATAGAGATACATAGCGATGTATAGAGACTCATAGAGATACATAGAGAGACTCATAGAGATACACAGAGAGACTCATAGAGATACATAGAGAGACTCATAGAGATACACAGACTCAGAGACACATAGCGATGTATAGAGATACATAGCGATGTATAGAGATTCAGAGATACATAGAGAGACTCAGAGATACACAGAGAGACTCAGAGATACATATAGAGATGCATAGAGATACATAGCGATGTATAGAGATTCAGAGATACATAGACTCATAGAGATACACAGAGAGACTCAGAGATACACAGAGAGACTCATAGAGATACACAGAGAGACGCAGAGATACATAGAGAGACGCATAGAGATACATAGCGATGTACAGAGATACATAGAGACTCATACATATACATAGAGAGACTCAGAGATACACAGAGAGACTCAGAGATACATAGAGAGACGCATAGAGATACATAGCGATGTACAGAGATACATAGAGACTCATACAGATACATAGAGAGACTCATAGAGATACAGAGAGACTCATATACATAGAGAGACGCATAGAGATACAGAGAGACTCATAGAGATACATAGAGAGACGCATAGAGATACATAGCGATGTACAGAGATATATAGAGACTCATACAGATACATAGAGAGACTCATAGAGATACATAGCGATGTATGGAAACTCATAGAGATACATAGAGAGACTCATAGAGATACATAGCGATGTATAGAGACTCACAGAGATACAGTGAGGGAACAAGTATTTGATCCCCTGCTGATTTTGTACGTTTGCTGACTGACAAATAAATGATCAGTCTATAATTTTAATGGTAGGTTTATTTGAACAGTGAGAGACAGAATAACAACAACAAAAATCCAGAAAAACGCATGTAAAAATGTTATAAATTGATTTGCATTTTAATCAGGGAAATAAGTATTTGACCCCTCTGCAAAACATGACTTAGTACTTGGTGGCAAAACGCTTGTTGGCAATCACAGAGGTCAGACGTTTCTTGTAGTTGGCCACCAGGTTTGCACACATCTCAGGAGGGATTTTGTTCCCACTCCTCTTTGCAGATCTCCAAGTCATTAAGGTTTCGAGGCTGACGTTTGGCAACTCGAACCTTCAGCTCCCTCCACAGTTTTTCTATGAAATTAAGGTCTGGAGACTGGCTAGGCCACTCCAGGACCTTAATGTGCTTCTTCTTGAGCCACTCCTTTGTTGCCTTGGCCGTGTGTTTTGGGTCATTGTCATGCTGGAATACCCATCCACGACCCATTTTCAATGCCCTGGCTGAGGGAAGGAGGTTCTCACCCAAGATTTGACGGTACATGGCCCCGTCCATCGTCCCTTTGATGCGGTGAAGTTGTCCTGTCCCCTTAGCAGAAAAACACCCCCAAAGCATAATGTTTCCACCTCCATTTTTGACGGTGGGGATGGTGTTCTTGGGGTCATAGGCAGCATTCCTCCTCCTCCAAACAGGGCGAGTTGAGTTGATGCCAAATAGCTCCATTTTGGTCTCATCTGACCACAACACTTTCACCCAGTTGTCCTCTGAATCATTCAGATGTTCATTGGCAAACTTCAGACGGGCATGTATATGTGCTTTCTTGAGCAGGGGGACCTTGCGGGCGCTGCATGATTTCAGTCCTATTCGGTAAAGTCACGTAGGTAAAAAATAAAACAACAAAAATCACGACGTTTCGGCCACAACACAAGTGGCCTTCATCAGGTGAAGGGACTGTACTGTCCAGAGGACAGCGTTGGAGTGAAGACAGCCAAGCCCAGGTCGCGTCCTTTAAGCTGTGTGAATCTGTTTAGAATTCGGTGAGGACACAGCAGCAGAAGTGAGTGTGACGGCGATGGGTATTACCTTGTGGTCGCGGCATCTTTTGAGGAAGGTTAGCGTCTCGATGAGCTGTGACTTCTTGTCTCGTCTGTTAAAAGCTCTAACAGATAGGTGAAAACCCTCCCCGTAGAGGCTATCAATTCTAGATTTGAAGCGTTTGTGACTGCAAGGATCCATACTCTTTGGTTCTATTCGGTAAAGTCACGTGGGTAAAAAATAAAACAACAAAAATCACGACTTTTCGGCCACAACACAAGTGTCCTTTTGTGTTGTGGCCGAAACGTCGTGATTTTGGTTGTTTTATTTTTTAACTACGTGACTTTACCGAATAGAACCAAAGAGTATGGATCCTTGCAGTCACGAACGCTTCAAATCTAGAAAGGATTTCAGTCCTTCACGGCATAGTGTGTTACCAATTGTTTTCTTGGTGACTATGGTCCCAGCTGCTTTGAGATCATTGACAAGATCCTCCCGTGTAGTTCTGGCCTGATTCCTCACCATTCTCATGATCATTGCAACTCCACGAGGTGAGATCTTGCATGAAGCCCCAGGCCGAGGGAGATTGACAGTTCTTTTGTGTTTCTTCCATTTGCGAATAATCGCACCAACTGTTGACACCTCACCAAGCTACTTGTCAATGGTCTTGTTGCCCATTCCAGTTATGTGTAGGTCTACAATCTTGTCCCTGACATCCTTGGAGAGCTCTTTGGTCTTGGCCATGGTGGAGAGTTTGTAATCTGATTGATTGTTTCTGTGGACAGGTGTATTTTACACAGGTAACAAGCTGAGATTAGGAGCACTCCCTTTAAGAGTGTGCTCCTAATCTCAGCTTATTACCTGTATAAAAGATACCTGGGAGCCAGACATCTTTCTGATTGAGAGGGGGTCAAAGAATTATTTCCCTCATTAAAATGCAAATCAATTTATACAATTTTTGACATGCGTTTTTCTGGATTTTGTTGTTGTTATTCTGTCACTCACTGTTCAAATAAACCTACCATTAAAATTATATACTGATCATTTCTTTGTCAGTGGGCAAACGTACAAAATCAGCAGGGGATCAAATACTTTTTTCCCTCACTGTACATAGAGAGACTCATAGAGATACACAGAGGGAATCATAGAGATACATAGAGAGACTCATAGAGATACATAGAGAGACTCATAGAGATACACAGAGAGACTCCTAGAGATACTTAGAGACTGCTTGAAAAGTGGGCTGGGTTTCTACCAAATTCTCACCCAGCCGGCTCAACGAAACTTAACACACTAACGAGCAAGTGTTTAGACGTCTGCTACAGGTTGCTTAGATGGTGGGGTAGCGTGTAAAGGTGGGAGTGGAGGTGGGGTAGGGTGTAAAGGTGGGAGTGGAGGTGGGGTAGGGTGTAGAGGTGGGAGTGCACGTGGGGTAGGGTGTAAAGGTGGGAGTGGAGGTTGGTAGGGTGTAGAGGTGGGAGTGGAGGTGGGGTAGGGTGTAGAGGTGGGAGTGCACGTGGGGTAGGGTGTAAAGGTGGGAGTGGAGGTGGGGTAGGGTGTAGAGGTGGGAGTGGAGGTGGGGTAGGGTGTAAAGGTGGGAGTGGAGGTGGGGTAGGGTGTAAATTTGGGAGTGGAGGTGGGGTAGGGTGTAGAGGTGGGAGTGGAGGTGGGGTAGGGTGTAGAGGTGGGAGTGGAGGTGGGGTAGGGTGTAAAGGTGGGAGTGGAGGTGGGGTAGGGTGTAGAGGTGGGAGTGAAGGTGGGGTAGGGTGTAGAGGTGGGAGTGGAGGTGGGGTAGGGTGTAAAGGTGGGAGTGGAGGTGGGGTAGGGTGTAGAGGTGGGAGTGGAGGTGGGGTAGGGTGTAAAGGTGGGAGTGGAGGTGGGGTAGGGTGTAAAGGTGGGAGTGGAGGTGGGGTAGGGTGTAGAGGTGGGAGTGGAGGTGGGGTAGGGTGTAGAGGTGGGAGTGGAGGTGGGGTAGGGTGTAGAGGTGGGAGTGGAGATGGGGTAGGGTGTAGAGGTGGGGAGTGGACGTGGGGTAGGGTGTAGAGGTGAGAGTGGAGGTGGGGTAGGGTGTAAAGGTGGGAGTGGAGGTGGGGTAGGGTGTAAAGGTGGGAGTGGAGGTGGGGTAGGCTGTAAAGGTGGGAGTGGAGGTGGGGTAGGGTGTAGAGGTGGGAGTGGAGGTGGGGTAGGGTGTAAAGGTGGGAGTGGAGGTGGGGTAGGGTGTAATGGTTGGAGTGGAGGTGGGGTAGGGTGTAAAGGTGGGAGTGGAGGTGGGGTAGGGTGTAAGGGTGGGAGTGGAGGTGGGGTAGGGTGTAGAGGTGGGAGTGGAGGTGGGGTAGGGTGTAGAGGTGGGAGTGGAGGTGGGGTAGGGTGTAAAGGTAGGAGTGGAGGTGGGGTAGGGTGTAGAGGTGGGAGTGGACGTGGGGTAGGGTGTAGAGGTGGGAGTGGACGTGGGGTAGGGTGTAGAGGTGGGAGTGGAGGTGGGGTAGGGTGTAAAGGTGGGAGTGGAGGTGGGGTAGGGTGTAGAGGTGGGAGTGGAGGTGGGGTAGGGTGTAGAGGTGGGAGTGGAGGTGGGGTAGGGTGTAGAGGTGGGAGTGGAGGTGGGGTAGGGTGTAGAGGTGGGAGTGGAGGTGGGGTAGGGTGTAGAGGTGGGAGTGGAGGTGGGGTAGGGTGTAGAGGTGGGAGTGGAGGTGGGGTAGGGTGTAGAGGTGGGAGTGGAGGTGGGGTAGGGTGTAAAGGTGGGAGTGGAGGTGGGGTAGGGTGTAGAGGTGGGAGTGGAGGTGGGGTAGGGTGTAAAGGTGGGAGTGGACGTGGGGTAGGGTGTAAAGGTGGGAGTGGAGGTGGGATAGGGTGTAGAGGTGGGAGTGGAAGTGGGGTAGGGTGTAGAGGTGGGAGTGGAGGTGTTGAGGTAAAATAATTCCGCCACCTCTAAGGAAGTTGACTCCCCAGAGCAGAGTTCTGAGAGACCGCGCATAGCGAGCAGGGGACTCAGGTGGGTGGCGTTCTCCCTCTTCGGTGCACGGACATGGGACGACATTTCCATGAGGATGATGATCATAGTGCATATGCCCAGACACGGGCCCACGGTTGTGTTTTAGTTGACAGCCTAAATAGTTGAACGTTTCAGCACCGTCCTGACTGCGAGGATCGTGCTGAGGTGGCACTGCATGAGTGGTGTACTCTGTGGGTGTACTGTACTCTGTGGGTGTACTGTACTCTGTGGTGTACTGTACTCTGTGGGTGTACTGTAATCTGTGGGTGTACTGTACTATGTGGGTGTACTGTACTCTGTGGGTGTACTGTACTCTGTGGGTGTACTGTACTCTGTGGGTGTACTGTACTCTGTGGGTGTACTGTACTCTGTGGGTGTACTGTACTTTGTGGTGTACTGTACTCTGTGGGTGTACTGTAATCTGTGGGTGTACTGTACTCTGTGGGTGTACTGTACTCTGTGGGTGTACTGTACTCTGTGGGTGTACTGTACTATGTGGGTGTACTGTACTCTGTGGGTGTACTGTACTCTGTGGGTGTACTGTACTCTGGGTGTACTGTACTAGGTGTGTGTACTGTACTCTGGGTGTACTGTACTCTGTGTTTGTACTGTACTCTGTGTGTACTGTACTCTGTGGGTGCACTGTACTCTGTGTGTACTGTACTCTGTGGGTGTACTGTACTCTGTGTGTATGTGTACTGTACTCTGTGTATGTATGTCTATTGTACTCTGTGTACTGTACTCTGTGTGCATGTGTACTGTGCTCTGTGTGTACTGACTGTGGACTCTATATACTGTGTGGTCTACTGTGTGTGTACCGTACACACTCTGTGTAGTCTGTGTATACTGTGTGGTGTAGTCTGTGTGTACTGTGTGGTTTAGTCTGTGTGTACTGTGTGCACACTGTGTATACTGTGTGGTGTAGTCTGTGTGTACACTGTGTGTACACTGTGTATACTGTGGTGTAGTCTGTGTGTACACTGTGTGCACACTGTGTATACTGTGTGGTGTAGTCTGTGTGTACACTGTGTGTACACTGTGTATACTGTGGTGTAGTCTGTGTGTACACTGTGTATACTGTGTGGTGTAGTCTGGGTGTACTGTGTGTACACTGTGTATACTGTGTGGTGTAGTCTGTGTGTACACTGTGTATACCGTGTGGTGTAGTCTGTGTACTGTGTGTACACTGTGTATACTGTGTGGTGTAGTCTGTGTGTACACTGTGTGTACACTGTGTATACTGTGTGGTGTAGTCTGTGTGTACACTGGGTGTACACTGTGTATACTGTGTGGTGTAGTCTGTGTGTACACTGTGTACTGTGTGGTGTAGTCTGTGTGTACACTGTGTGTACTGTGTGGTGTAGTCTGTGTGTACACTGTGTATACACTGTGTATACTGTGTGGTGTAGTCTGTGTGTACTGTGTGTACACTGTGTGTACTGTGTGGTGTAGTCTGTGTGTACACTGTGTATACACTGTGTATACTGTGTGGTGTAGTCTGTATGTACACTGTGTATACTGTGGTGTAGTCTTTGTGTACTGTGTGTACACTGTGTACTGTGTGGTGTAGTCTGTGTATACTGTGTGGTGTAGACTGTGTGTACACTGTATACTGTGTGGTGTAGTCTGTGTATACTGTGTGGTGTAGACTGTGTGTACACTGTGTACTGTGTGGTGTACTCTGTCTCTGCATCGTGTGCATACTATGTGTACACTGTTTATACTGTGTGGTGTGCTGTGTTTGTGTGTACACTGTGTATACTGTGTGGTGTGCTGTGTTTGTGTGTACACTGTGTATACTGGGTGGTGTAATCTGTGTGTACTGACTGTACACTATTTATGTTACATGGTGGACTGTATGAGTGTATATACTGTGTTTACACTGTGTATACTGTGTGTGCACTGACAATGTGTACACTGTGTATACAGCGTGGTGTACTCTGTGTATGTGCTGGCTGAGTGTACTTTGTGTATACTGTGTGGTGTATTGTGTGTGTGGACTAATGTGTGCACACTGCATACTGTGTGGTGGTGTACTCTGTGTGCATTGACTGTGTTTACATTGTGTAGACTGTGTGGTGTACTCTGTGTGTATTGACTGTGTTTACACTGTGTAGACTGTGTGGTGTAGTCTGTGTGTATTGACTGTGTTTACACTGTGTAGACTGTGTGGTGTACTCTGTGTGTACTGTGTGTACACTGTGTGGTGTACTCTGTGTGCATTGACTGTGTTTACACTGTGTAGACTGGTTTATTATTGTGTGAACTGACTGTAAGTACACTGTATACTGTGTGGTGTAATCTGCGTGTGTGTACTGACTGTGTGTACTGACTGAGTGTGGCATACTAACAGTATATATTCTGTGTGTATTGTTGTTTTGTATTGTTGTCGATTTAATTCTCTGATCCATAACTCTTTACTGGACATCTGAAACAAAGAGCTTCATAGCTCCATCCGGATTACTCCTTCAGTTGATAAATACAGATCCTCACATTGTCTATAACAGCGGCGCCAACCCGATTGGTCGCGTTAACCAGTAAACCCAAGGAATCATAACCTGGCCAACAATTACGTGGCCTTGAGGGGGGTGGTGGCTTTGACGGCTTCTTCGTTCTGTGGCAGGGTCAGATTTCGGCCTCGGCTAAGTGAGCTACAGATAAGTCAGCCTAGCATTAATTAACGACGGGGGCCCTCTTAAGTGTGAACAAAACTTACAATCGTACACACGTTCTACTTTTTTTTACATGGCCCGTTGAAAAATAGAGATATCTTAGGGCCCCAGCATTGTCATAAATCGCCCATGCTTGGGGCTCTGCGTATCTCCACTTCATGGTAGCTACGTAGATGTTGACTACCTCGCCCGGGATACAGGAGGTCGTGGGTTCCATCCCGACCCTGACGATGCCTGCTGCTGTTTATTTGTAATTTTTGTCTCTCCCCGTGGTTGTCACTGCGTGGATTTTTCTCCGGGTTCTCCGGTTGTTCCCTCACCTTCAGAATCAACGTGATGCGTTTAGAGTATTTGGCTGCAGCTTTAAATCTCCACATAATGGTGATGATAATGAGCCACTTCGTTGAGCTATAATTTGTGGTGGCCAGGTCGCTTCTGAAAAAGATCTACACAGCTCAGTGGACCTTACCTGGTAAAATTAACATAGATTAGTCTATATGTATCTCTGCATTTCTATGCATCTCTGTGGTGTCTCTATGGGTGTCTGTGTACTGTATTTTAATTCCGATATGATGGGGCCTCTTAAGCTCGACGTAGCTTAGGGCCCCAGCATTTTCATAACCTGGACCTGTTCCAGGGTGACATCGATCAATTAATCAGTCTTTGTTTTATTTGCTAATCTCGCCCTCAAGCAGGCACCAGTGCAGATTTCCCCGCACCTCCATGTAGCATGGTTGGCTATTTACGGTGTGAAATAAGTTTAATAAACATGCATATAAACCTGTATGGTTCTCATTGCCTATCTGTGCGTCTCTATGAATCCCTAGGCATTTTGATCACTGTAAATTTGGACGTGATGATAAGCTACTTCTTTGAGCTATAATTTGTGGCCTGGTTGCTTCTAAAAAATAACTACATAGCTCGGTGAGCCTTACCTGTTGAAATAACGAAAAAATATAGTTTAGTTGAAATAATTTTTAAACGGGAAATGAAATAAATAAAGAAGCAGATACAGGGTAGACGAGTCTGACCAGGTGCGTCTTGCACAGAGCACGGGTATTGAGCGCGATGCTCGACACGTTTTGGATGTCGCTATTGCAGATACGCAATTGCCCTTCGGAAGAACAAGTTTGATCTAAAGTTCAGCCATTCCGCAAACACCCTCGTGCTCAGCTGTTGTCAAGTCGCCCCACTTTTCCGGAGGACAGAACACAACGCAGAGATACACCTACTCAAAATTGTCTCCAAACTTTATGATTTTGTTGTTGTTGTCTATTTCGACCACCTGTCCCACCTCGTTAGGATTTGCTGGAGCAGAGGGACAGCAGACCGGATCGGCTCCACTCAGCATGGCAGCGGCGGCAGCAGCAGGTGGCCGGGACCGGGGCCTGGAGGAGGAGCTGACTTGCTCCATCTGCCTGCACCTCTACGTCGACCCCGTGCTGCTGGGCTGCCCACACACCTTCTGCAGAGAGTGCATCGTGAGCGTGTGGCGCGACGGTGCCTGCGCCTGCCCAGAGTGCCGCAGGGTCTTTCCCTTTGGCTCCAAGGAGGAGATGCGGAAGCAGCTCGAGAAAAACTTCAAGCTGGCCAGCATCGTGGACAGGTTCTGTTCCCGGGAAAAGATAGTTAGTTGGTTAGTTGGTCGGTTAGTCCATTGGTTTAGTGAATTACATTTGTTGAGCCAGCTGGCTCGGATTGGGAAAAATTTAGCCCACTTTTCACCCAGTCTCTGTCTATCTCTATGTGTCTCTATGTAACTCTGAGTCTCCCATGTGTCTATATGTATCTCTATGAGTCGCAATATAGCTCTATGAGTCTATGTATCCCTTTCTTATTCTTTTGTATGGCATTTTTGGGGACAGCAACAGATAACAAATTGATTTCGAGATTTGATATTGATTCGACTTCTCCAGGAGTAGCTGCATGTATTTGTTTCAGATCGCCATTGAATGATCTGATATGTTGCACGATCTGAGATCTTGGACCACAGTCACAAGTGTCCACATCTTCCACAGAGTGTCCGGATCTGATTCAAGGAGGACCAGATCTTCTCGGTAGATGAGATCCTGTTTGGAGGATTTCAGGGTCGCTGATGATGGGTTTCTGCAAGATTTTGGTGTTTGTCCAGGTTTCCTCTCATCGTGCTTTGGTGGTCTTGTCATCATCATGTATGTTCCTTGCATATTGCCAGAAAAGTTTTCTGGATTTGAGCCTGTGTGGTGGGGTCATGGAGATGTCTTTGTTTATTGGGAGGTTTGGATTTACGATGGCCTTGCAGTACTCCGTCATAGATGCAGCATCGCGACAGAGCTGCGTAGGATCGATATTTGCGAGGACCGAAAGCCACTGCAAGTGTGCTCTTTAGCATCCCTGAGATGATCCTCATGGATGCATTTACCTTTGTGTCCACCACCTTTGTGTGCACGCTTTTGTTCCAGGCTCAGGCACAATATCCTGCCGCAGAGAAGACTAGTGCTGTGGGGGCCGTCCGGAGGGTTGTTGCAATTTGCTCCCCATGTTGTTCCGGCCAGTTTATGAACGAGATTAACTCGCAATTTTGTTTTTACAGCAGTATTCTGCAGGTTTTGTGGAAGGTGAGGCTGCTGGCAAGAGTTACACCGAGGTATTTGATGTACTTGTCGTGCGCCACAGAAAGTGACGGCCAGTTTCTGGTCGGCGCTTGCATTGTTCTAGTGGAATAACGTTACAACAGTTTTCCTTGGGTTTGGGCGGAGCCTCCAGTACTTGAAGTACGTTTCAAGTTTCTTGAGGTCTTCGCACAGGTCATTTTGCACCTCAATTTTGAGTTGTTCTTTGGACGGCAAGTGCTAGGTAATCGGCGTAGCCAAATTTCCGGCCGACGGTGACAGGGAGGTCACTTATATCTATATGTTAAAAGTGCCACAGCAAGCACTGATCCTTGTGGGAGCCCGTTACTGAGGAAGTGGGCTCTGCTGACAGTGTTCTCTAGGTGGACACGGTATGGCCGGTTGGACAGTAGCGATGATAGAAGTCTGAGGGTTTTCTGGGATCTGATGACCTTAGCTTTAGCATGAAGCCTTTCCACCATACTGTGTCATAGGCCAGTGATTGGTCGATGAAAGCGGCCCCTGTGATGTTTTTGCACTTGTAGCCAGCTTTAATGTGTGTGGTGAGTTACAACACTTGATAGCAAATGCTGTGGCCAGGGCTGAAGCCAGCCTGTTCAGTTGGTATAGTTTCCTCGAAGATCGGTGACATACAGGTCAGTAGCATCCTCTATAGAAGTCTGTACACTGTAAAAAGCAGAGATATGGGGCAGAACTTATTTGGGTTTGCGGTTGATTTCCAGAATGGCAATGACCTTCATTTGTCGCCATTTTTGGGGAACTTGCCTAAGGACATAATGTCTGAAAACAATCTGGCCAGCCAGTGGCATCCTTTTTGGCCAAGGTGTTTAAGGAACTCGGGATAAATCCCATTTAATCCTGTGGCCTTTCCTGATCTGGTGGCTTTCATGGCATCAATGACCTCTTCTTCATTGAAGGGGGATAACAAGGCTGTTGTCGGTGCACATTCCGCTATTAATTGGTGGAGTTTTCATTTCACTCGCTGTCTTGTTTGCCGATCTGTAGAGATCTTTCCATTCAATAGCATCTGTGTGGCGATGGCATTGATGGGTACATTGGCGGTCTTGTTTCTCGGTGGTGGTGCCGCTCCTTGGTATCTCAGGAGGCACCAGGCTTTATGGCTTGAAATCTAATGACTGCATCGCTTCTGTCCACCTTTGGCTCCTGGATTCATTTAGGGAGTCCAGGAGAGCTTTTCCACACTCTGGGCTTCCTGACTGTATTTCTGGAGCAGGAACTCGCTTTTTCCTTTCCAGCATGGAGTGTATTCTGCCCAGTAACCCCATGGAATTTGTGAGCGGGCTGCTTGAGGACAATCTTGGTGAAACGTTCATAGTTTTCTGACTTTGGTGGATTCTGGTAGACAGTGCACACGATGGCTTCAATAAAAGTTTCCCAGTTGCACTTTCTTAAGTTGCATCGTGGCACAGGGGTGGACGTGATCATCAGAATTTTGACCCTGATATGCACCGAGCCTGGCCTGTGCTAACTGTTCGGGAATTGTCCAGAACCATTCTGGAAGCACACGGCAGTTCACCCGAACTTGAACACGACACAAAGCACAGGTAAAGGTTTGAATTCTTCCTCCATCGTGCGGAATGGATGGTGCCTTCATCTTTAGCGTCAAACAGAATGAACAGGTAACTAGTTGCTGCCCAGTCGATGACCTATTCACCGGCGAAAACCGCGGGATTGGTCACAGCAGGCAGCATGTTTGGGCTCCATGTGGCTCTTGGAGGTTTATATACATTTATCACAGATACATAATTGATTTTGACGATGATGATGGCTGTCAGTATGTTGTTTTCTGCGTTCATTGTGGTGAGGTCCTTGAAATGGAATTTCACGTGACGTTGGTAGTCCCTGCTTAGGATGGTGGTAGCTGGCTCTCGTCGTCGGCTGTACAGGAAATTATTGGAGCAGGAGCGCGTCGAACCATCTGGATTATGAGGAAACGTCCCAGCAAGTCGCACTTGGGCCTTGATAGGTGCCTCTACGTTTAGATGGCAAACACGTAGTGACGGCCCTATTCTGCGGTAAGTTTGGCCATGAAAAGGATCTTTGGTGTTGTAATCCTGATCAGGAGGGCCATTTTGGCATTCAATCGCTGGGATGATAACATTAGTTTGTGACAGGCACGTAACAGTGCAGACCATGGGAAGATTGCCATCTTATCCACCTATATATCTCTTTTAGTCTCTATGTATCTCTTAGTCTCTGTATCTCTATAAATCTCCTATGTGTCCCTAATGAGTCTATATGTCTATGAGTCTATATGTATCTCATCTCTATGAGTCTGTTTAACACGTAGGCTTTCGCGAGCAATATCCTCCATAATACATGTTTTTTGGGTTAGATCATGTAAATATATAAATGTGTCGTTAAACCCGCCACCACCTGACACAGCCAATTTAGTAAGGTTTTTCACGTAGACAGAACATGCCAATTCGTTACTAGTACAGCACACAGCATTTACAAGCTGAGTACTCAGATTGTCAATGTTGTGGTTTTGCTCTCCAACACACCGGTGTGCTGTATTAGTAACAAATTGGCATGTTATTTTTAATTGACAAACCTTACTAATTGGCTGTGTCGGGTGGTGACGGGTTTAACGACATATTTATGTATTTACTCGATGAGTCTCTATGTATCTATAAACATCTCTATGTATCGCTGTGAGTTTCTGTGTATGTCTATGAGTATCGAAATATCTTGATCTCTGCGAATCGATACGTATCGCTACGTATCTCTATGAGTATGTATCTCTGTGGCTCTGAATCTCGATGTATCTCTATGAGTCTGTTTGTTCATTAGTTTATTAAGTTTGCTGAGCCAGCTAGCCAGGATTTGGCAAAACCCCATCCCACTTTTCACCCATAAATCTGAAGAGCCGCACATACTAAGTGTTACTCACCTTACATTAAAACTGACAACATTTCAGAATAAGAGTTAAAATTAAACAACATTATTTCCTATCATATGTTAATTCGAAATAGAAAAATGGAGGACCCGGAGAAAAATCCATGAAATCACCATGGGAGAGGGAGGCAGACTCCAAATATACAGAAGCAGCCATTGTCAGGGTATGGGATCGAACACGACCTCCTGCATACCAGGCGAGGTACTTAACATCTCAGCACCGCGGTACCCCAGTGTTTATTATAAATGCAGAGGAAAAAAACTTGACAACAAGGGAAACATCCATAAGATCACAGGGAGAATGAACACCCACACTCTAAATGTATAGCAGATATTGGGGTCGGGATCGAACCCACGACCTCCTGTGCACCAGCCAAGGTAGTTAACATCTTGCCACCGTGGTGCCCCAATGTGGACAAGTGAACTACGGGAGATCCGGCCACTATTCACGGTCGCTCAGTGAATTCGGTTTGTACCCATAGGTTCTCAAGTCTCAGCACGGAAGGGGAACGGCCGCTGAAGGAGCTCAACCCGAGCTTGGCACGAGTGAGGCTCCTGAATCTGGACCTCTGTGCTCAGCATGGCAAGGCACTCGACATGTTCTGCCGGGAGCACGGTGCGTTTGTGTGCGCTGACTGCGTCACGAGTGGTGCGCACCAGGGCCACAAGCTGATGTCAGCAGAGGAAGTTGGTCGGCAGGCAAAGGTGAGGTGCTCTGAGCGCGGCGACCGCGTGGTGATGGTGGTGGTTGTGGTGATGATGGTGGTTGTGGTGATGGTGGTGGTAGCAATGGTGATGGTGGTAGTGGTGGTGATGTTGGTGCCGGACAGTAAAGCTATGGTGAGCAGTGCCATGTGGGCAGGGCGAATTTACATTGGCCATTCCCCTCATCGCGTTTGTAGCCACCACAGCATCCAAAGTGTGCTCTAGACAGGTGCGAGGGGCTGGTAACCCCTCCACCTTCAATTATCACTAATCCACGAAAAAAATATACAGCTAAGCTTGTGCCGGAGGCCCCGGGGGAATAGTCATCAATGATGTCTCCTGGCCAAACGACATTTGGCGGAGCCAGGAGATTGAATCCTTACCCTCGGGGTTACTCCAGAAACAGCAAAAAGCCACTACGGGTAGCCACGTGGAATGTTCCAATGCTCACTGCGGAGGAGAGGCTGTCACTCCTCTGTCGGGAGCTCGACCAGTACCACCTGTATCTCTGGTATTCAGGAGGTCCGGTGGACCAGCTCTGGGTCCTGCCACCATGAGGGGTAGACAGTCCTCTTCTCGGGGCAGGAGACTGCCAAACAACAGGCAGTGGCTCTTCTTCTGAATAAAATAATGAAGGAGGTGTGGGAGCGTGGCGGTGAGGTGTGGGAAGCTGTAAGCCCCAGGCTACTTTGGGCTCCCCTTCCTATCAACCAGAGGCGAGGAGTGGTGGTCGTGGTTACTTATGCCCCCACCGAAGATGAACATTAGTGGAGGGATGCAGGCAAGGCCGATGAGTCAGATGCCTTTTATGACCTCCGGTCACAAGTGGCCCCTCAGGATAGTCATCCTGTTGGGTGACTTTAATGCCCGAGTTGGTCATGATGCTGGCACCTGGTCTGAAGTGATGGGAAGGCATGGGCCGGATCAGCTCAATAACATTGGTAGGAGGCTGCTGGCTTTTGTGCAGCCCATGATCTTGTAATTACCAAGATGCTTCTCCAGCATCGGCACATCCACCCAACATCATTGATGCACACCTGGTCAAAGCAAGAACTTCTGCTGGACTATATAGTGACAAAACAGTGGATGCAGATCCATATCCTTGGCACCAGGACCCACTGTGAAGCTGATCTGCCCACTGACCATCGACTTATCATCTGTAAGATGCACCTGCCATTCTTCCACTCCGCTTTTGGGTGGATACCCAGGACCCCATTCAAACACACAATGGCCTGATCTGAGATAGCTGATGAAAGTTGCAAGCGAGAATTTCATCATTGTTTGCAGCTGAGGTTGACCTCATCCCGGACTCCTCATGATGCTGAGAGGAAATGGGTGAGATTTAAGACTGTGGCTCATGCAGCTGCAATGGCTGCTTTAGATACACGGTCCAAACCTCCCAGAGACTCTGGTGGACAGAGAAGGTATTCAGGCTGGCTGATAAAAAGCGCCAGGCCCACTCTCACCATCTATAGCATCCCACATCAGAGAATGAGGAGGCTTACCGCAGCTTTCACTCAGAGGTTCGGAGAGCCGTGAGGAGCTGCAAGGACGGGTGGTGGTCGCGGGTTGCTGAGGAGATGGAGTCTGCCTCAGTTGCTCGTGACCACAAATCACTCTAATGCCATCAAAAACGTCATTTGCAGTGCCACAACTATCACCATCATTAGGGGAAAAAACGCTGATCAAATTCCGACCCCTAGGAACAGGTTTTCAGATTTGCTGAACATTTCTGTGAGGTCTTGGGGGAGAGGAAATCCCTCAGCCTGGAAAACATAATGGGGCAAAGTGGGGATGACCCTGCTCAGGCTGCAGTGTCTTAAATATTGGAAGACGTAGTCACCCCCTGTGAGTGGCTGGCTGAGGTGCCATCTGTTAAAGAAGAACAGAAGGCAATCCAGAGTCTGAGACCGGGAAACGCACCAAGCAGAGATGATCTTCCAAGGAAAATGCTGAGGGAGGGTTGCGTTTGGGCACAGACTGCCCTTCATGAAATCATAATAACAAACGGGATCACTGGACAGGTTCTACAGGATTGGAAGGATGCCCTGGTGGTCCCTCTCTTTAAGAAGGAGGACCACACAGACTGTAACAACTACAGGGGCATCTCACTCCTCTGTGCTGGGAAAGGTTCTGGCAAGGATTATTCAACATCGCCTTGCAAGTCATGCTGAGGAGAGGCTTGCGGAGCCCCAATGTGGTTTCAAGGCCTATGATATCATTAAAAGGCTAGGGCTCTGGGCTGTTCTTCGTGCTTTCGGAATCCCTTAGTCTCTGCTCACAATCATTAAGGACCTTAATGATGGTGAGCGAGCCCCGGGTTAAACTACGTGGTCGGGAGTCGGAGCCATTCCCTTTTCACCTTGGGGTGCGACAGGGATGTCCTCTGGCTCCCACATTACTTAACATCTATTTCGACTATGTAGTTCGTGAAGCCTTCAGTAGCTGTACTGGAGGAATTTCCATTTGGTACAGATATAATGGGAGGCTGATCAATGCCTGGGTTCGGTCAAGGGATGGCTCCCTATTGGTCAACCATGTTACGTATGCCGATGATCTGGTGATTGCTGCTCACTCAGAGGAGGAGTTGGAGGCACTGCTGCTGAACCTGGAGCGTGCAACTAAGAGGTGGGGCCTTATCATCAGTCCCACCCAAACTAAGCACCTGCCTGGGCATTTTGTACCATCAGATACTCCACCCCCACAACTCTCAATTGGTGATGGGGCAATTGTGGAGATAGTGGAGTGTTTCCCATACCTGAACAGTGTGCTCTTGTCCGGTTCTGGTTTGACAGCAGAGGTCTTACTCCAGATCAGTCAAGCGGCATTAACTTTTCATCGGCTGCGTAACACTGTGGAAGCTACCTGGTCTGTTGCTCCACACAAAGCTTTGCGTCTTCTCTGCCACTGTCATGCCCTTCCTTCTCTATGCTTGCAAAACGTGGACCCCCCTAATGAAACATCTTTGCCAGTTGGAAACATTTAAGCTGGCCTGCCTACGATCTATCCTGGGTTTAACCAGGTTGGATTGTGTAAGGAGCTCACAAATCCTTGAAAATTTTGGACAATGTCCCAATGGTGAGCTCCTCCGGCAGCTCACCGGTGGCTTTTGGTTAGGCCAGCTAAACGGGCACCGCACGGGATAGAGAAGAGATGGAGTGATGTGGTACAAGAGGATGTAGAGCTGATTGGACATGCCAATGACTGGTACAAGCGGTGTCAAGATCGGCCTCTGTGGTGGAGGTTCGTTAAGGACGCTACTGGGCAGTTGGAGGCAGTCACCCTCCAGCAACAACGGAGGGCAGAGGAGTGACGCTCACAACAATGAGCAGAATGTCGGGTGGCTAAAACATAGCAACTTGGCATAGTAGGGGGCACAGGTGGTGCATCGGCCAGTCATCTGAGTCAGTCGACCCATAGCACCTGGGTCTGCCACGTGACCTACTGCTGGCGGGTGTTTGACACTTCACATAGCCTTAACATGCACATAGCCTGGCACGAGTGCCGTGGTGATGTCACTGCCACTTAGTGGGAAATGGTGGTTGTTGTTGTTGGTGGTGGTGGTGGTGATGATGATGGTGGTGGTAGTAGTGATGGCCGTGGTGTGGCTCAGAGGTCAGATTGGAATCTGGGTTTGGGCCAAGCATGGTTGTGACTGGCCTCCTCAATTGATGCGACTTCGTGGGATGAATGTGGTCGCGAAGCAATAAAACGTTGGAGTTTTGCACTCGAACTTTGTTTTAAACTCGACTTGTGAATGCCCACTAGTACACGCAAAACTAAAACAAAAAAATCCACGTTGAAAATAAATAACCTTGCCAAAATCGACAGTGTTGCTTTGAACACTCCTCGCGATGTTTCAGGACTGTGTGCATTTAGTAAACGATAATCTAACAAAAACTACAAGCTTTTTTTTATTTTACCAGGAAAGGCCCACTTAGCTTATACAGCTATTTTTCAGAATCTACCTGGCCATCACAAATCATAGCTGAAGCAAATTGCATATCATTTGGATATTTATAGTAGCAGTGACACACTCTAAACAAGTGATGTTTATTCTAAATGTGGATGGAAAACTGTAGGACCCAGATTCAAATCCACACGACTGTGGGAAGAGAAAGAGGGAGAGACACGCAAACTCCACATATACAGCAGACGTCATGGTTGGGATCAAACCCCCTACCTCCTGTATACCAGGCGAGGGAGATAAGACTTCCTTGCCATTCGTGAGTAGGCTGTATGAATCCTGGTCTCCTCCCGCTCCTCAATGAACCATTCAATGAGGGATTTGTCGATCGCTCATAACGCAAGACCTTCGGGAGAAAGCGTTGGGAAATCAGCGGAGGGCTTCCCATGGGTAAATTATCATCACGATCCATGGGACAGATAGCCCGTAGTAGGTGTCCACTGCACTTTACGTCACTCATTGCTGTTTTCACTTTCGTTTCTCTGTCTTGTAGTGCCAATATGGCTCACGTTATTGGCACATCTTGGTCGTGTAGTATATCGTGTAGTGCATAGCAGAGTGTATAGTAGTGTAGTGTATAGTGTAGTATATAGTAGTGTAGCATATAGTGTAGTGTATTTTAACATAGTGTATGGTAGTGTAATGTAGGTATAATGTAGTGCAGTGGTTCTTAACCTTTACTGCAGCCTTGCACCCCTTTGGTTTTAAATCGTGAAAATATCTCTTCTCTCTTCTTCGGGGTTGTCCATTGTATCCGATGATGACCTTCCACCTCTGCCTCTATTTGTGGGATTTTGTGTGACTGTGAAGTTCAATCCTCAACCCACAGCGTCTGCTACAGACAGAGCAGGCAAAGTCGCTGATTGGAGGTGTAGGTATGGTTCTGGCTTCACGTCTCTTGAGACGCTTCCTTTTCCGTAGCTCACTTCGGTCCTCTTCGAGCTTCGACACTCTTTGCTGGCACAGCTGGCTCCAGATGGAGCATTCTGCAGTCATGTCCTCCAGCTGGCTAGGGTTCAGGCTGCACTTTTTCATGGCCGTCTTCAGTTGGTCCTTGTAGCGCCTTTTCTGGCCCCCTGTAGAGCGGTGGCCTAGGTGCAGCTGGCCATACAAGACCTTACATACAAGATGCTCCGTTGGCATCCTGATGACGTGACCGAGCCAGCGGAGTGTGTGCTGGATGATGGTAGCCTCCATAGTGATGCAGTTGATTTTGCAGAGTATCTCAGTTTGGGGCACTCGGTCACACCAGGTTATCCCCATGATGCATTGAAGACACCGAATATGGAAGGCCTCAACCATAAAGATGTGGCGACTGTACAATGCCCTGGTCTCACAGCTGTAAAGGAGTGCTGTGATGACCATTTCCGGGTAAGCAGATATTTTAGTGTGTAGGCTGAGGTCCTTGTTCTGGAATACCCTTTTTCTGAGCCTGCCAAAAGAGGATGACACCTGCTTTACTCGGTTTTGTATTTCCCTTTCAATGCTGTAGACGCCAGACAGAAAGCTGTACAGGTACATAAAGGATACCACTATTATGAGTGGTTTCTCAAAGATGGTGATGGTGGGTGGATAAGGTGGATTAGTAGATGCCCACTGGCATACTACTTCAGTCTTCATGATGTTCACCAAGAGACCCAATCTATGATATGCACTTGCAGCAGCTGTAAGCGTGACTTGCAGGATATCTGGTGTGTTGGCCACGAGCGTGCAGTCATCAGCATACTGCACCTCGATGACAGGCTCGGATGTTATTTTTTGGCCAGCTCAGAGCCTCCTGATGTTAAAAAGTTTGCCATCCAGCCTGAAGTCCACTGTAACACCACTATTCTTCTCAATCTCCTTGTGCAGTAGCGTGTTGACACATAGGAGGAAAATGTTGAAGAGTACCGGAGCAAGGACTCATCCCTGGCATATGCTGGTGCACACCCTGAAGGGCTCGGACTCCTGGCCTCCTATGGTCACCCCTGCCATCATCCCCTCATGAAATTGACGCAGGATATTGACGCATTTTCTTGGACAGCCAAACTTCAGCAAAACGTCCCCCAGAAACTCCCTGTTAACTGTGTCGAAGGCCTTCGTCAGATCGACAAAAGCCATGAAGAGGTCCTGATGCTGCTCTCAACACTTCTCCTCGAGCTGCCATGCTGTGTTAACAGGAGCACTGTCTACAGTGCTCCTGTTTAGCCTGAAATCACACTGTGACTCAGGTAACAGCTCCTCTGTCACGCTCTGCAACAGTCTGTGGAGCGTTACTTTGGCAAGGACCTTGCCAGCAACAGCCAGTCGTGAAATGCCACGGCTGTTGCCACACATGGACGTATCACCCTTGCCTTTGTAGATGGTGATGATGTTTGCGTCCCGCCATTGCTGGGGGATGATTTCATGCTCCCAAACTTGAGTGATGAAGAGGTGTAGTGCTCGGATGCAAAGGTAATCTCCTTGTTTGAAGATCTCCGCAGTGATTCTGTCAGGACCTGGGGTCTTGTTGTTTTCAAAAAACTTTACTGCTGACTGTACCTCTGTGAAGGTCGGTGGGAGATCCAGGTCTTGAATAGTGGGGCAGTCAGGTAGTTCATCCAGAACAGAGTGGTCTGCAGGGGAGGGTTGGTTGAGAAGGGCTTCGAAATGTTCGGCCCATCTCTGTGTGATCTTTTTCTGGTCCTTTATGAGGGTCAGGCCATAAACCGATTTCAGGGTAGAGACAGAGCAGTTTCATGGGCCATAGATGGTTTTCACTGCACCATAAAAGTTGTGCATATCATTTTTGTCGGTGTAGGATTGTATTTCGTTCACCTTCGATACCCAGCACTCGTTCTGCAGGGCACACATTGTAGACTGCACCTCCTTTATTAATGCTCGCCATCGCTGCTGAAATGTGTCTGATGTGGGGTTGTTGATTATAGCACTGTGACCTTTGTGCATATCTTTGAGTAAGAAAGTTATTGATGCAGAGTTTTAATCGAACCAATCCTTGTGTCTTATGCGCTTGTGGCTGAGGGAGTTGGCTGCTGCCTCATAGAGCCTTGAGCTGATAGAGGACCACTTTCCATCAATGGAATCATCTGCGCTTAGGAGAGGCTCAACGTCTTCCAATTTCTCAGCCAGAGATCATCAAAGGTCGTTTCGGACCACAGCATTTCAGAGCCGGGCACAGTCAAGTTGCTTCTTTCCTGACTTTTAGAGACAGGAGGGCGCACTCTCACCTGTAGTTTGATCGTGATAAGTCTGTGATGTGTCCAGCACTTAGCACCTCTCATTGCACGGGTGAATAAGACATTTTATATCAGAACGTCTCACAATGATGTAATCCATTAAGTGCCAATGTTTGGAACGTGGGTGCTTCCAGGATGTCTTATATTTGTCTTTTAGTTGAAATATGGTGTCCGTGATGGTCAAGCTATGTTCAGCGCAAAGGGTCAATAACCTCATGCCATTTTGCATAAGCTTGCGCAATGCCATGCCTACCAATAACTCCACTCCACACCTGGTTGTTTTTTCCCACTCTAGCATTGAAGTCACCCAGCAAAAATATATCTTTGCTGAGGATGTGACGGTGGGCCTCATCTGGTGCTTGGTAGAAGCGATCCTTAACCTCGCTCTCTGATGGTAAAGTCGGTGCATAGCCACTTATAAGTGTGGCATAGCGCTTCTTTGGTAGCGAGAAGCATACCGTAATGAGTTTCTTACTCATGCCAATCAGACTCTCTGTGAGATTGGGTAGGAGACTGTTTTTTATTGCAAATCCCACACTATGTCGATGTTGTACTCTTTGGAGGTATCCGTTCCAGAAGAAGGTATAACCCTGGCCGCCCTCCTTCAGGGAGTCTTCATCCAGGAGTCTTGTTTGGCTAAGTGCAGCAATATCAATGTTTTATCGCTTAAGTTCCGCTGCAACTACGGCAGTTCTTCGATGGGGTCTCTCAGTGTCCCGGTCAGCATCCAATAGGGTTCTTACATTCCACGTTGCCAGTTTAACGGAGATTATTTTCTTATTATATTATTGGGTCTTTCAGTAAAGTCACTTAGATAGGTTCAAAGAAAATAACCTATCTACGTGACTTTACCGAAAGACCCAAGAATATGAATTCCAGCAGTCACGGAAACTTTAATTCAAGATTTATATTCTTATTGTGTTTTCGACTGCAGACTGGAACAACCCTATAGGTGCGGTTACCTATCCACATAAGTTTGAGTTTGCAATGTTTAGGCCACCTTTTCAAGGCCCCTCCCCATGGGTGATCAGTGCGGATCCTATATAGGACTACTCAGTCACACAGAGGTCTGCCGAGAGCAGCTGCAACTCAGCCCCAGCTGCTAGTGACCAAATGCCCTGTGCCGCTGGCGTGCAGGGGTCTGACTAGGAGCTTCGGATATGTTCGTACCTACTCCCGTCGCCACACCACTCAACGCCGCCAGACTTTTGTCCAGTTTTACAGATGCTCGATTCACAGAGGCAGAAGTGGATACCTGCGCAAAGAGTATATTTAGAGTGCGGTTGAGGGTGCGTAAATCCCAACAGCACTTCTTCACTGCAATAGGGTGGAATCCAGTGCAAAGGGAGAACCCAGGATGACTGGCCCTCTTCCACAGTTGCAGGAGGCTGCCGGAGCTCCAGTCTATCGGAGGACCGCCTTTCGCGCGCCACCAGCACGTTGCTTTAATCTCAGGGTGTGCTCCCCTAGCTTTTGTCTTCCCAGACTTATCCACAAGGCAGTGGGAACACGGCTATAGACACAAAGACAGATACAACATTTTTTTAATAGTAATAATGTTAATAAATACATAGGTTTGAAGAAATAAAGTAGTGGGACTTGCGTACCTGTGCTTAATTTGTGTTCAACGATTTAGCTTCTAAAAACATCTGGCATGTCTCACACCCCCAGAAAGGGCATCTCGCACCCCCAGGGGGTGCGTGCACCCCAGGTTTAGAACCACTGGTGTAGTGTATAGCGTAGTGTATAGTGTAGCGTATAGTCGTGTCATGAATAGTAGTGTAGTATATCATCACGATCCATGAGGCAAAATAGCCCGGAGTAGGTGCCCACTGCACTTTTCTTCACTTGTTGTTTCCACTTTCTCCTCTGTCTTGAAGTGCAAATATGGCTCAAGTTAGTGGCTACATCTTTCTGGCACCAATCCCCTGATGACGCTTTCTTCAAGCCATAATTTTCTGTGTTTGGTCTTCCTCTCTTTCTGGTTCCTTACATTTTTTCTGAACAACAACAACAACAACCCTTTTCATTTAATGGGTAAATATCGTGTATGATTTAAATCGTTTTGCTATAGGCTTTTTTTGTTTGGTTTGTTTTCTTTTTCTTAAAACAGGAATCCCTATCGCGTTCACTCCAACAACTTATGACACATAATGGGAAAGTTGCAGCAAGATTGAATATACTGAAGAACACGGAAGCCAATGTAGAGGTGAGACCCAATGACACAATAACACAAATTCCCATGAAATGAAGATGATTGATGATACAAATAATCGGCTTTATTACCCTTCTTGGCAATAATAATAATTATGGAGTAGGTGTTTGCGATGTTCAAACAGCAAATAGACACCAATTATATAATTCACTGTGTAACAAAATTCGTTTTTTGTTCCTGGGTAGTAAGTAAGCAAAGTTTGTGGGGAATAATAGCCATTTTCTATACTTTTGAGGCATAAGCAATTAGAAAATAACACTACCCAGGAACAAAAATCGTGTTACATCGTGAATTATCACGACAAGGCATGATCAAGTCTGCACCAACCACAACATCACACTTGTGGTAAAAGGTAAAAACAAAAGTGCTTTGATAGTAACATACCCACTAGCTTTGAAACAGAAAAAAAGGCAGTTATATTGGCCAACCCGAGCTATTGATACTTTGATATTTGCATTGTCATCGTGCTGTGTTCGCCTTTTGGCATTATACTTTGGTATAACACCGGGACCCATTTTTTTACCAGTATCACTGATTGTCGTGCACCAATATCAGGATGATCACCTTGATACATCTGATGGTCATCTTGAAAAATCTTGATTCTGGTTGCAGGTCAATCAGTTCCAAGGAGAATGCCTACTTTATAATCAAAGCAGTTTTTTTTTGCATATTTTACCACAAGCATGGTGTGTGGTTAATGCAGTCTTGATTAGGCCTTGTAGTGATAGTCGCTGTCCATTTCGGTTTTTGGGTGCCCTCGTGGCTAGGAGATGTTATCTCCCATGCCTCGTATGCAGGAGGTTGTGGGTTCGATCCCGACCCTGACGATGCCTGCTGCTGTATCTTTTGAGTTTGGTTCTCTCTCTCGCTCTTCTCATGGTTGTGTGGATTTGTCTCCAGGTCCCCTCTTTTTTCCGTACACATTTAGAATCAATGTCGGGCATTTAGATTATTTGACTGCTGCTTTAAATTTCCACCTGATGATAATAAGCTATTTGGTTGAGCTATCAAAAAATATGTTTGAACATCTTAACACCTCGTATTCTTATCAGAAACAGTAAAGCCTATTCTTACGTAATTCTGTCCTTCCTCCACGAATTCCTTTGTTTAGATCAATACCTCATATGCTCATTTTCGTGCTGCCCTTTGATTCAACACATTAATACCGATTCCACTTAATGCCGATATCAAACCGGCCACCACCCGACATAGCCAATTAGTATGGTGGTTTGTCATGCCAATAAAACGTGCCAATTTGATATTTGTTGGAGAGTAAAACCCCCCACAACATTTGCAATTCATATACTGATGTTTCGCCAGTAATTATAAACAACCAGCCATATCAGGTGACAGCCAGAATTGTGGAGAAATCCTCCTGTTTCGGTCTTAAATATAGGAGAAATAAATGTGATGTCAATTGTGAACCAATCAGAAGAGAAGAGGGGGGGTTAATATATTAATATAAATTGCAATAGACATCTGCTATTGGTTGGGTTTTTGCAAGCTGCCGTCATGCTGGTGTGGCGCGTTGCTGATGCTCCTACCAGCTAACTGTTGGCGAATTGAGCAGCAGCTCCGTCAATTGTTCTTTCTCGCACGCCACAGCATTGTCAATGCCCCTTCGCCTCCGCCAACCCACACTCTCATCCACGTGGCGAACTTTGGACGAATGACAGCTCGCAACTCACGTGGGTCATGCTCATCCATGCAGCGGTGGTACTTGTAGCTAAAACTGTAATCTTTTCACGCGGAAAATTTTATACTCGTCCCATTTCAGGGAACGTCGGCAGCTTTTGACAAATCCATAGACGACGCTTTTAACGCTGCAATCAAGTCCCTCGAGGAAGAAAGGGCCACACTCAAGCAGTTGGCGCATGCAGAGCAGAGTAAACTATTGGGCCTAATCCATGGCCAGATGGCGCCCCGAGAGAAGATGGTCGCTGAGATGGTGGCTGTCACCAAAGAGGTGCAGGCGGCTTTGCAGGAAACGAATCACGTGCGGGCTATCCAGGTACGTGGAGAACAGAGGGCACCAGTAGTGTGGAAATCGTCAATAGCACCTTCTGCTACTGCTGCTGCATTGGCTGAACGAATACAGTGTTAAAAGGTCGCGTTCATGACACACACACACACAAAGTGCCTGCCACGAATGAACCACACAATACTTTTGGTGATCTCGTCAAGGAGCTGTATACCACCATCACGCGAACTCCTGTCATCCTCGCAGCAGCAGCAGCGGCGGTTATTGGCTCAGCCGTCGAACAAAAGCGGTCAACTCTTCATTTCGTGGCATTTTCAAACACGCTGCTTCTGCGGCCATCTGGGAAAATGTTTTCTTCTGATATTAGGAAGCCACTGAGAGCTACGATGCACCTTTACATCATCTAGATTGACAAACCCATTTCTTTAGTTTAACACGTAGGCTTTTTTTGTTGAAAGAGAAACCCTATTTTTGACTTAAAACCATTAAATTTGTATTTCAATTTTTTAAGTAAAGTCTTAGGCTCGCAAACCAACTGACCTGGAAGAACTAAAACATGGTATTGTGAATGCTGAGTCATCATGCGTGCCTACAGCTGTGTTTTAATTTTTTTTTTCTGAACGATGGGCAACATATACAAGTTTATTAATAATTCGAGCATATCTAATCAATACCATAACATTAAATAAACGAAAACGTAAATGTCTATTACGTGCAGCATTCATATTAAATTCATATCAGCATCTCGAATGACAATACAGATATTCTTGATTCTTTCGGTAAAGTCATGTAGTAGGGAAACAATTAAATAATAAAAATATAAAACAATAAATTCTCACGACATTTTGACTGCGACACAAGCAATCATCATCAGGTGTGAAAACCTTCTACGTGACTTTACCGAAAGAACCAAGAATATGAATCCCTGCAGTCACGAAAGCTTTAAATCAAGACAATACAGATATTCAACTTTTTTTTGGTGTAGTATTCATTTTGGTACACTCCGTATATCAACATGAGATGAGGTTACCCTGAGATGGTGACCAGCTTACCAATGGATGTCTCACGCGTGCACCCCTGTCCCTCTGTCGCAGGTGAGCGGTGAGTTGGAGAGAAGGTAGGTCGGACACCTTCACGTCACTCCACCGCCACTCAACTCCCCAATCCCAGTTTAATTGAACATTCAAGATCCATGTTTTACTGGTACCACGATGGTGAATAAATAATATGCTCACTTTATCCTTCCCCGCAATGATAACACCGGAGTTGTATTAATATGTCGAGACACCTACGATCACAAGGCCATCATCAAGTTGTGTTCACCCGCACATCATGCTTGTAGTGAAATGTGCAAACACACTTCCATCATAATAATCTACGCATTGTCCTTGGAACTGATTGGCCTACACCAGAGCTACAGTCTCCTTTATGGCCTTGTCATGAAGGAAGCTGTATTATTGCCATACTTTTATTTATCATCATCATGATAGTACCGACCCTGACGCCTGCTGCTGCATATTAGGAGTCTGCATGTCTCTCTCTGTCCTGGTGGTTGCGTGGATTTTTTCTCCGGGTTTTCCCTCCACATTTAGAAACATGCATCTAGACTATTTAGATTTTTTTTGCTGCTGTAACCGTCACATTTCTAAGCCACTTTGTTGAGTTATCATGTGTGTCCAGGTAGCTTTAAAAGAAAAGTTATTACCTCGGTGGGCTTTGCCTGCTAAAATCGGGTTGGTTTTGTTTTATTTGTATGTGTTTGGGTCATTTGTTTTTTACCTTTTTTGTACTTTTCACTGCGATCATGTATTTTTGTATTGTTTGTTTTAACGTTGTTACCCGTGCCTACTGGACATCTGTGAAAAAGAGCTTTATACCTCATCGGATTCCTCCAGGAGGCTGTTGCTCTGGTGCAGGCCAATCAATTTTGAAGACAATGCATACATTATTATTATTATCAGTGAGCGTGGTGTGGTTCACGCAGACGTGATGATGCCTTGCAATAAAGGGTGTGTCTATTTAGTGTTTGAACATCTTAACACAACTCCTGTATTATGATTCTTATTCTTACCGGGAAGGGTATTGCAAGCCTATTCTTTGTAATCATCTTGATACTGGCCAACAAAGGTTTTCCCATAGATCCACGATGTTCTTATTCCTTATTTGTTTCTTCCACGTTCAGGATAACGGCCGCGATGATGAAGAACCCGCCAAATGACAACATCGTGACTAGAGACCTATTTTCATCCTTGCATGGCCTGCTGCAGAGTCTCTCCCCCAGAATCTCCAATTGGAAGACAGAAAACGCGATGCTCAGAAGTAAGTTTGTGTGCGTGCATGCGGTGGCACAGTGGTTAACGAGTGGCTGCGTTGCGAACCAGGCGACCCAAGTTCAATTCCTGCTCATGGCCACCAACACCAGTGATGATTATATGAACCGGTCCTGGGCCCCCAGCCCCCACCCCAGCTCAACTCATCCTCAAATGAGTACCTGGTGTGGTGTGTAGTATACATCGCCACTGGGGAGACAAATGTGCCTGGGTCTGGTGATAGCCAACCACCCCCTCGGCGCTGCTCGATAACAACACTTGCCCCTGCAGACTGCTACCGGCTATACAGGGGATATTTTTATTTGGCATCAAAGTTGTGGAATAGAGAACACACTTAATAATAATATAATGAATAATAATTTACAATTGTAAAGTTCTGCATTTAATCTGTAGATCCACCAATGCGCCAAATTACCCATTCACTCACCCACCTCACTCACCCACCCACCCACCCACTCACCCACCCACTCGCTCACCTACCCACCCACTCACTCACCCACTCATTCACTCACCCACTAAATTGCTCACTCACCCACTCACCGAATCACTCACCCACCGTTCCTGTTATCTATTTTGATAACGATGAAAACGCTAATAAGTGGTACATCTGATGATCGAATCTAATTAAACACGTATATTTATATAGCCCTTCACTCCAGGCGCTTGATGAACATGGCTTACAACATGGTGACACAGAATGGAATGGTGTAGTAGCGGGCTACCAGGTGGTTCTACTCAGGGGATCACGAAAGGGACTACAGGGGAGGGAAGGAGTGGAGGGGTGAGGAGGAGGGAAGAGGACGAGAATGGGCAATGGAGAAGAGGTGTTGAGGCTCTAACCACCCTCCTGCTATCCGGAGGCTCACTGCCATGTGGGGGAAGTGGGATGCCCAGATCGCGTGCTGACTGAACACGGCAGGTGCAATCAGCTATTCCGCAAATGGAAATATATAAATGAAGGGAGTTACCAAATGCGTCAAACACGAATCTCACATTAATGTGACTACGTCTATGTGACCACGCCATCCAAAAACAAAGGAAAGCTTCTGCCGCCTATGAATTCAGAGTTTGGGAACGAATGACTGTGACGACGTGAAGAGGCGCAAGAGAACGGGCGGCAGCGGTCCCGGCGAGCTACAGGAGGGAGAGGGGTGTTCCGTCAGCACGCAAACGACCTGCTGTGGAACACACCGAATCACAAGCGGGGGGTGGGGGGGGGACGCTGGTAGACAACTTGAATGGACACTCGAATGGGGCGCAAGTGAGCGTGGAGAGGTCGCATGCATAGAATTGCACTGAGAGACAGAAAGGGTGCCGTACGCATTACAGAGAAAAAATGCAAAGGTTAGTGGCATCATCTTGACTTGGCAGGGAAACTTTTAGGGGGTTTGGGCAGTTTACGTCGACTAGCAGGACCGATGGGTGATGTTGCAGACGAAGAGACAGAATGGCAGCCCAAGGTGGAAATGCACCTAAAAGGACACTCTCGCATGGAGATAGAGTGATAAGTTATCAGTTTGTGTGATGAAAAAAATTATATGCATTATTACCCTTTCTGTAAAAAAAGAATAATACTACAGGAGGTGTTAAGATGTTCAAACACCAAATAGACACACCTTTTGCAAGGAATCATCAAGTCTGCATGACTCACACATCCTGTTGGTGGTAAAACATGCAAACAAACACGCTTTGATGATGTACACGCTGTCCTTGTGTATATAGTTAAGAGACAACCCAACGGTTATGTTTTTTGGCGATCGCACTCTTCGTACACCCCCCGAGTACCCGGTGTAACCACGGGCAGGTGAAACCTCTACTTAAACCCAAGATCTGAAAGGTGGCAGTGCAGCTGTTTGGGATTCTCCAGCACCGTTGTTTGTCATTGTATCAACAACAGCAGAAGCAGTCCACCAGCTAAGGGAGCCGATGACTAACCGCTGTCCTTTCCGCGTGCGTTCTATGACCGAGAAGATTTCAGGAGCCCAACCCTTGATGAAGATACACTCCACTACCAACTGGACGCCGACGACTGTGGCAAGGCCCTGAGCCTGTCTCGGCCCCTCAGGAGGCGGCGGGACGTGACGGAGGGCTGTGAGGCGTTCTCCTACTGGAGGCAAGCGCTGTGCGAGGAGGGCTACACCTCCGGGTTGCACTACTGGGAGGTGGACGTCAGCGAGTGCGTCGAGTGGTGTGTGGGCGTCTGCTACGGGTCGATGGAGCGGAGCGGCAATACCAGCGATGCGGAGCTGGGTGAAAATGCCGAGTCGTGGTGCATCAAATACAGAGACGATGATGACGACGACGACGATGGAAATCTGAGTGCCTTTCACGATGCAGAGCAAACCGACATTGAAATCAGCTGCGATGGTGGCCGTAGTGGCTGGCACATCGACAGGGTGGGCATTCTGCTGGACTGTGACATGGACCGACTGTCATTCTATGATGTTTCACAGGCACGGGTCCACTTGCACACCTACTACTTTGTGCAATACGATGGTCCACTCTTCCCTGCGTTCAAAGTGCTAGACGGCAGCATCACAATAGCCACGTGTCCACGCTCCTGCGCTGGCCTCTGCTAGGCTTCTCAGGAGAGGTGACGTGGACCCAGCATCAGAGCACTCTGTGAGCATTGCTGTTTAGGTTAGCCGTTCTGGCACTGTTGCTCCCCTGGTTGATTACTGTCATAGATGTGCACTGTTCACGTCACCGTTGAGATAGATTTCTATAGACTCGCATAACTATCCACAACCTTAGTTCAACACAAATAGACTCAAATATCGACCTATTGATACCCACAGATGCAAATAGATACGCATAGACTCACATACATACTTATAGACTTGTATACGTACCCACAGATTCACGTACAAATCTACAGACTAATATAGATAAGCAGATATTTAGATGAACCCATATACTCACATAGATACCCACAAAATCACATATAAATTAATAGACTCAAATATAGACCCATATTCTCGCATAAATAACCACAGGTTCATGTAGAAATCAATAGACATACATAGATACCGATATATTCATATAGATACCCATAGACTCGCATAGATACCCATATACTCACATAGAAAACAATATAAACTCATGGCGTCATACAGAGCCTCATATACCTACGTGGGAAGTTGTGCTTATATGGTTGGAATCTCGGTTCCCAGGGACAATTATATTACGTGTGTTTGTGGACCTAATGGAATGTTTCGTTGTGGATGAGAGGCTCCCTCTCCTCTGTCATGAGATGGACCAGTACTGCCTGGACCTCTGAAATACAGGCGGACCGGTGAACCGGTTCTGGCTTCAATAATTATGAGGGGTCGACAGCTCTCCACTTGGCGTAGGAAACTGCCAAACAACAGGGATTGCCACTTCTTTTGAACAAAATAATGAAGGGGGTGTGGGAGCGTGGCGGTGATGTCTAAGAAGCTGTAAGTTACAGTGTTGTATATATAGGCCTTTTTCCAAAATTGATATTAAGAATGATTTTGCCAATATATATTTTTTTAATCATTGATGGTGTCGCTTGGGGGCGAAAGGGGGTGAGATAAACCCCCCCTCCCCTCACAGCAGCTGCCTCTCACACTGGAACCAGGCAGCCGGAGATAAGCCATAAAATATAATAAAACCCAAAAGAAAAGAGAAGGGGGGGAATTACTAATGAGACACGGGGGAAATATACGTAGCCTCAAAGGCCCCCGTTTTAAGAGCACAGACAACCAGGTGCCACGAAGGAACAGGCAAATTCTACAATAATGTGCCTTTTCGTTTCTCTTAATACAACGGTTAATGTTCAGAACTTAGCGACAAAATGAGTCGACATAGACTGACAACACAATCACTCCGATTAAAAACAAGACTACAGTCTACATAGTGGATTATTACTTAATTCTATTACCTTTTGCCGTCTACATGACTTTACAAAAACCAAGGGATATTTATTCCAGCAGTCAAGAAGCTTAACTGAAACTTAGCTATACCTCTAACCTCAGGACATCAAAATATAACTCGAGTTTAACAGCACAGATCCCTGGATACACATGGGGGAACAAACGTTAATAAACCCTATGAACACACGTGAAATGACAATGTTAAATCACGAACGTGGAAAACATAAACCAAATAATGATTATAAAGAGTTAAGCCAGGGGTCATCCAGGGGAGATGGGGCGAGGTGGGTCGATCACGTGACCAAGAGAAAAGGATTCCATAGATGAAGCCTCCCGGCCGCCTTGTCTCCTAGCAGCATGGGGCAGCAATAAAACCACAAAGGGAGAGACCACGACCCCCATTGAGATAGACAAAGGTGACACCCGACCGCGAAGGAAGGAGCCAGGCCTTGAGGAAACAACTTATCACCCCAATAAGTAGAACAAACATAAATACCCAGACGAGGGATGACAAAAACTCAGCAACAAGAATATGCAAACATTATAGACTGCCAAAACACTCACTCCGATTAAAAACCAGACTAAAATCTACACAGTGGGTTATTCTAAAACATATTATTAATACTAATGTTATACTTGGTTCTTTCTTTCACGTAGAAGGGAAACAATAACATAATAAAACTGTATGTCCAGAATCCCTGGCGTCTACAAACTAAGTTGCCTCTGTGGTAGTAGTTACATTGGAGAAACCAAACGACATGTCTCAGACCGCATTCGTGAACACAAAGCAGACCTAAAACACAGTAGGACCAACACCTCGGCCGTGGCAGATCACTGTTATAATTCAGTAGGCTCACATGACATTGACTTCTCCAAGACAGAGGTTCTTTGCAAGCCATCTGGCTACCATGAGAGATTCGTTCATGAGGCTATCCACATATACAAACAAAGAGACAATTTCAACCGAGAAGATGGATTCTGGCTTAGCAATCATTGGAAGGATTTGATAAACCATTTCGAGTCTTAATTGATTGTTCACGCTTATGGTGGCTTTCAGACCGCATCCATTATTTTCGTCTCCCCCCTCTTTTCCGAACATGGATGGACTCGTCCATCTGAACAAACTGTCAAATCGCTCTCCGTGGTGCTAACGTTAAAAAACGCCACTTTTTTCAAATTTTCTTGCTGCGGTTTTCACACCTGATGATGATTGCTTGTGTTGCAATCGAAACGTCGTGAGATTTTATTGTTTTATATTTTCATTATTTTATTGTTTCTCTTCTACGTGACTTTACCGAAAGAACCAAGAATATGAATCCCTGCATTCACGAAAGCTTTAAATCAAAATACTAATGTTATTCACCTTAAATTCTCTTACATCTTGCCGTCTACATGACTTTACAAAAAAACAAGGAATATGAATTCCAGCAGTCAAGAAGCTTAACTAAAACTTAGTTATACCTCTTAACCTCAGGACATCAAAATATAACTCTAGTATAACAGCACGGATCCCTGGATACAGACGGGGGAACAGAACTTAATCAAACCCTAGGAACATACGTAGTAATACAATCTTAAAACACGAATCGTGGAAAACAAACCAAATAATAATTATGAAGAGTTAAGCCGGGAGTCATCCAGGAGAGATGGGGCGAGGGGAGTCGATCACGTGACCAAGATAAATGTATTCCATAGAGGAAGAGTCTCCCAACCACCTTTGTCTTCCAGCAGCACATGATAGAATTGCATACGCAGGCAGAGGGCATCTCTTATAAATAAAAATCAAATGCCACGATGGAAGCACTGTAAACACTGCCACAAACATACCTTGAGTCACGTACAGAATCATAACTATAAAGTGGTACGGTATCAAGCTATAGGAGGTCAAATAAAATGTTTAACTTCAAAAGCCTCAACACACCCCTTTGTGAGAGGCAAAAGAATGTCACACCTGGAGGGAAGAGAAAAGGGGGGAGGGAACTCCACCAGACAGGGGAACCCCCCCTCCTTCCAGATTAATTATTGCAGAGGGTGGAGAAGAAGGACGCACTCGGGAGCAATCTGGAGCATCTGTTTCCCTTTGATGGTGGGATAGCTGAGGAGGGGGACAAGAATCAAGCCAGGGTGAGACTTAGCCAATGGCTTAATAAATGAGAACACACACACATGGACACACGTACAATCCTACCCCCCCCCCCCCCCCCCCCCGCAGCATAGAGTGAAATCAAAGGAAGTTCCGGTCCTTTGGGCGAGCCAGAGGAAGAAATTTTGGCATAAAAAACAGACACGAGCCATACATCGCTATCACAGCTACCAGTGGCAGAAGACGGCGATCAACTACAGAAGATGACCAACCACAGAAGATAACAGCCAGCCACCGAGGGCGATCAGTCACCGAAGAGTTCTGTGACGGCGGGAAACGTCAAGCAATCAACGTCGAGAAAGGGCGGAAAGCGCCAGGCATCGACCAAGCCAGCATCGCAGAGAACCAGCTGCACGCGCAATCGACACTGCCAGAGAGACGGAGCAGGAGAGAGCACACCGCAGCGTCACCAGCGCCACCAAGCAAGGGTGTCAGCTGCCAGCGGACGAGCTGCGGGTGCTACCTGACGACAGGATCATCGCGCACCGATGGCGAGCGTCGTGCCAACTCTTCTACCCAGCTGTGGACAGAACTACTGTAGACCTGAGGAAGAGGGAGAGCCAAGCTGCCCGTATGATACACACACACCCACACATTACAACGCAAAGAATTGATCAAGAAGACAAACCAACCACACACAACACATACCCGGACTAATAGTTAGAAGACTCATGATAAGCGCGTCAAGTATCAACTGATAACGAAGAACACGGCTGCCATTGGGTTACGGGGAAACGGTCACTTAGAAGTATTTTAGTAGTTATTTTTCTTTTGATTTGCATAAATATTATCAATGAATTCATCGATGAAAACTAAACCTTTAGAAACCTAGGTTACGAATCTACACACTCACAGGGAGAATATTGTGTTGAAATCTTTCTTTTGAGCACAGAATCTGCCCGCGAATTTATTGAAGCCTTAGCCAATTGATAAGTATTTGCTGGAGCAGGCATACTGCCGCACACCATTGTTCCAAATATTTCGTTAATTATGTAATCTTCCCCATGAATTCATTGCCGTATATGTTTTGCCTTTGGGACATGTTTCTTTATTGCCTTCGTATGAATATCGTTGCATGAATTTTTTTAAAGGACTTTTTCCTCTCACCGTGTATGCTCGCTAACAGTACAATCGAAGAATAATCGATCGTACTGTTACCCAGTTAACAAACGTGATCATTGAGGGTTAAATGTATGGATCAAATTAAGAGAACATCTCCAGGAGTACTGTGTTGACAATTCCAAGCATAAGAGTTCACATATTAGAGTGTTAAGGTTTTGTTTAGAAATTTAAATTGCTTAACACAGAAGTGTCTGCGTGGTGCCTTCCTAAGTTCATGCATAATAATCTTAATTATTAGAACTGTATCCTGCGGTGAGATTAGAATTTGGAGACCTGACATAAAAACACTAAGACATAATCAGTAAATGTTAAGCGAGAATAATTGTATTATACAGATTGATAATACGAACCTAGACAACGAAGCCAAGCTTAATCTAGCATACTTACAGCACACCTGAAAAACTGCATACAATTGTATGATCCCGATTTATAATACTACCCTCGGCAACGAGGCAGGGCATAATGATCATAACGGTGTGCATTAGCATAATCGCAAACTTCATACGATGATACATTTTGAATTAGCATTATTTATGCACATAATTACATAAATTATCATAAATTAGGATAATTACGCATTTCCCCAACTTTATTTTTGGATTATTTTCAAATTTTTAAGACCCGGCATATACAACAACAGGCTACTGTGGACTCGCCTCCCTGTCAACAATAGGTGAGAAATGGTAATGGTTACTTACGCCCCCACCAAAAATGAGCATCAGTAGAGAGATGCAGACAAGGCCGATGAGTCAGATGCCTTCTTAAACCTCCTGTCCAAGGTGCTAGCTAAAGTTCCCCCTCAGGATGGAGTCTTCCTGTTGGGTGACTTTAATGCCCGAGTGGATCATGATGCAGACACCTAGATTGGAGTGATCGGAAGGCATGGGCCAGATCAGCTCAATATTAACACTAAGAGGCTGCTAGACATCTGCGCAGCCGATGGGCTTGTAATTACCAACACCCTGTTCTGGAATCGGCGCATCCACACAACATTGCGGATGCACGCCGGGTCCAAGCAAGAACATCTGCTGGACTATATAGGGCCTACCGTGGAGCTGATCTGCCCACTGACCATTGGTTTGTCATCTGTTAGATGTGCCTGCCAGTCACACACAGTCGCCTGGTATCAGCTAGCTGAGGATAGTTGCAAGCGGCAATTTCAACATCGCTTGCAGCTGGGGTTTGCAGCTGGGGTTGGCAGCATCCCCCATCCTGATGCGGAGGGGAAATGGGTGAGGTTCATGACTGTGGCTCATGACTGGCTCATGCAGCTGCAATAGCTGCATTGGGTATGCAGTCAACACCTCCCCAGAGACCCCAGCTTAAGAAGGAAGTGTTCCAGCTGGTTGAGAGAAAACGACAGGCTGACTCCCGTTGTCTACAACATCCAATATCAGAGAATGAGGAGGCTTACCGCAGCCTTAGCTCGGAGATTTGAAGAGACATGCAGTGCTGTAAGGATGAGTGGTGGCTGCGGGTTGCTGACAAGATGGAATCTGCCTCAGTAGTCCGAATCACGAATAACTAAATCCATCAATAAATTAATTTGCAGCACCTCACCTATTACTATCCTTACGGGAAAGAACGGCGATCCAATCTCTGACCCCTTTGAACAGGTCTGTAGGTTTGGAGAGCATTCCTGTGTGGTCTTGGGAGAGAGTAAGTCCCTCAGCCCAGACAACATCATGGGACGAGGTGGAGATGACCCTGATAGGGTTGCGGTGCCTAAAAAATTGGCCAAATTAGCCACCCCTTCTGAGTGGTTAGCTGAAGTGTCATCTGTGGAGGAAGTACGAGGAGTGATCCGGAGTCTGAGAACAGGAAAAGCGCCGGGCAGAGACGATCTCCCAAGTGAAACGCTGAGGGAGGGTGGCATCTGTGTGCAACTGCCCTACATGACATCATCACAAATGTGTGGACCACAGGAAGGGTTCCGCAGGATTGGAAGGATGCTCTAGTTGCCCCCCTCTGGGAAGGATTATTAATCAACATCTTCCCAGGCACGCTGAGGAGATGCTTGCAGAGCCCCAATGTGGTTTCAGAAAAGGGTGGTCCTGCACAGATGCCATATTTTCTGTCCGTCTGCTGCAGCAGAGGCGTAGGGAATTCCCACAAGACCTACATCTCTGCTTTATTGCCCTGGTCAAGGCCTATGACACCATTAAGAGGCCTGGACTCTGGGCTGTTCGTGCTTTCGGAGTCCCTGACTCTCTGCTCACAATCATTAAGAGCCTTCATGATGGTGTGCAGGCCCAGGTAAAGCTGCATGGCCGGGAGTCAGAGCTGTTCCCAGTACACCTTGGGGTGCGACAGGGATGTCCTCTGGCTCCCACATTATTTAACATCTATTTTGACCACGTAGTTCGTAAAGCCTTCAATAGCTGTACCGGGGGAATTTCCATTTGGTACAGATATAATGGGAGGCTGATCGATGCCCGGTTTGAGAAGCTTTATATGGCTGTACCAAAGAAATTTCAATCTGGTACAGATACAATGGGAGGCTGATTGATGCTCAGGTGTGGTCGAGGGATGGCTCCCTATTGGTCAACCATGTTATGTATGCCGATGATTTGGTAATTGCTGATCATTCAGAGGAGGAATTGGAGGCCCTGATGCTTGACCTGGAGTGTGCTACTAAGTGTGCTGCTAAAAGGTGGAGCCTTACTATCAGCCCCAGAAAACACTAGGCACCTATACTCTTTGGTTCTGGGTATTTTGTGCTATCAAACATTCCACTTCCTCAGCTTCCCATTGTTGATGGGGCAGTTGTGGAGAGAGTGCAGAGTTTTCTCTACTTGGGCAGTGTGCTTATGACCAGCTCCGGTTTGACAGCTGAGGTCTCACTCTGAATTAGCCAGGTGGCACTATCTTTTCATCAGCTGCATAATGCTGTGGGGAAGCTACTTGTTCTGTCGCTCCACACAAAGCTTCGAGTCTTCTCGGCCACAGTCATGCCCTCTCTTCTCTACGCTTTTGAAAGTGGACTCCTTTATTGGAATATATGTGCTGGTTAGAAACATTCAGCTTTCCTGCCAACGATCCATCCTGGGTTTAACCAGGCTGGATTGTGTGAGGGGCTCACAAATCCTCGAAAAATCTGGACACATTCTCATCAGTGAGCTCCTCTGGCAGGTAAGGTTGTGTTGACTTACGTAGTCCAAATGCCCAGCCACCGCATGGCCAAGAAACTTCTGTTTGACCAGATAGAGGAGGCTCAACGAGCATTTCACGGCCTGGAGAAGAGATGCACTAATGCGGTTCGGGATGATGTTGCACTGATTGGACTTGCCAAAGACTTGTGCCAGCAGTGTTAAGATCGGCCTCGATAGAAGAGGCTAGTGAAGGATGCTATTGGGCAGTTGGAGGCAGTTGCCCTCAAACAACAACGGAGGACAGAGGAGCGATGCTCACAACAACAAGCAGAGCGCCGGGCGGCTTAAATGCAGCAAGATGGCACAGTATACATCTTCCAATTATCTCAGTCATTCAACCCATGGCACCTGCGAGCCTTCAACACTTCACGTGGCCTTACAGTGCACCTGGCCTGGAACAGGCGCCATGGTGACATCACCATCAGTTTGTGGCGAATGGCGGGTATTGGTAATAGTATAACAAACTGTGGGGAGCGGTATTGTAGCGGTTAACGACCTAAATTACGAACCCGGCGACCAAGGTTCGATTCCCGCTCAAGGCCACCATCAGTGATGATTATTTGAACTGGTCCTCGGCCTCCCGTAGGTTGACGCAGTCTCAATTGAGTACCTGGTGTGGTGTATAAATACTTCCACCAGGGAGACAAAGGCGGCTGATGTGGTGCTCACCCACTCCTTCATGTGCCGTGCTTGTCCTCATGCTGGTCCTCATACGTGCTACTCACCAACACCACTTATCCCAACAGTCTGTTGAAGGCTACACGGGGTCTATTTGTCTTTGTAATGGACTAACTACCTGTGATACAACCGCTGCATTCAAGCTCTCCGAAGAGTTTTTGTTTTGTTTTTCACTCATTTTTTTAAGCACGATGTTAAATTTTGGTTTTAATTCCAAGATTATACTCTCACGACCAGTGCTGTATTGTGATTCCAGCTTAACCAGTTTATTGTGGGTGAGATCTTCTTGTGTAGATATAAAGTACAAAAATAAGTTAAACTATAACCCTCCATCGCCACCCGACAGTAGAGGAGATCAAATCAAGGAAGTTGTTGGCCAACTTTAAACTAAAACTATTTTCCCAGCTAAGGGACACTGAGCTATGTAGCTCTTTTTTAGAAGCTACCTGACCACAAATGATAGCTCAACCAAGTGGCTTATCATCACGTGGAAGTTTATAGCAGCCAAATACTCTGAACGTGTAATTTTGATTCTAAATGTGGAGGGAAAAACCGGAGAAAAATTCACCCGACCACAACAGGGACAGGGAGAGACACTCTCGCAAACTCGACATATACAACAGGCTTCAGGGACGGGATTGAACCCACGACCTCCTGCATACCAGGCGAGGGAGATAACATCTACCTTGCCACCGCGGCGCCCCAACTGGGATTTTTTTTTTTATTCCCCACGTTTCGTTGGAGATTGCACACGGCATAATGAGACATACACAGCAGCTCTTTTTCGCGTGAAACAGCTTCCAGATCCACGTCAGTCAGTATGTGCCATGACGTCACAATGACAGCCATGTGGTACATTCTGATCTATTTTTATCAATGCGTCACAAGTCAGGGCCTTGAATAATCATGATGTAACTTTTATTATTATCTCCCGTTTTATCTCAGATGCCAGGCTACCTCATTCCACGAAGCACCGTGATGAGCTCACTAAAATAAAATTTCCTTCAGCAGATCGGAGAAAAAGGAACTCTATCCTCTCTACACAATATTGAATATGATCAATATTTTGTTGTCATCTGGAGGGAAAATTTACCTTCCATTTGTCTTTCCCATTATCAATGGCGTTCAAGGTTACTGCTTTTAAAGTGTAACCATTTTCTTTACGATATTCAGTTGGTGCCTCACGGTGCTTTTAAAATTAACTAACAATAATAGCCAACTTAGGCACTGCAACAACAGTGGCCCGGATAGATTTTGGGGACCATTAATGAGATTTAAGAAAAAGCTATTTTATTTTTGATGTTCAACCGTATATGCTGTTTATTGTCTCTGAACTGTCATTCTTAAACATGTTTTCTAAGTTTTGATGTTAGGTTAGTAACACGGAGTTAGTCTGTTCTGCTCTCCAGTTTCCTTGGTGAAAAGTGTTGCCCAATCCTGGCCATCTGGCTCAAAAACTTGCTGAAATAACGAACAATAATCAGAGTTGATTGCTGGCTGATTGGCTGTGATTGGCAGGTTAGGTTAGTGGTTTGTGATTATATTGAAGTGTATTGTTTGTTATAAAGCTGACGTTTTAATGCCAGTATGACTTTAGTTTAGTGTTAATTGGTTATTAATAGGGTTAATTTAATAATTGCTTTGGTGATTATCATTGAGGGATGAGTGATACAGTTTTATTGAAGAGGTTGTGTTTCTTTGCTATAATACACGATCAATTGATTTATCTAAAATGGCTGGAGTTATTTGTTCCCATTGTGAATTTAGTGCTGAATATTCTCGCGGTTTCGTGCCAAGTTTATCGAGGTACAGAGGTCGGCCAATTGCACCCCCTGTGGCGGCTCGACCATTGACGGTTGACCGCGAGATTTGTGGGTGCTACCGTCCCCCGCCATCATCGAATTGTCGGGGCCGTTGTCTCCCGACTTCCCCGCTACATTCGTCCCACTACCCCCCGGCTGTTCTGTGAGGTCCGGGCTACCGGACTCCACTTCCTCACCCCCCTGTACCCCCGACTTGGTTGCTGACCGCGTCGGCATGTTTCAATCGGTGAGGCTGCCTGCTCTATGCTTACAACGCGCTACGCTGTTCAGTGGCGGCGTGCCGTGGTGAGCGCACTCGCAAAGTAAAACCCAGTCCCGCACGTGAACAAACAGGTATGGCGCGCCGATGCGTGATTCCCTCACACACACGCTCTACGCGCTCAGGCAATAACAAACACGACGCTGCTACCTGCCGAGTCCCATGCACCAATCACACGCGAGGGAGTGGGGAGTCGGGGGTGGGAGGCCACTGGTGTCTGCCGTGCGCGTGCTGCTGATTGGAGGGGGTCACTTCGCTCCGATTTAAAGGGCCGTTTAAACAGCCGCGCGAATACGCGCACGCCAGGCGCTTAGCTCGCTACCTCGCTATAGACAATTGCGCAGGCTCGCGACCGCAACACAGTCACACAGGCACGCGAGCGCTAAGTGCTACTGTAAACAATCGCACAGGTATGCGAGCGCTAAACACTACCGAAAACAGTCGCGTAGGGACGCGAGCGCTAAGCACTACTGTAAACAATAACACAGGTATGCGAGCGCTATATACCACCGAAAACAGTCGCGTAGGCATGCGCACGCTGAACACTCCGCCTCGTGGTAAACAACCGCACATGCACGCGAACACCAAGCACGCTCTACCCTCCTCTTCACACTCCCAAAGACCACACGACACAGTTTATCCCCCTACTAGTTATTTTATTTACCGCGAGTAACCCGTTAAACTATGTGTGATTGTGTGAGTCAGTAGGCCCTCCTAGCCTTATCCTGCCTATCGCTCCGCTCTTTACCCTCGATTAAATCATTCACACTCACCTCTCTCTTACTTATGCTTACTTCCACTCTGCTGCGCTGAAAGCTGTAGACGGGCGAGGCTGTGGGTCGTCTCCGTAGGGGGTTGAGCCTGGCTGCGCTGAAGCTCGTCACACGGACGTCTCGAACGGCTGCCTCTCCTGCTCCGTGGACCGCGATGATTTGAAGAACTCTGCCTCCGCATTTTATCCACCCTATCACGAAGGCATTCCGTGGTGCTTGTACTCGCCCACCCGTGCCCTTTCATATTCGGGTCTATAATCCCACCTATGACAAAAGGCATTCAGATGCTTCCGCACCCGTGCCACCCTGTCCATTCAGAGGCTTGGCTATTCTTGTCCCTTTGTTATCTAGATCCCTAATTCTGCCTAGAACAAAGGCGTTCCACTGTTCCCACAACCCGTGCTGCCCTGTCCATTCAGATGTCGGAATGCTCCTGTCCCGTTGTTATTTGGATCCGTAATCTCACCTATAACAAAAGGCATTCAGATGCTTCCGCACCCGTGCCGTCTGTCCATTCAGAGGCTTGGCTATTCTTGTCCCTTTGTTATCTAGATCCCTAATCCTAACAAAGGCATTCCGATCCGTGTGTGTGCGGTTTCACTCGCGGTGGCTCAACGGCCTCTGCCGTGACCACGTAACTTTAATATCAGGTCACGGCGCTGCGATGCATGTCAGCCTCGGGGGTAGATCGCCCAATTGCCCGGCCGCAGGAAACCATGAAGGCTTTCTTCAATTAGCTCAGAAGAGGCGACTCTCTGCTCCCACTCAATGTTCATTCACACGTGATGGAAGGCATATGGGTCAAAACGTTGGACATTGTGCAATTCACAAACTCATACTGGAGAGCTGCACAGCACAGCCACTGAAACCTGTGCAGTTGTAATGGCTACATTGGTTGAAGTATCCTTGCTGCACCACATGAGGAGCTAAAAAGTTGCCTGGCACGCGTTCGTATCAAGCCGGCTGTCGACTGCAGGCCACGGCGCACTGGAAGTTTTTGGGAGCTACCGGAACGCCATCTTTCCTGCAGATGCTTATCCTGGATCCCCACTCTGGCACGACCCAGCCGGTTTATACCGGTGTCGAATCCGGTCCTCCCTTGAATACCTTTCTTTTCTCCCCTAGTCCATCATCATCATTGTCCTCCTGCTGCTACTACCACTCTCTGCCCCCGGCTCCCAGCTATGAACAGGCCTACGCCAACCCCTATCACTACCCCTACCACACTCTCTATGATTACCCCTACTCTTATAACACACCCTATAACTACGCCAACCACTATCACTACCTCAACCCCGATCACTACCCCAACCCCTATCACTACCCCTATCACTACCCAAACACCTATCACTACCCCTACTGACACTACCCAAACCCCTATCAGAACCCCTACTAACACTACCCCAAACCCCTATCACTACCCCTACTAACACTACGCAAACCCCTATCACTACCCCTACTAACACTATCCCAACCCCTATTACTACCCCTACTAACACTACCCAAACCCCTATCACTACCCCTACTAACACTACCCCAACCCCTATCACTACCCCTACTAACACTACCCCAACCCCTATCACTACCCCTACTAACACTACCCCAACCCCTATCACTACCCCAACTGCTCCTTAACCACTCCTGCCTGTTCTCCTGTCACCATAACCACACAACCACCACTTGTAATCCCCCGTATTTATTATCTCAACCACTATCATCTAATGTACAATTTAATAACTGCTGTAAAACACCTTAGATTAAGGCGCTGCTATGTAGTCATTAATATAAACTATAAGAATAAGGGGCTGCTATACATAAATTGTGGTATTCCAGTAACTTATATAGCAGCACCTTTTTCTTATATCCTCTATATATGTCAGTGCCTTATTGTTATATTTATATATTTATATACAGCAGAGCCTCATTCGCATATCTTATATAGATTGATATATAGCAGTGCCTTATTCTCAGATCGTTTATATATTAACATATATCACCGCCTTATTATAGCTTTTAAAGGTTTATATATAGCAGTGCCTTATCTTTATACCCTATACTGTCCAGCAATTATTGGTTTAAGGGTTATAGCAGAGAAAGCAAAAAGAGAAAAAATAGGCTCATTCACATCTGTTTCAGAGATTTACAGAAAGCATTCGATATGACTAAATAAGATAAAACGTCGGCAACACTAATATGCATTGGAGTTTATCAACAAGATCTTATATCAATAGATAAATTAACCTTGATATGGTATCCTGAATTTGAGTTTTTTTATTATAAAGTTGTCATGCACTGAAGCGTTTCATGCTTCATTGGACTAAGACTTATTTTTACTCCCCCCCCCCCCCTTGACAATTTTCCAATGTAGAACCAATTCACCCTTGATTTAAAGCTTTCGTAACTGCAGGAATCCATGCTCTTTGGTTCTTTTGGTAAAGTCACTTAGTTAGAAATAAAAGAAAATAAAACAAATCACGATTTTTCGATCACAACACAAGCGGTCGTCATCAGACAAAGGAGTCAGCCTCTAAAGGCAAACTGTTTATAAGGGTTTGTGGATGGGCGTAGCCCAAGTGCACCAACAACAACAGCAGATGCACGGGCGGTGCACGAGTGCCAATGCAGCAACAATGCCAATGCAGCAACAATGCCAATGCAGCAACAATGCTAATGCGGCAGCAATGCCAAGCGCTGGGGATGCGGGGGGGGGGGGGGGAATTAACTCGGAAAAACAGACTAGTACCCAGCAGATATGATGGAACAACCATAAACAGTTAAGGTTTGACCTGGTTACTAACACCCTTCCAATGATTGCTTAATTTGTATCCATCTTCTCAGTTGAAGTTTTGTCTATGTTTATATATCTGGATGGCTTCATGAACAAATCTTTTATAGTAGCCCGTAGGTTTGCAGAGTACCTTGGTCTCAGAAGCAGCAATATCATGCGAGCCCACAGCATTATAACAATGGTCAGCCACGGCAGAGGTATTGGTTCTGCCGTGTTTCAGATCTGTTTTGTGTTTGCGAATACGGTCCGAGACATGTCGTTTCGTTTCCTCAATGTAACTGCCACCGCAGGTACAACTCAGTTTGTAACCAACGAATGTGTGGTACCACCGCGGCGGAGCAGCTCCGTCGGAGGCCGTATTCACCACTGTGACACCGCCACCGGGGAGTGACGACGCCGACGCGGAGCGCCCCTCGCCCCCCCCCCCCCCCCCCCCCCCACATGTATACACACACACACCCCACGTAGGGCCGGGAGGGAAGGTCACCTGGCCGACGGGTTTTTATCCAGAAGCCCCTAATGGGATCAAGCTTCATGGTTTCCCGCGGCCGGGAAATTGGGCGATCTTCCCCAGAGACTGACACGCACCACGGCACCGTGACCTGACATTAAAGTTGCGTGGTCACGGCAGAGGCCGTTGTGCCACTGCGAGCGAAACCGCACACACACGGCACGGGGCGTGGGAACCGCGATATGCCTGTGGTTATAGATGGAATTAGGAACTGAATGCCTGTTGTTATCGATGGAATTAGGAACTGAATGCCCTTGATTATAGGTGAGCTCCCGGGTCCAAATAACAACAGGATAGGAGCATTCAGGCCTCTGCATAGACAGGGCGGCGTGGGGCGGAAGCATCTGAATGACTTTTGTTCTAGAAAAGGTCACGGATCAGCATGTGAAAAAGGACGAAAATAACTCAGCCTCTGAATGTACAGGGCGGTACGGAGCGTGGGAACCATGGTACGCCTTTGTCATAAGTAATATTACAGATATGAATATGAAGGAGCACGGGTGGGCAGGCGCCAGAGCAACGGAATGCCTTAAGGGTGTATAAAATACGGAGGCTTAGTGTAGCAAGAGAGAGTTCCTCTTCAACATCATCGCGGCCCACGGAGCCTTGGAGCCGGCCGTTCGGATCGTCCGTGTGACGAGTTTGAGCGCAGCCAGGCACGATCTGCTACGGAGACGACTCACAGGATCGCCTTTCTACAGCGTTCAGCGCAGCAGAGTGGAAGTAATCGTAAGTAGAGGAGAGGTAAGTTTGGGCTATTTAATCGAGGGTAGAAAGCGGAGCGATAGGCAGGATAAGCTGAATCTGGGATCCTCAAGGGATAGGCTAGGAGGGCCGGCTGACTCGCACAGACACACGTAGTTAGCGGGATACTCGCGGGGAACAAAACCGCTAATAGAGGATAAAACTGTGTCGTGGTCGCTGTGAGTACGAGGGAGGCGGAGTGTTTTTGTGCTCGTGCGCATACGCGGCTGTTTGCGGCGAATACGGGAGTGTAGCGTCTGGTGATCGCACGCACGCACGGTTGTTTACATCGAGGTGGAGCGCTTAGCGTGCACGTGCCTACGCGCCTGTTTACGAGCGTGCTTGGTGTTCACGTACGTGCGCGGTTGGTTAACACGAGGAGGGCTGTTCAGCGTGCGCGTGCCTAAGCGACTGGTTTCGGTGGTGTTTAGCGCTCGCGTGCCTGTGTGACGGGGTGGCGGTCGCGCACCTGCGCGATTGTCTAAGAGCGAGGTAGCGAATTAAGCGCCTGGCGTGCGCGAATACGCAGCTGTGTAAAGCAAAGTAATCGCGGCGTGTTTGTTTTTGCTTAAGCGCGTGGAGCGTGGGTGGGAGGGAATCCCACGGTGGCGCGCCGCACCTGCTTATTCGGGGGTTAGCGGTATGAATGGAATGGGGGAGTCGGTGGGCAACGGCCCCGACAATTCAGTGATGGCGGGGGACGATAGCCCCCACAAATGTGACATCCATGTACATCCTGAAATTGATCATCTGAAGTAAACTTAAACAACAGAAAATGTAAAATATTCTGATCACAGATGCTTTCCAACTTTAGCTCAAAGGACCACTTAACCACTATGGTAAAATCAGGAATTGAACCCTCAACCACTGCGCATCATACCACTTCAACAATTAGTCCGATAAGATGATCACGTTTATGTGGCGAAGTCTCCACAAAAACTACAACATTGAAGTGTCAGATCTTGATACAAAACACCACAAGGAAACTAATGACAAGAATAAACATATTAAAACAAGGTAGGACACCCACTTTGGTAGTTGTGCGATGAAGACAAAACTTAGTACTTTCCATCATACACACCACACAATATACAGCCCCAATTAACCAATTAACGCACTAAGCAGAGGTAAATCTTAGTTTCCCCTAAAGACAGCCCCTGCAGAAGTCAAAAGAAAAATGACGATGTCAACACGGTGTTCAGCATTCAAAAAATCACTCTTGCTTGGACATAATTGTTACATATTACTTGATCTAACAGACACGAACATACACATTCTAGAAATTCAACTTTTAACATATCCACTCAATATGGCTTAATAGGTATAACCACACGCAACATTATTTGTTCCAGTTCCCCCATACTTTATGTTTGACTTTTCAGCCACTACATTACATCCAGCCATCTCTTGGGATCCAAATGCATGGGATCAAAAGTAGAATTTCTTCAGCAGTCATTACAGCACTTTGAATTTACTATTTTGATTTAACATCCCTATCATTCTGTACCGTATGATATATGTGAATATGCAATGACGGTGCTAATGCCTTCGAACGCACAGAACGATTTAACGGCTTATCACCCGTGTGTGTTCTCTGGTGTCTGTGAAGATGGAATACAATGACTAATGGGAGAATTCAATGACAATCAGCAAGCAAATCAGCTACAAAATCAAACTGAACTTCTTAAGAATTTGTGTATTCAGTACACCTTTGTATGCCTGCGAGATTTGGACATTAAAACAGATTGGCAGAGATAGGATATTGACACACGAAATATATTGCTACAGAATGATACTGCATCTAAGCTGGAACCAAAGAGTGACAAACGCATATACTTATACTATACATATACCAGCACAGTGTGATTCTAATACGACCACAATATGATTCTAATAATTCTAATACAATCCTAATCCCTCAGCCCTTAGTTCACATATCCGTCCCCGGATTCGCATATACACATGTAGTGTTCATACTTACGTGATCCGAAGATATAAATACTTACATGATCCAAGGTTAGGGTGGGAGGATGACGTCACTAGGGAAAAGAGAGAGATGGCGGGGCAAGAGAGGGAGAGAGAACACTCAGAGAGAGAAGGAGATGTCACCGGAAAAGGCGGGGTGAATGGGGCACTTCTTGGTGGGAATTGGAGCAGGGTGGACACGTATGCTGTGAGCTCGTGAGAAATAAAATATAGTGTTGCCCCTCTGACTTCGATTGGTCGACTCACTAAAACTGTTGGCAGCGGTGGGATCATATGATGCCTCGACGCGGTAACAGGAAGGACCCCAACAGAGACCCCAGCGAAGAAGGGGAGGAACTTGTCTCTACTCCAAGCGCCCCGGACGGCCGTGATCCAAAGACAGCACAATCTGCAGGTGTGGTCAGAATGGCCCCCCGAACCGTGAGAAGATGGTGGTGAGCGAGGAATGACATATCCGAGAGCCCTCGACCCCATGACGGAAGGGAGCCCTGGGTGGACTGGGTTGATCAGTTAACAGAGGCAGTCATGCTACTCCTGTAACAGTTGAGGGAGGACAAGGTGGCTGTGTGATGCCGCCGCCACGGAGCCGATCGGCGGGTGGCCCACCTGCGATCTCGCCGCCCCGAGCGGCGAGGCCGACATTGCTCCACCCCACCACCTCCCCCCCCCCCCTACCGGAACACACACGCACGCACTCCCCCCACCATTAGAGCGCGTGGGGAGACACCCTGGCCGACAGATTTTCACCCAGAAGCCCTCGTAAAGGGATAATTTTCACGGTTTCCTGCGGCCAGGGAATTGGACGGTCTCCTCCGACGCTAACACCCACCGCGGCGCCGTGACTTTGGTTGTAATTACATGGTCACGACGGGGTTGCTGAGCCACCGCGGGTAGAAAGCACACACACCACACACGGGTCAGCAGGCAGGTAGGAGGGCAGAGCCACGAGCGGCGGGAAAGCAGGGTCGCCCTCCGGCTGGAGGGCCGCTGAGCAGGTAAATTTAGATGCAGACGTCGCTGAAAGCAACGGCCCGGGGGATGCTGGGATACAGATGGGCCTACCGATTGGCGGGTGATCCCAGCGAGCTGATTGGCCCGCGAGTCGGCACTAGGTAGCCCCTTTGATGTAGAAAGAATAAAGCGGGTCAGGGCGAAGGGAAAAAGTTCTCTGGCTACTCGAGTCAACCCCAGGCCCGTCAACTCCCGAGTCCAGCCGCGCGAACGTCCGTGGGACGTATCGACGCGCCGCGAGGACCAGACGGCAGTGACGACGAACCGTGAGTAAGAGAGAGAGGGAGTTGGGACTTAGCTTAAGAGCAAAACCGGAGAGGGTAAAGGGGAGAAGGACAGGTAGAGTGTAGTGCCGACTATCGAGAGATAGATTGGTCCTGCCCCGCTGATCCCGACTGACTCGGTTAAATAAGGGCTCACCGACGCGGTGGAATAAATCGTCGGCGGTTACATAACGGACTGGTGTGCTTTTTGCGGAAGCGTGGGTGCACTTGCTGTCGCGGTGGTCGTTACATAACAGACTGGTGTGGTTTTTGCGGAAGCGTGGGTGCGCTTGCTGTCGCGGTGGTCGTTACATAACAGACTGGTGTGGTTTTTGCGGAAGCGTGGGTGCGCTTGCTGTCGCGGTGGTCGTTACATAACAGACTGGTGTGGTTGTTGCGAGGGTGTGGAAAGAGAGCGGAAACGTGGGTGCGCTTGCTGTCGCGGTGGTCGTTACATAACAGACTGGTGTGGTTTTTGCGGAAGCGTGGGTGCGCTTGCTGTCGCGGTGGTCGTTACATAACAAACTGGTGTGGTTTTTGCGGAAGCGTGGGTGCGCTTGCTGTCGCGGTGGTCGTTACATAACAGACTGGTGTGGTTGTTGTGAGGGTGTGGAAAGAGAGCGGAAGCGTGGGTGCGCTTGCTGTCGCGGTGGTCGTTACATAACAGACTGGTGTGGTTTTTGCGAGGGTGTGGAAAGAGAGTGGAAGCGTGGGTGCGCTTGCTGTTCTCGGTGGGTGGAGCGGCGCCGCATGGAGGGTGTGCGCTACAAACCGTCGGCTGCGGACTCCCACGCTGCGAGCGGATACCCGTCTCGCACGCATGCCCATCGCATAGCCCTTTAAACCCGTTTAATCCAATCACCCCAATCGTCGGAGTTAGCACGAACGACGTCGCTTACCCTCCGACCTTTAACCCCCCTGTTACCCGCGTGTGATTGGTGCGTGGGACTGCGCGGGCGGGGAGCGTCGCGTTTGGGTGCCGGCGAAGCGCTAGCGGGTCCCAGGGCAGTCGAGTGTGATGCCCCACCGGCAGGAAACCCGGACTCGGGGGGGGGGCAGCACAGGGGGGGGAACAGGAGCCCGACGACCTTTCCCCGCCCGGGGAGGGGTGCGGCGGCGGCAGCTCCCACACTAGTGGAGAGTCTGGGAGCGTCGGTACTTCGCGGACAGGGTCGCAGGCAGGAGAGATCCCGGGGGCCGGCGACCCTAACATTATGGTGTCAGAGGTGGTACGATCCCCCGCACGCCCAAGGGAGAGAGGCGCCCCACCCCAGGCTAAGATAAAATGCACGTTCACGGGCAAGGGGATTCCGTCATGGAAATCGTCAGAGGTGCGAAGAATTTTAATGGCTGGACGGACGCGGAGGCGTTGCAGCAGCTGGAGATGCACTTGGATGGGCGGGCAGCCGACTTTGTAGAGGCTTTGCCCGCAAGCGCACAAACCCAGTGGGGGGAATTAATGCGCCGGCTTGAACTACGCTTCGGCACGCATGATGAGGAGGAGGCGCAGGCGGCCTTAGAGGCGCGCCGCCGCCAACCCGGTGAGGATCTGCGAGATTATGCCGAGGACGTGCGCGCACTAACCCGGATCGCGCACCCGGAGTATGAGGCGAAAATAATTGATGACCTCGCCGCCGGGAAGGTACAGCGATATTTGATGCGTACCCCGTGGTGGCAACCAAATGTAGACGGGGCGCGCCTTCCCTTCGACACCCTTGTCGAGCGCGCGCGTAGGTGTGAGAAGCTCTCCGGTGAGCGCACGCAGCCGCGAGGGCGGGGACGGGAGTGCGCCGTGGCGAGCTTACTCTCCGACGAGGAGGAGGAGCTCGCCATCGCGGCAAGGGGACAGGCAAGGGAGCCCCCGAGACCCCGGGAGGCAATGCTCGGATGGGTAGCCGGGATACAGACCAGCCTCGGGGGGATGGAGGACAAAATGGACCGAAGTATGACCAAGCTGCAGTCCTCCGTAGGGACCATCCAGTCCGAGATGGGTGAGATGCGCTCCACGGTGGGGGGGCTAGCTGGGAGGATAGCCCGACTAGAAGCAGAGTCTGGGCAGCGGCGCACTGGGGGGAGAGGGGGTGGGCAGGGTGCCCACTACGGAGCCGCCACCCCCCCCCCACCGGGCGTGTTATATGTGCGGCCGTCAGGGGCATCTCATGAGAGACTGCCCACAGATCGCCCGCGCTAGGTATACCGAAGGGTTAAACGCCAACGCCCCCTAGAGAGTGGACCACCTAGGGGTGCAATCGACGCGGTCCCGACACATATCCACGACAGTGGGAATAATGGCGAGCGAGTGATCTTCACACAGGTTCCAGCGACAACGCCCGTGGACGCGGTGACTCCTGGCGACTGGCTACGGGCGCTGGTGGCAGGAATCACGGGGGCCACGTCGCTGGTAGAAGGGCAGGTTAACGGAATGCACACCCGGATCCTGCTGGATACGGGGGCGGTGGCCTCGCTTTTGAGCGCGGCGCACTGCAGCGCGGTCGGGGTCGACGTGAGCCGCCTGCAGGCCCCGGACCGCGCACTGCACATGGCGAGCGGAGCCGGAATGGGGCTCCTGGGGAGGGCCACCCTGGAGGTCCGCGTAGGCCACCAGGTGTGCACCCAGGAGTTCTACGTCTCGAGTGTGCTGTGCCACGAGTGAATCGCAGGTACCGACCTCCTGGAGAAGCTGGGGCTCAACGTGCAGCCCCGACAGCGGTGCGCCACCGTGGAAGGCAGCGGGGAACGGATTCCCTTCCTGGGACGGGAGCCGAATCGCCCCCGCTTCACACCCGTGGCCGCTACCCTGACGACGGCCGTCATCATCGGGCCGCTCGCCGAGATGCTGGTGCCTGTGGCGACACCCTCCACCGACCCTGCGCACCGACCATCGGGGGAGGTAATGCTAACTCCTCACCCGGAGTTGGCAAAACGATACGGGGTTGTGGGGTCAGCCACGTTGGTAAACGCCGATGGGGGCCGATTGTTTATGCGTGTGTTTAACCCCCACGGCACCCCAGCAATACTACGACGGCGCACCACAGTAGCCACCGTGCACCCCCTACACGTGCGCCACTCCAGCGACTCGGTATTCGCACTCTGGGCGGAGGACCCCGGTCGCCCCGAGGACCAACAGGACCTGGCCTGGCGAGTCGGCCCGACTCCCCACGCCGAGGTCGTCCCCCTTCTTGACGCGGTACACGTACCTTGGGCAGATTTACCCAAGGGAGAGGCCGATCAGCTACGCGGGTTACTGCGGGAGTACGCCGACGTGTTCAGCGAACACGATTCAGACGTGGGTCGCACAGATCTCGTTAAGCACCAAATCGACACCGGGGTCGCCCGACCCATAAAGCTCCCCGCGTACTGCGTGGGCGCACCCGAACGCGCCCAGATCAAAGAGGCGGTCAGGGACATGCTCCGCGATAACATAATTCAGCCCTCGGCGAGCCCCTGGTCTGCCCCGGTGGTACTAGTAACGAAAAAGGACGGGTCAACCCGTTTTTGCGTCGATTACCGCAAACTAAACGCAGTCACCCTCGGCGACGCCTTTCCCATACCGCGTATCGACGACACCTTTGACAGCCTCGCCGGAGCGTGGTATTTTTCCACCCTCGATCTCGCGTCCGGGTACTGGCAGGTGGAGATGACGGAGGAGGATCGGCCAAAAACCGCATTCACCACCCCGATGGGACTATTCGAGTTTCGAGTACTCCCGTTCGGGCTCACCAACGCGCCCGCGACGTTCCAGCGGCTGATGGAGTTGGTGATGCGGGGCTTGCAGTGGGAGCAATGCCTGATTTACCTGGATGATGTGATCGTGTTCAGTAGATCTCTGTTTGAGCACTGGTCCAGGTTACGGGAGGTGTTCCAGCGACTGCGAGCGGCTCATCTCAAGCTCAAGCCGCGTAAGTGTTACATCGCACAGCGCGAGGTGGGGTACCTCGGACATCGCGTCAGCGAGGCGGGGGTGCGCACCGATCCGGACAAGGTACGCGCCGTAGTGGATTGGCCACAGCCAAGAAACCTGTCGGAGATAAGGTCATTCTTGGGGCTCGCCACCTATTACCGTCGATTTGTAAAGGGATTCAGCGAGATTGCACGCCCCCTCACCCAACTCACTTCCCCCAAGAACCCCTATCAGTGGACGGAGGCCTGCCAGACGGCCTTCACCACCCTCAAAGACCACCTCACACACACCCCCACACTGGCTTTCCCCGATTTTACCACCGACTTTATTTTGGACACCGACGCCTGCAGCAGCGGGCTGGGTGCGGTGTTGTCGCAGGTGCAGGAAGGGGTGGAACGGGTGATTGCGTACGCCAGCCGGACCCTGAGCAGGGCCGAGCTGAACTACTGTGTGACCCGTCAGGAATTGTACGCTGTGATCTTCGGGTGTAAACAGTTTCGGCCGTATTTGTACGGCAGGAAATGTCGAGTGCGCACGGACCATTATGCTCTGCAGTTCCTCCTCACCTTCAAGGAACCGCGGGGGCAGATGGCCCGATGGCTGGCGCAGCTGCAGGAGTACAACCTGCAGATCGAATACCGGGCGGGGCGGACGCATGCAAACGCGGACGCATTATCACGGCGACCCGCGGTGTGTGCCGAGACGAGGGCGGAGGAGGCCTGCCCGTGCTTCACGGGGGGACGTTGCCGACAGGCAACGGACCCCCGGGAACCCGCTGAACCTAACCCCCCCCCGGCGAGAGAGAGTGCGGTATGCGCCACAGAGACCCCCACAGGTGGAGGCGCGGACCCAGTCGGCCGCCCGGCGAGCGCAGGGCCCACGACTCGGGACCCAGCGGACCACCCCGCCCCGATCGGACGGATCCAGGAGGACGTCGGCTGCGCCTTCCCGGGCCTGAGCGACGAGCAGCTGAGGCAGACCCAGCAGCGGGATCCGGATCTGGCGGCGGTGGAAGCGGCCCTGCGGGAGGGGAGAAGCACCCTACCAGGGCCCTGGAGCGGTTTGTATGCCCGGTTGTGTGTGCAGAACGGGGTGGTACGGGAGTTAACCGAGGCCGGCCAGCCGGGGTGCATCTGTGTTCCCGCCCAGGTGCGACCCCAGCTGCTACGGCTGGTACACGACCACCCGCTCGGGGGCCATGACGGGGAACGGCGCACTCGGGAGACTCTGCGTCGCCAGTATCTCTGGCCCAAATTGACGCAAGATGTGGCTGCCTGGGTACAGGGCTGCCGCGCTTGTCAACAGTGCGGACCGAAACCGGCACGATACCAAGTACCCCTAAGGCCGTTCCGCGTCAGTCGGACTAACCAGCTGGTCGGCATCGATCTCCAGGGGCCGTTCCCACGATCCCACCGGGGCAACCGCTATATCCTCGTAGCGGTGGAATACTTCACCCGCTACCCCGTGGCGGTGGCCATCCCCGATAAAACGGCCCTGGTGGTGGCCCGGGCGTTCGTGGAGCACTATGTACTTAAGCACGGGATCCCGGAGCGAGTCCTTACCGATCAGGGTAGCGAGTTCGAGGCCGAGTTGTTTCAGGCGCTGTGCCGGGAGTTCGGAATCCAGAAAGACCGAACCACGGCGTACCACCCCCAGGCGAACGGTATGGTTGAACGTATGAATCAGACTCTGGCCGGAAAGCTCAAGCGTATGGCGGCCGCAAACCAACGGGATTGGGACGAACACCTCCCCTACGCCCTGTTCGCCTACGCCACCACGGTGCACACATCGACGGGACAAACCCCGTTCCTAATGAAGTTTGGTCGTGAGTCTCGTCTACCCGCAGACTTGCTGTTCGGCATTCCTCCACCCCAAACGGAGGAAGGGAGTCGCCCCGTGGAACATCTGATGGAGACCCTACGAGGGGTCCGGGACCGGGCCTACCCGCAAGGGGAGGCCGTGCATCGGCGACAGGAACAGAGCACCCGACCCCGCGTGGAGCCCCACCTTTTCTTGACAGGCACCAAGGTGTGGCTACACACCCCTCGCGTCGGGGCCGGATAGGTGGGGAAGCTGACCACCTACTGGCGGGGACCCTGGACCGTGGTACGGCAGATCTCTCCCTGGACGGTATTAATCCAGGGTGGAGAGAGGGGCCGAGAAACGGTGGTTAACGTCCGCCGCTTAAAACAATGGAGGGCAGCCCCGGCGAGGGAGAACCTCGCTGCCCGAGTACCGCGAAATCCCGGTGCCCCTGCGCCACCCGTGCTCGGGGGCCTCGCGCACTACATGGGCCCCGCCGGGCCCCCAGCCCCGAGGCGTCCCGGCCCCGCCAGAGGACGGCGGGGACGCCGCCCCTTAAACCCCGCTGCCGCGGAGTTTGTCCCCCAGCCCCCAGGTGCCGAGGGACAGGAGGAGCCACTGGAGTGGAGAAGGAGACCGCTGCAGGAAACCCCGAGGACGGAGCCACCTCCCCCGAGGCCAGCCACGAGATCCGGGCGGATCCCCCGGACCCCGCAGCGCTACCTCGTGGGCGCGGCCCAGGTGAGGTGCTCCAGTCAACCCGGGACGGGGACTGGCACCTCGGGGGGCTATGTGATGCCGCCGCCACGGAGCCGATCGGCGGGTGGCCCACCTGCGATCTCGCCGCCCCGAGCGGCGAGGCCGACATTGCTCCACCCCACCACCTCCCCACCCTGCCCCCCACCGGAACACACACGCACGCACTCCCCCCACCATTAGAGCGCGTGGGGAGACACCCTGGCCGACAGGTTTTCACCCAGAAGCCCTCGTAAAGGGATAATCTTCACGGTTTCCTGCGGCCAGGGAATTGGACGGTCTCCTCCGACGCTAACACCCACCACGGCGCCGTGACTTTGGTTGTAATTACATGGTCACGACGGGGCTGCTGAGCCACCGCGGGTAGAAAGCACACACACCACACACGGGTCAGCAGGCAGGTAGGAGGGCAGAGCCACGAGCGGCGGGAAAGCAGGGTCGCCCTCCGACTGGAGGGCCGCTGAGCAGGTAAATTTAGATGCGGATGTCGCTGAAAGCAACGGCCCGGGGGATGCTGGGATACAGATGGGCCTACCGATTGGCGGGTGATCCCAGCGAGCTGATTGGCCCGCGAGTCGACACTAGGTAGCCCCTTTGATGTAGAAAGAATAAAGCGGGTCAGGGCGAAGGGAAAAAGTTCTATGGCTACTCGAGTCAACCCCAGGCCCGTCAACTCCCGAGTCCAGCCGCGCGAACGTCCGTGGGACGTATCGACGCGCCGCGACGACCAGACGGCAGTGACGACGAACCGTGAGTAAGAGAGAGAGAGAGAGGGAGTTGGGACTTAGCTTAAGAGCAAAACCGGAGAGGGTAAAGGGGAGAAGGACAGGTAGAGTGTAGTGCCGACTATCGAGAGATAGATTGGTCCTGCCCCGCTGATCCCGACTGACTCGGTTAAATAAGGGCTCGCCGACGCGGTGGAATAAATCGTCGGCGGTTACATAACGGACTGGTGTGGTTTTTGCGGAAGCGTGGGTGCGCTTGCTGTCGCGGTGGTCGTGACATAACAGACTGGTGTGGTTTTTGCGGAAGCGTGGGTGCGCTTGCTGTCGCGGTGGTCGTTACATAACAAACTGGTGTGGTTTTTGCGGAAGCGTGGGTGCGCTTGCTGTCGCGGTGGTCGTTACATAACAGACTGGTGTGGTTGTTGCGAGGGTGTGGAAAGAGAGCGGAAGCGTGGGTGCGCTTGCTGTCGCGGTGGTCGTTACATAACAGACTGGTGTGGTTGTTGTGAGGGTGTGGAAAGAGAGCGGAAGCGTGGGTGCGCTTGCTGTCGCGGTGGTCGTTACATAACAGACTGGTGTGGTTTTTGCGAGGGTGTGGAAAGAGAGTGGAAGCGTGGGTGCGCTTGCTGTTCTCGGTGGTCGCCGCGTGGGTGGAGCGGCGCCGCGTGGAGGGTGTGCGCTACAAACCGTCGGCTGCGGACTCCCACGCTGCGAGCGGATACCCGTCTCGCACGCATGCCCATCGCATAGCCCTTTAAACCTGTTTAATCCAATCCCCCCAATCGTCGGAGTTAGCACGAACGACGTCGCTTACCCTCCGACCTTTAACCCCCCTGTTACCCGCGTGTGATTGGTGCGTGGGACTGCGCGGGCGAGGAGCGTCGCGTTTGGGTGCCGGCGAAGCGCTAGCGGGTCCCAGGGCGGTCGAGTGTGATGCCCCACCGGCAGGAAACCCGGACTCGGGGGGGGGCAGCACAGGGGGGGGAACAGGAGCCCGACGACCTTTCCCCGCCCGGGGAGGGGTGCGGCGGCGGCAGCTCCCACACTAGTGGAGAGTCTGGGAGCGTCGGTACTTCGCGGACAGGGTCGCAGGCAGGAGAGATCCCGGGGGCCGGCGACCCTAACAGCTGCTAGCCCGGCGGCGCCGACGCCACCCATGAGGTCCGACCGGGAAAACCTACTGTGGGGACGTCGTGGGCAACAGCGACGGTGGGGTTGGTCACCGCCCAAGACAGACCGCTGGAGACGACAATACCGGGGATGGACGAGCCAGTGCCTCTAATGGGTGAGAGCATGGCACCACGACCAATGGGCTCCATTCTCACGGGGCCAGCAGGTCCATCGGAGGTTCCACGATTTAAATTGGCAGCGTCGGAACCACAGAGAGTTACCTCAGTAGGATTTTAAGTCAATCTTAGTGGGTCTGACACCGCTAGCTGCCATTGGAGGAGCGGCGACAAAACACCCCCTTGGCCCAGCGGTAATGACCGCTACAAGCTTTAGGGGTGGAGCATTGGAGCCATGTGGGGAGGTGCTGGTACAATGGTCAGAGGTGCACGGCATCCATAGCCCAGGCGCGGAATTTATTCAGCCTGGGGGATCAGAACGGTGACGAGGGGAGGGCTCCAATCGACCACGCAAGTTAGGCAATGGTCAGAAGTTTGTGGCTAAACGAGGGGACTGGGGAGCATTTGTTCGCCGATTTGAGGCCAGCTTAATAACCATTGCTAAAGTCTACATCATAGACTGACAGTACACTCACTACGATTAAGAACCAGGCTACAGTCTACATTAGTGTTTTTTTTGTTTTAGAATGGATGGAGCACGAGGCACTGAAGGCTCTTCCCATGGCCCTTAGTGACGATGCTTTAATTATAATATACTCCTCCATACCGGCGGAGAAAAAACAACACCCTGCAAGCAGCTTACCGAGAGATGGAGTGATTTTTGACCCACTATCCAGCGCTAAAAGATTATTCCAGAACCGTTGGCGGGAGGAAGGAGAATCAGCTTTAGGCCTACAGAAGCTCACTCATGGCCCGAGCACCATCTGCTTTCCCAGGGCTGGACGTGGGGGCACTGCCTGCCCCCAATGTACGTGGCACATCTGTCGCAGGCAACACTGCCCACAGGTCCCCTTGGGGACCTCGCCCAAACTGCACCGTCCATGGCAAGCCCTGTAAAGGCCCCAATGTGTGTGGGTCCAATTGGGATGCCGACACTGATATCTACATCCCACCCGTCTAAAGCTGGACCGGTCGAGGCCTAACATGGACGTGGTACTCCACCCGCAAGACCACCCATTACATGCTCCAAAAACCGTGTCACCGCGAACATCTACACCTTCAACAACAACCGCCATTCGCCACTAAGTGGCGGTGATGTCAAAATGACGCTTGTGCCAGGCGATGTGCACATTGAAGCAACGTGAAGTGTCGAACGCCCGCTGGCACGAGGACATGGGGCAGACCCAGGTGCCACGGGTCGACTGAGACGACTGGATCATGCACAACTTGTGCCCCCTTCTGTGCCAACTTGCTGTGCTTTAGCCACCCGGCGCTCCGCTCGTTGTTGTGAGCGTCGCTCCTCCGCCCTCCATTGTTGTTGCAGGGCGACTGCCTCCAACTGCCCAGTAGCGTCCTTCACGAGCCTCCTCCACAGAGGCAGATCTTGACATCACTGCTACCAGCCATCGGCAAGTCCACTCAGCTCCACATCCTCCTGTACCACATCACTTAATCTCTTCTCTATCCCATGCCGCACCCATTTAGCCCCCTCGATCTGGCCAAACAAAAGCTGTTTAGGCATGCGGTGGCTGGGCATGCGGGCTACATTACTTAGCCAACGCAGCCTCGCCTGCCGGAGTAGCTCACCGATGAGACTTTGTCCAGATCTTTCAAGGATTTGTGAGCTCCTCACACAATCCAGCCTGATTAAACCCAGGACAGATCGTAGGCAGGCCAGCCTAAATGTTTCTAACCGGCAAAGATGTTCCATTCGGGGGTGTCCACGTTTCGCAAGCGTAGAGAAGGGAGGGAATGACTGTGACCGAGAAGACCTGAAGCTTTGTGTGGAGTGACAGACCAGGTAGCTTTCACACAGAATTATGCATCTGATTAAAATATAATGCCACTCGACTGATTCGGAGTGAGACCTCTGCTGCCAAACCAGAGCCGGTCATAAGCACACTGCCCAGGTATTGGAAACTCTCCACTCTCTCCACAACTGCCCATCGCCAATTGGGAGTTGTGGGGGTGGAGTGTCCAATGGTACGAAATACCCGGGAAGGTGCTTAGTTTTGGTGGTGCTGACCGTAAGGCCCCACCTCTTTGTGGCAAGCTCCAGGTTCAGCAGAATCGCCTCCAATTCCTCTGAGTGAGCAGCAATTATCAGATCACCGGCATACCTGACGTGGTTGAGCAATAGGGAGCCATCCCTTGACCACACCCGGGCATCAATCAGCCTCCCATTGTATCTGTAACAGATGGAAATTCCTCCGGTAAGCTATTGAAGGCTTCATGAACTGCGTGGTCGAAATAAATGTTAAATAACGTGGGAGCCAGAGGACATCGCTGTTGCACCCAAAGATGAAAAGGGAATGGCTCCAACTCGCGGTTACGTAGTTTTACACGGGCCCGCTCACCATCATGAAGGTCCTTAATGATCGTGAACAGAGGGTCAGGAACTCCAAAAGCACGAAGGACAACCCAGATCCCAGACCTATTGATGGTATCATAGGCCTTGACCAGGTCAATAAAGCAGAGATATAGGTCTTCTTGAAATTCCCTACACCTCTGCTGTAGCAGACGGACAGAAAATATGGCATCTGAAACTGCATCTGGGCTCTGCAACCCTCTCCTCAGTGTGCCTGGAAAGGCGATGTTCAATAATCATTGCCAGGACCTTTGATGGCACACTGAGGAGTGAGATGCCCCTGTAGTTGGTACAGTCTGTGCGGTCCCCCTTCTTAAAGATGGGGACCACCGGGGCATCCTTGCCATCGTGCGGAATCCGTCCAGTAGTCCAGATTTGTGTTACGATGCCATATAGGACCGCCTGTGCACAAATGCCACCCTCTCTTAGCATTTCACTTGGGAGATCATCTCTGCCCAGTGCCTTTCCTGGTCTCAGACTCTGGATCGCCTTCAGTACTTCCTCAACAGATGGCACCTCAGCCAGCCACTCACATGCGGTGACTTCCAATATTTGAGGCACCGCAGCCTCAGCAAGGTCATCCCCACTTTGTCCCACGATGTTTTACAGGATGAGGGATTTCCCCTCCCCCAGGACCTCACAGAAATGCTCAGCAAATCTGAAAATCTGTTCCTTGGGGTCGGAGATTGGTAATAGGTGTGGTGCTGCAGGTTACTTTTTTGATGGAGTTAAAGAGTGATTTGTGATCGTGGGCCATTGAGGCAGACTCCATCTTCTCAGCAACCTGCGACCATCCTTGCAGTGCCTCGCAGCTCTCCAAACCTCCAAGCGAAGGCTGTGGTAAGCCTCCTCATTCCCTGACGTGGGATGCTGTAGACGATGAGAGTGGGCCTGTCGCTTTTTTGCAGCCAGACTGAACACCTCCTCTGTCAGCCAGGGTCTCTGTGGAGGTCTGGACCGTGTACCACAAGCAGCCATTGCAGCTGCATGAGCCACAGTCCTAAACCTCGCCCATTTCCCCTCGACATCAGGAGTCGGGGAAGATGCCAACCCCAGCCGCAAGCGATGATGAAATCTCGCTTGCAACTTTCATCAGCTAGCTGAGACCATGCCACTATGGGTTTGAATGGGGTCCTGGGTGTACACCTACCACCGGAGTAGAAGAATGGCAGACATCTTACAGATGACAAGTCGATGGTCAGTGGGCAGATTAGCTCCACGGTAGGTCCTGGTGTCAAGGACATGGGCCTGCATCCGCTATTCCGTCACTATGTAGTCCAGCAGATGTGCTTGCTTGGACTTGGCATGCATCCATGATGTTGTATGGATGGGCTGATGCCGGAACAGCGTGTTGGTAATTACAAGTTCATGGACTGCACAAAAATCTAGCAGCCTCCTGCCGTTGTTATTGAGCTGATCTGGCCCATTACTTCCAATCACTCCAGACCAGGTGCCAGCATCATGACCGACTTTTGGGTATTGAAGTCACCCAACAAGATGACTTTATCCCGAGGGGCCACTTTAGCTAGCACCTGTGACAGGAGGTTATAGAAGGCATCTGACTCACCCGTAGTGGTTTTTTGTTGATTCTGGACGAGCCCCGAGAGTAAGGATTCAGTCTTCTGGCTTTGCCAAATGGCATTTGGCCAGGAGACGTCATAGACGCCTGTCCCCCCGTGGCCTCCGGCACAAGCTTAATTTAAGTTTTAAATCGTGGTTTAGTAATAATTAATTGAAGGTGGAGGGGTACCAGCCCCTCGCACCCGTCCAGAGCCCCTATTTGGCCGCTGTGGTGGTTACAAACGCCATGAGGGGAATGGCCAATCTAAATTGGCTCTCCCCCAACGGGACTGCCCACCACAGCGTTGCTGTCTGGCACCAACGAGGAGGTAGGAGGTTGTTTTTCCCGGACAACCTACACCTTCACCTCTTCACTCCCCTTCATGATCACTGCCGAGGTCGGGGAAGTCACTTGCCATGACGCCCCAACCTCAAGAAGGATTCCATCCTTTCCCAGGACTGCCGATGACGAGGGAGGTGCAGCAGCATCCGCTGTTGCCACAGCTACATGGCCCGGTTGCCCGGGCATGGGTCTGGGCGATGCTTCCATGGTGATAGACAGCCAATGAATGCAAGACAACGGGACCGCGTATAAATATGACACTGTCGTTTTTTCACACCGGAGGTTGTTCGTCGGTTGTTCACATTTTAAGGTCCGATTGACCCTTTGTATGTAGTCTTGTCTTACAAGTTATTCATTTACTATTATCTTAAATACTGTTCTGTATACACACATTTTTAATCCCTACACAAACACAAAGTAACAGTTCTCTCGTTGAGTTTGACATTGCTTGTTTATTGACCAAAAATAGTGTATTTTTCTTTCATTCCGTTGGATTCGTACAGGATGTGGTTTAGTCGAGGATGACGTTTTTTTCAGGGGGGAAGGGGGGGCGTGATGTAGTCCTATTTCTTACGTGATCCGAAGGTATAAATAATTACATGATCCGAGGTTACAGTGGGAGGATGTCGTCACAATGGAAAGGAGAGAGACGGCGGGAAGAGAAAAAGAGAGAACGCCCAGAGAGAGGGGGGGGGCATCATTTGAAGAGGTGTGGCGGATAGGGAAACGGAGTAGGGTGGATGCGTCCAACGTGCACCTCACAATAAATAAAGTATAGTGTGGCCCCTCTGCCTTAGAACGGTGGATTCTCTACACATACATACATATAACATGCCTACATACGAACATAGTGAGAGTCTAATACAGGAAGTCATAGAAGGCATCAGACTCATCGACTTTTCCTGCATCCCTCCACTGATGTTTACCTTCGGTGGAGGCATGAGCAACCACCATTCCTCGCCTCCGGTTGATGGGGATGCGAGCCCACAGTAGCCTGGGGCTTACAGGTCCACATACCTTACCGCCACGTTCCCACACCCCCTTCATTCTTGGTGAGCCACTCCCTGTTGTTTGGCATTTCCCTTCCACGGGTAAAGTACCATAAAAACAACCCCCGACCTCCTCAGCGGTTCTGCATGGTAACCACAGCCGCCCACGCGGTCTCGAGATGAGTGCGAGGGGCTGGTTACCCCTTCACCCTCAACGCAATTACCGTGAAAACACATGAAAAATATTTCACACATACACACTTGCGTACATAGACACACGAGTGTACATGTAGTGAATAACTCGGAGACGATAAGACTTGGAAGCACTTCTTTATTAACGAGCACCATCGGGGTTAACAAACTTAATATTTAGTCCGTCTATTGTCGGCGACGCTACTCAGGCAGGGCAGTTGGTAGGCTGCCTGATGAGCGGCGCCCCGAGAAGGTAGAGACAGAGACGACGACGAGAAGAATGGTGAAGACGAAGAGAAGAATGTCGACGATGGACTTCAGCAGCACGACAGGGATCTCACTCCAACAACAGCCCCGAGGTGCCCCACAGGGGCCCCTCTTATACTGTCAGCGTGGCCTGGCTCCGCCCCGGCCACGCCCCCTTTCTGTAGCCTAATAGCAGGTTCCTGGTGGGCCCCTTCTGTGACCTTTCCCCTAGATCCTTGTCTTGTGTATATCCTGGCCTGCTGACGTGAGGACTGCCGTACGCCCCAGATCTCCTTTTCTGCCAGCAGACAGTGCTATGCCGCTACATACATACACAGCAGTGTACAATCAGACACATGAGTGGACATACACACGGGAGGCCGTCTGCTACAGCCTGGAAACTGATGATCATCTTTGCTGTCTTACGGTATTATAAACCACGCTTTCAAGATATACCATTCAGATGATTATGTAACGTTCATGACAGCAATTATAATAATTTTGGTTGATTGAATATAACAAATCACCGTTGGTGTCGAGATGCACCCTTATCAACACGAGTGTCCTTAAATAAATTGATGAAACAACGTCGACACAACAGTTGAATGCAAAGTGCATGAAAGGCAAAATTAAGAATAAAGGATATATGGATCCTATGGGCGAGTATGAGAGATATTTCACAAATGAGAATGAGTATCCGAACCAGTGTGCTGTGGTAAAGGCAAACAAATGGATGTACGCCCTTGAAAAAGGCGTGATGCACATTAATAAAACGAATCCATTCACAACACTCATTGAACACACGATGCTCCTTGATCTTCAATAACGTGTACCAAGAATTATCAAGCTGAACTTGAGGCCAAGCTGAGCATGAGGCCAATATTCTCAATATTATAAGTAACGAGCTAAGTTATCCGGCTTCGCATGGGTCTCAGTAATCAAATGTAAGAGTAATGTCTTGGCATGTTGCCTTAGAATGATTTAATGCTGCAAATGAAGTCGGTAAACGTGTATTTTGTTACGGTTGTTTTTATTGTGTGATACAGTCACATAACTTGTTTGTTTGATATGAGGACAGCTTTAAAATGTGTTAACATTGGAGAGCTTCAGGATATACAATATTGGATGTATTGTCATCTAGTGCCAATATGAATTTTTTTCGCATTGCCAACTCTGGAGCGACCAACATAGAGTTGGAATGAGAGAAACATGGGCTTATCAGGCTTAAGCTAACAACTTTGAGTGATTGACCCTGTGCCTTGTTGATGCTTAATGTAAAACTGAGCTGGACAGGGAATTGAAGGAGTTTAAATTGAAAGAGCAGGTCAGAGGTAATGGCTGGAATGCGTGGAATTAGTCCTGCTGCATGGTCAGTCATGATGGTCGATTCAATTACACGGGGCATCATTTTCTTCACAGATAATCGCGTACCATTGCAAAGTGTTGGTGGGTCTAGATTCCTAAGAAGCATGATGGGTGTGCCAATATTGAGGTTGGGTTTGTGTGGAGGCACACCAGGTGGTTGCAGAGAGTTGAGAAATTCTGTAGGGTATTTGGCTGTCTCATTAGTGTCCAGTACAGTGTCAATTGACCTGTATGTATGAGAAATACCTGGTAATTCAGAAAAGAGGTCGTTGTTAGTGATATTGACAGCGTCATTTTTTGGTGCGAGGATGCCTCTTTTGCATAGCCAATTATGGTCATGTAAGTGGCGAAACATCACCAAATACAAGTTATACAAGTTACTGAAGTGTTGCAACTGTTGTGCCAATGTTGGTCATAGAGATACTTCTATCTGCATTGTCATTGCCCATTTTGAGCAGACTTACAGCAAACTGTGGCTTTGCCAGTGGTCCTGGTAATGTTGCAGGTAGGTGCCTCTGCGTTATCCAAATTAAAGTTCAATTTGAAGACAGATTGAGCTGTTCTTCAATCCTGTCAATAGTGACAGCAATGTATAATAATGCAACTGTATTGGAGATAATGTTGCTCTGCCGGATTTTGGCCAAAAGAAGATTTATAAATAAAGTTTTGCCAGAAATAAAATGGCACCACCGGCCGTGAAAACAGCAATAATAATCTTGTTGAAGCCTTCTCTTTGGCTTGGAAGCAGACTTTGCTCATGCAGTACGATGTATTCAGTAAGCTGCTACTTGTTTTAGTTGGGTTCTCGCAAAAGGCTATGTGGCACATTATTATCTTTGTTTTGTTCTGGTTCAGGAAGGGCAAAAGTTTAGAGGCTAGCTCCACCTAAATCATGAACTTATCTTCAATGATAATAAGAGCCTGATTGAAAATGGCATCATTGTAGTGATGTAGCAGGTTTGGATTTTGCACGTGCCTGGTGTAGAATGTCCTCTGCCAGATTCTCCTTGTAGTCGTGCCATAGTTGCAGAGGATTAGACACGGCACATGTGTGCAGCATCATGGCAAATAGGTTCCACACCATTGCTGGTGACAGAGTTGCAGCTGCCTCGTCCAAAGTGCTGTTCCATTGCTCATCATCCTCTAGCAGTCCTCGGAGTTGGCAAGCATATTGGTAAGTATCACAGATGGTGCCATCACCTATTCGCAGCTCTTCAAATGACTTAGGCCGTTTGGCCTCATGTAGAAGCAGTCTGAGGTACAAGCATTTAAAATTGTTGGGATGTAAGTGTAAACACGGCCAAGTGCTTCACTGTTTTTTGTGGGTAATTTGACACATTTTGTCCAATATTGCGGTGCACCTACTTTTCTCACAACATTCCATGTATAGCACTTGGGTACCTCATGATGAAGCAGTGTCTGAGCAAAGCATCATCCCTACAGTGAAGGAAGAAAGCAGTGAGAGTTGTGTGTTGTGGGACTTGGGCTCACGTATGTGCATGTGTCCATGAAGAAGACTCTTTTCCTATTCTCAAGGTGCACGCCGAGACAAAACACAGTGGGATGTCGCTCGTGAATGGGGAAGTTGAGGATTCTCAATATGGCTTCATTGGTGCTGATGTGTCTACCAATTCAAAGTTGTTGAACCTCATGATGCACTGTGCCATCTGTTGTGAGGCCCAAGATAGCTATGTCAGATCCTTTGTTGACATACTTGCACACAAGCTTACCCCGAGCTCTCAATACTGATGGTGCATTGTCTTTGAGGTGTGCGCCTTTTGGCGTCATCTGGTCCAACACCATGTGAGACTGGGTACTAAGAAAAGTTGTCTCGAGTGTGTACCAATCAATTGCAAGGACAGTGCATACATTATCAGTGTTGTCTTTTTGTTTGCATTTTGACCGTAAATGTTGCGGTTAATGCAAGCATGATCCCTTGTAAAAAGGTATCGGTTTTGTTGCCAGATAAAAGGGTAAAAACATATTATATCTTGCTCCTGGCAAAGGTCTCATAATAGTTTTATTGTTCAATACCTAGCTTTATTAAAATATTTGCGTTAGCGTAAATTGCCTTCATCATTTCAATGTACATCGAGTTTCTCAGACTAAAAAGGTAAATGTGTAAAATATTCGTCTGAGTTTGCTTTCCCTACTGATTGAAGCACGGGTTAGGAACACTGGCTTGTCACATGTGGCATAACGTAATGGCCATTTAAACATCAATCAAAGGACGTCACAGGGGATCATCGTGAAGGTGACTGGGCCCAGCAGCAGCGCGTTCACCACTTGTTGAGGTTGGCGGTTTGCATCCGGCAGGCCGTCCTGTTTATCACTGCGGGTGTATGCAATATTACGCCTCGTCTGATTCAGAGTGGACGTCAAAGATCCCTGACGTCATTAGAAACGAGCCAGCCATTGTGTCATGTAATTCGAGGACAATGTAATTCAATCGACCTTTCTGCATCGCGACTTTTCCCATGACGTTTTCGATATATCGCGGGGTCGGCATAAGAACATTTTATGGGAAATTTTGGGGAGTTTTGCGAAGGCCACAGACGACACGCGAAGGCTAGCAGACGACACACAAAACGTTTAGTAACTCATAAATGCATAAAACATATGTACAGTACTGTATAATATTAATGCATTTGATCTTTTAATACCATAAATATACCCACATTTTTTTAAAGGAATATTTTGTAAAAGTTTAAGTTTGCGAAAAGAACGCAAAAGCCAGTAGACGACACGCAAAGGCTGGATATGTAGAGATATCTTAAACCCCCCGGCAGGAGGTGCTCGCTCTACTCACCAAGGGGACCAACACATTTTACGTGTTTTTTTCTAGATCGCGGGGGGCCTGCGCCCCCTAACCCCCGCGATGTGGAAGGGTCGACTGTAGAAGTGAGGGAATTTCAATGGCCCTACCACAATAATAGGTAATTTGCAGCTCTGCAATGTATTGTCAAAAAACCCTCACGAGGGAAATATTCAGAGTTCCAACTTGGGTGCATTGTTCACAAACTCTTCCATATTGATCCCGCTGCACGCGACTTGCTGATCGACTGTGGTGCACCTGGTTTATACTGCTGATAATTGAAGCTACCATTTTACCTAGGAATGGAATAGAACCCATGCCCCTTGGATTGGAAGTCTAGTGTACGAACCATTGCACAACAACAGTAACATTTTGACAGCAACTTCATTTACCCAATGTAGCTGCGATGAACTGCCAGCAGGCAGTGACGTGGCCCAGCAGTCGCGGTTCATGGCCTTGTTAGAGAATTGCAGATTGAGCCGGGCGACCTGCCAGCATTATAGCTGCAGTGTTTATAAACCGTAAATACGACTCTGTGCCGTCCGCTTCCCTGGACATTAAAGATCCCCTGGTATCAATCAGGAGCAGATCACTGTGTGCCGGCTGTATTGTTCACATTCCAAGTCTAAAAATTACCAAAAAATTACCAAAAAATTACACAGTAACATCACCCCCTGCTGTGAAAATATTGCAACCTGTATCTGTGAAACTTAGTGCCTTTGTGATAGCCGTGATGTGTGCATGACAAGTGTACTAAATTTCTTCTGCTCAACTTATCCCCAGTCAAATCTTGACTTAAAGCTTTCGTGACTGCAGGAATCCATATTCTTTGTGTCGCTTGTGTTGTAATGACAAAACGTTGTAGTTTTTAGTTGTTTTTTCTTTGAACCTATCTACGTGACTTCACCCAAAGACCCAAAGAATATTGTCCCCAGCCCTGCTAAGGTCAGAAGTGGGCAGCATTGAGCCTCTCAAGATGGCTGCTTCTGAGTGTCCACCAACAAGGTCAGCAGTTTGCCAATGCAAAATAATCGATTACCTCTGCAAAGTTATGACGATTTATGTACGTGGATTACATCTGCATCACAACCCAAGCCTGTGATTTTGGCAGCCTTGAATGTACCTTGATTAGTCACCTGGCCATGGTAGCAGACTACAGTACTGCAAGAAATTGACACGTCGGCCAAGCAAAAGCAAGACAGTTTCCAGTGTGTTTCACCTACACAACGTTGAAGACAACTACGAGCTCAAACTGCATCTGAATGCCCGGTTGCTAATGTATGATGCAGAGCCTTTCTTCCTTGGAGTTATGTTGGAAAGGAGTCTGGCATTCCTTCAACAGCTTAAGGTATCCAGAAAGTTGTGCTCACGGCACAGTCTTCTAGCACGGCTGGACGCGTCAATCTTCGGCACTGTCGCCCACACACTACGTAGATCAGGTCTCATGATGGATTTGCAGTGAGTCCACCTGAGTCGCAGACCTTGTTCCATAGAAGCACCACATTTATCTGTAACACGTATACACAAAGGGGTAACTGCCCCTTTACCAGATACAGCCTAGGTTGGTGACCACCCAGGCAACTACACTATACATAGGAGTTACAGCTACGAAGGGTCGGACCCTCACTCGGGCCCCCGACCACGTGTTGAAGCCTTGTAGGATGTAGAGCTTCCAGCTTGTAGAATGCAGCGACCCCAGTCCCTCGGTCCCATCTACCTCCCGGGTCAGGGCCGGCTCCGCCCTCGGTCCCATCTACCTTTGCGAGCATTCTAGCTCGCTCTTAATCCCCCTCGAGAGCTCTCCCCGAACACGTGATCACCCTTAAGCCCCCCACCTGGGACCCTCTCTGTGGACACTCAGGATCACGTGTCTACGGGGTCAACCAGAGGGCCATGGCCCAGGGCAACCCTGTCCCGACATTCTCCCGCTCCCCCTTGTGATTTTTGCGTGGTGTCTGCGCTATCCCAGCGCTCACCAAGCCCCGCTAGGGCTGGTACTACACCCACCTATGGGGTGTACGCCATAACGGTGCATCGCACGCCATGCTCTGCTAGAACCGGCCTCACACAGCCACCCACACGGTCCATGATGTAGGAACATCGTATGGGACGGCCCTTCTGGGCCAGCACCATACAGTGACATCCCCGATGTCACTACATATTTGTAACGGTTTGTACAAGAACTTGAGTAAATAGAAGATGGTGGGGTATTCCACAGACAGGTAGTGTGAGGGAAAAAAGATTTAAACAACATTGGGTTAAAAATTCCATGGGTAACGATGTGCTCTAACTACTGGACCACATTTTTCCTGCACCCCAGTTAGAATTGCTCAAAAATGTCCTTCAATTGTGGGTAGGTTTCACGGAGATCCCACAGCACCTTCCAGAATTGTTTGACATGTCTTTTCACGCCAACCAGCTCCAGCACGTATTCAGTCGCCTTCTTGCTGCCTCGCCACTGCTCCTTTTCTTTCACTTCCTACACCGACACAGGCACAAAGCGTGTTGCTTAGAACAGGGCGATGTTCCAGGCATTAGTAAATTTTCAGATCCACTGCCAGGCTACTCTGTGTGTGTTTCAGTTAAATGGCAGTGCTAATGGCAAAGGTTTGACTTCGTTTGATGCTTGTGCATCGATGACAACACAATCCGTTGATGATGTTAAAATTATCCAACTGGGGGCACAAATCAATGTGAGCAAGAGTTTATTATAAAGTTTTGCTGCTATTAGGGACTCGTCTTGAAGGATGTTGGCCAAATTGATTAAAAAGTCACCATAGAGTTGGAGGCAGCTAGTGCCAAAAGGCTTCACTTTGCATCTGGCCTCGCTGACAAGGCACCTCCCCGTTTGCGATCCAATGACGTCATCATGCGTGAGGTTATCTCAGAATGTTAACCATCATGTTCCGTGTGAGGTTTTTTTTATTCTGCAGATAGGAATGTGATGTTATTTTTTATAATGAAATACTTCCGAGGACAAACGTTAGACATGTTCATAGAATACTTGGATCACCTACATGGAACATGTTAATGAGGGCCGTCGTATCTTCATGTTAAGGGCAGACTGCACACCATTCTACACTCTCACCTTGTAATTTAACATTTTCAATTTGATCCTGATCCCCCTTTAATTACTACACCAGCCCATGGACATACCTGCACATTCAAGTCAGTGAATATATTTCGGCTCTGTAGTTGAGACAGCAGGGGTATCACGTTGGAGTGCAGTGCCTGGATCAGCTCCCGTTTATAAGATCGAAATTTTTCTTGCAGCGAATAGTTGGTATACGTGTTCAGAAACAAGCTCGTCTTCTTGCAAAGCCTTTTGAAAAACACTGCAGTAAAAAAAGACAAAGTTAATGCTGTTTCAGCCTTAGAGATGGACAAGTTGAGGTTGGAGTGCTTTTGGAGAACGGAACTCAATCCTGAAAAGTAGCACACATTTTCCTGAAGAATAACAATTTAATTAATTGTACATTACCTGACATGACATGGATCTGACACATGGACATAGACAGAAAGTGGAACACATGTATGCATATTCTTGGTTCTTTCGGTAAAGTCACGGAGATAGAAAATAAAAATAATAAATGTAAAATAAAAAAAAATAAACTGAAAATAACAAAAGCTGTGTATGGTCTGAAAGACGTTCAACATACATGTATGCGTATGGTCCGTAAAAAGTTAAACATACATGCATACAATTTTGGAAGAAGATGCAATGTTTTAGACTGCTGAGAAAATTAATTAGGCTTTGTTGAGACAGGTCACTAGGAGGATTGGGAGCCTGGTGGTGGAGACTAGCGATGGAGTGGCAGACAGAGGAGGGAATGCACCAAAGGGTGTGCACAGCGTTGAGTTGGAGTTGAATTGGCTAAGGTTCTGGAGCTATATGGAATGTATCACATGACTATGTGGATTAACAGTGGCTTGGGGATGCATTCATTCAGCAGTGGATAGAATATAGGTGAGGATGCCTCATAGAAATCGATTACAGGGCTATTAAGCAGGGTTAAAACTGTCGACTCGTTGACAACCGACTCCTTCGTGAGTGTGCTGACCACTTGGTCACCCAGTATTCAATTGGCCGTTATTTACATAAAAAAGCAGGAAGGCGTTTGAAATGTAGTAATTTCTCACCAAGAGAGCCCAGCCACTGCGTGACTTCAGGATACTTGTCCTGCACGGCTTGCAGAGCAAACAGCAGCTGGAGGCAGTCGTCATTGCCTCTGGATATGAAGTAGTTGAGCAGTGCCTCTGCAGACTTCTCACCATTATTCATGCACTTGGCTTGAGTCAAGATCTTATTGGGAATTTGTCCTCGAATCATCAGCTGCAGCAGGAGATGTCGGGGGTCTTTAGCGATCCAAAACTTCAGATCCAACTTCTTCTCTTTAATGGACCGCACGGACTCACCTGTGACAAACATAACTTTGGATGCATTTTACATTTATCTTTTCATATGCATTGTCTTTTCATTTAACTATCCTGTTATTCCAAAATGTGCCAAAAGAATAAAGGAGCAGGCAACATTTTTTATTACAGTATTCAACCATTTTGAAAATAAACATTGGAAAATTGTACAGTTGTACAGTATCCGTGCATATGCACGATGTATTATTAGTGTGGATCATACCGTGCTTCTGAAACCAGCTCTTTAGTGGCTCGTAGTTCCTCCTCACATAGTAGAGACCTTTCCACAGTTCCCACAACGCCGTCTCTTCTTGGTTAAAGAAGTGATCTAGTATAACATCCACACACTCCTCTCCATGCTTGTTCTTGGCTGCTTGGCAAACTTCGTGTGGAATAGAATGTGATTCGTCAAAAAATTTCAGGAAGTGCGATGTATCCACTCCAATCCATTCCCTGAAATTCCCCTTGTTTTCTTGGATGAGTTTCAATGTGTCACTCTGATTGTGGTCGTGAATTAGAGAACATGGGAGTTAAGTTTGTTATTTATATATGCAATGGATTCCAAAGCATGCTTCATCCTAAGCATATATACTAAACAAATGAAGAGTGTTCAATGTGCATGCAAACTGCATCTAGTTTACCTGAATTCCATTTGAAAGCACATCAACACGTGGCACACTGATTCCATTGCTCTTTGTTTTGGTACTACCTGTGAATAAATACAATACTACTAGGTTACCATTGATTAAAGTGGACAGTTGGTATGGTTAAATATTTTCTCACTTCATAGCAGCAAATTACCTTATTAGAACTGAATAATAATGATGATAAACACAGAATGTGAGACACTGAGATGAGAGTGATGGAGGATATTTACATTACAAACTTTATAAAATGTTCTACAGACATGAACAGGAATTTAGTTTGAACAATTGCAATAAAGATCAAGATGTCTCTTGATGCTACCACGCATCCCCAGTACATTCAACCCTCTGCCAAATCATGCAGTTGCTACACAGTTGATAAGCGACCTCAAGATCTGCTTAAACTTTATCTCACTATCTACACGTCGGTCTTCCCTTTGTTGTTACACTTCTGGAGACCACGCCAATGCCTTTCTGAACGATTGGCCATGACCCATTGTGTGCACACGTCCCACTCAGCGCAAACGTGTTTATCTAACGATATATAAACCGCTTACAGATCATGTTCTCTTGCCAACTAATGCATTGCTTATGCTATCTTTTCAATACCTTTCTAGAATCACTCGTACATTTGTGATCAAATTGCAACATAATCTTATTTTCAAACTGGAAGTAATGTTTGTCATCACTATCATGGTGTGGTTGCTGGGACATGGCATCACGTGGTAATTGCTCCTTTTCCATTGTGTGCACGTTCCATTGGCATCTGAATCTCATCTGCCTCTAGTAAGCCACATTACCAAGGCTCCCAGTGCCCTGTTGTGGACAACATTGTCTCTCGTGATCATTATCTGTATGAAGGTAGAGTTAAGACTACACAAAATGTCCCACACTCATGAAACCGATCTCTGTAGCCATCACTTCCAGAAAGGTCACTCATGATGTTGCCCATCTTCCACAACAAGGACATGGAGTTGTTTTTCTGGAGAGCAGAGCATTCTCAACGACCAAGGAAATCTCACTTCTAGACAGTGCTAAATCCAAGTTAAACATAACTAAAATAGAAGTGTAGCTAAGCACTGTCTCAACAGGTTAAAAGATACTCAAGAATATGCTAGCCTGCAGAAGTATATTATTTGGGTCTCTCGGTAAAGTCACGTAGATACAGTAGGTTCAAAGAAGATAACAACAAAAATACAAGATACTACGACGTTGCGATCACAACACAAGCGATCGTCATCTTTTTTTTCCTCCTGATGACAATCGCTTGTGTTGTGATCGAAACGTCGTAGTTTTTTGTTATTTTTATTATTTTCTTTGACCATATCTACGTGACTTGACCAAAATACCCAAATAATATGAATTCCTGCCGTCACGAAAGCTTTAAGCCAAGATTTAGCCTGCAGAAGGATAGCGTTATATGGTCACTAAAGCTTTAAACTAAGTGTTACAATTGGTATAATAGATTTGTTGAATATTACACGGGATTTTCACATGTATATATGCCAAGCCACACTTAACTTATCAGCTCAAATATGTATTATGTACATTTTATCAATCTCAATGTGTGCATTAGATCATTTTTGCAAGTAAAAAAAAATGTTTGGATAAAACTACCACGTTCTTAAAGTCAACGTTGTGTCATTCATCCATGATTAAACCAAAGAATCAAAACTTTATAGGATCTATGAATGACCAAACATCCACAAACTTCATGAGTAGTTGTACTGCATAAGTATAATGTGGGTTTACTCTCCAACACACCGGTGTGCTGAAGTTGTAACGAATTGGCATGTTTTGTAAATGTGACAAACCTTACTAAATTGGCTGCATCGGGTGGTGGCAGGTTTAACGGCACATTATATCTAGATGATCTAACCCAAAAACCTCTTATGGTCATGATACCTAGCTGGATAAGGTGACATTGTGTGTATGACTTCCCGAACATTGTCTTGATGATGTTTGCTGTTTTTTTAATAATGTTAAATCGAATTGATGAGTTTGGTCTTGAGGATTGCTTTACAACTTTTCAGTGAGATGAATCAATAATAATTGGCATATTAATCGCTAGTACACAGATCTAACGACACAGATTTGGTGCTATTATTCCGTGGCCCAACCAAAAAATGAATTATGAATCATGATGTTGCAAAAACCTACGTGTTAAGATTACAGGGCTGCTGTGGCAGAGTTACGATTGTCTGCTTGTCCTCCAAATTATCATCTTTCCCGTTGTTTACATGAAAGAGGTGTAAGGCATTTTAAATAAAATAATAACTTACCAAGAGAGCCCAGCCACTGTTTGACTTCAGGATACTCATCTTGCACGGCTTGCAGAGAAATCAGCAGCTGGAGGCAATCATCATTGCCTCTATTGATGAAGTAATTTAGAAGTAGCTCTGCACACTTCTCGCCGCCATTCATGCCCTTGGCTTTAGCGAAGACGGCATTAGAGATGAATGTTTGACTCTTCAGATGCTCTAGAAGATGGTGTGGGTCCCTACTGATCCACAGCTTCAGAGCTGACTTATTCTCTCGAATGCACTGCATTGCGTCACCTGTGATTGACAGCGTTGAATAAATGTCACGGCCATTTTTTTCATTGCTCTTGACTTTTACCACAAGTGTGCTAAAAGAATCAAGAGGCGAAGCAGAGATGGGTTCATAATTGTACTCAAGCATTACGGCATTTAACATGAAGCTGTTCAGTCACATGCCACTTGGTGAGTGCCATCTTGTTTTGTGGCACGGAACATAACTGATTAATTATTTGAAAGGGCAAGCACAAGCTGCAAAGTTGTACGGAATACAAGCATATGAATGACTTTTATTCCTTGTTCATTGTGTAGTGATGTTAAATGGATCACTATGGCGCGTAGCGCCGAGTGCTGCAGAAATGGGCACAGAGCCTCACACACCATGCAGTACCACTCAATGCGCCAGGGGCATGGTACTGGGTGCTAGCAGAAGGAAGCCAGATGAGTACTACCGACAGAGTAGGGGATAACAGCCTCTGCCAGCGCCGCAGGTAATCGCCACAGAGTCGGTCACTGGGGGAGTGTGGTGGGGGTGGCTGGCGGCAGGGGGGGGGGGGGGCATGCGAGGACGAGTCACCCCATCAGCGGGTTAAGCACGTGATGGGCTGGGGTGAGGAATGTGGGCCAAGGGTGAACGACGGGACACGGAAAGAGGAGCTGAGAAACGTCTAGAGCAGTGGTTCTTAACCTGGGTTCGATCGAACCCCAGGGGTTCGGTGAGTCGATCTCAGGGGTTCGGTAGAGCCCCCGCCACGGAGGTCTGGACACACTTGAATTATTGTGTAAATTTGTGATGACACACACGGCCCGCTTGGCCATCACTGGCTGCAGATGATCATGCTACACTGCTTGGCCAATCAGCGCTGCGGGGAATTTAGTGCATACTCAGTAGTCAACGTGTGACTGTTGTTGTCGTACGTCGTGTGATTTCTTTAATATTTTATCCATACTAACTATGTCGGGCAAAAGAAGAAAGTGGTCGGACGAATATGTACAACATGGATTCTCATGTATCATGGAACGTGATGGGAGTGAGCGTCCTATCTGCATGATTTGCAACGCCAAGTTGAGCAACTCTAGTCTTGCACCGGCAAAACTAAAGGAACACTTCTTGAAGCTGCATGGAGACGGGGAATACAAGAACACAACACTTGCTGAATTCAGGGTGAAGAGAGCCAGATTCGATGAAAGGGCCATTCTGCCTGCTCTTGGATTTGTACCTGTTAACAAACCGATCCTGACAGCATCGTACGAAGTTGCTTACCTGATCGCAAAGCAGGGCAAGCCACACACCATTGGTGAAACACTTGTGAAACCAGCTGCATTAAAGATGGGGAATCTGATACTCGGAACAGCGGCCGAAGGTAAATTATCCCAAATTCCCCTTTCAAATGACACCGTCAGTGACAGAATAGAAGACATGAGTAAAGACATCTTGGCTCAAGTAGTCGCGGATCTGATTTCAAGCCCGGCAAAATTCAGCCTTCAACTCGACGAAACCACAGACGTTTCTGATCTAAGCCAGCTTGCTGTTTTTGTACGCTATGTGAAAGACGACATGATAAAAGAAGAGTTTTTTATTTATTTTGTAAGCCTCTTATAACAACAACGAAGGCAGCCGATGTGAAGAAGCTTGTGGATGACTTCTTCAGAGACAACAATCTTTCATGGGATATGGTTTCTGCAGTTTGTACGGACGGAGCTCCAGTCAAGCTGGGAAGAAAGTCTGGTTTTGGTGCGCTAGTAAAGGCTGATGCACCACACATCATTGTGACGCATTGTATTCTGCACAGGCATGCGTTGGCAACAAAAACCTTACCTCCAAAAATGGCAGAAGTATTAAAAACTGTGGTGGAATGTGTGAACTATGTGCGAAAAAGTGCTCTGAGGCACCGCATCTTCAGTGAGCTGTGTAAAGAAATGGGCTCTGAATTTGAGGTACTTCTGCTCCATTCTAATATTCGGTGGTTATCCCGGGGACAGGTGCTGAATCGTGTTTTTGCCATGCGTGTGGAATTAGCCCTGTTTTTGCAAGAGCACCAACACTGCCATGCAGATTTCTTCAAAAATCCTGAGTTCATTCTCATTTTAGCGTACATGGCTGATATATTCGCAGCTCTCAATCATCTCAATCAGCAGATGCAGGGTGGTGGAGTCAATATCATGGAAGCGGAAGAACACCTGAAGGCTTTTCAAAAAAAGCTACCGTTATGGAAACGACGAACAGAGAACAATAACTTCGCAAACTTCCCGCTTCTGGACGACTGTGCAAGTAAGATCGAAGATGTGTCTGGAATCGGAGATATTTCTGTATCCACGGAGCTGAAGCAAACAATTGCCACGCACTTAGATGAGCTTGCAAAGTCTCTCGACGGATATTTCCCTACAAGAGAGTCATATCCAGCATGGGTGAGACAGCCGTTCACGTTTGCTGTTGAAACAGCAGATGTCAATGATGAATTCCTCGACGAAATCATTGAAATTCAGCAGAGCCAAGTTCAACAGCAACTCTTCAGAACAACAACGCTCTCAACGTTTTGGTGTCGACAAATGAACAAGTATCCAGTTATTGCTAAGAAAGCCCTGGATTTGTTTATACCATTTGTTACAACATATCTTTGTGAGCAATCCTTTTCGAGGATGCTGGACATAAAAACGAAGAAAAGGAACAGACTTTGTTGTGAAAATGACATGAGAGTGGCACTTGCCAAGGTGAAGCCACGCATATCTGAACTGATCTCTCAAAGGCAACAGCAGAAGTCACATAGATTTCCAGGTATGTAATTTGTTGTGAGTTTATGCATTGTGTTGGTTTTATTATTTGAACAAGGTAATGTTCATGCACGGCTCATTTTGTGTACCAGTAAAAAACATATCTACGTCTTGAATTTGAAAAAAATCACATTTTATTTTTCACTAAAGAGGGGTTCGGTGAATGCGCATATGAAACTGGTGGGGTTTGGTACCTCCAACAAGGTTAAGAACCACTGGTCTAGAGAGTTCCCGAAGGGGGCGTGGTTAAGAGCAGAGCCAGAGAGGGAACAGGTGTGGTGTAATTCCAGAGGTAGGCGGGGCCGAGGGTGGAGCCAGGCCGCGCTGGGAAGGATAAAAGGGGAGCTCTGATCGTATATCGGGGCTGTCTGCAGGTAAAGTGGAACCCAAGTGATATATCTACGTCTTTGTCTTCGACATCGTGGGTCAGGCAGCACGTTGGTTGCTCTGACCCGATTATAGTTATCCTGTATGTGAGAGAAATAGGTGTATTGTGGTCCTATGTGTAACAAGAGAGATAGGTGTATTTAGTCTCGTGTGTAACGGTGTTGCACGAAGTGTAGAATTAACGTTGTTGCATCATAAATCGCGTCTCTGAAAAGATTCACTACAATTGTAACAAAAGCCATGCAAAATCAATTCACTGCCAGTACGCAACTCTTGTTATAATGAACGTGGGTCATACCTCGGTTGTGAAGCCACCTCCACAGCTGCAAATAGTGCTTCCTCACAAAGAAGAGTGCTTCCCACAGTTCCTTACAGCCTGTGTCTCCTTTTTTTAAGAAGTGGTTCAGTATGTGCTCCACACACTCCTCTCCATGCCTCTTCCTGGCTGCGTTGTAAACGTGGTGAGGAATCCACTCATAGTCCTTGAGATGCTTCAGGAGGTGTGAGGGATCTACTCCGATCCAGGCCTTGAGATTCTCTTGGTTCTCTCGGATGAGTTTAATTGTTTCACTCTTCTGGCTCCCCTGTAGTGGAGAACACGGGATCTGATTAATGAGGGATGAAGCCCACAGCTGTCCTTGTGAGTAAGCCTACACAATGAATAATGAATGTTGGAGTCAATGTGTAAACATGCTGCGTTCATTGTACCTGAACTTCAATGAACACAAGAGCAGCAAGTTCTTCGCCTTCATCATTATTCTTTCTATAAGTAGTGCCTGTGAAATAAATGCCGTAAAATTAAGTTACAAACGATTAACTTAATACTTCATATGGTTGATAATTTCCTTCTGGTAGCAGAGCAAAACATTCAATTATTGGAACCCATATTCAATTCAAAGAGGTCATTTATACTACGAACATTTTAATACTGTTTTGAAAATGTCACAAATAAGTGGCTGCAGTGTTGCCGAATGAAAAGTAGTATTGAACGTTAGTGTCCAATCAGAAGTAATCAGTAGAAAACAACTAAAATAGAAGTGTAGCAGAGTGCTGTGAAACTGCAGACCAAGAAAGCAGCAAAGTCGTTCCCCACATTGTGCTGATGGACGCTAATCAGTGTCCCGGTGTTAAAAAGCATTTTTAGTGTCTCCACCACAAATTGATTTTCTCCCGTTCCCTTGCCGTTTCCACTCGACTCCTCAGCAATGATCTACGTTCATCATTCCCTGTAGTAGCCTTCTGGCTTATCTCTACACCTGCCACTGCTGAACAGTTCTTCCGAATATGATATTCCTTGTATCTTCCTAAACAAATATTAATCTCACGTTATTGCAAGCATCATATAACCATCTTCTTTTCTACCGCAATTCCATGATCTCTTAGTAAAGGACAAGTAATAAATATAACCTCATATAATACGTCTAAGCGGTTTATCTGAGCAAATGTGTAAAGGGTTTTTTTTTAAAGAACAAAGCCTGTTGAAAAATATGGATTTGGGAACCTCTAACATGTTGTCAAAGGTAGGAAAATTTTCGATGGCCACCAAAAATCTCAGCTCATAGTCAACAAACATAGCTGTCCATAAAAATAATTTTGGGTTAGATTGATATAAATGTTTCGTTAAACCCGACACATGACACAGCCAATTAGCAAGGTTTGTTAAGTTCACAAAATATGCCAATTAGTTACTAATTCAGCACACTGCTGTGTTGGACCTTAAACCCACAATATTTACAATTTGAATATGACGTTTCGCTGGTGATTACAACCAGCTTTGTCAGGTGATCATCAAAAATTGTGAAGAAGTCTTCCTGTTTCAGTCGTAAAGAGAGTAAATGTGAAGCCATCATTGTGAGCATATCAGGTGCCAAGACTATAGGGGGTTTAATGTAGTAATATAAATTACAATGGATCATGTTAACCTGAGAATATGCATTACCAATTATTAATTGGGTTATTCACAGGTAACATAGTGGAATGAGTTTATGTTCACGTTGTTGTCCCTCCCCGAAACCTATGATTAGGATACATTAGATCTGAGATTATTCATATTGATCGGGAAAGCCTACGTGCTGCTAAAATGTTTATATTGAAGGTTAAGGCATTCATTTCCTATGAAAACAAATATTATTTATTGAAGAAAAATGTCCAAATATATTGGAGGCACAGACATTGTAATTCCGGAACACACATGTCATAGTGGCAGAACGATAGACAATTACAATTTTCATAATATCTGGATTTGCAAGTTAGTAACATTTTAAAGGAAACGTTTATGATGGAAACATTAGTCAAATTGTAATCTCATCTAATATTCTAGGCCTTATTAGATTCCTACAAGTCTCCAATACATGAAGTGCTCTCTCAGTTTGCATCTGATTCTTCATCAGATCCTGCATCATGTTACTATTTATACTTTCTCTTGTTCAACACTATCACTGAGCGTGTTTGGTAGAGGTGCGCTTGTCTATTGGAGTGATGAACAGTTCCCTCAAGGTGAGCTGTGATTAACTAGACGCTGATCAAGAGTTAACTGCATTTGTTTTGAAAGCGTTTAACATCGTAAAAAATTCTGGTAATTTCATTGGCAGAGTATTGAGTGAGATTCATGTATTTTGATTTAAAGCTTTCGTGAATGCAGGGATTCATATTCTTGGTTCTTTCAGTAAAGCCACGTAGAAGGGAAACAAATAAAATAATAAAAATAATAAACAATACAATTCTCACGACGTTTCGACTGCAACACAAGCAATCATTTTGCTGTGGTTTTCACACCTGATGATGCTTGCTTGTGTTGCAGTCGAAACGTCGTGATAATTTTATTGTTTTATATTTTTATCATTTTATTGTTTCCCTTCTACGTGACTTTACCGAAAGGACCAAGAATATGAGATTCATGTCGTTGACTAAACTACTGATTGTGAATATGCACGCATTAAGAACTCAGGATTTGGAGTCTTGTTTTGTGGCACGAAATTGAGATTAATGTTGCAGTGGCTGCAAATATACAACAATTAAACTGATGCAAGATGGCTCATTAAGTTCTGGTCTCGCATAATGAGATAGTAAAGTACATGAGTATTGTGTATTTTAACAATCAAATATAGGGAACACCTTACTCATTTGTGTCAAAATATGTATGGTGAGAAATGACTTAACAATTATCTTAATATGCAACAGTTTGTCTCTGAATATCATTACTTAGAGCATGCACCTGGAAGATCTCAAGCGGTGTCGCCATGGTAGCATAAGAATACATTTTTATAGATTCATCCCGTTTTGGATATAATAATGGAACACTATACTTACCATAATGCTCCGATGTTTTTTTCAAAGTCAGCCATTTCCGTTTTGTCTTGAGTAGAAAGAGACTAAATGCAGACAGTACCAGTCCAAGGATAGACCCCAAAACTATAGCTGCTGCAGGTGCAGTGTAGTTTCCCAAAGGATGAGAAACAAACATCTGTCAAAACCAGAACATTTGAAGTCTAATCCACACCTGCTGATGACACATATCAGATCACATTATGTGTACATTTATTATTCGCACCATTCTTTTTTTGCAAGACTCTCATGAAGGAAGGTGCGGTGTTTCATAGACACTGTCTGCAATACGTTCTCAATAGGGAGCGAAGCTGCTATGTGGCTTCATGCACTTAACTCAATTGTGGGTACAGTAAACACTCACTATTCGCGAGTTCTGAATCCGTGGGTTTCGCGAGTAACTAAATGTATAATGACAATAAAGCCTGCATGCGGTGTGAGTGGACTATTGGCCATGGGAGATAATGACAGGGGAATCAGCCTACAGTGTGAATGCACTGGCGGCCACGGGAGGTAATGACAGGGGTATCAGTTGAGTGTGAAGGGACTGGTGGCTACGGGAATGATTGAGAAGGGAGCATGGTCAGGTCACGAAAGAGGACAGTAGAGTCTGCTGTGGAGCTAGCATCCAGAGTGAGCGAGAATGATCGAGAAGGGGGGCGTGGCCTCGGTTGGTATATAAAGGAGATGCTCAGGAGACTCGGGGCTGTTGCCTGATGTCAAGTGAACGTGTCTTGAATAAAGTCCCATCTCAAGAGAAGTGTGCCAAGTCGTCATTACAAATGTGTAATGGGTTCAACTGAGTCGCAGATGTAGACTTTGGAGGCAATACATTTATCTAGTTCCAACACATGGGATAACTTCCCCTTAACAGAATAACAACCTTATGTGGTGACCACCTGGCTAACTACACTCATGATTACGTAACTGCTACTATGGACCAGGACCAACGACTTCGGCCCGGGTCCACGTGTTGGAGACTCGTTGGATGGAGATTGTAGATGAAGGGTTTTTTTCCTGGATGAACAACAACCCTGATCCCTCTTGGGACCCGGCTTATATTCTCTGTGTCATGGCCAGTTTCGCCCTTGGCCACGTCCACCTTCCAGAATTATTGGGAGGTTCTGGGTCCCAACCACGTGACCCCCCCGAGGCCCCTCTTGGGGACCCTCTGTCAACTTAGCCGGTCACGTGTCCTCCGGGGTCAACCAAAATGCTATGGCCTCACACAACCCTATCCTTCAGTCGGCACCCACACACCCTATCCTGCAGGGTTGGCATTGCACTTAAAGCGTGGTGCCATCCAGGGCTCTTATGCAGCACACACCGTGCTCCTCTAGGGCCGGTACTGCACCCACAGCATTGAGACATCCAGTAATGTCACTACAAATGTATACTAATTCCCTATTCGTGACCCACTGGACTTCAGTATTTGCGAGTGTACATGGTGCCAGACCACCAATACCTCCTCGGCTACCCACTTAGTCCTCAAGTCATGCAGTGATCCCACTAGGAACTCGCTATTGTGCAGGTTTACTTTATACTTACAATCCACTCGTTTATACATTTAGGTATGAACAAGTCGACTGAGTTGCATACAATTCAGGAAAGTGTTGTGGCTCGTGTTCTCCAAAATGATAACTGTGCATTGCTATCAAACACCTGCATCTATTGAGTCATCCTCCTAAGCTCATCAACATCACCACCACCCTCCATCAGAGTAAAATCATCATCCAAGGTAGTTACAAAAAACACATGGTTGTTTATAACTATTTTTTTTCCAGGTAAGGCCCACTTGTCAGATATGACTTGGCCACAAATGATAGCTCAATGAAGTGGCTTATCGAGGGGTAATTTAACGCAGCCAAATCATCTAAATGCATGTTTCTAAATGTGGAGGCGAAAAACCTGAGTACCCAGAGAAAAATCCATCTGACCACGGGGAGAACATCCAAACTCCAAATATACAGGTGTCTGGGTTGGGATCGAACCCCCGACCTAACGTATACCAGGCAAGGAACCACTGGGGTGACCACTCGTACAATGAACGTCACCCCATTTTTCCGATTGGAACTAGGTTTCTGCATGAGCGAATTCTGCAATCGGGTGCATTATCAAGAACAAATCCCTCGTGAATAGAGAGAGGGTTTTTCTGTGTACCTCAAATTTTGCGTAATTGGAAGCCAACACACTTGGCACACTCTTTTAGGAACAATATCACGGATCTCTAATGTTCAGTGTGAACAATATGCAATGTAGTATTTATGGATAATATACCCATAATATTAATTAATGTGGTTGCTGGATTCGAACCCTGAACTTCTGCAACGACGCATTACCACTTAGCCATTCAAATTAAGATTGACGTGAGTTGGTGAGGAGAGGCGGTGATGTCATGAGACGTCGGGGTGGTGAGTAGAAGGGTTTATGACGCCACGCGGGATTTGGGTGCAGCAGGGAGAGGGGGTGAATAATTGTCATTTCTTTTCCGGATACAGTTTAACAGAGATAAAAATCTATATTTCTGTATGAAATAATCAGTTTACGAAATCATCAGAGTCTGTACATATTTGCCATCTTCTTACCATAGACATTCTGCGGGTTCCTAATAGTTAAATAATAGCAATGCTCACCTGATTTAAATAAGGCATTCAATACCCAGCGTATGCCTGAGGTCGCTGCATTTTGGTTCCACTGATTCTGCTACTGATAGTGATAAAGACGATGCTAGGTATGATGATGATGCTGTCTCAAAGTTGTGAGTTGTAAATGAAACGTGCACAATGAATCCTGTTTTGGATTTCACCTTTCAAGAAAGATAATTTTACAGTTACTCTTGGTCATATTCACATTCAAACACGAGTCTGTATTTTGCCTTCATTCCTATGCAGCGAGCGTCTGCTATTTCAGTTACCAGACTGTTGTTGCTTTGACTGTCAAGATAACAAATCAACGTCTCTACTGCATAACTGATGGCACCGGTTCCAGTGGCTGGTTAGCTCACCTGTGTGGGGATTTTCATGGAGACAAATCCCTGAGCCAGGGTCTCTCTTGAGCCCCTGAATGCACTGACACACGGTGTCCTGGGCCACGGAGCAGGCGTGAGCCACCTCCTCATCTGCAATGAGAAGCATCACATCAAACCACTAACCTCTCCATTCAAACCAAAGTCAATTTAATAGTTTTGTTTTTGCATCATCAGTCACTGAATGAGAGAAAACAATGGTTGCCAGTTTGCTGCACATATAGAAATATCTATAACAATAAGCATACCATTTAAGACTGGGAAAGAAAAGTAACCACTGCTGTGTAAGGTTAGCACACTGAACTTGTAAGCCAGAGGTCACTGGTTACATTAATAATTATCATTGTGTAATTAGAGAGCGCCATCTAGGAGGTTACAAGGGGTTCCTGCATGGCCACAGCTGGGTAATCGGTATCTAATCCTAAGCGGGGATTCCATCTGGGCCAAAGGTAACGGGCAGAGTTGGAGAGAATAAACGGGAACCATTGGGAGGGTTCCACGAGGGGTCGTGGCTGAAGGTGGAGCTTAGCTCCGCCAAGAGGGATATAAGCGGAGGCAGGAGAGGACTCGGGGTCGGTGTGGGAAGCGTCGGGTCAGGACTGCATCGCTGCTCAACCTCTCCTCGCCGACGACCATGTGGTGAACTCCCAGCGAAGCAGCCGCTCCTCCCGGCACGCCGACAGCCAGCGGCAGTATCGGAGAGAGAGGGAAGCGTGCCACGACGGAGGACATAGAACGGCTCGTCAACGGCAGTAGAGAGAGAAAGGGAAAGGAGAGAGGAAGAGAGAGTGGAGATGTGCAGAGATTCTATAAATAAAAAGACGCCAATCAACAGTTGTCGTGATAGTGGTTTATTACAAATGTAAAAACAAAATGCCTCTGTCCACCCCGCACAATGCCATGTATCGTGAGACATCAATATATTCTCACATTGACTATTCAACTTAAGAAAAATTACTTATTAAAAATACAAAACGTAAAATAGTTAAACTGATAGGCTGGTGTTTCATGCTAACACCCTTGGAGTTACCATTGAGAGATGGAATACCTCTTCCAAGACGTCTGGGCAGTGTGGCAGTCGGCCAAATACCCTCTAGAGGGGCTGTCGTGGGCAATAACAAAATAGTATGCTAACCTCTTCCAAGATAGCTGGTCTTCTTGGAAGAGTAGGCCACATATCTGGTAATTAATTGCTAAAATAGTTACCAGTTTTGATTTGACAACCCTTGGCGGAATGCAGACGACTGTGATTTGACCATTTTCAGAGATTATATTCATGTTATCCAATATGTACCTGAGAAAACATCCAAGAAATATAGTCCTCTTTGTCCCCTGTTGAGGTTGTTTGTTCATACTTCACCACACAGAGCAGGTTGGTAAAGGTGAGGAACATAGATGTAGGAAAATACTACAGAAAATAATACAGTCCAATTGATTTTGCTGCACTCCTCAGTACGTAGCCCTGTAGCGGTCTATATCACGAGTTCTATGCATGGTTGACCCCCACTTAAGCACTTTCCAACCTCAAACTTGTTTAGCTTCTGATATCTGATGAGATCAGTTACATACCCGAGAATGTGTCATTGGCAGGACATTATTAATTGCTACAGATTCACAAACCAGGATATCAGCACTGCTGGTATCTTGGTCTGTTTGATATCCTGTTTTGTTTCTTCACTGTACACCCCAAATATAACTTATCTGCCTTATTACAAGATGCTGATGGCACTATTGGAGTATGATGCATACAAAGAGATACATTTCAAAAACACACAATGCAGATATGGCAGTAACCTACTTGCTGTGCTGTCATTTACCTTGTCCGCAACTGCTGCACGGTGCACACTTCTCCTCATGGTTGACTCTGCTCATGAAGCTGCCCTCAGGGCATAGATCACACCTCGCTCTCCTTTTATTAGCTGCACAGTCGAACATCTTGTATGTCCCTGGAGGACAACGCAGCGTGAGCAGGCCAAGACAAAATACCTCACTTTTGTATTGGTGCTGGACTAAACGTCCAAGCAGGAACTGATTCTTTGGGAGACAGAGTGGACAAACTTTAAGCACGCGCCTTTTAGGAACAATGCATCAACTCGATGCATATTGTTGTGTTTTTTTATTTATTACAAATTAACCCGTCTGGTGGGGCCACTGGAATGGCACAACCAATTGGAGTTCCTTCACACATCTGTAGTGCGTCAACCTGGCCACCAAACAGGCACCTGAGTGCCATGCTTTTTGTTTCACACAGCAGTAGGGGTAGGGCAACGGTTCTCAACCTGTCTGCAAAGTCATGAAAAGTTATCCACGGACTTCTGCTGTTTTCATTGTTATCGTGACAATCGAATGTCAAGGGGAGGGAAGTGTTATGACCCTGGATGGCCACGTCTGTGTTGCTTTACCTGCAGGGCACAGCTCACAACAGATGCCTCGTTGTGATTTGTAGAATCCATCACCGCACTCCTTGGCAAGAGACAATTTGTGCAGTAAAGAGATCTGCAGAACGGATCCATACAGAATGATTGGGCAATCAGGCGGAGGAACTGAACAGCAATACGATCCAGCTAAATGAATCATAAATATGCGCCGTCTGCTTCACTCATATTAAAGATGCCCTGACATTCGCACCTTCAATTAGCACGGTTGGATGCGTAGGGTGTAAAAGAAGTTCAACCAACATACGTAATTTGAAAGGAGCCAGCCATTGTATGACGTGCCACAATCTAAATTTGCCAAATGTAAATTACCTGCTATACTCAATTGGGGAAAGCACCAATCATTGCCCCCGACTGACAGACTAATGCCCATTTGTAGGCCAGGTGCTGAGTTACCTTGTGATGTGTTTATGTTGCCTATAATTTGCACTCCTGTCATGCTTTTTTATATCTTGCAATTTCACGCCTGTCCTTGTCACGGCTGGTGGAAGGGCCTCACCTACTGGGAGCTCCAGGGGGTATTTGTCGACTCTTCCATGCTCACCAAACGTCTTAGAAGAGGTAGGGGAATTCCCAATTCAACCCATCACATCATCTTATCCTATCAAGGATGTGTATATATCGTCTTATGAATAACTTGAGACCTGACGATCAGACTTAACTGCGATGAACTCATTTACACTGCTGGGTGGACAGAGGTGGTGGTGTAGATTTAAATTGAGGCACAGACCACTGTATGGAATGTTCAGTGTGCTCACGACTACACCATGACAGCCCCCTTAATTTATCAGTTAAAAAAGTACAAATTTTCGTGCCCTTGACATTTATATATTTGTTGCAAAGTGACAATCAGTTATTTTATGTTTTAGCAGTTACCAGGAATGCAACAAATACCCTAATTTCCCTCACAAATTCAGCAAATATATTAAGATCCATCAGCCTGTTGGCTCTTCAGACAAATTATATCCTTTTAAAGCTTGACTGCAAGGATTCATCTTCTTTGGTTCTTTCAGTAAAGTCACGTAGAATGAGAATAAAATAATAAGATAAAAAATACAATTCTCACGACGTTTCGGCCACAACACAAGTGGCCATCTTCAGGTGAAAGGAGCAAATCCATTGTAGCTCTGTCGTCCCGACAGGTTTGCTCCTTTCACTTGAAGAAGGCCACTTGTGTTGTGGCCGAAACGTCGTGAGAATTTTATTGTTTTATTTTATTATTTTATTCTCATTCTACGTGACTTTACCGAAAGAACCAAATAAGATAAATTCTACCCAGTTGTATTTGTTAAAGCAAGAACACTGTGGAGCGGTTTTGAACTTCTGGTTAACATAAGCAGGCAGGCTTTTTAACAAATGGAGCAATATACTACATATAAACTATTGGGCCCTGGTCAACACAATAACTAATGAAGTGTATACCCTCATCATGAATTGGCATGAAACATTAAAGATAAACGCAACGATACACAAAGCTACAATCTCTTTTCACATAGATGTTAAACTATTGTAACGGTTTAGTCTATTGGCCTATTGGCTTTCCATACCAAGTATGATTGGTGGATTACACAGAGATTGTTGTGTGCAGAGAGACAAACTTGCTGGGCTCTGAGGAGCCACATTATTTTCTGACCACTGAACATTGCACTCATGCAGCATTGTCTAGATCCACTGCCTGCTGAGACTCTCATCCATGCCGTTATTCTTGCTTGGACTACTGTGACTCCTTCTTCCATGGTCCAGGTTACAGATGATTCAGAATGATTCTCTAAAGCTCCTCAACCATAGACACAAACGTGGTCGCATCACGCCAATACTGCATTCTCTCCACTGGCTTTCTGCCAAATCTCAGATTCACTGAAATATTGCAGTGACTGTTGTTCTATTCGTCATGATCTTTCCCCTGTCTCTTACCTCTCCCCTCTCATCTCACTATTTTCATCGCCACGCACTCTCCCACTCGTCCCCTCTCATCTCATCATTTCTCCCCTCCATGCAGTCTCCTACCTCCCATCAAACCACTCTCCTACCTCTGCACTCCCATCTCTCTTCCTGAAGTTCACAAACTTAACACTGAACGTAAAATTTACTGTCTTGCCATATGGTACAAGAACAAGCCAATAGGTATTACATCTCAGTAGACCGTCTCCTAGATGTACGTCAGCTCTCTCTATATTAGCCTAATTAAAATCAGTTATTTTTCCATTACCAGTAACTGGATGAATAAAAAAGTTACTGGATTACCAAACGCATAAATGTCTTGAAAAATAATCAAAACAGTTTTACTTTTATAACCGACAATTGAAGGAGCTACCGTGGTGTAGTGGAAACTTATTGGCCATTCACAGGCGGCTGTGTGGTGCCATAAATTTTTAATAGCATGCAATCAACTCTCAATTGCAATGTACAACGCGTTGATAGGGTGGTGGTGCTACAAGTTGATGTAGGGTGGGTATGGAGACATTTGGGGACCGTATGGGAGGTCAGTGGTGCTGTGGTGGTGAGTGTATGTGACTGGTGGGGTGTGGAAGAGGGTGTTGCTGTATGCTAACGAGTGATGGGGTTTAGAGGTGATTGGTGCTGTGTGGAAGGGAGTGGTCATGTATGGAGGTGAGTTGAAAACCTGGTTTAGTCACAGTTCAGCCCATATTTGTCTCTATGCGAGTCGGTGCCTCTGTATAATTGTATTCCTCTGTGTCACTCTCTGAGTTTATGTGACTCTATGTCACTCTATGGGTCTCCATAGCAGGGCATAGGTCTCCGTGCGAGTATGCATCTTTGTGTGAGCCCAAGCATTTTGTTGTGAATCTTTGTGTCTCTGTGCGAATATATGGATCTCAATATAGAAATACAGATTTCGATATAAGTCGTTGGTGACAGGGCTTGAGTATCCGGTTAAACCGCAGGTGGCTGAAACCTTGATATGAACCCAGGACCTCAGCGACACGTGAACCCTTTAACTGACAAATGACTGAGACAATGTGAGTGGTCGTCCTCACCATGAGGAGAAGTTTTACTCCGATCGTGAGCCCCGTTGGGTTTCTCCGCGAGGTCATGATACTCCGCTCTCCACGCCGCAGATGCTCAAACTCCTCCATCGCTTGTCCAGCTCGTGTCCAGCTCAAAATGTGAATCCAGACAGTGCGACCTTAATTTACCGGCCTCGACGTTTTGCTGCATTCTTTGCAAGCATCTGTTGAAAATAAAATCACTCTGGATTATTATTTCGAATTATTGGATCAGGTCAAGACAATGCTTGATGGTGGTTGCAAATGAAGTAGTTTTAAATGATTGTGTTGTTGAGCACACGCCCAATATCCCAATAGGTTGCCAGCAATACCATAGTGAGACTGTAATTTGTTGATAACTAAAGGGGGATAAACCATGCCTCCTCAGTCAAGGATTCATGGTTGGGTAGCAGAACGCCCAATAAAATAATGAAAAAGAGTAATAGAAGGAAAGTTCATCCGATGAGGCGACTATAGATCATTGGCAAGTCTATAGGTACATGGAATCAAGTCTAGATTTGAAGCTTTCGTGACTGCAAGGATCAATACTCTTTGGTTCTTTTCGGTAAAGTTACGTGACTTTACCGAATAGAACCAAAGAGTATGGAATCAAGTAGCCAGAGGGCCCAGATGAATGGGCTAGCAAAGACTCAATGCTCGTAATGATGGTTAATATATTTCAAAATTACATCGTGAACACGACGTAACAGATGTTTCATCTATGGTCATGACATCTGCCTTGAGGGGGGCGTTGAGTGAGTGTGACCTGCTGCAGTGTGGTGATTGAAGAGAGAACGGATGAGACAACAGGGGCATTCTGGTAGACCGAGACCTCAACATGGATGGAAGGATCGATGAGTGAAGTTCACGGGAACACTAAAAATGATAGTGGTAGCGTTAGAAGAGTGATAAGGAGGTGACTGACGAGTGAAGCAGGAACTGAGTGCTCCAACCCAAATGTGACAATTCAAAATTTGTCCGAATTTGTACGTTGTACAGTAATCATTGTTTCCGATTTAAAAAAGAATGTGGCACGGAAAAGAAAGGCTTTGTTGCCTCGGATATGAGTATGTTGAACTTGTTTTGCATCTTATGTAGCCAACCGTGCTCAATCGGAAGCAGGATTGTTGTGTCAACCATATTAGAGGATATGAATATTATTATTAAACATGATGGATGGGACTGTAAATTCTGGAGTTGCGAGTATTGCATTATATCATTGACTTTACTTGATATTGTTGCCATTTATATGAAACTAGCGGTAAGTACCCGGCATTGCCCGGGTGAAAAAGGCAGACACACACATGGACTTATACACAGACATCGACACACACACATAGAAACCCATCGACTTACACGCACACACACACACATATGGACTCACACACACAGACATCGACTTAAGAGACACACATTTAGTTACACACACAAATCGACTCACACACACATGTAGACTTACACGCACATATGGACTCACACACACATACATAGGCTGACACACACATTGACCTCCACACACATATGGACTTACAAAGACACACATATCGACTAAAAGACACATGGACTTACACGCACACATGGACTGACACACACACATTGACTCACACACACACATGGACGTACACAGACACATATCGACGCACACACATATGGACTGTCACACACATACTCACATTGCCATACACACATCGACTGACACACATAGACTCACACACGCACATAGAGCCACACACACACATGGACCGACGCACACACATCGACTCACACACAAACATCGACTCACACACACACATAGATAGACTCACACACACATGGACTGTCACACATACACACATTGGCGTACAGACATAGACTGACACACAGCCTCACACAAAAACACACATCGACTAACCCACGCACATAGAGCCACACACACATGGACTGACACACACACCGGGACTTACGCACACACACGTGTACGTACACACACACAACAACAACAACAACCGGCATTCACCACCAAGTGGCGTTGATGTGACCACGACGCTTGTGCCAGGCCATGTGCACCTTGAGGCCATGTGAAGTGTCAAACGCCCGCTGGAAGGAGGTCACGGGGCAGACCCAGTTGCCACGGGTCGACTGACTGAGATGACTGGTTGATGCACCACCTGTGCCCTCTACTGTGCTAATTTGCTGTGATTTAGCCACCCAGTGCGCCGCTTATTGTTCTGAGCGTCGCTCCTCCGCCCTCCATTGTTATTGGAGGGTGACTGCCTCCAACTGGCCAGTAGCGTCCTTCACGATGCTCCTCCACAGAGGCCAATCTTGTCACCGCTGGTACCAGTCATCAACAAGTCCACTCAGCTCCACATTGTCCTGTAGCACATCACTCCATCTCTTCTCTAGCCTGTGCTGCGCCCGGTTAGCCCCCTCGAGCCGGCATGTGGTGGCTGGGCATGCGGACTAGAGGGCCCAGCCAACGCAGCCTTGCCTGCCGTAGGAGGTCACCAATGGTACTTTGTGCAGATCTTTCGAGGATTTGTGAGCTCATCACACAATCCAGCCTGGTTCAACCCAGGATGGATCGTAGGCAGGCCATCCTAAATGTTTCTAACTGGCGAAGATGTTCCATTAGGGGGGGTCCAAGTTTCGCAAGTGGGCGAGAATACCTGGAGCTTCGTACGGAGCGAGAGACCAGGCAGCTTCTACACAGTGTTACGCAACCGATTAAAAGATAATGCCGCTCGACTGATTGGGAGTGAGACTTCTGCTGTTAAAGCGGAGCCGGTCATGAGCACACTGGCCAGGTATGGGAAACTCAGCACTCTCTCCACAACTGCCCCATCACCAATTGTGAGTTGTGGGGGTCGATTGTCCGATGGTAGAAAATACCCAGGCAGGTGCTTAGTTTTGGTGGGGCTGATGGTAAGGCCTCACCTCTTAGTGGCAAGCTCCAGGTTCAGCAGCAGTGCATCCAACGCCTCTTCTGAGTGAGCATCAATTACCAGATCATTGGCATACATAATGTGGTTGACCAATAGAAAGCCATCCCTTGACTGCACCCGGGCATCGATCAGCCTCCGATGGTAATTCTTCGGGCACAGACATTGAAGGCTTAACGAACTACGTGGTCCAAACATATAAGAAAGAATGTGGTAGCCAGAGGACATCCCTGTCGCACACCAAGGTGTAGAGGGAATGGCTCTGACTCCCGGGCACGTAGTTTGATGCGGGGCCGCTCAGCATCATGAAGGTCCTTAAGGATCGTGAGCATAGGGTCAGGGACTCTGAAAGCACGAAGAACAACCCAGAGCCCAGGCCTACTAATGGTATCATAGGCCTTGACCAGGTGAATAAAGCACACACATGTACTAAGACGCACACATGGACCGACAGGCATGCAAACAAATGGACTTATACTGGCTAACATGGAGCCACGCACACACATGCACATAGACTGACACACACACACATATTAGACTGACACACATATATGGACTCTCACACACAGACATATACTTTAGATACACACACATGGAGTTACACACACATATAAACTCACACACACGCATTAACTTACACACACATCGAGTGACACGCACACATGTATAGACTTACACACGCATGTGGACTAAAACACACACACACACATATGGACTCACACACACATACACATGGACGTACATACACACATTGACTGACACACATAGACATACAAACACACATTGACTTACACACTGACATGGAGCCATGCACACACATCGACTAATACACACAGAGCGACTGATACACACACTTGGACTGATACACACACACAAACACAGGGGTCGGGAACCTATGGCTCGCGAGCCAGATGTGGCTCTTTTGATGATTGCATATGGCTCGCAGATAAAACAAAATATTCTCACTTGTTTTAATCCATCCATCGATTTTTCACTGCGCATGTCCTGTTCAGGGCTGCAGGAGCAATTGTCCATTATTTTAATTGGATGATACTGGCCTACGTTTGCCGTTGCTGGGTAAAACAGGTAAACACCCCCTTTTGAATCAGTCTGAGACTGCGTCTGCTCGGTCATTAGCTCAAAGCTAACCCTTCGACGAAGAAGATGGCGAAAAGAAAAAAAGACGACGAGTATCGTACATTTCAGGACGAATGGACCGAAGAATTCGCCTTTGTGGAGAGAGCAGGTTCTGCGGTGTGTCTAATTTGCAATGACAAAATTACATCGTTGAAACGGTCGAATGTAAAGCGGCACTTCGACACGCGTCACGCTACCTTTGCATCAAAATACCCTGCGGGAGACAGCAGAAAGAAAGCGTGCCAAGAACTTCTGAGCAGGGTGCAAGCTAGCCAGCAGCAACTCCGCGTATGGACCCGGCAAGGTGACTATAATTCGGCTAGCTTTGCTGGTTCTTTAGCAATAGTGAGGAACGGAAAACCATTCACAGATGGCGAGTATGCTAAAACGTTCATGCTGGATGTAGCCAATGAACTTTTTGATGATCTTCCGAACAAAGACAAGATAATCAAACGGATACAAGACATGCCTCTGTCGGCAAGAACTGTTCATGATCGTACCATCGTGATGGCAAACAAAGTGGAGGAAACGCAAGTGAAGGACATAAATGCAGCGCCGTTCTTTTCTCTGGCTTTGGATGAGTCAACAGACGTGAGCCATTTGTCGCAGTTCAGCGTGATTGCAAGATATGCTGTTGGTGACACACTGCGCGAAGAAAGTCTTGCTGTTCTGCCATTAAAAGGGTCCACAAGAGGTGAGGATTTATTCAAGTCTTTCATGGAGTTTGCTCAAGAAAAAAGTCTACCTATGGATAAACTTCTCTCAGTGTGTACTGATGGTGCTCCGTGTATGGTGGGGAAAAACAAAGGATTTGTGGCGCTTCTCCGTGAACATGAAAATAGACCCATCCTAAGTTTCCATTGCATTATACACCAGGAGGCACTTTGTGCTCAGATGTGTGACAGGCAGTTTGGCGAAGTGATGTCGCTGGTCATTCGTGTGATCAACTTTATTGTTGCCCGAGCCTTAAATGATCGCCAGTTTAAAACACTGCTGGATGAAGTTGTAAATAACTATCCTGGTCTGCTTTTGCACAGCAATGTGCGTTGGTTGTCAAGAGGGAAGGTGCTTAGCCGTTTTGCGGCTTGCCTGAACAAAATCCGGACATTCCTTGAAATGAAAGGCGTCAGGCATCCTGAGCTAGCCGACACCGAGTGGCTCCTCAAGTTTTACTATCTCGTAGATCTGACTGAACATCTGAACCAGCTCAACGTGAAAATGCAAGGCATTGGAAATACAGTGTTATCCCTTCAACAAGCTGTATTTGCTTTTGAAAACAAGCTGGAGCTTTTCATCACGGATCTTGAAACAGGTCGTTTACTACATTTTGAAAAACTGAGCCAATTTAAAGATGCATGCACAGCAAGTGAGCCCATTCAAAACCTTGATCTCCACCAGCTAGCTGGCTGCACATCCAGTCTCCTACAGTCCTTCAAAGCACGCTTTGGAGAATTTCGTGAGCACACTCGTCTTTTTAAGTTCATCACCCATCCAAACGAGTGTTCACTGAACACAGCCGACCTGAATTACATCCCTGGTGTCTCCGTCAGAGATTTTGAAGCAGAAGTGGCTGACCTGAAGGCCTCAGACATGTGGGTGAATAAGTTCAAGTCACTGAATGAAGATTTGGAAAGAATCACACGACAGAAAGCGGAGTTGGCGAGCAAGCACATGTGGACAGAAATGAAAAAACTCCAACCCGAAGACCAGCTGATTCTCAAAACTTGGAACGCGCTTCCTGTCACATACCACACACTGCAGCGTGAGTATTGCTGTATTGACCATGTTTGGATCTACGTATGCATGTGAGCAGTCATTCTCACATCTTAAAAACATCAAGTCCAACCTACGATCACGTTTAACGGATGAAAGCCTCAACGCTTGCATGAAGCTTAACCTCACCAAGTACCAACCCGACTACAAAGACATCAGCAAATCCATGCAGCACCAGAAGTCGCATTAATGGTGAGTGTTATAACATTATTTAAAAGAATAAATTCAGAGGCTTATTATACTGACATTTAGTTGAATTCACTTTTTAAATATATTATATGGCTCTCACTGAAATAAATTTCCAAATTTTTTGCTTTCATGGCTCTCTTAGTCAAAAAGGTTCCCGACCCCTGCACAAACACATTGAGGTACACACACACACATCGTGTGTGTGTGTACACACACACAAACACATTGGGGTGGTGGGGGGGAGAACGTTACACTTTGATGAATTTACCTCAGCGTTGTGTGTACATTTTTTGGGGGATTTTGAACGCGAATGAGAAATCCCCCCCACTCTCCAGTGACGGCTTGTGTGCGTTGCCAGGGGCAACTCTTGTCAGCGTTTCGCGCATGCGAAAAAGTGTGCTTTGTATCGCGCCGGGCGGCACAACTAAGTAAATAAATAAAAATCGCACAAAAACGCGATTTTAACTTCTTTAAAGTTTAGGGATGGGAAAAAGGAATAGCCTATTCCCACCATGAGGCTTGGGACGTGCCGCCCGGCAACATTTTTTCGTCGTAAACCCCACCGTCCTAGAGCCAAATCCCTCGCAAGGACACGTACACAGACGGACTGAGAGACAGAGGGACAGACAGACAGAGAAAAAATGCCTTCTATAGGTAAGATTAGCTTATATACCAGGGCCCAAAAAATATGTCAAAACTACTCTTAAAAATCTAACAGCAGTGCATACCGACTGTGGTGGTACCTGATATCACTACAGTAGTACATGCTGACTCGATAGCACAAAGTACTCACCTGACAGAGTGGCGTGATGAGGTTTAGTCCCGTGCAGAGTCTCCGGCCTCGCCTAGATTGTCCAGCCGGCCGAGGAGGCTGGGGCTGGGCTGCTACCCGACCCCCCCCCCCCCCAGCCACGATCTCCCTGGCCCCTCTGCAGTAATATCTTCGGCCTATAGTGGTAGCGATTTAGTGCGTTTTTTGTGCGCTTCCCATCTATTTATTTATTTATTATACGTGCCCGCCCATACCAACTCACGTGCCTTTGGTGGGGGGGATGGCTCATGCCAAGTTGCACACCTTCGGTGGGAGTGAGGGGGACATTTTCTTTCGCGTTAAAAATGCTATAAATGTCCCCCCCACCACGATGCGTGCCGTTATTACTACTATACAGTCGCTAGATGCTACCACTATAGGCCATAGATATTACTGCAGAGCGGCCGGGGAGATTGTGGCTCGGAGTGAGGGGGGGGGGGTCAGGGGTAGCAGCCCAGCCCCAGCCTGCCAAGGTGCCACCTCAAAGCAGGTACCACCACAGTAAGCACTGCTGCAGTGAAAGCAGGTACCACCACAGTATGCACTGCTGTAATCATAGCAGGTACCACCACAGTATGCACTGCTGTAATCATAGCAGATACCACCACAGTATGCACTGCTGTAATCATAGCAGGTACCACCACAGTATGCACTGCTGTCATCATAGCAGGTACCACCACAGTCAGTACACACTGCTGTTACGTTTTTAAGAGTTGTTTTGAAATATTTTTAACACCCGGGCAACGCCGGGTACTTCCCGCTAGTAGCTTTGCGGAGCTTCTCCAGACAGCGTCCTCGATCCTTGCCGAGCTGCATCCCCTATCTTCAGCAGCGAAGAAGGGAGTGGCGGAGTCGTCGGGATGGAGCGACTCGGCCACCATTTCACAAAAGGTGGGAACGTCGACGGCGCAGCCCGCGCTCACGGCAGCCATTTTATCAGAGCGCAGTGCCCGCCAAGCTCGAAGCGGAGCCATCCTCGCCGATGGACATCCCGTCTCTCCGCCATCTACTGCCTTCCATTAAATAATTAGTTGCCGCCAGCGTCAGCTGGGCGGCGTTTGAGAGGCGATTTCTCACCAATGCCGACTTGGCGGGATGGACGGAGGCGGAGGTGTTGAGAGCGCTGCAGGCCGCCCATGACGATGATGCCTGGGCAGCATTCCTCGCCCTCCCACCGTCTGAAAGATCCACCCTCACGCAGGCATTCGACTAGATGGCGGCTGTTTTTGAGCCCCCGTTGAACACCCGTCAGAAGTTCACTGTAAGACAAAAAGGGCAGGGCGAGTCGGATCTCGCCTACCGTAGCGCGCTTTTGGCGCTAGCAAAGGCCGCGTTCCCTGAGATGGACCATGACGGTCTTGACGCCTCGGTCCTCGAGAAGATGCTGGGAGTCGCGAAAGACCTCCATACTGTGCTTCCCGCCGAGGATGATGAGGTGTCTTCACTCAGGATCACCAGGTGCATCCAGGCGCAGCAAACCCTGCGGCGTGACAGGGTGTTGGTGGCGTTCACCACATCCTCCACAGAGCCGGAGGCCCGTGCAGATGCCAAGCCTGCTCCTGCTCCTGCATGCTCACTACACCGGCGCGGTGGCAACCATCGCGGTGCGGACGATCGGAGGAGGGACGACCGGCGACAGGCGAGGTCTTCATCATCCCAGTCCAGGAGTGGCCAGCTCGTCTGCTACAACTGCGGTTTTGCCGGGGCATGTCCAGTCAGGTTCCTCGGCGGCGGCCTCCAGCACGTCCGCTTTCCTACGAATCTCTGCTTCTTAAGGCACTGCACGATTGATCCTCTCACGCGGCGGCTCATGTCGGCCTCGCGTGCTCTGGACATGGAAGACCCGACGGTCTGGCCTACTGCTCTTCGTGAGGAGCCGGTTTCGTCTGGTCGATTATTCATTCCCCTGGGGCTATTCAGGGCTGACAGACCCAACCCGCCTGGAGGCCCGGATTCGTGGACTTGCTCAAAGACTCGGGTTGCATGATCCCCGCATGTTGCACACTCCCATGCCGTCATAGGTTGTTGTGCTCGCGTGAGTCATGGCGAGTATTTGGTTGATCCTGCTCGCCATTAAGCTCACGAGTGTTGTTACATGTTGCGGGTAGGAGATGTTGATTGCGGGGACTCTGCACATCACAGTTGTTGGTTTATTGTTCGGTGTTGCATTTTTTCTCTCTGTCTTTAAATTGTACAGGTGGGTTTGGGTATTTATTTGGTTGTTCTGTTATTATTGGAGCACACGTTGCATTATGTTGCGTACATTTGTTCATCAGTTGCTTCATTGAGGGGGAGTTGGCAGCCGGGACGGCTGAGTGCTACGGAGGGGGGGGGGGGGGGTGTAGTGACTGGGAATGTCACTGTGTGGTGCCGGGCCTGCAAGGCCACAGCTGGAGTTATATTGTTGTGTGTACACCCTGGCCGTGAGGTGTAGTACCAGCCATAGTGGGGGCGTGGGTGAACGCTGGTTAAGTGCAGTGGCACCATGCACAGCGTGCGGTGCGGGCTCCCGCTGAGAGAGCGATAGTGTCAGCCCGGCTGGGGTTAAGTTGGGGGCATGATGCTCTGGCTGACCTGGGAACACGTGACCAGATAATACTGGTGGGGGGCCACTAATGGAGGGGGCCAATGGGTGGTCACATGGTCCGGGTAGAACTTTCGAGAGCCTTCGGGCAAGGGCGAGAGAGATCGAGAAGGTGGGTGGGGTGAGAAGCAGAGACAGCCCCAGCCCGGCCCAATATAAGGGGGTCCCTGAGAGGGGCTCGGGGTTCTTACTGTTGGAGAGACAGGAGATCCACGTCCAGCTTGAAGAAGCCTCCAGCTACGTGGTCCAGGACCCAGCTTGTGGTCCGGACCAGGATTGCGAACCCATCGAGGTGGTTCGCCGTAGCGTGGTTAGTTGGGTGGTCACCACCCTAGAGTATGTTGTGTTGATAGCTTAATAAAAGTGTTGCTCCCTCAGACAACGTCTGCGACTCAGTTGGACTCACTACACATGTACACAACATTTTAAGATGCACAGTTAAGTAACACAATGCGCATCATAGCTGTAACTCTGAAACAGACACCAATCCCCTGAATTCCATGTTCAGGCGAACATTCTGCTACCAAATATCTACGTGCAAACTGCAAAGGAGTGTACACGTTTTCTTGCCAATGACCACAAATTTAATATTAGGAGTGATATTGTCTATTTTGAGTGTCATAGCTCCTTGTAAATATGTACGCATTCCCTGCATACTGAAAGTCGGAAAAAATCTAATGACGAAGCCAAACAGCACCAGAATGTTCTTGTAAAGGCGTAGAATATTTTGCTTCCCAGGAATTAACCCAAATCATGTAGCAGAGGGGGGACACGTTAATGGCAGGACAAAGAGGATATAACCCACGCTTGGGCAAGAAGTGACCCAGGAATATTTCTGAGAGAGAAATTTATGGGCGGGGTTTGGCATCAGCGTCTCCAACAGGATGCAGAAGGAAGGGCCAATGGCAAAACACCAGATACCGCTGCCCACAAGAGGGTAAATAAAGTGCAAAGAGACAAGAATGTCCCTTGTCGTTTTAACGACTGTCTGAATTAAGAAACCCTGGTGCCTGAAAAGTTGAAACGTTGAAAATGTCAACCACAACATATGAAAAATCGTAATGAGGATCCAACCAAAACCATCACTTTACCGTACATTGCAGGGGATACCAAAAAGATTTCCAAAATTTTAAACAAACACAAGATCCAGGTTCGTTTCAACACAGTACACAAAATCCGTGATTTAATCCCATCTGTACAGGATGTGATTCCTGACATGCAATACCCTGGTGTCTACAAACTGAGTTCTGGTTGTGGCAGCAGTTAAATTGGGGAAATACAGCGACATGTCTCGGACCGCATTCGTGAACACAAGGCAGATCTGAAACACGGTAGGATCAATACCAATGTCGTTGCCGATCATTGTTTTAACGCTGTGGGCTCACGCAAAATTGATTTATCCAAGATGGAGGTACTCTGCAAACCTACCGGCTACCTTCAGAGATGTGTTCATGAAGCCATCCAGATACATAAACACAGACACAACTTCAACTGAGAGGATGGGTACAAACTGAGCAATCATTGGAAGGACGTTATTAACCAGGTAGTCTTAACTGACTGTAATGCTTCCATCCTACCTACCTATGTCAGCTGTTTATTTCCGACTCTGTGTCTCTCTCAATGCCTCTGTCTTAGATATATCATGCTCACATGTCCTTTGCATTGCACTCTCATGTCTTTGGATTGCACTCTCATGCACACATGTCCTTTGTATTTGTGGTACTACATGCCAATCTAATGATCGGATGCATGTTTTTATCAACATCCAATTATCCATATATAATTGCCATGATGTCTGGGTTAAGCATATATATTTTATAATGGATTATGGAAGTTCGGATTGGAGTATTTACCCGAAGGATCATTCACAATAATATAAATAATGCAAAACATACCAATATTCTACAACCAAAATTTTTATATTTATTAAAAGGATAAAACCAGAGCCATGCCTGACTGCATTTGTTTTAGCAGTGACGATATTTACATACTTCACCAGGTATTTATATTCATTCCAAGTCGACCTAGTGCGGGGGTGGGGAGGCGGCCCTAGACCATGTTCAGATAACTGCCACCTTGTTGATTGTGAATGGGAATTTAGCTCAGAAAACCAGGCTCAATAGGAGAGGGGACAAACAAACACATTAACACCCAGATAGAGACAAAGGCCGTTTCACAATGAAACACACTGGCTAAACACACGCACACAAACACCACATCTCGGGGCTAACTCGTATGAGAAGACAGACATCACAGGGGGCAATTAAGTGGGTCTGTGTTTGCACAAGTCTTGGGATGACTATCTGAGGGAGTATGATAGGGGTTATGACATCAGGTGCCAGGATATCTGCTGATCCAAAACCAGGGACGACGTCAGGCTGTCACAACGGATGCACCACGTGTGCAAGAGGTGGGACGAGATTCGGGCCTTAATGTGTTTTAGAGAATTAATAAAATAAGCTAGAAATTCCTAAAAAACAGCACACAAAATCATACAAACCAGTCCTGCAGAGACTCCGGGATTTGCCCTCGTTACTGGCAGTAGAGTTGAGTTTTTGATTAGGCAGGCTTCCAGGATCGCTGAAAGTGTTATTTTACTTTTTCTTTATATATTTTGATTCACTTGCAGAGTCAAAGACTTAAAGAAGTTGTCCTCAGAGGTGTGATCGGTTACGTGGTTGAGTAAAATTGTTGATAAGAGTTGCTGGTGGCAAGGGACCTTGGACAGTAGTCCTCATGCTATTGTTCTGCGAAGGAATGTTCTATAGAATTATTTACTTAGCCAAGATATCAGAGAACTGTCAGCAAAACGCTTGTGGCGGCAAAAAAACAACTTTCCCACGTGGAAACTTGAGTTATACACCAAAATAGAGTGTGCATCAAATATTATCCAAGCTATAGACTGGAACAGTTTTGTTCATTCTCAATTCAACCTGACATGGTACGAGGTGTAGAGAGGCGAGGATTGTGAGCAGAGTCACTTGCAGGCTGCTGCATACCCAGCAGCGTGGCCGCCAGCTCTGTACCACTACACCTTCTCTACTGCTGTACCACTACACCTTCTCTACTGCTGTACCACTACACCTTCTCTACTGCTGTACCACTACACCTTCTCTACTGCCATACCACTACACCTTCTCTACTGCTGTACCACTACACCTTCTCTACTGCTGTACCACTACACCTTCTCTACTGCTGTACCACTACACCTTCTCTACTGCTGTACCACTACACCTTCTCTACTGCTGTACCACTACACCTTCTCTACTGCTGTACCACTACACCTTCTCTACTGCTGTACCACTACACCTTCTCTACTGCTGTACCACTACACTTTCTCTACTGCTGTACCACTACACCTTCTCTACTGCTGTACCACTACACCTTCTCTACTGCTGTACCACTACACCTTCTCTACTGCTGTACCACTACACCTTCTCTACTGCTGTACCACTACACCTTCTCTACTACTGTACCACTACACATTCTCTACTGCTGTACCACTACACCTTCTCTACTGCTGTACCACTACACCTTCTCTACTGCTGTACCACTACACCTTCTCTACTGCTGTACCACTACACCTTCTCTACTGCTGTACCACTACACCTTCTATACTGTTGTACCACTACACCTTCTATACTGCTGTACCACTACACGTTCTCTACTGCTGTACTACTACACCTTCTCTACTGCTGTACCACTACACCTTCTCTACTGCTGTACCACTACACCTTCTCTACTGCTGTACCACTACACCTTATCTACTGCTGTACCACTACACCTTCTCTACTGCTGTACCACTACACCTTCTCTACTGCTGTACCACTACAACTTCTCTACTGCTGTACCACTACACCTTCTCTACTGCTGTACCACTACACCTTCTCTACTGCTGTACCACTACACCTTCTCTTCTGCTGTACCACTACACCTTCTCTACTGCTGTACCACTACACCTTCTCTACTGCTGTACCACTACACCTTCTCTACTGCTGTACCACTACACCTTCTCTACTGCTGTACCACTACACCTTCTGTACTGCTGTACCACTACACCTTATCTACTGCTGTACCACTACACCTTCTCTACTGTTGTACCACTACACCTCTACTGCTGTAACACTACACCTTCTCTACAGTTGTACTACTACACCTTCTCTACTGCTGTAACACTACACCTTCTCTACTGCTGTAACACTACACCTTCTCTACTGTTGTACCACTACACCTTCTCTACTGCTGTAACACTACACCTTCTCTACTGCTGTACCACTACACCTTCTCTACTGCTGTACCACTACACCTTCTCTACTCCTGTACCACTACACCTTCTCTACTGCTGTACCAGTACACCTTCTCTACTGTTGTCCCACTACACCTTCTCTACTGCTGTACCAGTACACCTTCTCTACTGCTGTACCAACACACCTTCTCTACTGCTGTACCATTACACCGTCTCTACTGCTGTACCACTACACCTTCTCCACTGTTGTACCACTACACCTTCTCCACTGTTGTACCACTACACCTTCTCTACTGCTGTACCACTACATCTTCTCCACTGCTATGCCACTACACCTTCTCCACTGCTGTACCACTACACATTCTCTACTGCTGTACCACTACATCTTCTCCATTGCTGTACCACTGCACCTTCTCCACAGCAGTATAAAATATATAGTTAAAATGCATATGCACGCATCCTTTATTCAACCCCTGAAATGTGCTTATACCCAAATAAATAACGTGCTGACCCATAACGTGCTGACCCATTACAAGCCAATTTGTAAGGGTTGTCACGTAAACAAGGCAATTCGTCAATAGTACCACACACCGGTGTGTTGGAGAGCCAAGCACAACATTTACAATCCGAGTACAACGTTTCGCCAGTAATTACAACTATCTAATCTGGGTACTCCAACACACCGGTGTGCTGTACTAGTGACGAATTGGCCACGTTTTGTTTCCGTGACAAACCTTACCAGTTGGATGTGTCGGGTGGTGGCAAGTTTTAACGACGCATTTATATATTTATGCCATCTAACCCCAAAAAACCTCTATTATGGATGATATTGGTCGCGAAAGACTACGTGTTAAAACGTGCTGCCCCATGTCACTCCAACACGTGTCGTGCTAAGAACATGAGACGTAACATTAACCATCACATGCCATGAGCGATCAACTGCTGGATGAAGACTTCCCCGAGCCATAACCATCTCTCACGTATCTGCGACGCGAGAATCCTCCCAGTACCTGCACACGGGATTATTTCATCGCTCCATCTCCTCTCAGACTTATTCTGTTCTTGGTTGCCTCACGTACTTTGGAGTTGTACGGCACTGCAACACTCAAGAGAGCCTCGCATTGCAAAACGCTGCTGCTGCTGTGTAGAGAGGCGTCGAGAAACGACTGACACCTCTCCCTTTCAACGGCCAAACCGGTTCTGTGGGATTTTTCCCCACATTGCATGAGGGTGTGGGCGAGTGCCGATGGGTTGCGTAAATATTACACTGGTTCTAGATTTGAAGCTTTCTTGACTGCAAGGATCCATACTCTTTGGTTTTATTCGGTAAAGTCACGTAGGTAAAAAATAAAACAACAAAAATCACGACGTTTCGGCCACAACACAAGTAGCCTTCTTCAGGTGAAGGAACAGAACTGTCGGGACGACAGAGCTTCAATGAACACTGCTAAGATTCGTGGCGTCTTTTTAAGCTGGGTGAGAGAAGTGAGGCACTTTGACAAAGGAGTTTACATATCAAACAGGAGAATTTAGCATTGAAATAGCTGAGGGATTAGCTTGTGACTGGTCACAGAAATAGCTATGTTAAAGTTAAAGTTTACACATCCACAGAGGTACCTAGTACATGGACGCCAAAGGGGCTGTGCTACCCAACTATCATACAGTAAACCGATGTAAAAAACTAAGTCTAAATTACATCAATATAATAAATGTACTCAATATCTTCTTCAATAAGCTGAGCTATTAACAGCAACTGGGTATACACTTCGATGGTGTGAAAAGGGAATTTTAAGAGCTGCGAAAGTTTGGGGTACCACTACTTGAAAAAAAATATATACTGTACCATTGAAAATTAGTTTACTGTTTGGTTCGATTTAGAATATCTTTCCAATGGTTGCTTAATTTGAAACCATCTTCTCGGTTGAAATTGTGTCTGTGTTTGTAAATCTGAATTGCCTCGTGAACAAATCTCTGATAAAAACCCGTGGGTTTTCAAAGAACCTTGGTATCGGAGAAAATTATATCGTGATCACCCACAGCGTTGTAACAGTTGTAGCGCCGTGAATTCACTCGGACGACAACCGTCCCTTTTTTCGCCGTCACTTTTATTCCATCATTCCGTACACACAGTAATTCTCTCCGTGCTCCGCCAACTCGGACACTCCGATTTACTTCAGCATCGTCCGTGCATCCCCTTCCACACACAGTGTTTCTTCGCCGATCTCTTCACACACAGTGTCTTCCCTTCCACACACAGTGGTTCGTCTTCTATCTCTTCCACACACAGTGGTTCGTCTTCTATCTCCTCACACACAGTATCGCCGCTATCTCTTCACACGCAGTGACTTCCATCTATTCACACACAGTGACTCTATCTCCGCTAACGCTGACTCTCCCTATCGCTATTTACTGTCTTTGGGGTCCGGCTCTCTATCTATTCTTCCATAACATTTCCAGCTGTCTTCTTCGTATCTCTTCACCTCTCGCCAACAAGTGCCCAGCAACGACTCTCCAGCAACAACTCCCCAGCAGCAACTCTCCAACAGCAACTCCCCTCCGTTCAAACCACCTCGCGTTTTATCCCCTCTCGCATTAGCCTTAATTAATTGCCACGTGGCTCGCTGGCCGTTTCCCGCCAGCCCGCATTTGTCCCCTTCATCAGACATTCAGACGCCACCACTTAATGCTAACAGCCTCTCGACCAATCACAGCCCTCGTGCCACGACTCCCTTAATTACTTGGGTTTGTTTACGCCACTCGCGACTCGACCACCTGTTCGACCTCGTGTGACCCGTTCTCCTTGTCTGTCTGTATGTAGTGTAAATGGCCAATTCCTATGCGCATTATCTACTCCACTACACAGTGATCAGCTACGGCAGAATAATTCGTTCTGCCGTGTTTCAAATCTGATTTGTGCTCGCGAATTCGGTTAGAGACATGTCCCTTAGTCTCCCCGATATAGCAATCGCCGCAGGTACAATTCAATTTGTAAACCCCCGGGTACTGTAAGTCAGGAATGACATCCTTCACGGATGGGATCAGATCACGAATATTGTGTACTGTATTGAACCGGACCTATTTCAATGCTAAATTATCCTGCTTTGATACGTAAACTTTTTGTCAAGACGTTTCATGCCTCTCAACGAGCTTAAAAGACACTCATTATATAGTTTAGTGTATACCCATTTGCTTTGTGATTAATAGCCCAGCTTATTGAAGAATATATTAAGTACATTTATTATATTGATGTAATATAGACTTAGTTTTTTTCATATCGGTTTACTTTATGATAGTTGGTAGTTGGAAGCCTTTAGCGTCCATATACTAAATGCCTCTGTTGATAGGTAAACTTTTACTTTAACATAGCTCATTCTGTCACAAGCTAATCCCTCAGCTATTTCAATGCTAAATTCTCCTACTTTGATACTTAAACTCCTTTGTCAAGACATTTCATGCCTCTCACCGAGCTTAAAAGACACTCATTATATAGTGTATTGTATACCCAGTTGCTTTGTGATTAATAGCCCAGCTTATTGAAGAATATATTAAGTACATTTATTATATTATGTAATATAGACTTAGTTCTTTTCACATCGGTTTACTGTATGAAAGTTGGGTGGTTGGAGGCCTTTAGCGTCCATATACTAAATGCCTCTGTTGATAGATAAACTCTGACTTTATCATAGCTATTTCTGTCACAAGATAATCCCTCAGCTATTTCAATGCTAAATTCTCCTGCTTTGATACTTAAACTCCTTTGTCAACAGGTTTCACGCCTCTCACCGAGCTTAAAAAGACGCTACGCATCTTACCAACGTTCATTGGAGCACTGTCGTCCCTACAGTTCTGTTCTTTCACCTGATGAAGGCTACTTGTGTTGTGGCCGAAACGTCGTGTTTATTTTATCGTCTCATTTTATTTTATTATTATATTCTCATTCTACGTGACTTTACTGAAAGAACCAAAGAAGATGAATCCTTGCAGTCACGAAAGCTTTAAATCGAAATTTACGTCTGTCCTGTTATTAGTAATATTATATCCTATTCTCCTCTTGAATAAGATGACTCCTAAGGCTCCAAGTCCATTTCCTATACATGTCTTCAAGTTTGCTGTAAACTGCAATCTCGTGGGAGTTATTGAAGCTAAACACAAAGTCTTCTGGAAGCAATGCATTCCACAAATCTTGGATACGATTTTTCAATTCTGATATTTTTAAAACCTGATTTTTTGTCTTTATGATGCTGTCTTTAAGTTTTTTTTTACATGTTGAAAGTAGCTTGGATTTGACGGAGCCATTGGAGGATCGTCTTCTCAAAAGTGAGAAAAGAAATGGATCTGAGAGTTCACGTCGAACCCAATCACCTCGTTAAATGATATAGTTTTGTACTGCTCCTGTTCTGCAGCCGTGCGAGTCATCTCGTCTAACGTATCCTGGAAGAGTCTCCTTCCATCCATGACATTTTATTTTACAGTCACATCCCCGACGTTTTGATGGACAAACACACAGCTTGGTGACAACTTCAACTGCTTCATTTTCAGAAATGCCTGCACAGCGATCTGTATTATGTTGTGCATCTCAGAGGGATTCACTCCAAAAGTATTGATCACGGTCATGTTTGCAAGGCCGATCACAAATGTAGCCAGTTCATTGTCAAGAGTGGGTGTCGCATTTGATAGCTCTGGGGCACAGAGCCATTCTGTGTCGACTATCAACACAAAGTCATATCCCAGCTCTTTGCTGAACTCTTCGTCCACCTTCAACAACTGCATGTGGACCCCTCGGGTGCATCTCCCAGCACCCACAGGGAACTGGAGACCGAACATTGCATTCAGCAGCGTGGACTTGCCACTGCTCTGTATGCCCAGTATGGAGAGGACAAAGAGTTTTTTGTTCCCAATTTTTTCAATAACTTCGTCCAAAACTGAGCAATTCCAAGTGATGTGGACATGTGAGGCATCACCGTCCATTAGTTCAAGAGGGATCCCAGAGAGCATCAAATCTGCTGCGATGCCTGGCAAAGCAGCCGAGGGCTTGTCAGCTGTGCGCGGTGTCTGTGACGCTTCAAAGATCTGCCCAACTTCCCTGAAAAGGTGATGGATTCCAAAAGAGGATGCCTCATGTTTTTCTGATATTCGTTCCAGCTCTGCTTGTTGTATAGACAGTAACCTACTGCCAATAACTGTTCTCCTGGACTCAAGTATTCCTTTCGGAGCCTGGTGATACTCCTGATGAAGTTGTGATATGCTACCTGCAGACAGGTTATCTAAATAGATTTGTAGCCAATGCAGTGAGTATTGTTTTACTGAGTCTGCATGATGCCCCATATTATCAATGAACGATCTCATTAATTTATTGAGAGGAGATGCTTTGTGAAGCTGGGCTTCCCGTATTGATTGTTTTTCAATTGCAATGTTGTCCCTGTACTCTTCCACGCTTTGGTCCCCCTCTACTCTCAAGCGAGCGAATTCTTTGTCTTTCTTGCACCACTCGTGCCATAATTTACCTTGAAGAGGCAGAAAAGTCTCCTTCATGGAAGACAATGGCTTGTCCTTCAGAAGACTCAATAAGACGCCTGCCATAGACTTGCCTTGTTTACATTGTTCATCATCTTCATCAACACTGAAGCCGCACTGTCTAGCGATGTCGAGCAATCATTAATTACAACCGTTTGTTTTGATTTGGCCAACATATATTTGAGGGTTGACTTCAATTCATCCATTAGTTCAGCCTCATTTCTATTCTTGACACCAATTTTTACCTTTGTTTTATAATGTCCACCCAAGATTCGTTCTTTGTCAGCCCAAAGGCAAAGTAAAGGCTTTGGAGAATTTAGACAATCTACCAAAATGCTTTTAGCTTCATCATTGTTATCACAATCTGACATTAATATCACGTTGACAGTGGATATCTCGAGGAGAAACTGCACCTGCTTTTTGTGCTCTCTCGCATCTCCATGGAGATTTGTGAACGCTATGCAGTCATTAAAGACGTCATTATCCCTCCCACCTGGACAGTACCAGGCGATCTCTGTGACTCCTTCCATTAGGAGACCATTCTTGCTGCTGCCTCTGCAGTGTCTATGAAAGAAAACTTCATTCTTTTGCTTTCCAAGCAGAGAGTTCAGCATCTGAGATTTCGATGCGGGTGATTCACCAAACCTAATGAATGACACTAGAGGAGTGTCAGCGTTAACAATCGCACAGAGGTTGGTTTGCTCTGTCTCAGTAGATGCAGCACGGGATTTCCAGCTCTTTTTAATCTGTCGGAATGCCCATAGAGGGAATTCTATTTCTGAGCTACAAGGATTTGGAACTAAAAGCGGCAGTGCAAACTGGCAAAACGAGAGTTTGGTGTAAATGTACTGCCTCACAAAATTGTCTCCACAATGAAAAATTGCCATTTGCAAATCCATTGGGTGAACATGGCTTCGAGTTTCTGTCGTAGACCAATCTTGACTACTCACAATACCATCATGGTTAAAAAACTTTTCATAATTAGAGTTTTCATTCTGCATGGTTTCATTGTTTTCATTTTCACCCAGAACACTAACATACCGTGCTTCGGAGTCAAACATCATCAGTTTCTGCAAATAATGAAGAACAAGTTCTTCCTCTGTGATTGGGGCTTCTTTAAGTATTTCTGACTTAACAACACACATATGCTTTGTGTGCATTTGTTTCGGGTAGTATTCTTGAAGCCCAGTATGTTACACAGATTCATAAACGTTTTCATCCCCTCTGTTTCACTCTCAACCTTCGATGTCTGCGAAGGAGCCAATGTGATAGTCAGTGTCCCAGCAACAAGAGATTTCAAAGTTTCCTCGAGTCGGTTCCAATCAATGGGGCCTCCATCATAGACCAGCACCACGTTTGATACTTCGGTGCAGATGTTTGCATCCAAATAGGATTTCATGAACGTCAGATGTTCCTCTTTTTCCAGGGGGGTCCGTGAATTAGACTGTACTCCTGTAGTCAAACCGTTCAAGAGGACATACGCCTGAGCCTTGAGAGCACTTTGAGATTTGAGAGCTGAGTACTCGCTGTGTGCCGCGTCCACTTGGTGCTGAAGGCAGTTAACGTCTTCATAGTCGAGGAGGCGATCGAACGATCTCTCCTTTGTACGGAACCCTGAAGCAGCAGCACAAGAAATGAACAGGAGCTCCTCCTCCATCCGCTCCATTTCTCGGAAGCACCGGCAAAGGGAATTGAGGGAAAATGTGATTTCATTGGTTCCCTTCACCTTTCCTTCATTCAGTGCAGTTTCAAAAGAAGTCGGTGCATCCATCGCTTCTTTTAATTGTTTCTTTGTTTCTGTAAATGTCTTGCCAAGGGCATTTAGCTCAGCATCAAGAACCCTGACTGTATCAGACCCATACACCCACTGCGTTATCGAGGAGCGCTTGGGGAAGTTCTCCACTGCATAGATGTTGGGTTCCAATAGGTACCGCATTTTTATTTTTATCCAATCGGTTTCGTCACAAGAAGAGTGCTTGTATGCCGATACAATCCGCGTCAAGAATTCCTGAAGGGCTGGGTGTGAGAGACACGTGTCAATCCAGCTACTGTTAGTTTTTGTGCATTCATACAACTTCTGTTTTAGATCCGCCAGCATTTCCAGATGAGTGTCATTGTCAGATTCTTTCCACTGCTTCGCATCTTCCATTATCGATTGCGCTTTGACATTTATGTCAGCCAATTCATCCTCTGGATAATTATGTACTTCTTTTTTTGTTAAAATGGTGTAAGCTTTTTGAAGATCACTGGCCAACTTCAGGACATCTTTAAAATCGCATTTATGATTGGACCGGATGATGTAACATACTGGTATAAACCTGATTCCTCGGTCGATGAGAGACCATGTCCTATTGTTGACAACAATAGCAGATTCCCACTGAGGGAGATTATGTACATCAGGATTACCCCCTGTTGTGGTTACCGTCATCTGTATCACATCGGTGAGCACCGGGCTGTAATGTCCAGAATCACTTGGAGCTGGCTCAGTTGTCATTGCAGTACCTGTATCAGTCGTTGTACTACTGCCGCAGTCGGCACCAATGTTTGGTTCGAATAACTCAGACAAGAGCAGTTTTATTTCATCTTGCTGATGTAAACTGAAACCTTTAGCTGATGCCTTCCTCCAAAAAATTCCTCCAAATTGGAGAGGACCCTCGTTTGCGTGAGAGCCAAAATTGTGGAAGAATTTGCAGCTCATGCTGGAAAACACGTTGCTTTTAAAATCTTCCTTTGTATTTTCCAACGTATTCTCAATCATTTGTAGCTCCTTCAGGGCTGCTTCAGACAGCCTGAGTTGTGCCATATGAAGATTACCTGAGGCTAGGGGCAGGTACGTAAACTCTGTCCTGGAAAGATAGGAATGATCAGTCTGAGTATTTTGCATTTCCTTAAGATTCATTGATTTGACTTGCATTAAGGCTGGTTTTCTACTCAAGGACGAGACGCATCCTTTCTCGGAGACAGTGTTGCTGAAGCCCATGACTTCCATGGTCTTCCTGAACATGGATTCATCATTGAAAGAAATAAACTCGTGTTGTTTTGTCTCTGACCTGCCGACCAGACCCACGAGCCGGAATGTTTGTGGGCTCGTCAAGAGTTTTCCTCTCTTTTCTAATGCATCCTCTAACTTTCCACTCATATAAACCCCCTCTAGAGCAAGACCCCCTGATGCGTTTTGTAAAATCTCTGTATCTGACAAACAATGTGTTGAAACAGATGGACATATTTCTTGGGCAGGCTCGTGAATTCTCTCAGACACGACAGAAGGCAACAGATTATCAATTTGTATATGTGGAGCCAAGCTCACTGCCTTTTTAGCACTGACAACACCATTAGCAGCAACAATTCCAAGCATTTTATACAATGCCCGCTTTTCCCACTCTTTACGGAAATGTGAGTCCAGTTCTCTGCTGTCCTGCTGGTCGAGGTGAAGCAGGGCCTGTGCATTAGAAATCAGCAGAACCTCACGCAGTTTCTGTTTCCAGTAAACTGTGTCAAGACCCACATCTCTGAGCTTTTGTGCAAGTTCATCGTCAGCCTGGCTTCTGCATTCCTCTTCGTCCTCTCCAGACATCGCCTAGGGAAAGGCACGTTATTACAATTACAATGTTTTACAACAAAAACTTTAAAATGGTAAAAAATATAAGAAACTCGTCAGAGAAGTGCGTTGTAAAAACATAAATGATAAGTGCATGCACATCATGGCAAGGGTACACAGTCGCTGTACCTCTCGTTGCCCAGGAACCAGATAAATAACATTGTGAGCACATACTCTTTGGTTCTATTGGGTAAAGTCACGTAGGTGAAAATAAAATAACAAAAAATCACGACGTTTCGGCCACAACACAAGCGGCCTTCATCAGGTGAAGGGACGAGACTGTCTGGAGGACAGCGCTGGAGTGGAAGCTTTAAATCTAGAATTGTGAGCACAATGAGCCATCGATCAGCCTCCCATATGTACATTCCTGTGGTACAGCGATGGAAAGCGTGTACACTGTACGACGTACAACTGTCTTTGTCCATTAAGTATGTATGTGTAATGAGTCCACCGGATGAAAGTTGAGATGAAACACTCCTCTTTATTTTCAACATCAGCTCACGCTGCGTGTGACCACTCAACTCAAAATCCCAACAGGAAGCGCCCCAATCGCCCTGCCTCTTTCAGTGACGTCACCACTCCCCTGCTGGGCGTTTCTCTCACACTCCGCCTTCTCTTTTCGTTCGTGACGTCATTTTAACAGTAACCTGGGATCCTCCAGATCGTGTAAGTGTAATGACTGAAAATTACCCCAAGCCAAGGTGCAGCCTAACGGCTATTAAAAAAAATGAACCAAAGTATCAACAAGGTTAAATTTTGATTTAAAGCTTTCGTGACTGCAAGGATTCATCTTCCCTGGTTCTTTCGGTAAAGTCACGTAGAATGAGAATAAAATAATACATTGATAAAATAAAATAACACAATAATATTCTCACGACGTTTCGGCCACAACACAAGCGGCCTTCATCAGGTGAAGGGGACGAGACTGTCTGGAGGACAGCGCTGGAGTAAGAAAGCCACGCTGAGATCACGACCTTTAAGCTGTGTGAGAAGAAACAAAGTGCCTTGACAAAGGAATTAGCATATAATTTAGCATTGAAATGGCTGAGTGATTAGCTTGTGACTGGTCACAGAAAAGGCTATGTTAAAGTTAAAGCATACACATCCGCAAAGGCACCCCTTGACAAAGGAATAAGGATAGAATTTAGCATTGAAATAGCTAAGTTAAAGTATATACATCCGCAGAGGCACTCCTTGACAAAGGAATTAGCATAAAATTTAGCATTGAAATAGCTGAGTGATTAGCTTGTAACTGGTCACAGAAATAGCTATGTTAAAGTCAGAGTATATGCATTCACCGAGGCACCTAGTACAAATCAAACAGGATAATTTAGCATTGAAATAACTAGGCGAATTTACCATTGAAATAACTGAGTGAATTAGCTTGTGACTGGTCACAGAAAAGGCTATGTTGAACTTAAGGCCTACACATCTGAGCTATTCACAGTAACTGGGTATACAATACAATAAATAATGAATACTATATAGTGAACCAATAAAAAATATACTAAAATATAAATTACCTCAATGTTATCAATAAACTCTATATTCTCCAATCAGCTAAGCTACCAACAATAAGTCGTTATATATCACAATGCTATATGGCGAAAAATGGGTGGATTCTTACCCTCAACTTTAGCAACACGGATAGATACGGGTCCCGTTCTGTGTTGCTAAAGTTGAGGGTAAGAATCCACCCATTTTTCGCCATATAGCGTTGTGATATATAACGACTTATTGTTGGTAGCTTAGCTGATTGGAGAATATAGAGTTTATTGATAACATTGAGGTAATTTATATATTCTAGTATTTTTTTTATTGGTTCACTATATAGTATTCATTATATATTGTATTGTATACCCAGTTACTGTGAATAGCTCAGATGTGTAGGCCTTAACTTCAACATAGCCTTTTCTGTGACCAGTCACAAGCAAATTCACTCAGTTATTTCAATGCTAAATTCGCCTAGTTATTTCAATGCTAAATTCTCCTGTTTGATTTGTACTAGGTGCCTCGGTGAATGTATATGCTCTGACTTTAACATAGCTATTTCTGTGACCAGTTACAAGCTAATCACTCAGCTATTTCAATGCTAAATTCTATGCTAATTCCTTTGTCAAGGAGTGCCTCTGCGGATGTGTATACTTTAACTTAGCTATTTCAATGCTAAATTCTATGCTAATTCCTTTGTCAAGGGGTGCCTTTGCGGATGTGTATGCTTTAACTTTAACATAGCCTTTTCTGTGACCAGTCACAAGCTAATCACTCAGCCATTTCAATGCTAAATTATATGCTAATTCCTTTGTCAAGGCGCTTTGTTTCTTCTCACACAGCTTAAAGGTCGTGATCTCAGCGTGGCTTTCTCACTCCAGCGCTGTCCTCCAGACAGTCTCGTTCCCTTCACCTGATGAAGGCCGCTTGTGTTGTGGCCGAAACGTCGTGAGAATATTATTGTGTTATTTAGTTTTATCAATTTATTATTTTATTCTCATTCTACGTGACTTTACCGAAATAAACAAAGAAGATATCAACAAGGTCTCAACAGGGATTGGTCAGGAGGCAGGCTTTTGAAGTGATTGTAGGGAAAGTTTTTAATGAGAATAGGCAGGAAACAAAGCAGAACCCAGAGGCGACGGTTTGGCTCCATTAGAGGGAAAGTTCAGGGATTTGCCGAGAGAAATAGGATGAGGGAACATTTGAGAAAGGGGGCTGAGGGATATATAAGGGGAAAGCACGAGGAGTAGGGTCGTTCGGAGGAAGACACAAGCTGGAAGACACCAAAGAAGCCAAGGGTCCCTTATTGTGTAATTCCGTAATAGGGTTCCTTATGATGTCAACTCAATAAAAGTGGCTCTTCTTATTCCTAGTCGTCGGAGTCATTCAGTAAGTATTACCACTACATATGTATGTATAACTTATTTTGCACCATATGTAGCCTACCGTGCTAATAGACGTGTTGATGGACAACTAACCACAAAAAGCAGTTCTAAAGAAATCAGTTTTAATCTATATTTGAAAGTGCATAGCTCCAGTGGCTTCCTAATATTTGAACGAAGGGCGTTTCAGATGACCACAGAAGCACATCTGAAAGCACACAATGCAGTGACCATCTTTGTTCGATCACTCACCAAAAGCCTCTTCGAGGATGACTGGAGTTCGAGTGATTAATTAGGTTCCTTGACAAGCTCCGAAAGGTATTGTTAATTTATGGCAAGCACTTTGTGTATAATGAGTGTGACCTTATTTATCATTTCGGCAACAGGAAGCCAATGCAGCTCGGCGTGCACTAGATGGACATGGTCGGATCTTATAGTACCCATCACAACACGTTCGAATGAATTCTGATTTTGAGCTCTAAATCGCCCTACACACTTTCGCCACGGATGACACATTATCCAACCAATCGCAAGGAGTGGCTGCTTCCGCCAATATTTGATGCAGAATATGTACTGTGTGCGTCAGTTCGTATGCACAGTCGCTGCTTCTCGCAGTGCTGCAGGCCGACGCTGCTCGGCCTGAGCCGACGCTGCCCGGCCCACACAGTCGCTGCTCCCTGCAACACTGCTCAGCGAGGCTGCTTGGCCTGCACAGCCACCGCTCCTGCAGCACCTGAGTGGTGGCCATTCCCGGCGGCACCGTGGGCTGGCGCTGCACAACCTGGATGGGGGCTGCTCCCTGCACCACCACTCGCTGAACTGGCCCAAGCACTTGCTGAGCCACCGTGGCCACCAGCTGAACCACTGTGGGTGCTCGTTGGCCGCAGTGGGCCCATGCTGGGTGAGCAGGCCGGCTGGAGCCAGTCGGGGAGTTCACGGCCGGTGGAGGCAGCCTCTATGCGGACCTTCAGGGCTGCGATAGAAGTCGATGGGTGGAGGGAAGGGGAGGTGCTCCAGGTGCTGCCCGCTGCGCTGGGTGGCGATTTCTGGTTTAGTGTGGAGTGGGGGTGCTCTTGGGCCTGCGGGTTGCCGTGCCAAATAGTGTTGTAAAGAGGGCCTGAAGACATCTGCCCCAGCAAGGTGCTGCTACTATGCTCTCACCCTCTCCTCCTCAGACACGGCCACAATGGAGATAAAGGAGGTTCTGCCGGTTTTGAGTTCTGGCAGGATGGGGGTGTCGGGCGGACTCAGGGTCATCCAGGCATGCGCTGGGGAGCTGTGTCACCAGGACAGGCATACCGTTTCAACCACACGCGGGTGGACTAAATGCATAACAATTTTGTGAAGGCAATGCACCTGGTTGTGTTGGTAGGTTGTGCATGGGTGTTTTCCTTAATTTGGCACTCAGCGCAGGGGTAATCTAATTTAGTTGGGCTTGCGAAATGCAGTCCATAATCAGCCGTGGTGCCTTTTCCCCTTTTCGAGGGCCTGTGTTTGGCATTGACCAAGGATGCTGAGAGTTGAATCTCATCACTTTTGGGGGGTTGAATTCCATGACCCCTGGCCTTGTAGCCTTGTGCTGTTTGAGCCTTTTTGTACTCATGCTTCAGGGTGAGATACCCCGTGGCAGTCAGGGAGAAGTCTTCCTTCTCTCTTGTGCATGCCCATGGCCCAGGGGCTTATCAATGTCTTGCGTAGGTCCAAGATTGTTGTCTTTAAAACAGTTATTGGACGTCCTATATTATAACAAGCGTTTATAGCTAGAATCTTGGGCTTATGGCGGTTGGGGCTTGCAGTAACCGTGCCTCAGGGTGAGCAATCCCATGGTGGACAGAGAGAGAGGTTTCTTCTCTCTTGTGCATTCCCATAGCACACAGGCTTATTCATTTATTGCGTTGGGCCAAGACTGTTGTCTTAAAAACAATTGGACATCTCCTACCATTGGAGGAAATGTTATAGCCGGGACGTCTGTTTTTTCGCTGGGGGGACGGGGGTGATGAGAACCGTTACACATAGCTACTAAATATTTTGGAAATATAAATAACAGGTTTTGGAAAGATTATTAATAACACGGGTGGCTGGATGTCTAACATCCGGAGATGAACGAACCTGTCGCAAGCGACTACAGATGGTAGCTAATTAAGGATGGGGAGAGAGATATAAAAAGGGAGCATCGCCAAAAGTTGAGGCGCTTGCCTGGGACGAAGACGAGTTGGTGGCTACGCTCGATTAGTACTCGTCGAAGAGATTTGAACTCCCACACATACGAAAATAAAGATCATAACTTCGTCTTCATGAACGTCTCGTCGGAGCATCTTTATACATGTTTATGTACAATTAGATATATATTGTATTCGTGTGTACATCCGTGGATGCAGGCAAGGCCGATGAGTCAGATGCTTTCTATGACCTCCTGTCACAGGTGCTGGCTAAAGTGGCCCCTCGGGATAGAGTCATCTTGTTGAGTGACTTCAATGCCCCAGTTGGTCATGATGCTGGCACCTGGTCTGGAGTGATTGGTAGGTATGGGCCAGATCATCTGTAAGATGCACCTGCCATTATTCCACTTCAGTGGTGGGTGTACACCCAGGACCCCATTCCAACCTAAGGTGGTCTGGTCTCAGCTAGCTGATGGAAGTTGCAAGTGAGAATTTCATCATCGCTTGCGGCTGGGGTTGGCATCGTCCCCCACTCCTCCGGTTGTCGAGGGTAAATGGGCGAGGTTTAGAACTGTGACGCATGCAGCTGCAATGGCTGCTTTTGGTACGCGGTCCAGACCTCCCCAGAGCCCTGGCCGCAGAGGAGGTGTTCCGGATGGTTGAGAAAAAGCGACAGGCCCACTCTAATCGTCTACAGCATCCCATGTCAGAGAATGAGGAGGCTTACCACAGCCTTCGCTCAGAGGTTCGGAGAGCCGTGAGGTGCTGCAAGGATGGGTGCTGGTCGCGGATTGCTGAGGAGATGGATTCTGCCTCAATGGCCCGCGATCACAAATCCCTATTTAACGCCATCAAAAAAGTAACTTGCAGCGCCACACCTATTACCATCATTAGGGGAAAAACGGTGATCCAATCTCCGACCCCCAGGAACAGGTTTGCAGTTTTGCTGAGCATTTCTGTGAGGTCCTGGGGGAGGGGAAATCCTTCAGCCTGGAAAACATCATGGTACAAAGTGGGGATGATCCTGCTGAGGTTGCGGTGCCTCAAATATTGGAGGAGGAGGTCACCCCCTGTGAGTAGCTGGCTGAGTGGCATCCGTTGAGGAAGTACTGAAGGCGATCCAGAGTCTGAGACCAGGAAAGGTGAAATGCTGAGGGAGGATGGCATTTGTGCGCAGACTGCCCTACATGACATCATAACAAAAGTCTGGGCCACTGGACGGGTTCCGCAGGATTGGAAGAATGCCCTGGTGGTCCCCCTCTTGAAGAAGGGGGACCGCACAGACTGAAACAACTACAGGGGCATCTCACTCCTCAGTGTGCCGGGAAAGGTCCTGGCAAGGATTATTCAACATCGCCTTGCAGGCACGCTGAGGAGAGGCTTGCGGAGCCCCAATGCGGTTTCAAGAAAGGGCGGTTGTGCACAGATACCACATTTTCTGTCGCTCTGCTACAGCAGAGGTGTAGCGAATTCCAGCAAAACCTACATCTCTGCTTTATTGACCTGGTCAAGGCCTATGATACCATAAGTAGGCCTAGACTCTGGGTTGTTCTTCGTGCTTTTGGAGTACCTGACCCTCTGCTCACGATCATTAAGGACCTTCATAGTGGTGAGTGGGCCCGGGTAAAACTACGTGGCAGGGAGTCAGAGCCATTCCCTGTATACCATGGGGTGTGACAGGGATGTCCTCTGGCTCCCACATTATTTAACATCTATTTTGACCACGTAGTTCATGAAGCTTTCAATAGCTGTACCGGGGGAATCTCCATATGGTACAGATATAATGGGAGGCTGATCGATGCCCGGGTGCGGTCAAGGGATGGCTCCCTATTGCTCAACCACGTTATGTATGCCGATGATTTGGTAATAGCTGCTCATTCAGAGGAGCAGTTGGAGACGCTGCTGCTGAGACTGGAGCGTGCTACTAAGAGGTGGGGCCTTAGCATCAGCCCCACCAAAACGAAGCATCTGCCTGGGTATTTTGTACCATCGGGCACTGCACCCCCACAACTCCCAATCGGTGATGGGGCAGTTATGGATAGTTGACAGTTTTCCATACCTGGACAGTGTGCCCATGACAGACTCCGGTTTGACAGCAGAGGTCTCACTCCGAACCAGCCGAGCGGCATTATCTTTTCATTGGTTGCGTAACGCTGTGTGGAAGCTACCTGGTCTGTCGCTCTGCACGAAGCTTCAGGTCTTCTCGGCCACAGTCATTCCCTCCCTTCTCTACGCTTGTGAAACGTGATTAGAAACATTTAGGCTGGCCTGCCTATGATCAATCTTGGGTTTAACCAGGCTGAATTGTGAGAGGAGCTCACAAATCCTTGAAAGATCTGGACAAAGTCCCATCAGTAAGCACCTCTGGCAGGCAAGGCTGCGTTGGCTGGGCCATGTAGCCCGCATACCCAATCACCGCATGCCCAAACAGCTTTTGTTCAGCCGGATCGATAGGGCTAAACGGGCGCGGCACGGGCTAGAGAAGAGATGGAGTGACGTGGTACAGGAGGATGTGGAGCTGAGTGGACTTGCCGATGACTCGTATCAGCGGTGTCAAGATCGGCCTCTGTGGAGGAGGCTCGTGAAGGACGCTACTGGGCAGTTGAATCCAGCTCACTACTTAGCTCACTACTTAGTGAACTATTTGTCTTTTGTCAACGTGACACTTTTTTTCCACTGATTGGCGTGTCGGGTGGTGGAGGGTTATGACACATTTATAAATTTCGATTTAAAGCTTTCGTGACTGCAATGATCCATCTTCTTTGGTTCTTTCGGTAAAGTCACGTAGAATGAGAATAAAATAATAAATTGATAAAATAACACAATAATATTCTCACGACGTTTCGGCAACAACACAAGCGGCCTTCATCAGGTGAAGGAACGAGACTGTCTGGTAGGATAGCGCTGGAGTGAAAAAGCCACGTTCAGATCACGACCTTTAAGCTGTGTGAGAGGAAACAAAGCGCCTTGACAAAGGAATTAGCATATAATTTAGCATTGAAATGGCTGAGTGATTAGCTTGTGACTGGTCACAGAAATAGCTATGTTTAAAGTTAAAGCATACACAACCGCAGAGGCACCCCTTGACAAAGGAATTAGCATAGAATTTAGCATTGAAATAGCTAAGTTAAAGCATACACATCTGCAGAGGCACCCCTTGACAAAGGAATTAGCATAGAATTTAGCATTGAAATAGCTGAGTGATTAGCTTGTAACTGGTCACAGAAATAGCTATGTTAAAGTCAGAGCATACACATTCACTGAGGCACTTAGTACAAATCAAACAGGAGAATTTAGCATTGAAATAACTAGGTGAATTTAGCATTGAAATAACTGAGTGATTAGCTAGTGACTGGTCACATAAATGGCTATGTTGAAGTCAAGGCCTACACATCTGAGCTATTCACAGTACTATATAGTGAACCAAAAAAATATATACATAAATTACCTTAATGTTATCAATAAACTCTATATTTTCCAATCAGCTAAGCTACCAACAATAAGTCGTTATATATCACAATGCTATATGGCGAAAAAATGGGTGGATTCTTACCCTCAACTTTAGCAACACGGATAGCTACGGGCCCCGTTCAGACGGACGAGTTCATCCATGGTCGGAACAGAGGAGGGGGAGAGAGACAGCTGCGAGGCGCTATTATACTCCATGTTGTAAACCATACCATTAACCGTGGTGTGAGAGGTATTAAGAGTCAATGCTGGCGAAAGAGCTGCGGTCTGAAGGTCATCGTAAAATACAATTAATTAAGAACAGAAATGGTTTAAAATATCTTTCCAATGGTTACTAAGCCAGAATTCATCTTCTCGGTTGAAATTGCCTCTGTGCTTGTATATGTGAATGGCCTCATGAACGAATCTTTCATGGTAGCCGGTTGGTTTGCAAAGAACCTCCGTCTTGGAGAAGTCAATGTCATGTGAGCCCACTGAATTATAACAGTGATCTGCCACGGCAGTGGAGTTCATTCTACCGTGTTTTAAGTCTGCTTTATGTTCGCGGATGCGGTCCGAGATATGTCGTTTGGTTTCTCCAATGTAACTACTACCACAGAGGCACTTTACTTTGTAAACGCCCGGGTACTGTATGTCTGGAACAGCATCTTTTACAGATGGAACTAAATCACGGATTTTATGTACTGTGTTGAATCTGACCTGGATCTTGTGTTTATTCAGGATTTTGGAGATATTTTTAGTGACCCCTGCAATGTAGGGTAAGGTGATGGTTTTGAGTGGCTCCACAAGAGGATCCTTCTTCATGACTGGAGTGATGGCTTTGCGGATTGTGTAGTCGGAGTAACCATTAGCCCTGAGAGCCTGGTGTACGTGCTTGAGTTCACTGGTAATGTGTTCCTGGTCGGAAATGCATTGGGCTCTATGGTATAGAGTCTTGATGAGGGAGTTCTTCTGGGATGGATGGTGGTGGGAATCCGGTTTCAAGTAAGCATCTGTATGGGTAGCTTTCCTGTAGACAGAGTGGCTCATTGAACCATCATGTGTCCTTTTAATTAAGCCATCCAAAAAGAGTAGTTTGCCATCATTTTCGACCTCCATGGTAAATCTGATGGCTGGGTGTATGGAATTGATGTGGTCGCGGAATTGGTCTAGAGCAGGCTGGCCAAGTGGTCAGATGACAAAGGTGTCATCAACGTACCTCTTCCATAAGGTCGGGCGTAGAGTGGCAGTCTGGATGGCGTCAGTTTCAAATGTTTCCATGAATACGTTGGCTACAACCGGAGATAGGGGGGAGCCCATTGGGGTGCCCTCAGTTTGTTTGTAAAAAGTTCCATTCCAGGTGAAGTAGGTGTTGGTTAAGCAATGTCTCACCAGGGGGGGTACATCAGTATGCAGTCCTTGATGAACCAGGTCTTCAATGATAGCGATGGTGTCAGGTACCGGGACTTTGGTGAACAAGGACACCACATCAAAACTGACAAGCAGGTCGTCTGGGGACAGGGAAATGCCTTTGATTGTCGATACCAGGTGAGTAGAATTTAGTACCGCAGAGGTGGTTTTTCCAGTGAAAGGTCGCAGTATATCAGCAAGCAAACGTGCCAGTTTGTAGGTGGGGGAGTTGATAGTAGAGACGATGGGACGAAGGGGTGTATCTTCTTTGTGTATTTTTGGAAGGCCATATATATCTTGGTGGTCTGGCAGCAGAGGGTTTCAACGAGAACTGTTTGATCTAATCAATTAATGCGGTTGTAACCAACGTATTCATGGAAAAATTTGAAACTGACGCCATCCAGACTGCCACTCTACGCCCGACCTTATGGAAGAGGTACGTTGATGACACCTTTGTCATCTGGCCACATGGCCAGCTTGCTCTAGACCAATTCCGCGACCACATCAATTCCATACACCCAGCCATCAGATTTACCATGGAGGTCGAAAAAGATGGCAAACTACCCTTTTTGGATGTCTTAATTAAAAGGTGACATGATGGTTCAATGAGCCACTCTGTCTACAGGAAAGCTACCCATACAGATGCTTACTTGAAACTGGATTCCCACCACCATCCATCCCAGAAGAACTCCCTCATCAAGACTCTATACCATAGAGCCCAATGCATTTCCGACCAGGAACACATTACCAGTGAACTCAAGCACGTACACCAGGCTCTCAGGGCTAATGGTTACTCCGACTACACAATCCGCAAAGCCATCACTCCAGTCATGAAGAAGGATCCTCTTGTGGAGCCACTCAAAACCATCACCTTACCCTACATTGCAGGGGTCACTAAAAAGATCTCCAAAATCCTGAATAAACACAAGATCCAGGTCAGATTCAACACAGTACATAAAATCCGTGATTTAGTTCCATCTGTAAAAGATGCTGTTCCAGACATACAGTACCCGGGCGTTTACAAAGTAAAGTGCCTCTGTGGTAGTAGTTACATTGGAGAAACCAAACGACATATCTCGGACCGCATCCGCGAACATAAAGCAGACTTGAAACACGGTAGAATGAACTCCACTGCCGTGGCAGATCACTGTTATAATTCAGTGGGCTCACATGACATTGACTTCTCCAAGACGGAGGTTCTTTGCAAACCAACCGGCTACCATGAGAGATTCGTTCATGAGGCCATTCACATATACAAGCACAGAGACAATTTCAACCGAGAAGATGGATTCTGGCTTAGTAACCATTGGAAAGATGTTTTAAACCATTTCTGTTCTTAATTAATTGCATTTTACGATGACCTTCAGACCGCAGCTCTTTCGCCAGCATTGACTCTTAATACCTCTCACACCACGGTTAATGGTATGGTTTACAACATGGAGTATAATAGCGCCTCGCAGCTGTCTCTCTCCCCCTCCTCTGTTCCGACCATGGATGAACTTGTCGTCTGAACGGGGCCCGTAGCTATCCGTGTTGCTAAAGTTGAGGGTAAGAATCCACCCATTTTTTCGCCATATAGCATTGTGATATATAACGACTTATTGTTGGTAGCTTAGCTGATTGGAGAATATAGAGTTTATTGATAACATTAAGGTAATTTATATTTTAGTTTTTTTTTATTGGTTCACTATATAGTACTGTGAATAGCTCAGATGTGTAGGCCTTGACTTCAACATAGCCATTTCTTTGACCAGTCACTAGCTAATCACTCAGTTATTTCAATGCTAAATTCACCTAGTTATTTCAATGCTAAATTCTCCTGTTTGATTTGTACTAAGTGCCTCAGTGAATGTGTATGCTCTGACTTTAACATAGCTATTTCTGTGACCAGTTACAAGCTAATCACTCAGCTATTTCAATGCTAAATTCTATGCTAATTCCTTTGTCAAGGGGTGCCTCTGCGGATGTGTATGCTTTAACTTAGCTATTTCAATGCTAAATTCTATGCTAATTCCTTTGTCAAGGTGTGCCTCTGCGGATGTGTATGCTCTAACTTTTAACATAGCCATTTCTGTGACCAGTCACAAGCTAATCACTCAGCCTTTTCAATGCTAAATTATATGCTAATTCCTTTGTCAAGGCGCTTTGTTTCCTCTCACACAGCTTAAAGGTCGTGATCTGAACGTGGCTTTTTCACTCCAGCGCTGTCCTACCAGACAGTCTCGTCCCATCACCTGATGAAGGCCGCTTGTGTTGTGGCCGAAACGTCGTGAGAATATTATTGTGTTATTTTATTTTATCAATTTATTATTTTATTCTCATTCTACGTGACATTTATAAATAACGCGATCTAACCCAAAAACGTGTATTATGAAATCGATGTGTGTTAGTCGATGTATGTGTGTAAGTCCATGTGTGTGTGTGAGTCGCTGTGTCTTTGTAAGTCGATATGTGCGTGTGTAAGTCGCTGTGCCTGAGTGTAAGTCTGTGTGCGAGTCCATTAGTACGTGTGTGTGTGTGATTTGATATGTGTGTCAGTCGATGTGTGTGTGTTCGTCAATGTGTGTGCGTGGTGTGTGTGTGTAGACAACTAACATTTTGAAATTAAGTTAGCACATTGTTTATATATACGTGTTTGTCTTAGTCCATGTGTGTGTGTGTGAGTCGATGTGTGTGTGTGTGTCTAAAGTCGATGCCTGTGTGTGTGAGTCCATGTGTGCGTGTGTAAGTCGATGTGTTTATATTTGTGTGGGTCCATGTCTGTGTGTGTGTAAGTCGATGTGTGTGTGTCTTTATCGCCCAGGCAATGCCGGGAACTTCCCGCTAGTATTATTAATCGGAAGTTTGTATCACGTTTACAGGTAATTTATAGGTAAGTTAGCACTCAGAAAGCAGCCAACCAGCCTGTGTGATGGTGCTAAGTATAAAATGATGTTAATGAGTCCCATTTGGTTGCAGTGCATGACGTCTTATTAGTATTATTATATAAGATGAATCTAAAGGTTAGAGAGATAGAGTGGACAGGAGTTTATACCATGGGGCTTGATAAGAATTACATTTTTTTCCCGGTTAAATATTTGTAAATTGGCATATGATTAACTACATGTTAGAAGCAATTGAGTAATCTACGAATGTTGAACTTCTTTCGCAACGTACATAGCCAACCGCGTAAAGAAATGAGTTTTCAATCTTGATTAAAAAAAACATAGAAATAAAGAGACCTGTTTCCTTTAAACTGAAAATTTAAAATGCTACTGGAATGTTGCATTATGGCTGGAACACTGCATTCTGTGTAGTTAGTGGTGGAGTATATGTGGAAAGGTGTGGACAGTGTGTGATGATGTGTACATCAAGTAACAGTGTGAGTCTGATGGTTTTAATTGACAGATATGGGTAGTTTATCATCTTGGATAGATAGTATGATGTCCTGAATGGAGAGGGCTGTTTGCTGTTATTAGTTAATTGTGGTGCTGGATAAACATTGTGAACAAATTTAATGATGGCATTAATTTACTATCTGGAAAACGTGGCAATGCTAAGACATTCATTGATGTGTCTTCCAAAGAAGTCAAGTTCGGAGCCTGTATAGGATTTGTTGTGACAAATGCCCTAAAAAGAGGTTTGCATAGCTAGGTTACATGCATGTGCCCATGTGCCACAACAATAGTTTGGATCCTTTCACATCCACTGGAGAGGAAATTAACAAGGGTGAGTCGGCGATTGGCCAACCTAGGCAGTTTCAGTTGACGGGGCTTGTTCACCACTGTGTCAGCACTCCTAAACCATGATTATTGGGAATGATGCTGTGGATGGAACGTATGTCCATTATGAAGATCAACGTTAAGGACCTTGAAATCTATGGTTCTTGAAGAGTCGTGATGTAGGGCATGATTGGTGTCTTGAAATTAGGTCGGAAAGGAAACTATTGTTCCAATCAATACCAACACTTTCAGCACGAACACTTTTGTTGATGACCAGCATTACCCGGGGCCCCTTCACTCCGTCTCCCCTACATGTATCTTTCCTGCCAATCTGGATCTCTGGGTTTTTCTTATAAACCGCTAAACTCTTTTCCCACCTTCCTTGCCAGGTTATTTCTATGGGCGTAGTCTCTTGTCCTTTTCGCGACCCCTACATTTAATCTTAACCGTGTCCCCACACGAACTTTACATGATGTACAAACAGAGAAACTGTATTATCCAAACAGCTAGAAACTTGCTCAGCAAATCAACTGCAAGATAATTTAACCAAGTGGCCTGGGTTGTGTGCTGCTAATTTGGTAGGAAATAAGTGGTTGGTTGAATTTGAGGTTTTTGGCAGGCTCCGGTAGGATGGCAGCCTGCCTAATAATGGTTAGCAGTGTGTCTTTGGCTGCCTGTTGATTACTCGCTTTCAGGTTATGGTCAACTTTATGTAAAAATAAATATAACTCATCTGTCTGAATGCTTCATCTCTACAGAGATCTGTCCACCAGATCACCACGGATCCCCATTTATAGGCCAGCTTAATAACGATATTATAATACACCTTGAGAGTTCTGAGCTTAACTTGGTTAGGGGTGAGGTAGAACTTTGGATTGTTTGGTAACGTGACGTTTCTGTACACAGTTACTTATTTGAACACTAACATAAATAAATGAATCCGTAGACTGTGGCCCGGTTCTTTTTTTATTTCTATCACTATCTTAATCTGTTTACTGTAACTTTCCCTCATCCTATGTCCCTGTGTATCTGGGTGCACATTTCCTGAATCTCTGTATCAGTCGATTGCATGTATGGATAAAGAAACATGGAATTAATTAAGTAATTATTAATTAATGCTTGATGGATGAATGTAATGGTATAAATGAATTAATGCAAGGATAAAATAAATGAATTAATCAATGGATAATCAAATGCATGTCTGTAAGTGTAACACACGTGTATATAGAATGTTCTATTTTATTTCACAATGTTTTAAAGGATTCACAGAATAAGGAAGATTGTTAAATAATTCTCAACCAGCCAACTTTTTGTAGCAGTTGGTTTGAGATGGTGATGTTTGCCAATATTGAATAATAATGGTATTTCCAATCAACTAAACCAGCTTATCTTTTGCCTTGTTAGACAGTTTGCGTGTGGCACATACCTGTCTTGTCAAATATTTAGTTTTTCAGGGAAAACCGAAACTTTTCTCACCACTTCCCTGTAAAAGAAATTTACTTCAGTGAAGATCTCCATTTTCACACTGATCCACAATTTACACACATTGGCAGATGAAGATGAACCATTCTGTCATGAGCTAAACAATCAATATCAATTGATTGCTATACTGCACTTCTATGCTCCCATATCTACACTCCATTACTGACCAGCGTGGTGAAGGCTAAACAACTCCCTACAACCTGCACCGCGTTGGACGGTCTTCATCCAGCATTGGATTGACAAAAGCGACGCACAAGTACAAGACATGAACATTACACAATCCTCTCCATATCTCCCGGTTTAGTAATGCATACGAACACATTCTTTTTTCAATCACTTTAAATGTGTGTATACCGTTAGTACATGTGCTGAACACATGCCACTCCAGCACGTGTCGTGCTACGATTTTTTTTACTTTGAAACTAAACTATTTATAATTTAACAAACAAGGCCCACTGAGCTATATAACTCTTTTTCAGAAGCGAGCTGGCCACAAATGATAACAAAACGGCTTTTCGCGTGGAACTTAAAGCAACTAAATAGTCTAAGCCCATTTTTTTATATGGGGGGTAACGGGAGACCTGCAAAAAATCCTACGTGAAAACGAGGTGATCATGCAAACGCCAAATTTAGAGGTGTCAGGGCTGGGATCAAACCCACAACCTATTGCACACGAGGTGAGGTAGTTAACATCTCACGACTGTAGTGCCCTTTTACCTTTACAATCATCAGCCAATGAAGGTTTCCCCGAGCCGTCACGGTTCTGCAGTGCAACAATCCTCTCAGTACCTGCACACGGGATGATTTCATCGCTCCATCTCCTCTCAGACGATTCGGTTCTTGGTTGCTTCACGAACTTGGGAGTTGTACGGCGCTGCAACACTCCAAGACCCTCGCAGTGCAGAACGCTGCTGCTGTGAAGAGAGGCGTAGAGAAACGACTGCGACCCTCGACCCTTCAATGGCCAAACCGGTTCTGTGGGATTGCGGGTGTGGGCGAGTGCCAATGCGTTGAGTAAACATTTTTAAATATTCTCCAACGACGCTCATGATTATTTTGAGTTGTATATAATTATTTGTTAAACGAGGATCAAAATATTAATTTAGGTTCCTTCCCTTCAACATCCAGCGGTCCACCAGCATTGGTACAAGCAATGCCTGACTCTGCTGATGAGACATTCAATGCAAATACAGGTACGGAGTTTTGCTTGTGGTAAATCAGAGCTACTGATATAATAAACTCTCAGAAGATTGACGCGAATAATTATTGTGTGCAGTTCATCTTTAGACAATGGGCGATTTCAAAGTAGCTGATTCACAACTCTCATCCCACCCTCACGTCCTCCACTGTTGCATCGTTGTACTGACATATTCCGTTGTTGACGGGGTTTGTTCACCCCACGTGTTGAAGAAATGTGTCAGCACTCCTCAACCATGATTTTTGGGAAGCATGCATGGAACGTATGTGAATTATGAAGATCAACGTTAAGGACTTGGGAATATATGGTTCTTGAAGAGCCGTGAGGTAGGGCATGGTTGGTTTCTTGAAATTTAGGTCGGTAAGGAAACTATTGTTTCAATCAATACCAACACTTACGGCACGAACACTTTTGTTGATGACAAGCCTTACCCTGAGCCCCTTCGCTTCGTTTCCTCTCCATTTATCTCTCATGCCAATCTGTATCTGTGGGCTTTTCTTGTAAACCGCTAACCCCTTGTCCCACCTTCCTTGCCAGGTTATTACTGTGGGAGTGGTCTCTTGTCCGTTTCGCGACCCCCACATTCAATCCTAACCGTGTCCCCACACGAACTTTACATGATATACAAACAGATAAACTGTATTAGCCAATCAGCTCGAAACTTGCCCAGCAAATCCACTAAAGGATTCTTTTACCGAGTGGCCTGGGCTGTTTGCTGTATTTTGGTAGGAAATAAATGGTTGGTTGAATTTGAGGTTTTTGGCAGGTTCCAGTTGGATGGCAGCCTGCCTAATAATGGTTAGCAGTGTGTCTCTGGCTGCCTGTTGATTACTCGCTTTCAGGTTATGGTCAACTTTCTGTAAAAATAAATATAACTCATTTGTCTGAATGCTTCATCTCTACAGAGATCTGTCCACCAGATCACCACGGATCCCCATTTATAGGCCAGCTTAATAATGATATTATAATACACCTTGAGAGTTCTGAGCATAACTTGGTTAGGGGTGAGGTAGAACTTTGGATTGTTTGGTAACGTTACGTTTCTGTACACAGTTACTTATTTGAACACTAACAGAAATAAATGAATCCATAGACTGTGGCCCGGTTCTTTTTTTATTTCTATCACTATCTTAATCTGTTTACTGTAACTTTCCCTCATCCTATGTCCCTGTGTATCTGGGTGCACATTTCCTGAATCTCTGTATCAGTCGATTGCATGTATGGATAACGAAACATGGAATGAATTAAGTAATTATTAATTAATGCTTGATGGATGAATGTAATGGTATAAATGAATTAATGCAAGGATAAAATAAATGAATTAATCAATGGATAATCAAATGCATGTCTGTAAGTGTAACACACGTGTATATAGAATGTTCTATTTTATTTCACAATGTTTTTAAAGGATTCACAGAATAAGGAAGATTGTTAAATTATTCTCAACCAGCCAACTTTTTGTAGCAGTTGGTTTGAGATGGTGATGTTTGCCAATATTGAATAATAATGGTATTTACAATCAACTAAACCAGCTTATCTTTTGCCTTGTTAGACAGTTTGCGTGTGGCACATACCTGTCTTGTCAAATATTTTGTTTTTCAGGGAAAACCGAAACTTTTCTCACCACTTCCCTGTAAAAGAAATTTACTTCAGTGAAGATCTCTATTTTCACACTGATCCACAATTTACACACATTGGCAGATGAAGATGAACCATTGTGTCATGAGCTAAACAATCAATATCCATTGATTGCTATACTGCACTTCTATGCTCCCATATCTACACTCCATTACTGACCAGCGTGGTGAAGGCTAAACAACTCCCTACAACCTGCACGGCGTTGGACGGTCTTCATCCAGCATTGGATTGACAAAAGCGACGCACAAGTACAAGACATGAACATTACACAATCCTCTCCATATCTCCCGGTTTAGTAATGCATACGAACACATTATTTTTTCAATCACTTTAAATGTGTGTATACCGTTAGTACATGTGCTGAACACATGCCACTCCAGCACGTGTCGTGCTACGATTTTTTTTACTTTGAAACTAAACTATTTATAATTTAACAAGCAAGGCCCACTGAGCTATATAACTCTTTTTTCAGAAGCGACCTGGCCACAAATGATAACAAAATGGCTTTTCTCCGTGGAACTTATAGCAACTAAATAGTCTAAGCCCATTTTTTTAATATGGGGGGTAACGGGAGACCTGGAAAAAATCCTACGTGAAAACGAGGTGATCATGCAAACGCCAAATTTAGAGGTGTCAGGGCTGGGATCAAACCCACAACCTATTGCACACAAGGTGAGGTAGTTAACATCTCACGACTGTAGTGCCCCTTTACCTTTACAATCATCAGCCATGAGCGATACACTGCTGGATGAAGGCTTCCCCGAGCCGTCACGGTTCTGCAGTGCAACAATCCTCTCAGTACCTGCACACGGGATGATTTCATCGCTCAATCTCCTCTCAGACGATTCGGTTCTTGGTTGCTTCACGAACTTGGGAGTTGTACGGCGCTGCAACACTCCAAGACCCTCGCAGTGCAGAACGCTGCTGCTTTGAAGAGAGACGTAGAGAAACGACTGCGACCCTCGACCCTTCAATGGCCAAACCGGTTCTGTGGGATTGCGGGTGTGGGCGAGTGCCAATGCGTTGAGTAAACATTTTTAAATATTCTCCAACGACGCTCATGATTATTTTGAGTTGTATATAATTATTTGTTAAACGAGGATCAAAATATTAATTTAGGTTCCTTCCCTTCAACATCCAGCGGTCCACCAGCATTGGTACAAGCAAAGCCTGACTCTGCTGATGAGACATTCAATGCAAATACAGGTACGGAGTTTTGCTTGTGGTAAATCAGAGCTACTGAAATAATTTACTCTCAGAAGGTTGACGCGAATAATTATTGTGTTCGGTTCATCTTTAGACAATGGGCGATTTCAAAGTAGCTGATTCACAACTCTCATCCCACCCTCACGTACTCCACTGTTGCATCGTTGTACTGACATTCCGTTGTTGACGGGGTTTGTTCACCCCACGTGTTGAAGAAATGTGTCAGCACTCCTCAACCATGATTTTTGGGAATGATGGTGTGCATGGAACGTGTGTCCATTATGAAGATCAACGTTAAGAACCTGGGAAGGTAGGGCATGGTTGGTTTCTTGAAATTAGGTCGGTAAGGAAATTATTGTTCCAATATAGACCAACACTTATGGCATGAACACTTTTGTTGATGACCAGCCTTACCCGGCGCCCCTTCGCTTCGTCTCCCCTACATTTATCTCTCCTGCCAATCTGTATCTGTGGGCTTTTCTTGTAAACCGTTAACCCCTTGTCCCGCCTTCCTTGCAAGGTTATTTCAATGGGCATAGTCTCTTGTCCTTTTCGCGACCCCCACATTCAATCCTAACCGTGTCCCCACACGAACTTTACATGAGGTACAAACAGAGAAACTGTATTATCCAAGCACCTCGAAACTTGCTCAGCAAAAATCAACTACAGGATAGTTTTATCGAGTGGCCTGGGCTGTTTGCCGTTATTTTGGTAGGAAATAAGTGGTTGGTTGAATTTGAGGTTTTTGGCAGGCTCCGGTAGGATGACAGCCTGCCTAATAATGGTTAGCAGCGTGTCTTTCGCTGCCTGTTGATGACTCGCTTTCAGGTTATGGTCAACTTTCTGTACAAATAAATACGACTCATCTGTCAGAATGCTTCATCTCTACAGAGATCTGTCCACCAGGTCACCACCGATCCACATTAATATGACAGCCTAATAACGATATTATAATGCACCTTGAGAGTTATGAGCTTAACTTGGTTAGGGGAGAGGTAGAACTTTGGATTATTTGGTAAAGTGGTGTTTCTGTACACAGTGAGTTATTTGAGCACTAACAGAAATAAATGATTCCATAGACTGTGTCCCGGTTCTTTTTTGTTTATTTCTTTCACTATCTTAATCTGTTTACTGTAACTTTCCCTCTTCCTATGTCCCTGTGTATCTGGGTGCACATTTCCTGAATCTCTGTATCAGTCGATTGCATGTATGGATAAAAAACATGGAATTAATAGAAATAATTATGAATTAATGTATGTGTAGTGACATAGGATGGGTCACTACAGTGTGTAGTGCTGGTTACTGACAGAGAGAGGAAATGTGGGCGTAATAGCCGACCTGCCAGCAGAGCAGGGTGTAGCACCCATTCTGCCAGCAGAGCATGCAATGCCACAGAGTGGGTCACTAGGGTGCGTGGCGCTGGCTGCTGGCAGAGGGTGGCATATGAGGACATGACACCCTGGCTGGCTGGCGGAGCACGTGATCGTCCGGAATACAGGATTGTATGGCAAAGGTGACCGAGGGGAGACGTGAGGTATAGCCCAGAACCTTCTGCTGGGTTTCAGAAGGGTGTGTGGCTGAGGGCAGAGCCAGGCCACGCCGGGGGGCACAAAAGGGAAGTCCCGAGGCTGGATAAGGGCTGTCTGTCGGTGGAATGGAACACAACGTGCTACGTCTTCATCTTCATCTCCGGCGCCGTGGGTCAGACAGTGTGCCAGCTGCTCTGACCCGTTTATAGTTATTTTGTGTATCAGTGTTAAAAGTGTAGAATAAAACGTGTGTTGCCTCCTACTATTAGTGTCTCAGAAGTGACTCACTACATTTGGTGCCAATAGTGTTAATGATATATGATAAAATTGGGAAAATTATACTTAGAATGTTGATGTTTATACGGAGAAAGACACTCACCGTGGTGTCTTCAGACGAGGAAGACAGCGGGGAGGTTATTCCCCAGACAGCTCCGGGACCTGGGACCCCGGAGAATAATCCCGAGGAGGCGCTCCTGGTAGAGCATCGGGAGGAAGACGGCGACTCCGCACTGCAGTCGTCAGGAGGAGGACGCCGTATATGAAATACGTGGCAGCGCTGGTGGCGGAGCTGGACGTGGAGGAGCCGGAGGAAGACGTGGTGGTTCGAGAGAGGCTTGTGGACAGCCCCGCTGCCGCCATTAACCAAGCGCGGGAAACGGCGGAGCCCCAGCCAACTCGGACGGCCGCCATTTTGTCGACTGGGTAGGAAATGGCTCCCACCACATACGACTCGCCGCCGAATTCGCGTGCAGAGATGCACACCCTCAAGAAGCGGTTGTCATTTGTATTGGAGTTTGAAGCCGTGGGGGGCGATTGGGCTGCCTTTCAAAGCTGGTTTGCTGCAACGTGTGAGCTCACGGGATAGATTAATGTTGAGGCGCTGTGAGTGCTGCCTACGACTTTGGATGATGATGCCTTGGCGGCATTTTATGCGATTACCCAATGGACAGGACGACACTGTCACAGGCGTATGCCCATCTGACAGCTATCTTTGATCCGCTGTCCAATGTTTGACAAAAATTTATAACGCAAAGACGAGGGGAGGCCAAGACACCTCTCGCCTTCCGGAACACGCTGATGTCGCTGGCCCAAGCCGCATACCCCAAGATGGAGCAAGCGGGGTTGAACTTCCTGGTGTTGGAGAGGTTGTTGGAGTTGGAGTGGGAAATTAACGTTTTTCTGCCCGCCACGGAAGAGGACGACCTGACTTCGATTAAGGTAGCTCGATGCATACAGGCACATTGTAAAATGCGACGGCGAGTCGGGGTGCATCATAAAATGGCCTCCACAGTAATTTCAGGCATCTTCATCGCAGACCATGTCAGGTTCACACGTCTCTGCTCCTTGTCGGGTCACGGCGCGTGATAGTCGGGTTTTAGAGGGTGGCAGATGGCCGCGGCGTCCGGGGCAGTGGACCACGTTGGCGCATCGTGTCGTGGCGGCGGGAATGTCTGTGGTTGTGGGGACCGTGCAGGCTGTTGAGGTGTGGGTGCTCATTGATACGGAAGCATCCCCCACCATCATTTTGGAGTTTATTTATAGGTCCTTGCCACCAAAATTGGGTTGTCTTAGTCCAGTGGGTCGTCCATGTGTTGCCGCTAATGGCGAAATCATTGTGGGCCAATCATCGACAGTACGGTTTGGTGATATTGAAATGACGGGCCCAGTGTTGGTTTCGAAGTCACTAGTGGTGCCTTGTTTGTTGGGAACTGTTTTTTTTAAGAAGATGCCCCTCAAGATTTTGATTGACCAGGGGTGTGTTGAGCTGCCATCGGTGCGTCGATTGGCATTGTTGTCTTCCCCAACTCAGTTGCGTATAGCTAACGCTATGGTTTAGACCCTGGTAAGCGAAACTGTTCTAGTTACCCCGGGTGCACAGATGCTTGTGCCCTTGTGACTGCGGAAACAGCTCGATCAGGAAGTTACTGAGGTGGGGGTTATTTTAACCCCTTCGAACAGAGCGGTTCGTGGTTTCACTTTGGTGGGGGCCCAGACGATAGTGAGGGGGGATCAGGAGCCCTTCCTCCAGGTGATGAATGCTGGATTGAGTCCCGTGGTTATACAGGTGGGTACGGTTTTGGCCCACGCAACGGCCATGTGTTGTCGAGATACCAGTGACGTGACTGCTCAGGTTGTGGCTTCAGTGGAATGGGGAGCGGTGTCGGATGAATCATGGATGGATGCGTTCTGTTCGGAAAATCTGGATTTGTCATGGTAACAGAGGGTCAGGTTTCGTGTACTGTTCCGGGAATTCTCTGATCTGTTTAGTAAGAATAAATTTGATATTGGCCGCACGTCCCTGATGCATCATCATATTGATATGGGTAGCGCTGCTCCCATATGTCAGAATTCATTTTGGTTTAGTCCTAAAGAGAAGGACCATGTGTGGAATTCGGTCGACGAGATGTTGGCGGCTGATATAATTTCCCCTTCCACCTCTCCGTGGGGAGCGAACATTGTCCTGGTTAAAAAGGAGAGGAGTTTTAGATTGGGTGTGAATTTTTGGAAATATAACAAGTTCTCTGTGGCAGATGCGTACCCACTTCCACGGATGGACGATTCATTAGATGCACTGTCGGGTGCGCGATTTTTCTCCAGAGTTTTGGCAGTTGCCTATGGATGAAAGTTGCAAGCAAAAAACAGCATTCTGCAAACCGCAGGGGTTGTTTCAATTTAACTGACTTCTGATGGGACTTCACTCGGCTCCAGCCACGTTCCAGTGACTTATGGATTTAGTGCTATCGGGACTCCAATGGGATTAGTGTTTGATTTATTTGGATGACGTAATCGTCTTTGGATGCACGTTTCAGGAACTTGTTATATTTGTTGGGTCTTGTAAAATTAGTAAAAATAGTGAAAGTTAAATGTAAACGAAACATATCCGAAATTATGTTAATGTATGTAATTATGCACGTAATTTATGCGAATTAGGGAGGTGTAATTCTATTGAGTTATGCAAGTGTATGTACTTATGCTAATGTATGCAATTATGATAATTCGGCTCTGCTTCGTTGTCTATGGTTGTATTATCAAACGGGATAATACAATGATTGTCACTTTAACATTTACTGATTATGTTTTAGTGTGTTTATTTTAGGTCTCCAAATTAAAATCTCACCGCAGGATACAGTTCTCATAATCAAGATTATTACGCATGAACTTAGGAAGGCACCACTTAGACACTTCTGTGTTAAGCAACTTTAATTTCTAAACAAAAACATAACGCTCTAATATGCAAACTCTTATGTCTGGAATGTCAACATAGTACTCCTGGAGATGTCCTCCTCATTGATCCGTACATTTAACCCAAAATGATTACGTTTGTTAAACTGGGTAACAGAACAATCGTTTAATTCCTCAGAGTAAAGCGGGCATATACGGCGATAGGAAAAATAAAACATATCTCGAAAGCAAAAGTAGACCTCAATGAATTGATTGATAAAATTATGCAATTAACGAAATGTCTTGGAACAATGGTGTGCAGCAGTGTGCCTGCTTCAGCAAATACTTCTCAATTGGCTAAGGCTTCAATAAATTCGCCGGCAAGATTCTGTGATCAAAAGAAAGATTTTAACACGATAGTCTCCCTGTGATTGTGTAGATTCGTAGCGTAGTTTTTTTTTCTAAACGTTTAGTTTCATAAATGAATTCATTGGTAAAATTAATCAATTAACAATAAGAATGACTAAAATACTTCTAAACGACCATATCCACATTATGAGACCTCCTTTGCCAGTAACAAGATATAGGAATAGGTTTTACCCTTTTAACTGGCACAAAAACTGACACCTTTATTCAAGGCATCATGTTTGCAATAACCACAACACAAGCAGTCAAAATGCAAACAAAAAAGACAACTCTGATAATAATATGCACTGTCCTTGAATTTGATTGGTCCACACCCGAGACAGCTTTTCTTAGAGCCTAGTCTCCATTGTGCCAGTTAAAAGGGTAAAACCTATTCCTATATCTTGTTACTGGCAAAGGAGGTCTCATAATGTAAATGCTCACCCCGAGCCCTCAATACTCTGATAGTGCGCTGTTTTTGAGTTGTACGCCTTTTGGCGTCTTCTGGTCCAACACCAATGGAGACTAGGCTCTAAGAAAAGCCGTCTCGGGTGTGGACCAATCAAATTCAAGGACAGTGCATATTATTATCAGAGTTGTCTTTTTTGTTTGCATTTTGACTACTTGTGTTGTGGTTATTGCAAACATGATGCCTTGAATAAAGTTGTCAGTTTTTGTGCCAGTTAAAAGGGTAAAACCTATTCCTAGACCGTATCCACGTTTCTCAATGGGCAGCAATGTTCTTCATCATCAGCTAATAGTTGGCACACTCTTATTATCAGTCTTCTTATTATTAGTCCCGATATGTGCGTTATGTGTTTGTTGGTGGTTTTGTCTCCTTATTCAACTCTTTGCGTTAAGCAGATGCCGGGCGATGCGTTGTAGGTGTGTGAATGTGGGCGTGTCATACAAACAGCTTCCTCGCTCTCTTTGAGGCGGCAGCTGCAGCTGTTTGTCCACTGCTGGATGAAGAGAGTCGGCACGACGCTTGTCTTTGAAGGTGCTCGTGGCGCTCGCCGTTTGTCCGCTGGCCGCTGATACCCTTGCTCCGTGGCGCTGGTGGTGCTGCTGCGCGCTCTCTACTGCTCCGTGCTATCTGGAGATGCACGATTGCGCGTGCAGCCGGTCCTCTGCGATGCTGGCTTGGTCGCTGCTTGGCGCTTTCCGCCATTTCTCCCGGTTGATTGCTTGTCGTTGCTCGTCACTCTATCTCTCTCCTTGACCGTGCAGCTGCCGGGTGGGAGTTGGAACTCAGTGTAGAATAACTTGAGCGATACTTCTTCTGTCAGCACCGAACTCGTACATGGTGACACATCGCTACTCGGCAAGCCTCGCCATCCTTGGTCGATTGGAGAGTCCCACCCCGGGGCTTGCCGCTTGCCGTACTGAATTGTGTGTGTCGTGTCACTGCATATATCTGAAATTCTCTCCCCTCCACGCATCTCTTGCGAGGGGGGAAAAAAAAACAGATGTCCTCCGTTTCGTTCTCCTCCCGTGACCGCAGGAGCCTGGTTGCCCCCCCCCCCCTTTTTGACCTTTGACGGCTGCTTTCCATCATAGTTGTTTGCATTCCTTCCCCTTCTCTTCGTAGTGTTTGTTATCTCGAGGGAAGCCACCCTTCATACGTATTTTATGGCTACCATGTGTTGTGTCAAATTGTTGGAAGACAAAGGTGGCCGGGGAGGCTCTGATTCCATGGAATACATATTATCTGGTCTTGTGTGTTTGACCTATTTTTCTTGTGTCCCTTTTGAGTTACCCCCGGTCTACCTCGTGATAACTATTTGGTTTATGTTTAACCAAGATTTGTAATGTGCCCTCGTTGTTACCACCACTATTCCGAGGGTTTTACTAAGCATTGTTCTCAGTCCATGTCGCCAGGGATCAGTGTTTTATTCTCGAGTTATATTTCGATATCCTGAGGTTGGAGATATAGCTTAGTTTGGACTTAAGCTTTCGTGATTGCAGGAGCTCATGTTCTTTGGTTCATTTGGTGAAGTTACATAGATAGAAAGAGGTAAAACAAAAACAATGGGCATCTGTTTGGTCGATTCCCCCCTCTCCTCTTGGTGACCCCTGACTGGCTGCTTTCCATTACATTTCATGTTTGTTTGCATTACCCCCCCCCCTTTTTCCTGCCTCCGTGGTTTCTGCTAAAAGGGAGGGGGGCACTCTCCCTTCATACGTATTTTATGGCTACTCTGTGTTGTGTCAAATTGTTGGACGACAAAGTCGGCCAGGGAGGATTTGATTGCATGGATTACATATTATTTGGTCTGTGTTTGATCTATTTTTCTCGTATCTCTTTTGAGTTACCCCCGGTCTAATCTTTTTTTATTATTATATGGTTTATGTTTAACCAAGATTTGTAATGTACCATTAGATGTTACCTCCGGTATTCCAAGGGTTTTATTAACCTTTGCTCCTTTTCTGTATCCAAGGATCCGTGCTTTTTATTCTCGAGTTATATTTTGAAATCCGGATGGAGATATAACGAAGTTTCCACTTAAGCTTTTCTGACTGCCGGAATTCATATTCCTTGGTTCTCTTGGTAAAGTCACGTAGATATAAAGATACAATAAGAAATAAAATAATGAATACTGCAGTCTATAATGTCGACTAATTCTTATAGCCAAGCTTCGAACTTTTACCGTATGAAAAAAGTATATCAGTTATAATGCCCGTTAGCCCTGTGCTCTGCGTCCGTGCCAGTGAGTCTGGCTATTTGTTTGTGAACTGTCCACAACGTCGGCGGGGAGGTCATGTCATGTGGTCCTTTGACAATCTGGAGATTTCCAAGATTGTCGTTAACCTCCCTTTGCCCCGGAGTTTATTATTTAATGGCCCTTCATGGCCTCCTCCCTCGAGTTGCTTTAAATGCTGTAAGGCAGCGGGTGTGAGGGGTGGGATGTGCCTCACCCTTTCATGCCCCATGCTCGCCCCGATCAATAATAAACAAAAATATTGGCAGAATCATTCTAATATGAATCTTTGGAAAAAGGCCTATATATACAACATTCTACAGCGGCTGCGTTCGGTGTTTGTCAAAATGCGGGCAGCCAATTCTAGGTTTAAGCCGCAAGAATGTCACCTCTTGCAAAAGTCGGTTCATTATTTGGGTCACATTGTTAGCGAGGCCGGAATTGCCATGGACCCTGACAAAACTGCATGCGTGCGAAAGTGGCCAACCCCATCGTCAGTGAGTGAAGTCCGCAGTTTTGTTGGGTTCGCGTCATACTACCGATGCTTTGTGCCCGGGTTCGAGACAGTCGCGAAGCTGCTCCACGCTCTCACTGCAAAGAGTCAGAGGTTTCCGTGGGGGAAGGAGGAGGAGGCCACATTTGTTGCGTTGCGCGATGGCCTCGTTAATGCACCTCCCCTTTGGTACCCCGATTTCTCCTTGCCATTCATGCTGGACACGGACGTCAGCGACACTGGAATAGGCGCCGTGTTGTCACAGGTGGAGAACGTGGTGGAGAGCGTAGTCACTTACGGGAGCCGGGTACTGTCCTCCGCAGAGCAGCGCTATTGTATTACACGCTGCGAGTTGTTGGCTATCGTGAATTTTATGCAGCAGTACCGTCCATACCTCTATGGTAGGCAGTTTGTGGTACACACGAATCACGCGGCCCTGCAATATGCGCTGCGAATTGACCAGCCGTCCGGACAGCTCTCATGATGGTTGGAGGTTTAACAGGACTACTCCTTCACAGTCACCTACAGGAAAGGGTTGTGCCACTGTAATGCGGACACTTTGTCGCGATTGTCGCCCAAGGGCTACTGTGCATGTTTGGTGGGTGCCAGGCGTTATAAACCGGTAGGTGAATGAGAGCCTTGCGCCGTTGTAGCGTCAGTGGACTCTCCACCATCCATAGTGATGGTCGTGTGCGACAACACCATTGGTCTTGCACACGAGGAGTGGGGGCGCCTCCAGGCAGAGGATGCCTCCCTTCTAAAAATATGTCACCATGTCGGTACAACGAGCAGTAGGAAGGATCCAGTGTATATGTCCCCCGTGGTCCTCCGAGATGGGCTGCTCATGAGATGGGATGCAGAAGTGCAGTGTTACCGCATCGCTGTGCTGACTGCTCTGCGGGGTAGCGTTACGAGAGCTGCCCCATTGTGCAGTTTATGCACCTTGGGTGTGTGGAATGTGCACCCCGAAAGCCCCAACCGAGGCTGGCGTGATCACGGTTGCAGTCTATTGGGGTAATACATTCTTACTTGTGGGGATGGAGTACCTGTTACGGTGGCCAGTGGCATGGCCCCTGGCAGATCAGTCGGCTGCGTCTTTTACGGATGCTTTCCTTCATGGGTACATGTTCGATAAAGGGGCCCCAGAACGTCTCCTTATGGACCAAGGTCAGAATTTTACTTTTAAGTTGTTGAAGTGTGTGATCTATTGGTTAGAAAGAAAATTCGTACGTTTCCCTACCATCCCCAGACTGACGGGATGGTAGAGCACCTGCACAGGACTCTTACGTCCATGTTGTGCCAACAAGTCAATGAGGCACAGTCCGATTTGGACCTACATGTTCCTGATGTTCGCGCGGCCTATAGGATGGCCCCTCACGCCTCTACCGGGTTCTCCCCTTTTTTATGTTCGGGAGAGAGTGTGCCCCCCCCCCCTCCCCATGGAAGCCCAGTTAAATATTGAGTCGGGTAAAAAGAGAGTCGCTGTGCCAAGACTTATGCACCTCCTCATTAAACGATTGATGAAAGCGCAGGAGGCATCCCGCCTCCTGCACTTTCATGGCCAATGAGAAACTGGCAGGGCTTTGGGAGTCCGGGAACCCATGAAAAACTGGGAAGAAGGCATGGCTGCATTGCCCCATGTGCCCTTGGGCACGTCCCCTAAATTGTATAGACCATGGCAGGGCCCGGTTGAGCTGATAGAGGTCAGGAGGCCACAATGTTTTTGTATCCAGGTTGGTCGCAGGCAGGGGCGGAGCCAGGATTTCAGGCCGGGGTGACATTCAACAAATTTTTATTTTAAGAATGATTAGAGCGTCAGGCTGTTGAACTAGACGCCATCGGTTGGCGACACACTCTGACAATGCAGTTGCATGGAGACCGAGTGTCGTACACTTATACGCAGAATGTCACCCCTGTCACCCCCCCTGGCTCCGCCCCTGGTCGCAGGCGTTGGAACGTGCACCCATCGCGGCTGAAACCTTATTTTCCTCCTTGCCAGGTTGTTTCATCCTCACTACCCGAAGGCAGGGTGTCTGATGTGGCCGACGAGCCTGGGCGTGCGACCATGGAGGTTAGGCCTCAGCAGATTTTTGTTCCTCCGCCCACAGGAATACAGCACTTGACAACCGCGGAAACCACCCGTTGAGCCATCTGAAAGCCATCCAAGGAGGGAGGAATGACCAAAACCCCCTTCCCCCCCCCCATCTTCTTTCCGGGAGGGGCCGTGCCCGTTAGACCATTTTCAAGTCGTCCCCAGGGAACCCGCCCTTGTCCCACCTGGGGGTCCAACGACGAGGACCCGTTCAAGAACTGTTCATTTTAAATAACTGCCACAGTCATCCTATTTATTCCGCCATCGTCTGGCAAGTGGGCACAGACACGAGCCGGGCTGTGTTTGCCGGTTGAACTGAGTTCTACCTGTGTTCGTGGGCTGTGGCGTGCCAGCAGTCGTCGGGTGGTGTGTATGAAGGTTGTTGTTGTTGCTGTTGTTGTCGTCGGAATTGTTGTTGGTTAATTGGGTAGTCGTCCCGCTGCACGAGATATGGAGGTCAGCCGGCACGGCTGTGTTTTTTGAGGGGGGGGGGGTAATGTAATGACAAAAAAATGGTCACTACGGCGCCTAGCGCTGGTTACTGACAAAGAGAGGAATTGTGGACGTAACGGCCGACCTGCCAGCAGAGCAGGGTGTAGCAGCCGTTCTGTCAGCAGAGCATGCAAGGCCACAGAATGGGTCACTAGGCTGCTGGCAGAAATGTACATATGAGGACGTAGCACCCCGGCCAGCTGGCAGAGCACGTAAAAGGCCGGGGTAAGGGATATGGGGCAAAGGTGACAGAGGGGACACGTGGGGTATAGCCCAGAACATTCTGGTGGGTTCTAACAGGGGGCGTAGCCAAGGGCGGAGCTAGGCAAGGGACACGTGGAAGGTGGCCCAGAATCTTCTGGTAGGGCGGAGCCAGGCCATGCCGGGGGGCATAAAAGGGAAGTCCCGAGGCTGGATAAGGGCTGTCTGTCGGTGGAATGGAAACCTACACACTACGTCTTTGTCTTCGTCTCTGGCGTCATAGGTCAGACAGAGTTCCGGCTGCTCTGACCTATTTGTAGTTATCCCATGTGTGAACAAGTGTTAAATGTGTTGAATAAACGCGTGTTGCCTCCTACTATTAGTGTCTCAAAAGTGACTCACTAGCCATAGGCTAACACTACACATAGACTGAACACTTCCCATAGAATCATCACTGCCCATAGAAAAACAATAAATAATGAAAATATAAAACAATAAAATAATAAAAATATAAAACAATAAAATAATAAAAATATAAAACAAACATCATCATGATGATTGCTTGTGTTGCAGTCAAAACGTCGTGAGAATTTTATTGTTTTATATTTTTATTATTTTATTGTTTCCCTTCTACGTGACTTCACCGAAAGAACCAAGAATATGAATCCTTGCAGTCACGAAAGCTTTAAATAAAAACTTGCCATAGACTTAATACTGCACCTCCGATTAGCACAGTGGGCCATGTATGGTGCGAAAGACGTTAAACATCATACACGTGTAGAGGTGTTAACTACGCGCTGTTGCGTAACCTGCGTTGCCACCAGGGCGGTGCAGCATTACCCCTGGGTACAACGGTTGGGGTCAGTCGAGGTGAAACGGATCGTGGCCAGGGTTTGGTGCGAACCAATCAGACGGTTCCACGTGGGAATGTATGATTGGTTCTACCTGGCCACGAAGGGGTATAAGACGGGTGACCCAACGGACATCAGGGAGATCGCTCCCTGCACGAAGACAGAAGACTGGGCTGAAGCCTAGCTAGGGCCCTGGACCAGCCTTTCAGCCCTTCTAAGGGCTAAGGCTCGGCATACCCAGTGGTCAGGACCCACCGGGCCAGCGGTGGGTCAGATAGCCTCCCTTAGGTCCTAGCCGGAGGACTAGGATAGCGGTAGACGTGTGAGTCCCGCCAAGTCCAGAGGTTGTACCTCCTTAGGTATCAAGGAGGTTAGCGGTAGACGTGTGAGTCCCGCCAAGTCCGGAGGCTGTACCTCCCTAGGGTATCGGGTGAGGGGACCGAATATCCCTCTGTGTGTGTTAAGTGATGTATAAGGAAATAATACAATAAACAGAGTGTGCCTCCTAAAGAAGTCTGCTCGTCCTTACAACACTAAAACTGGTGTCAGAAGTGGGGTGGAAATGGAAACCAGAAGTTCAACCCACGCGCGGAGCCAGAACGAAGATAACGCTGTCTCACCTGCAAGCACCACCAGCTCCGCTGAAAACGCTGCCGCGTTGACGGCCGCCCACGCACCGGTTGAGCAGCCGGTTGCTCCCCCTGCAATGGGGGACGGACTCAGGGCAGCACACGGCCGTCTCGCTCAACTCCTACACGCCGCGGCCTCCATTCTCGAAGAGATCAACTTGGAGGTTGCGGGCAGGCCGAGTCAACCGCCGGCAGACGTTCCCGCCATCGGCCGGGGCAGACATTTTGATTTTCCCGCCGGGGAACCACGTGATTCCGCCGGAAGCGGAAGCCAAGGGCATCTTGGGAACGCGGGGGGCCGATCACAACCCGCAACGTCATCAGCACGCGACGCTGCGGATTCAAGTTCCTCAGCGGACGCCGCGTCATCACTGTACCGACACGGTACAGTAGACTCTATCGGCCGGGAAATCGCCGATCTCCGGCTCGAGACGGTACAAGCTGAGGGGGAGACGACGTCCGCCCTCCAACAACGCCTGCCCATCTTCCGAGAATTCACATCTGAAGGGGGCGACTGGGCGGCGTTCCAGCGTCGCTTCCTGAGCCACCAAGAGATGGTGGGCTGGTCGGACGCACAGGCGCTCCGAGCACTACCGGCCACTTTGGATGACGACGCTCTCGCCTCGCTCCTCACCATCCCCAGGCAACAAAGGGCGACTCTTCAATCGGCCCTCCGATGGATGTCCGACGTGTACGGGCCTCCATCCGACGTCCGCAGCCGATTTTACGACAGGCGACGCCGCCCTAAAGAGTCTCCGTTGGCATTCCGGACCGCTCTACTGGCGATGGCAAGAGCGGGTTACCCTCGCATGGACGACGAGGCCATCGATGCCATCGTTCTCCAGAAGATGCTGGAGCTGGCGCGCGAGCTGCGCATCGTCATCCAAGCGGTGGACGACGACGGTATGTGCTCGCTACGAGCCGCTCGGTGCATCCACGCACATCTGCTGCTCCACACGGAATCGACCATCGCCGCCTCGGCTTCGACGTCGGAGCCTGCCAGCAGGGACGCCGAGTTCTCCCCCGACCGGGCCTTCATGGCGACCAGGTCAACGGGCCGGCGATCGTCCGACCACGCTGGTCGCCGCAACGACCAGCAGCGGGGACGGCCTGCTCCACGCGGCGACTTGACGTGCTTCAACTGTGGCCGACGAGGCCACATCTCCTCTGACTGCCGTGCGCCTCGACGACGCCCCTCCGCATCCCGGGGCCAGGACTACAGGACGTCCACGGCATCGCGGCAAAACCAGGCAAGTCGCGACGCCTCTCACGCTCGGCCCTCATTCACACCATACACACTGCAACGCACCATAAGAAGGGCTCGCGATTCGGCGTGTGATGGGGGGTATTCTGGCGTTTGTTCGCGGCCACTCGGACCTGGGCAGTGGTCTGAGTTGGCCCATAGGGTAGTCGCAGCGACGGCAGGTTCGTCCGTGGTTGTCGGATCAATCGAGGGTGTGGAATTTCGCGTGTTGGTCGATACTGGTGCGTCGGCTACGATCATTTCGGATCTGATTTACAATATACTGCCCGTACGATGCCGCCCCTTGGAACGGGTTTCTATCCCGTGTTTCGCCGCTAATGGCAGTTCACTTGGCATTATTGGGCAAATTCGGGCGCAAATTTCGATTGGAGACATTAAATTGGCAGGGCCTATTTTGGTCTCTTCTTCCCTCGCCGTGCCGTGTTCGTTAGGCACTGATTTTCTCGCGAAAATGCCTATTAAGATCCTTGTAGATCAAGGCTGCATCGAACTCCCGTCGGGTCGACGGATGGCGTTTTTGCCCACACCCTCGCATCCGCGCATGGCTAGTGCCTCGGTGCAGGCGTTTGTTGCGAGCACAGTCCGCATTCCACCAGGGACACAAATGCTCGTGCCCTTGCAACTTAAAAAACCGCTAGCCCCGGAGGCCTCGGCACATGGCATTTTGCTGGGGCCTTCAAACGCAGCTGCTAAGGGGTTAGATTTGGTGGCTGCACAGACCCTCGTAGCAGCCGACAGGGAGCCGTTCTTGCAGGTTTTGAATGTCGGATTGTCCACAACCGTCATTCCGCAAGGAACTGTGCTCGCTCACGCGACCCCGGTGCCATTGGGGACCGGAGTCGCGGGACACGTGCATGACACGCCGCAGGTCCCACCTCCTTCCGAATCGGATGAGAGATGGTTGGACGCGCTCTGCACAGACACGGGTGATCTGTCTCATTCGCAGCGAATTAAATTGCGCGCTCTTCTGCGAGAATTTTCCGATGTCTTTAGTAAATCTAAATTTGATATTGGCTGCACCAAGCTGCTGCGTCACCACATTGATACTGGTGACGCTGCCCCGATTCGACAAAACCCGTTTAGGCTTAGCCCGGCGGAGAAACAGCATGTTAAATCGGCTGTGGATGACATGCTGAAGGCCGATATAATTTCTCCCTCACTAGTCCCTGGGGTGCTCCAATAGTGCTGGTCAAAAAGCACGATGGCAGTCTCCGTTTTTGCGTTGATTTTCGGCGCCTAAATAAAATCTCGGTAGCGGACGCCTACCCTCTCCCTCGTATGGACGAGTCATTGGATGCCCTGGCAGGGGCGCACTATTTCTCCACCTTGGACCTTCTGTCGGGGTTTTGGCAACTCCTCCTCGACGAATCGTCAAAACCTAAGACTGCTTTTCGGACACCACAGGGCCTTTTCGAGTTTAATAGATTGCCCATGGGTCTCCACTCGGCCCCAGCGATGTTCCAGAGGCTCATGGAGCTGGTCCTCGCTGGGTTCCAGTGGGACTCGTGTCTCATTTATCTTGACGACGTCATCGTCTTTAGCCGCACGTTCGGCGAACACATCGAACGGTTGCGTGCTGTCTTCTTGAAAATGCGGGCCGCTAACTTGAAATTCAAGCCGCAGAAGTGTCACCTTCTGCGTGAGTCTGTGCGCTATCTGGGCCACATAGTTAGCCGCTCGGGCATCTCTACCGACCCTGAAAAAACCAAATGTGTTCAACATTGGCCGACCCCTACATCTGCGGGCGATGTTCGTAGTTTTATTGGTTTTGCATCGTACTACCGCCGGTTTGTTGCTGGCTTCGCGACGATTGCCAAGCCGCTCCACGCCCTTACGTCAAAAGGGGTGGCGTTTCATTGGGGGGACGCAGAACAGGCTGCGTTCGACTCCTTGCGGAACGCGCTCGTGACGGCACCGTCCCTTGCGTACCCCGATTTTTCCGTGCCATTCGTGTTGGACACCGACGCTAGCAATACGGGGATTGGGGGTGTTCTGTCCCAAAAAGTTGACGGCATTGAAAGGGTTGTTGCCTATGGTAGCAGAGTCTTGTCTCTTGCTGAACAAAGATACTGTGTGACCAGACGTGAGCTGCTGGCCATTGTTTTTTTTATTCAGCAATACAGGCCGTACCTGTATGGTCAGCATTTTACCGTGCGATCTGATCATTCGGCTTTACAGTACGCTCTGCGGGTTGACCAACCGTCTGGGCAGCTTTCTCGGTGGCTCGAAGTCCTTCAGGACTACGATTTCAATGTCACTTACCGTAGGGGTGCACAACACACGAATGCCGATGCGTTGTCTCGCCTTCCGCCGGCTCAAAAATGTGCGTGTTTTTTGGGCTCGGGCCATTGTAAGCCGCCACTGCCTGCGCAGGTCGCGCCTCTCACAACGGTGTCAGCCGCACTTCCCGCCGCCTCAGCGCCGATGTTGGATCACGCAGATCCAATGGCCAGTGACGATTTGCTGGGGCTAACTTTGGCCGAATGGGGTCGGCACCAGGGCGAGGACATGTCGTTATTGAGGTTGCGTCGCCATGCGAATAATGCAGCTCCAAGACAGGGCAAATTTAATTCATTTGTCATGAAGCGCGGCTTGTTGATGCATTGGGATGCTGACTCGTGTCAACATAAAATCGTCGTGCCATCTGCCTTGCGATGCAAGGCCGTATGGGCGGCGCATGAGCGTTTATTGCACCTGGGTGTTCATAAGACCATTGGGTTGTTGCGGTTGCAATTTTTCTGGCCAGGCATGCTGCGCGACGTCACTCACATTTTGCTGGGATGCATCCATTGTGCGCAACGTAAACCGCTGGCTAAACCGGCATGTCCACCCCTGCAACCCATTTCGGTCTCTCGTATAAATGAGTTGGTGGCTCTCGATATTTTGGGCCCTTTTCCTACTACGCCACGGGGTAATAAGTACCTTCTGGTTGGGGTAGAGTATTTTACACGGTGGCCTATGGCCTGGGCCCTCCCCAACCAGTCGGCGGCGGCCGTTGTGGACGCCTTTGTTCAAGGCTACGTCCTGGACAAGGGCGCACCAGAACGGTTGCTGACCGATCAGGGAAGAAATTTTTCAGGAGCCTTGCTGACTGATGTGTGCCGCCTGTTGGGCACTAAGAAAGTGCGCACTTCGCCCTACCATCCCCAGACCGACGGCATGGTGGAGCGCCTTCATAGAACTCTCACCGCTATGTTATGCCATCAGGTCGATGAATCCCACCTCGATTGGGACTTGCAGGTTCCGGGGGTCCTCGCCGCATACCGTATGGCACCTCACGCGGCGACGGGATTTTCCCCGTTCTTTCTAATGTACGGCAGGGATGCCTTTCCTCCCGCCGACGTTCGGCTGGAAATCGAACAGCCACCGCAAAAGTCAAAGCTCGTTGACCACTTGCGATTCAACCTCCGTAAGTTGGCCGAGGCACGGGAGGCCGCCATTGAAAATTCGGCTTCCCGCCAAAGGGCGAATTTGCGACTGCGGGACCCTCGGTCGTACACGCATCGGTGGGCACCGGGAGACAGGGCATGGCTCCACTGCCCCCAGGTGCCGGTGTCCACGTCGGCCAAACTCCTCAGACCATGGCGAGGCCCGGTTGAGGTAGTGGAAGTCCTGCGTCCCCAATGTGTTAAAATTAGCTGGGGACGGCGTCGCTGGTGCGTTCACCCCTCTCGGTTAAAACCCTTCGTCACGCCACGCGTCCCTCCACAACACACACGACATGGGGGCCGAGTGTGCGACGCGTCCGACGAGCCGGATGTTGCCCCGTTGGTGCCTAACCCGCAGAGCAGGCATGTCATTCCTCCTGCAGATGACGCGGGAGTGACGGCTCCATGCAGGCCACGTTCGGCCTCAATGGACCGTGGAGCAGCAGGTGTCCCCGTGGAGATGCATAAAGGCCCACCGGATGTTCTGGCTCATCCTCCTCCTTCCCTTGTGCCGCCGACAAAGACTGCCATCCCCTATGATGGTCCCGCGAAACGCATGCGCGCGAAATCTCGCCGGTTGTTATAATGTTTTTTTGGCATGTCTAGTGCCTTGTACATACGTTATGTTGTTAAGGGGGGTATTTATAGGGGTTTAATTGTTCTTGTTGTTCGTGAGGCACACTCACAATTCTTCTACCATTGGTAATTTCGGAGTTTCCCATTGTTGCAGCCGGGACGGCTGGAGCTTCCGAAGGAGGGGGTGATGTAGAGGTGTTAACTACGCGCTGTTGCGTAACCTGCGTTGCCACCAGGGCGGTGCAGCATTACCCCTGGGTACAACGGTTGGGGTCAGTCGAGGTGAAACGGATCGTGGCCAGGGTTTGGTGCGAACCAATCAGACGGTTCCACGTGGGAATGTATGATTGGTTCTACCTGGCCACGAAGGGGTATAAGACGGGTGACCCAACGGACCTCGGGGAGTTCGCTCCCTGCACGAATACAGAAGACTGGGCTGAAGCCTAGCTAGGACCCTGGACCAGCCTTTCAGCCCTTCTAAGGGCTAAGGCTCGGCATACCCAGTGGTCAGGACCCACCGGGCCAGCGGTGGGTCAGATAGCCTCCCTTAGGTCCTAGCCGGAGGACTAGGATAGCGGTAGACGTGTGAGTCCCGCCAAGTCCGGAGGTTGTACCTCCTTAGGTATCAAGGAGGTTAGCGGTAGACGTGTGAGTCCCGCCAAGTACGGAGGCTGTACCTCCCTAGGGTATCGGGTGAGGGGACCGAATATCCCTCTGTGTGTGTTAAGTGATGTATAAGGAAATAATGCAATAAACAGAGTGTGCCTCCTAAAGAAGTCTGCTCGTCCTTACAACACTACACACGCATTACCGCAGAGGCCCCCTGTACTTTACCAACCGCGGTTTTGCCTGCCACGTCCTTTTCCAGGAACTAAACCCCCAACGGATTTGCGAGGGATTGCTGTATATATGTTATCTTTATTTTTTTACAAACGCTTTAAAATAAATAAATTACATCTCTGGGAGTAAAGCAGCAGGTAGCCATGACGTCTCCGAGCGATCTGAAGGTGTACAGTGTGCCACAGACCACTCCGCTTTATTCGTGAGCTCGCGGTTTTCAGTGGAAGCCTGGATTAAGATTTTTATTTTTAAAGCCACCTTATCGCTTCCATACAGCCTTTAGTAGGCTCCCCAGTGCGGTCACCCACTCCCTTGCCTACAGATTGGACCACTCTGGTAGAAAATCCACCTCTCTACAAAGGTAGCATTTCAACGCGCGCACTACTGATTGAATGTGATGCTCTGTACCAGGTCGTTTGAGAAGCTGACAATGGGTTGTGGAGGGCCTTCATCATCCCAATAGTGGATTAACCAAGGTTGCCCATTGATGATAATCATCATCGTGTCCTTTTGGCTAGCAAACTCTTGCGAGTTGTTGACCACAATTTGTCTGCTTTGATAACCTGGGCCGCTTGTTGGCTCCAGTGTCCCACCGACACACACAGAGAGAGAAGGTAGGTGGCTGTTTTAACTTTACCAGGTTAGCCCCACTGAACTATGTAGCTCTTTTTCAGAAGCGATCTGGCCACAAATGATTGCTCAACAAAGTAGCTCATCATGTAGAAGTTTATCGCAGCCAAACACTCAAAAGCATTTTTATAAATGTGGAGGGAAAAACAGGACGACCCAGAAAAAAATCCACATGACCACGATGAGAGAGACACGCAAACTCCAAATATACAGGCGTCAGGGTCGGGATAGGGATCGAACCCACAACCCTGTATACCAGGCGAGGTATATAACATATCTTAGCCACTGTGAAGTCAGGGTGTGAATCGAACCCACGACCTCCTGCATAGCAGGCGAGATAGTGAACATCTTGCCACTGTGGGGCCCAGCTGACTCAGACTGTGAGCGAGGAGTTGAAGTCCAATGATAAATGTTGATATGAATCAAGGTGTGGGCTGCCATGACCAAAATCTTGATTCAAAGTAGATTTTTTGGATCAGACCGCGTATGTAAAATGTGTGTCGTAAACACCCCTCCACCCGGCATAGCAAATTAATATAATTGGCATGTGAACAAACAATGTAAGTGCATTTCTGCTTCAATACACCGTTGTGTTGGAAAGTAATCTCACAAAATTCCCGGTCACGACCAACACCACTGACATTCATCTGAATGGGTCTCTGGGCATCCTCTAGGTCGACTCAGCCTCAAATGTACACCTGCTGCGGTGTGTAAACACCGCCACTGTGGAATCAAAGGCGCCCGGGCGTGGTGATGGCCACCCACCCCCTCGTGTGCAGTGCCGGCCTTCATAGGTGCTGCTTGCTAACAGCACTTGCCCCAATAGTCTCTTACAGGCTACACAGGTGATCTTTATCTCTGTATGCGTGTGTCTTTGTATCTGTGTGTGTGTCTGTATACAGTGCTGCTCGCTAACAGTACTTGCCCCAACAGTCTGTAAGGCTACACAGGGGATCATTGTCGTTCTGTGCGTGTGTGTATGTCTGTGTGTGTGTGTGTCTGTGACTCTTCTTTTGAACAAAAGAATGAAGGGGGCATGGGAGCGTGGCGGTGAGGTGTGGGAAGCTGTAAGCCCCAGGCTACTTTGGGCTCGCCTTCCCATCAACCGGAGGCGAGGAGTGGTGGTCGTGGTTACTTATGCCCCCACCGAAGACGAACATCTGTGGAGGGATGCAGGCAAAGCCGATGAGTCAGATGCCTTCTATGACCTCCTGTCACAGTTGCTGGCTAAAGTGCCCCCTCGGGATAGACTCATCTTGTTGGGTGACTTCAATGCCTGAGTTGGTCATGATGTTGGCACCTGGTCTGGGGTGATTGGAGGGCATGGGCCAGATCAGCTCAATAACAATTGTAGGAGGCTGCTAGATTTTTGTGCAGCCCATGGGCTTGTAATTACCAACACGCTGTTCCGGCATCTGCGCATCCACACAACATCATGGATGCATGCCGGGTCCAAGCAAGAACATCTGCTGGGCTACATAGTGACGGACCAGCGGATGCGAGCCCATGTCCTTGACACCAGAACCTACCGTGGAGCTGACCTGCCCTCTGACCGTCGACTAGTCATCTGTAAGATGTGCCTGCCATTCTTCCACTCCGGTGGTGGGTGTACACCCAGGACCCCATTCCAACCTAAAGTGGCCTGGTCTCAGTTATCTTATGAAAGTTGCAAGCGATAATTTCATCATCGCTTGCGGCTGGGGTTGGCATCGTCCCTCACTCCTCCTGATGTCGAGGGTAAATGGGCGAGGTTTAGGACTGTGACTCATGCAGCTGCAATGGCTGCTTTGGGTACGCGATCCAGACCTCCCCAGAGACCCTGGCTGACATAGGAGGTGTTCAGGATGGTTGAGAAAAAGCGACAGGCCCACTGTCATCGGCTACAGAATCCCACGTCGGAGAATGGGGAGGCTTACCGCAGCCTTCGCTCGGAGGTTTGGAGAGCCGTGAGGCGCTGGAAGGATGGGTGGTGGTCGCGGGTTGCTGAGGAGATGGAGTCTGCCTCAGTGGCCCGCGATCACAAAACTCTATTTAACTCCGTCAAAAAAGTAATCTGCAGCACCACACCTATTACCATAATTAGGAGAAAACACGGTGATCCAATCTCCGACCCCCAGGAACAGGTTTGCAGATTTGCTGAGCATTTCTGTGAGGTCCTGGGGGAGGGAAAATCCCTCAGTCAGGAAAACATCGTGGCACAAAGTGAGGATGACCCTGCTGAGGCTGCGGTACCTCAAAAATTGGAAGAAGTCACCCCCTGTGAGTGGCTGGCTGAAGTACCATCTGTTGAGGAAGTACTGAATGCGATCCGGAGTTTGAGACCAAGAAAGGCAGCGGGCAGAGGTGATCTCCCAGGCGAAATGCTGAGGGAGGGTGGCGTTTGTGCACAGACTGCCCTATATGACATCATAACAACAGTCTGGACCACCGGACAGGTTCCGCAGGATTGAAAGGATGCCCTGGTGGTCCCCCTCTTTAAGAAGGGGGACTGCACAGACTGTAACAACTACAGAGGCATCCCACTCCTCAGTGTGCCGGGAAAGGTCCTGGCAAAGATTATTAAACATCGCCTTGCCAGGCTTGCGGAGCCACAATGCGGTTTCAGGAAAGGGCGGTCCTGCACAGATGCCATGTTTTCTGTCCGTCTGCTACAGCAGAGGTGTAGGGAATTCCAACAAGACCTACATCTCTGCTTTTTGACCTGGTCAAGGCCTATGATACTATCAGTAGGCCTGGGCTCTGGGTTGTTCTTCGTGATTTTGGAGTCCCTGACCCTCTGCTCACGATAATTAAGGACCTTCATGATGGTGAGCTGGCCCAGGTAAAACTACAGGCCAGGAGTCAGAGCCATTCCGTGTACATTGTGGGGTGCGACAGGGATGTCCTCTGACTGCCACATTATTTAACATCTATTTTGACCACGTAGTTCGTGAAGCCTTCAATAGCTGTACCGGGGGAATCTCCATTTGGTACAGATATAATAGGAGGCTGATCGATGCCCGGGTGCGGTCAAGGGATGGCTCCCTATTGCTCAACCACGCTATGTATGCTGATGATTTGGTAATAGCTGCTCATTCAGAGGAGCAGCTGGAGACTCTGCTGCTGAGACTGGAGCGTGCCACTAAGAGATGGGGCCTTACCATCAGCCCCACCAAAACTAAGCACCTGCCTGGGTATTTTGAACCATCGGGCACTCCACCCCCACAACTCCCAATCGGTGATGGGGCAGTTGTGGAGAGAGTGGAGAGTTTCCCATACCTGGGCAGTGTGCTTATGACCGGCTCTAGTTTAACAGCAGAGGTCTCACTCCGAATCAGTCGAGCGGCAATATATTTTCATCGGTTGCGTAACGCTGTGTGGAAGCTACCTGGTCTGTCGCTCCGCACTAAGCTTCAGGTCTTCTCGGCCACGGTCATTCCCTCCCTTCTCTACGCTTGTGAAACGTGGACCCCCTTAATGGAGCATCTTCGCCAGTTGGAAACATTTAGGCTGGCCTGCTTACGATCTATCCTGGGTTTAACCAGGCTGGATTGTGTGAGGAGCTCACAAATCCTTGAAAGATCTGGGCAATGTCTCATCGGTGAGCTCCTCCGGCAGTCAAGGCTGTGTTGGCTGGGTCATGTAGCCCGAATGCCCAGCCACCGCATGCCCAAACAGCTTTTGTTCGGCCGGATCGAGGGGGCTAAACGGGCGTGGCACGGGCTAGAAAAGACCCGTGGCACCTGGGTCTGCCCCGTGACCTCCTACCAGCGGGCCTTCGATATTTCACGTGGCCTCAAGGTGCACATGGTCTGGCACAAGCGTCGTGGTGACGTCACCGCCACTTCGTGGCGAATGGCGGTTGTTGTTGTTGTGTGTGCGTGCGTACAATTGTGTGGACTCGGTACGCCCCTTCCGACAAGCAAGCCAACTTATTTCCCACCATATGTAGCGAACCGTGTTAATCGGAGGTGAAATGTTTCTTACTTATTATATTCTATGTTACTTATTACGTGTAAATGTACAATATTTATTCTTATTTATGAGTTTTACAATACTTCCCTTTTTTCTTGTTGAATCGTAACTAATTGTAGAACACTGACAATATGTGCATTTAAATGCAGTGCATTGTTGTGTTCCGACTGACGAACCATTCGACTTACGAATCGCTCTCAGGAACGGGACCCATTCGTAAATGGAAGACTGCCCGTGTATCAGTTAAGAGACAACGAGCTAGTGCATTGGCTATTACTTATGAGCATAGTCTCGTGTTTTGAATGGGAAGATTTGTCTTTTATTATGTTATCAAGAGAGAAATGTGGCTCCAAACCCATCTCTGTGCACGCATGACCGGCCACGGCCATTGCCTGGGTTCGATCTCGCGCACGTGGCTTGAGGCTTCTGGGTTTAGCTCACCAGGTAAGAGTGCAGCCCTGACAGCCACTGCGCTCACAACCATTGCTCAACTAAACTATTTACCAGGTAAAGCTCACTGAGCTATATAACTATTTTTTTTAGAACCGACGTGGCTACCTTATGAAGGCCGCCTTTGTTTCCCTCGTGGCGATGTTTACACACCACTCCAGATATTAGTTTTAGGCTGAGTCGATTTAGGGGAGGCACAGGACCCGTTAAAAAAATCATCACTGGGTGGTGGTCGTGAACGGAAATCGAACTGTGGTCGTCGGGGTCGGAGCAGAGCACGCTAACCACTACACTACTGCTGACCCAGAAACACACGCACACACACACTCGCTCACACACAGCCCTGCTCGTGGCTGTGGTAAATAACAACACGGCGATATTTCCCAGAGAGGAAATGGAATTTCTCACCGACCGAGTGACGCATCTGGCTCGACCGCACGCCCATTGCTCACAGCGGCTATCGCGAGGGAGCTGCAGCTTGGAGCAAGACGCGAGCGCAGACAAAGCGAGAGCTACGCATCCGTATGTATGTTGTGTGTATGTTATATGCATGTTGTATGTATGTTGTATGTTTTGTGTACGTGTGTTGAACTTCTTTGGCACCGTATGTAGCCAACTGCTCATCGGTTGTGCAGGGGAAGGACAACAAACTAAACACAAAAAGCAGTTCTAAAGCAATGAGTTGTCAATCTCTATGATTTAAAATGCATAGCTCCAGTGGCTTCCTAATATCGCAAGGAAGAGCGCTCCAGACGGCTGCAGAAGCGCGATGCGGTGACCTCTCTCTATTCGATGGCTAGCCAAAAGTGTAGTATATAGTGTAGTGTATAGCGTCGTGTATATTGGTGTAGTATAGTGTCGTGTATTTAAAATATAATTTGAAAGCGTGCGATGCGGTGACCATCTTTGTTCGATTGCTATCCAAAATCCGCTACTGCGATGATGACTTGAGTTCGCTTGATGTTTTATGCTCTTTGACGAGATCAGCGAGGTATTGTGGTTCATTTGTGGCAAGCACTTTGTGTGTATAATGAGTGCGGTGTTAGCCACCCATCCCCTTCGTAGGCGTTACTCGCTACGAGCACTTGCCCCAACAGTTTGTTCAAAGCTTTAAGGGGGATGTCTTTTTGTGTAATGTGGATGTACTAACACATGCTGCGTGTGTGCATAGCAATGTCTGTGTGCTCCTATGTACGGGAGTGGTAGTTTAGCGATTAGTGTGCGGCCCTACGAACCCGGCGACCCGAGTTCAAGTCCCGCTCACGGCCAACATCAGTGAATATTACCTGGACCAGTTCTGGGCCTCCGCCAGCTTGATTCAGCCTTTAATGAGCTCCTGCTGTGAAGCAAAAATATCAGCATTGGGGAGACAAAGGCGGCCGGGCAAGGTGTTGGCCATACACCTCCCCCTTCGTGTTTTGTGCTGGCCTCCATAGGTGCTCACTACTCACTGCTCTTGCCCCAACACTCTGTTAGAGGTATGCAGGAGGTCGTGGGTTCGATCCCGACTCTGACGATGCCCGTTGTACATTTAGAGTTTGCATCTCTCTCTTCCTGTCTCCGGGTCCTCCGGGTTTCCTTCCAAATTTAGAATCAACATGCCATGTAAATTGTTTGGCTGCTATACATGTCCACATGATAAGCCACTTTGATTGAGCAGCTATCATTTGTGATGGCCAGGTGAGCTCACACCGGGCTACACATCACAGCCACTCCTGGGAGAGGGGACCGCACCTCTGAGAAACACTGCGCTAGAGGAACAGAGCGGGCAGCGGTCGTGCAGAGCAATGTCGTTCTCCTGCACCAGTCCCTGGAGAAAATACGCCAGCACCGACGGTTTCACGCTATGCTTATGTGTATGTATGTAGAACTTATTTCGTACCGTAATAATTAGTATTTCATTTCATATAGCTTCATTCAAGCAATTGCATACCACAACGCTGCACATCTATTATCCAGTTCCGTACAAAAAAGACGAAAATAAAACCCCACTTTTTTTAAAATGTTCTTGCTGTGGTTTTCACACCTGATGAAGGATTGCTTGTGTTGCAGTCGAAACGTCGTGATAATTTTATTGTTTTATATTTTTTTTGTTTCCCTTCTACGTGACTTTACCGAAAGAACCAATAATATAAAACCCCACTAGTTCGTAAAAGATAGTTAATACGTAAATAACGAGAAAAACATGCACATAACAAGAAAAAAATAATCGCAATGGTCATTAATCAGAGGTGTGTGGGGGGAAGGACAACAAACAAAAATACAACAAGCAGTTCTAAACAAATTGGTTTTCAATGTAGTATAGTGGTGTATATAATTGTGTAGCGTATAATAATGTACTGTGTCGTGTATAGTTGTGCAGTATGTAGTGTAAAGTGTAGTGTATTGTAGTGTACATTAGTGTAGGGTATATTAGTGTAGTGTAAAGTGCATATAACCAATCACAACGCGACTGTGTGTTGTGCTGGCTCCTACGTTGCCCTGTCCTCATCCCTGTCTCTTGTAACCCACCTTAAGAGCTCCCAACCATGAACCACCGCGTGTCTGCCTTCCTCGTAATGGCGGTGACGGTGCACGTGACTAACTCAGGTAAGAAAGATGGAGTGGAACCTTCGTGAACAACATAATCCAGCGTGCGTGTGTGCTCTCCAATGCGCGTTCCTTCGGTTTAAATTCGTGATGGAAACAGTAGGGCCTATGCAACGGTGGCTAAGAGATGTTAACTGCCTCGCCTGGTATATTTGGAATTTGCGTCTCTCTATCTCTGATCATCATCACGGTGGCTAGGACATGTTAACTACCTCGTCTGGGTATGCAGAGTTGTCGTGGGTTTGATCCCGACCCTGATGGCTGCTATATAATTGGAGTTTGCATAAATCTCTCTCAGAGGCGGCCATAGACTAGCTGCCAGCAATCGGCGCCTCCACCCCCAAACTCCAAGGGCAGATCTAGGCTGAGGTTTATTTGTTAAATTGGGAAACATTTTACCCTTATTTTCCGTTTAATGTTTATTAAGCATATGTTTTAAAGCAGAGGCATAATTAATCGTTTTTTTTCCCATGCGTGCATCTGTCCAACCAATACATTCTAAGATATTTTGAGAAATGAATTATGATTAATATTCCCTCTACGCACGCGATAATTGAAATAATGACACCGCACGTGCTTCCGAAAGAACCCAGAAGAAGAAGAAAAATGACATGTTGAATTATTTTATTTGTAATGTTTAAATTTGTATTTTTTTCCCATTTAATTTGGCGCCCCACTTAACTTGCCGCCCGAGGCGAGGGCCTAGTCCACCTATATGGATGGGCCGCCCCTGCTCTCTCTCTCATCATCATCAGAGTGGCTAGGTGATGTTAACTACCTCGCCTTGTATACAGGGGGTTGTGGGTTTGATCCAAAGGTTGAACACGAAATTTAAGACTCTTCTGAAATTAGTGGTCCACCAGGAAGTGTCTGTGTTGTTGGCCTGACTGGCAGTGCTTCACATAATGTTTTTTTCAGGTTTGTTGAATTCTCGTCTCTCATCTTTTTGTTGTATTTACCTCCGTGATTTGTTCTTGACACCTGATGAAGATCGCTTGCGTTGTGATTATTTTTGTTTTTGTTTTAATATAATTTTATTGTATTTCTACATACGTGACTTTACCGAAAGAAAAAAAACCAATGTGTAACCAGACCAAGGACACAACAATGTTTGGAGAGCCATTAACATAGCCGTAAACTTCTCGACCGGGTCCTTAACGCCGGTCCATCGCATGTAGCGGAGTCTTGTGGGCCTCTGCGACTCAGAGGGTGGCATGCCTCTGCGGATGTGTATGCTTTAACTTTTAACATAACTATTTCTGTGACCAGTCACAAGCTAATCATTCAGCCATTTCAATGCTAAATTATATGCTAATTCCTTTGTCAAGGTGCTTTGTTCCTCTCACACAGCTTAAAGGCCGTGATCTGAACGTGGCTCTTTCACTCCAGCGCTGTCCTACCAGACAGTCTCGTCCCTTCACCTGATGAAGGCCGCTTGTGTTGTGGCCGAAACGTCGTGAGAATATTATTGTTATTTTATTTTATCAATTTATTATTTTATTCTCATTCTACGTGACTTTACCGAAAGAACCAAAGAAGATGAATCATTGCAGTCACGAAAGCTTTAAATCGAAACATTTCCAGTTGGTCTATACACAGGGAGCACTGCAGGGCAGCATGATAAGTGTGGACCACGAAATCCTGCCATAAAGGTAGGGGCTGTAATGCTGCATTAAATAGACCATTGCCAGCAGCTCCCACCGGGTAACACAATATTGCTGCTCCGCCAGTGACAAGACGCGACTACCATTGGCAATAAAAAACTTCGACCTCGTTCTTCACCTGAGACAGGACAGCCCCTATTCCCAGGTGGCTGGCGTCCATCTCTAAAATGAAGGGCAAGGAGAAGTCAGGGTAGGCCAAAAGGGGCGCGTTTTAGTCAGTCACGTAGTGTGACAAAAGCGAACTCCTCCACATTCCATTTGAACTTCTGATTCTTTGCAGTTAACGCATGCAAGGGGTTTGCAATGGTCGCGAAACGTGGAACAAACCGGCAGTAATAGGATATGAATCCGACGAAACTTCGCACATCCCCTACAGATTTTGGGGTTGGCCAATCTCGCACTTTGTCGGGGTCTGTATCTGTTCCGGACGCGCAGTTGTTGGCGAGGAGGTGGATGCTGACGGCGTCGATGGGCAGGCGTTGCTCCAGCATCCCCATGCGATATGCCCCGGTTAACTGCATCTGTAGCAGACAATGGCGGTCCCTCATTGCGGAGTGATCACCCACCCCCTGGCCCCCATCCTCGAGGCCATTGCGAGGTCTTCCCTCGGCATCGAGCCCACCTGTGGACTGCTCCCATCACCTCCTCCCCCAGCGATTGATCGTCCTCTAACGGCGTCCCTGCATTCCCTGCTGACTGGGCTGTAGAGACATCGCTTGACATGGGGTCACCCATCCATGCCACCACTCGAGGCCACCGGTTCATCCCTTTGTGCGCTTGCAGACCTCTTGGTGGGAATCGGGCTTCCCACCAAGAGGTCTGCGCCTCTTCCTCCACAATCGGCAGTACGACCCCCATCTCCTGCGCCAACCCCAGCATCTTCTCCATGACGAGGGAGTCCAGCGCGACCTATTTCAGCTACGGGAGTGCTACTTGGCCAAGTGCCATCAATGGGCTAGGATAGGCCAGGAGTGTCTCAGCTTCCACTCGCTTGCGTTGTAGAGATTTTCTCTGCGTGTTCAATGGGGGATCAAACAAGGCTGCCATCTCACCTTACGCCATTTGTAGTGTGCCCTTTGCTCCTCCGGCACAGCTTGGAACACCGCGAGGGCGTCATCATCAAGGGTGGTAGGCAGGACTCTCAGCGCTTCCTCATCTGTCAACCCAATGGCCTAATACGCCTCCTCGAACCTTCTGGTGAAGGTGCCCCAGTCACCTCCTGCTGCTACAAACTCTTTCACAGGAGTCATCCACCGTGGACGGTCAGGTGCACTCTCCTGGGCCACTGGAGCTGTAGTTGACTCAGGCGCTATTTGGTCTACCCAAAAATTGTCATCCATTGGCTGAGCGGCTCTCACTGCGGGGACCTCCACCGCGCTCTCCGCCGCTCCCCCTCTTGCCACAGCCGTGACAAGCTGCACGGTGACCTGCGAGACCACCACCATCAACCGGTCCAGCCATCCCCCTATTTCGTTCCCTTTTTCTGGTTCTTGTTGCTGTCGGCCAGCCTCCTCCCTCATTGTTTCCGCTGCAGCTTCCTCCTCACCTGGGGGGTTGTTCACCGGGTCCCTATCGCCTGGGGCTTGCTGCAGTGTGGTCTCCTCGTCAAAAGTCATCGCCGGTGGGTTGTCCTTGTGGCTATACCGTCGCATGATGTTACCCCGCTTCTGACACCAGTTGTAAAGACGACTTTGACGCACTTGTCCTGGGAAGGTTTTCTTTATTAAGGAGCCATGTGCCCACACTTGAATAGGCGGAGACCCCACTGCAACAGCCGAGAGTCTCCCATGCATCTCCCTACTGTATATATGATTCGAGGTCTCGCTGGTTCTACACCACTCACCCTAACAGCTGACCCCACTGTCCTCTTACGTCACCTGGCCATGCTCCTATTCATGATCATTCCCGAAGCCACCAATCTATTCGAGATGCAGGCTGACTACCCTGTCATTACCTCCCGTAGCCACGAGTCCACTCATACTGTACTTGAATCTACTGTCATTACAGTTGTGTGCACGTGTGTATGTATGTACATTCTATGGTTATTTCGGTAAAGTTACGTAGATATAAAAAGAATAACAATTAAATAATACAAATACAAATGAAAATAAAGTGAAAAAAATATCGCGACTTTTCGATCGCACCGTACGTAGTCAACGGTGCAAAACCGGAGGTGTGGTGGAAGGACAAGAAACTAAATGCATATATCAGTACTAAAGAATGTTATTGTCAATCTGTAGCATGTAAAAGTGCACAACTCCAGTCGCTTCCCAATATCAGAAGGAAGAGCATTACACATGGCCGCAGAAGCACATCTGAAAGTGCGTGATACGGTGACCATCTTTGTTCAATGGAGAGTCAAAAGCTGCCACTGCGAGGAGGACCAGAGTTTGAGTGATGATGGTTTATGCTCCTTGACGAGATCAGCAAGGTATTGTGGTTCATTTGTGGCAAGCGCACTGTGTGTGTAATGAGTGCTCGGCAAACACCGGGACTGACAGTGGCATCAACGGCATTGGCAGTGACGTCCTCCTCAACCGCGCGTGACCCTTTTATGTCTTCAAACGTTTCCCCCAATTGTGTTATCAACATAATATCACGAGATACGCAACCTCACAGCTACCGCTAAAATCCCCCTTGAAAGAACATCTCACCCTCACAATAGGGGGCGGTACTTCCCCACCCACTCTGCCACCCAAAGTAATGTTCGTCAGTAAACCCTCTCTCGATCTGCGAGCGTTATGTTCTTGAAAACTGCTCGCAATTCAGAATTTTGCGAATCCAGAAACCTTGGTTCCACTGGGGGGAAATGGCCCTTTTGTTACTGTTACAAGTGAACATGGGGTGAGAAATGGCAAAAGTTTAATAACAATGGCTAAAATAAATAATAAACTGCAGATTTCTTTTTTATTACCTTTGATGATGAATATTATGATTTGATGACGATTCATAAAATGTATAACCGAGTCAACTTTAAGTATGTATAAAGTAAAAAAATCACAATAGCGAGTTCAGGACAAAGCGGGCGGCCCAGAGCGAGCACGCCTCATCTTCACAGCAGACCGTTTCAAAAGTAGTAAAACTCTGCGGTCTGTCAGCACTTTTGTACAACTTACGAATACTGAAGTCTGGCAGGTTCGCGAAAAGTGAATTCGTTTGCATTTAGTAACTCGCGAATATACGAAACTAGACATTTCCAGACGCCTGCGCATATGGAGGGTTATATTGTATTCATTTCCCACAGATCTCTGTGTGTGTGGAAACGCCATGGTTTGTTGATGCTTCCAGGCTGGTCATATCCCACTATTAACGTTCACTGCTGGTGGTCTCTGCATTCGTTTTGCACATTTTTCTTTATGTAGCACATAGCCCCATTCAGCACATGGCAGCTGTTGAAGGTGAAGATGTGCTCCTTAACTGTTCAACATCGTTCACAATATACCGCATGCGATGGAGATGTGGACAGTCTAACACAACGGTGAGTATTGCATTATCTCTCATTACACGTGGTGTTACCGATTTAGCACACTTTAGGGATTATCAGCCCAGTGCAACATCCGTCTGTATTGCTACACACCGTGTGAATAACACTCATGCAGAATGTGCCCAATACAAAATAATGTTACGAAATACATTACAAGCAAACGGTCTCCAAGTCTACTATTGCTTAGGCCAAGGTTCCTTCCAGAGATCTCTCTCGTCAGTCGAAGCCAGTGCTTCTTAACCTTTAATGCAGCCCTGCACCCCTTGGTTCTGAATCCTTAAAATAATGTATAATGTTGGTAAGTACATAGGTTTGATGAAACAAAGTAGCTGTAAATTTCGATTTAAAGCTTTCGTGACTGCAATGATTCATCTTATTTGGTTCTTTCGGTAAAGTCACGTAGAATGAGAATAACATAATAAATTGATAAATTATTATTGTGTTATTTTATTTTATCAATTTATTATTTTATTCTCATTCTACGTGACTTTACCGAAAGAACCAAAGAAGAAAAAAAGTAGCTGTACTTACATGCCCATGCCTAATTTGTGTTTCGATGATCTACCGTCTCGCACCCCTAGAAAGGGCATCTCGCACCCCCATGGGGTGCATGCACCCCAGGTTAAGAACCACTTGTCTAAGCTGTCCAGAGATCCCATTCAGAGATGGGGTTCGTTAGCAATCTTAACACGAACTCTGTGGCTCTTTGGCAGCAGCTGGTGGTACGGACATGAAAATGGGTTGACCTCCAACTTAATTTGGCCTCAATGATAGCGAGACAGAGTTACTTCTCCTGGGACTAAAGATCAGCTGCTCCTGCTTGCCAGGGCTGGTGGGGGAAGGGCAGTGATGGGTGCAGTTATCTGTATGTGTGTAGTGTATAGTAGTGTATTGTATAATAGTGTAGTATATAGTAGTGTAGTGTATAGTAGTGTAGTGTAAGGTAGTGTATAGTATACTATGTCTGTGTGTTGAACTTCTTTGGCACCGTACATAGCCAACCACAGTAACTGGAAGTACAGGGGGGAACAAACTAAAACACGACAAGAAATTAGTTGTCAATCAGCTGCAGCTGTGTTTGGTTGTTGTAACGACTGGACATCTGTGAAAAAGAGCTCCAATAGTGCATCGGGTTCCTACAGTCTAAATACATGTTCTGTTCTTAATGTAGCTTTGTCATCGCCCTTAATATCAATGCTAGATTACAGGAGTGATTCTCTATTGTAATTAGCTCAGCTTCATACCAGTTCAGAAATATAACCCGATATGCCCCTTTGAAAAAGCAGTGGTGTAGAGATTGTGTCACGCCCTTCTATCACCTCTAGGATTCATTATTGCATAATATAGCTCTCAGAGACTCCGCCTTGTCTTTCTGTATATTTTTTATGAATAAAATCCACTGACAACTCAACGAGTAACTACGAGTGACGATATACACTTGGGTAGTTAGACGACTCTGTTCTGAGACAACATCGCTTCTAGTCTCAAGACAACTCGAAGACGATGGAGACGACCCATTCCAAGGTGACGATGACGAAGGAGATTCCCCACACCAACAGCCCCCAGGTCCGGTTCGCGCCAGCTCTTTATGCCTCACCTGATCCGGCCATGCCCCTATTCTCGAATTCTCCTCACCGCACCTGACTGTCAATCTCCACCCTTAATGCACTTTCCCGCCATTGGATCCCGTGCTCCCCCTCACTTGACCCTGTCAACGCTTGTCACATCAATCATCATTAGCACGTCCATTAGTAACCAAGGTCCCGGGGAACCATACTGTCCCTCTATCGCTCCATACTGTCTTTACATCACACCCCCCCCCCCTCTTAAAAAATATAGCCGTCCTCGGCTAACACAATTTGAAACAATTTTTACTAGCGCGAATTAACCCTTTAACACAACGCGACGTGTAACAAATCTTCTAGGACCGAAAGGGAACAACTTCCTCCTTAGAAGAACAATGCGGACAACCACAACCAAACGAACAACAAAAACAATGCCAAATCCGAACAAGGCATGCAACACAACCTCCGAGATCAATACTTCAAGCCTCGGACATTTTGAACATACGGACGCCCAGCAGCACACAATGCAAAACACAATTTCACGGCGATCCGTCAATGAAATGTTGACCCCCTTGACCGAGTCCTGGATGCCGGCCCGTCTCCCCGGGCGGGATTTTGGCTTCCTTCAGCCAACGACGGCTTGGCCATCGGAACAGGGGGGTTGAGGTCCTCGGATGTTTGCACGGGAGAGGCTGGCAGGTCCTCTGCTGGTGGCCCCTTGCGTGTGGAGGGCCTTCGAGGTCCCCCTGATGTCAAGGGCTCGAGAACTGCGGGCGACACAGCATCATCTCTTTGGCGTCTGATTACTTTGGCAAACCGCCCCGGCCCGTCCGACACACCAGACCCCGACTGCACAGATACTGGGGATTAATTTCTAATCGGGGACGCATGTACAGCTTTAAGCGCGACGAGTGGACAAACCAGCGGCGGCGCCCTACCTGCAATCGCACACACTGCGGCCATTTAACTTCAACGATTTCCTCAGGCCCTTGCCATGGCCAGTGCAACTTGGGGCACGTGTGCAATGGCACCTGCAGGCAGTGCAGCCATGCTCTACCCCCTACCCCCCTTGGCAACACGTTCTTGCAACAACTCACGTTATTTTAATTAGCGGCCTGGGCCCTGGCAGTGTTCTCTTTAGCCGCCTCGCGTGCATCGGAAATTCGGTCCAGCATGACCTACAAGGTCCCTGGCAGAGACTGCCTCTTCCTTTCGGGGGACATACCCAATTGGACGTTAATAGTGGGTACACTTTCGTCACCATCTATAAAAAAACGGAAAATCCCATGGATACATGCGGGGCCATCCTATATGCTGCCAGGAAGCCAGGGATGTGTAGGTCCCAATTCGTCTGCGCCTTGTCGACTACTTGGCAAAGCATCGACGTTAGGGATTTGTGAAGGTGTTCCACCATGCCATCCATCTGAGGATGTTAAGGCGACGTCCGAATATTCTTTGTGCCTAGAACGTCACATACCTCACGTAACAACTTCCATGAGAAGTTCCTGCCCTGGTCTGTCAGGAGCTGCTCAGGAGCCCCCTTATCCAACACATACCCGTGCAAAAAGGCGTCCGTTATAGATGCCGCTGTCTGGTCGGGTAGGGGCCAAGCCACCGGCCACTGGGAGACATACTCTACCCCGATCAGAAGGAACTTATTAACTTTCTGGGTACAGGGGAAGGGTCCCAAATGGCAAGCGTGAACAACTCATTAACTCGCGACATGGTGATGGACTGCAAGGGGGGTTGACACTTCCTGGCTGCTGGTTTCCAGTGCACACAATCGGTGCAGACCTTCATGAGGTGGTACACATCTTCTGACATACCCGGCCAGAAAAATCCCTTTGCAGTGTTAGCAACGTTTTATGAACCCCAAGGTGTAACAATTTAGTTTAATGCACCACCCGAGTCAATGCACCCCGCAGAACTGTGGGAACCACCATGCCATAACGTCGCAACCCCTCATCCCATCTCATGAGCAGCCCTTCCCTAAGAACGATTTTCGAGACCTTCGCTGGGCTAGGGTTCGTCCATTCCTGCTCGGCACGCCACCGAAATCGTAACAAGGACGTGTCCTCCATTTGCAACCGACCCCACTTGGCAAGCGTGAGGCCCAACGTTCTATATTCTGGCTCAATGTCACCCACCGGTGCTGAACTTTCCACCGATGCCACCACCTCGGGTGGCTTCACGTCCTGTGGCCTACATCGCCCCGCGCCCGTTGAACAAGCACAACGTTCCCTCCTCGGCAGTCGGGATAGTGCATCCTCATTACTGTACCGTAACCCTTTCCGGTAAACCACCCGGAATGAGTATTCCTGCAATATTTCAAACCAACGTGAAAGTTAGCCCGAGGGTTGATCCACACGCAAGGAGTATTGGAGGGCTGCGTGGTCCGTCTGGACCACAAAGTCCTTCCCATACAGATAGGGTCTGTATTGTTGCTCAAACTGCACCATGGCCAAGAGTTCCCTTCTGGTTACGCAGTAACATTGTTCTGCGGTTGACAGGATGTGACTCCCATACGCTACCAGCCTTTAAATGCCATTCTTGACCTGCGACAGGACAGCCCCTATGCCCGTGTCACTGGCGTTCGTGTCCAAGATGAACGGTAGGGAAAAATCCGGATACTCCAGGGGAGGCACGTTGGCATGGCTCTCGTGCAGTGCAACAAAGGCGGCCTCCTCCCCCTCTCCCCACCTAAACTTCTGGCCTTTAGCCGTCAAAGCATGGAGAGGCTTAGCAATTGTCGCGAACTGTGGAACCAATCTTCAGTAATAGGACGTGAAACCGACAAAACTGCGCACCTCCCCCACTGACTAAAGAGTTGGCCAGTCGCGCACACACTCTGTGTTGTCAGGGTCCATCGCTATCCTGGAATCGCTCACAATGTGGCCCAAATATTGCACAGAGGTTTGCAACAGGTGGCACTTCGCCGGTTTCAACTTAAGATTGGCCGACCATACCCACGACAGCGCGGAACGCAACCTTTGCAAGTGCTCCTCAAAGGTGCGGCCAAACACAATAATATCGTCGAGGTAAATTAGACAGGAGTCCCATTGCAACCCCGCAAGGACTAATTCTCACAGTTTCTGAAAGGTGGCTGGGGCCGAATGTAAGACATTTAGAATGGTACAACCCTTGGGGCGTTCTGAATGCTGTTTTCATTTTGGGCGACTCATACAGGGAAGTTGCCAAAATCCGACAAAAGGTCCAAGGTGGAGAAAAATCGAGCACCCAACAGTGCGTCCAGGGAGTTGTCGATTCGGGGGAGCAGGTACACATCCGCGACTGAGACTTTATTCAACTTGCGGAAGTCTACACAGAACCGCAGCGTGCCATCGGCCTTTTTCACTAACACCACGGGAGCACCCCAAGGGCTGCCGGCAACATTTCCTCCACCGGCAGTTTCACACTTTATTTTTCCCATGGGCTAACCTATAAGGATTCTGCCGAATAGGGGCTGTCGTGCCCGTGTTAATATGGTGTTGCAGAAGGGAAGTGTGCCTGATATCAAACTTTCCCTTACTGAACACCTCCGTATATTCCCGTAAGAAGGATCGCAACGCGGCCCGTTGCCCCATGAATAACTTTGGGTTCTCCCCACACAGCTTTTCTATCCATGCTTTATCAGCCTCTGCCGCCTGCACCACTCTGCCTACCACTGTCTCCCCGGTGGCCTCGAGTGTGACCCCATCAGCATTGCGAGGGCTAGCACCGTTCCCGCTTGAACCACTACTGGTTCCACCCCCACATTGAGGATGTTCCCGCTTGAACCACTACTGGTTCCACCCCCACATTGAGAACCTGCAAAAACGGTTCCTGACTGCCTCGTAATAGCGTCAGCGTACCCCGCCTCGCCGCTGGAGTTGACTTGGCCTATACAGCCTCCCGCGCCAGCTCCAAAATTGCGGCCATTGGTCGCGTCGCGTCCCGCGAAATGGAGGCCACCGACCGCATGGTCTCCAGCACGGGAACCCCGGCAGCAGACGGCCGCTCCATCCTCCCTGTGCGAGTTAGCAACTCGTCCACAGCCACCTCCGCCCTCGACGTCGCCGCACCCATTGACGCCACCAGTTGAGCGACCGTCGAGCGGAGCCGATCCACTTCCGCCACCAGCTCCCGCCATCCCTTCATCGGGCCTTGCTGGGGGCAAGCAGCCCTCACCTCCCCCCTCGGCGGCAGCGATCGTAACTCCACCGGAGCATGTGGCCGGGCGGCGAGGTGACCAACACCTCCGTCACTGGTGCTGTGTTCCCAGCGCCCGGGGGGTTTTTCACTGGGACTCCGTCTCCCAGGGCTACTTGGGGGACCCCTCGGAGGTCCTCTTCCTATGAAGAGCTACAGGTGGGTTCCCACGCTTTCCTCTCTTCGGCATCTTGCAATAGCCACTTCTGACACCACTGTAATGTAGCTCTCAGAGACTCCGTCTTGTCTTTCTGTATATTTATTATGAATAAAGTCCACTGACAACTCAACGAGTGACTATATACACTGGGGCAGTTAGACGACTCTATTCTGAGACAACATCGCTTCTAGTCTCAAGACAACTAAAAGACGATGGAGACGACCCATTCCAAGGTGATGATGACGAAGGAGATTCCCCACACCAACAGCCCCCAGGTCCGGTTCGCGCCGGCTCTGATGCCTCACCCGATCAGGCCACGCCATTACTCTCAAATTCTCCTCACCGCACCTGACTCTGTCAAACTCTGCTCTTATTGCTCTTATCCGCCATTGGATCTCGTGCTCCCCCTCACGTGACCCTGTAACTGCTTGTCCCATCAATCATCATTAGCACGTCCATTCGTAACCATGGTCCCAGGGAACCATACTGTCCCTCTATCGCTCCATACTGTCTTTACTATTGCAAACCGCTTTTTATTGTACTGCCCGAATAGCTTCTTCATTGTCTCCATCTTGTGCAAAATGCGGGCTGCTAGGGGTTCTTAGTGGACAACGTCAATTGAGATCAAACATCCCCCAGTGCTCAGAGCTCTGCAATTGGCTACCGGGTACCCCTTTTGGGTTTCAGTCAAAATCCTTTTGTTAACGCAAGGGGATTTTTTTGCTGTGAGGTACGCTATGTAAAATAAGATACATTCAAATTCTACTGATGTTTTAGAAGCATTAAAAATAATAATTGCAGAAACTAATATAGTTGTGTGAATTCTTAAAATATTCAGTTGTCGATTTTAACCCCAATCCTTAAAAAATATAGGGATGAAATATGTTTTTTTTTACATAATTCGTCAGAACTTTCCATCTTACATTTTGAATGGTTCATTCTAAATATGACAGCAGATTTGTAATAGAGCGTGTGATGCCAACCGACTGGTATGAATTAACAAACACCAATGTGTATAATACTCTTGGGTTCTTTCGGTAAAGTCACGTAGGTATAAAATAAAACAAATCACGACGTTTCGATTGCAACACAAGCAATCATCATCAGGTGGGAAAACCACGGCAATATTTTTTTTGCTGAAGTTGGAGAGAGAGTTGCCGTGGTAAGAGGTTATATAGGTAAGAAAGGGGGGAGGGGCAAGGGGGGAGAGAGAGGGGGAGGGGTGTGGGGTAGGGGTGGATGCTAGGAGAGGAACGTGAGGCTGGGGGGGGGGGGAGTGGGCGGGGCTGGAAGTGGGAGGCCGAGAGAACTTTGACTTTACCGAAAGAACCAAAGAGTATGGATTCCTGCAGTCACGAGCTTCAAATCTAGATTAATGTGTATCAATTAAAACAAATTACTAAACAAGCAATATATCTTGTTCCACAGATATTATTCTGTAGCATTAGTTTGATCACACCCTGCAAGCCATCTCTCGACTACGTGATTTTCTCTGGGAACCTGAGCAGTGGAAATGGCTCCATCACTCTGGCTTCAGTCCCAGCGAATGTGAGTGGGATGTACTGCTGTATTCTGGAATCAAGCACAGCTGCTCTTCATCAGATCGTTTACAATTTGACGGTAACTTCTCAAGGTAATGCCACAAAACTTGAGATATAATGAAACGTCTGCATATAAACATTCATATTAACCATTCACTCGATGCAAATAAACTACACATGTTGTGGTTAAATTGGTAACACTTATAGTGGTGCATCGATTGACATATCTTAACATCACAAAACATTGTTATTTGTGTGAGCAAGAATCGATTGTTTACCTGCATGCGTGTGTTCTATGAATTCCGCTCACTTTTCTCCTGAGGTAATTGAGGCCGCTTCATTCACGACAATGTAAAGAAAATTGATTCAAGAATAAAATCGCGATCCTTGAATCGCAACAATGCATGATTTTATTAATCTTAATCGTAACAAATGTTTTTTTCTCTCTCCCAATATTAACACAATTGCACTGTATTACCTCAAATTCGCTCGGGCAACTTGGCACCCAGAGTGAGCAGCTCACAATCAGAAGGTTCCAAGTTTACTCAGCCATGATCCTTCAAAGGGTTGACTAAATGAGTACCACTTTGTGGGGAAATCAATTCGAACTTATATGCTATGCTTTTTCATGTATTTTTAAAGGGGGGCCATGGTGGCGAGATGTTATCTTCCTTGTCTGGTATACAGGAGGTCGGAGGTTGAATCCCGGCCCTGACACCTGCTGCTGTATATTTGAAATTTGCGACTCTCTCACTCTCCGTAGTCGCTCACATTTTTCTCCGTGTCCTCCACATTTTAAATCGACATCACGCATTTAAAGAATTTGGCTGCTATACATTTCCACGTGATGAGCCCCTTTGTTGAGCTATCATTTGTGGCCAAGTCACTTCTGAAAAAACAATAACTACATAGCTTAGTGGGGCGTGAACTGGTAAATAAAAATAATTGTTTAGTTTTAGCATTCCCGACAACTCAGGGAGGTTAATTCATTTTTGTGCATGATACGGGCACAGAATGGGTGGCATGTGCTTCCAGAGCCACAACATTCACATACTTTGACCTCAAATGATGACCAAATACATAAATACGGTTGACTGCGTACTTATTAACTATTGATGGAAAATCTCAGAGCGTACTGTAGCCTGGAGTTTGATACAGACCACCGCTAAGTTATCACAACCAGCTTAAACGATTGTCCAACAAGAGGTCTCCAACAGCGTCCATGCTATAATATAAAAAAACAAGTCCTCAACATTGACAACCAATTCACGACTCTTTCAAAATGAGCAATTGACAGACTGGGACCCAGTTTCTTCTCGACTCTAAAATAACGGTGCAAAGACCCGTCACTTTGAAACTCGTCGCAATTTTTAGGAAGGAGTTAAGTGATGACGGACTGTGTTTAATTGGGGATAAATAAAAAAAATGACAAGTCTCCACAAAGACTTCACGAGGACCCGAGGGCAAAACAAGACTCAGATCTGGGACGGCCGCCATCGGTGGTCAAGATGAGAAAGCTGCAGCGACACGGGAGCGGTGACTCTCTCAGATGGGTAACAAAGCGAGCCATTCCCTTTTACCCACTTCGGGCATCTGTGGCCGGAGCCTACCGAAATGCGTTCCTGCCACACTTACGGATGCTAAGTGGCCACCTGGGTCAGTGAGGTGAATAGCTTGCTGGGGGGGCGGGGAAAGAAGGGGTCAAATGGACGATGCACATGGCGGTTCTTTGCTCTCGTGTCTGCTCCCCGTTTGCCCTTGTAGAGAGGCTGGGATGATGATCTCACCATCGAACAAGGACAGTCGTATGTATGCACGTATGTGGAACTTCTTTCACACCGTACGTTGCCAACCGTGCTAATCGGAGGTGCGGGGGGAGGTCAAACCACATTGCGCGGCGCTTTCAGATGCTGACGCTGCTCCTTCTGCGGGGCACCTCCGGAATGCCCTCCCTCTCCTCCCTCCCTCCTTTGTTCATGAAACCTCAGCACGATCTAGCCCACAACAGCTTAATAATATAATATTGGTCGCGGAAGCATACGACGTGTTGAATCAAAGTCAAATCGTGCACACGCAAATGGGTAGATTGTTTAAAGCTTGCCAATGCACGTTTGTCCTTGAAAGTGTTTAATCAGCATTACGGGTCTTGTACTGGTATCTTCCAGGACAAAACACAATTTGCGATATTGCAGTTAATACTTTTTTGCTCTGGCGTGTGCCTTAAACCACTTTCATATTTTTTTTCCAATCCGGTAAGCCCCTAATAGCAACATATAATTTTGCTGACGCTTCATTCATGTTTACAAGGGTCGTCGTGTTGGAGACAGGTAGAGAGAAAGGGCTTATGCATTATCACCTTAAACGTCAGTTGGAGAAAATTTAATCTAAACTAAACTGAAAGCATTTTTTAACCAGGTAAGGACCACTGTGTTACGTAATATATATGCCAACCAAAGAACATCAGTTCGAACAGAGTATGGGGAGACACGAGAATTTGACATTCAGAAAGAAGTAAGACAGGGCTGTATACTGCCTCCTTACCCATCCAATTTGTACAATGAGCGAATTATGCGAGATGCAGGCTTGGATTCCATTGAAACAGTCGTGAAGATTGAAGGCAGACGAATAAAGAACTTACGAATATGCTGATGATACCACCCTACTAGCAAACAGCAAAGCTGAAATGATGACCCTGTTGGTAAATGTTAAAGAAGCTAGTGGGAAAGCTGCACTCTGCCTCACTTTCAAAAAAATGAAGGGAATGATGACAGAACAACTAAACTCATTTAGTCTGGAAGATTAATCAATCGAAGTTGTGAAGAACTTTGTTTTCCTGAGCTCTTTGATTGCTGAAGACGGGGAGTCTAGCCAGGAGATGAGAAGGCAGCCAGTTCTCAGTAGAACAGCCATGTCACAGCTCAATAAGATATGGAGAGACAAGGGCATTACCATAAACACAAAACAGAGACTTGTCAAAGTTCTGGTATTCCTTGTTGCCCTATATGGATGTGAGTCATGGACGCCGATATTGAATGAGTGAAACAGGATCAGTGGATTTGAGATGTAGTGCTGGAAAAGAATGCTAGATATACCATGGAAAGCCAAAACATCAAACATGTCCGTTCAGAGAGAGATTTGTCGCACTCCTCCACTCGAGGCCTTATTCATGAAGCAGAAATTTACATACTTTTGACATGTTATGAGGACCTCTGTTCTAGATGAATTAGTCTTGCTTGGGAATGGAGAAGGTACCAGTGGCAGAGGTAGACCTCGGAGGAGGTGGATGGACGACATCAAGAACACCACTGGTTTTACACTAAACCAGCTACGAGAGGCAGTGAGAGCCATGTTTTGATGGCATAGTCTGGTCGTGGATGTCACCAGAGGTCGAACTCAACATGACAGCACAAGGTGATGAGGTGAAGGCCCACTGAGCTATATAGTTCTTTTTTCAGAAGCCACTTGGCCACAAATTATAGCTCAACAAAGTGGCTCATCACATGGAAATTTAAAGCAGCCAAATACTCTAAACGCGTTCATGTTGATTCTAACAAAGGACCCGGAGAAAAATCCATGCGACCACAGGGAGAGACACATGCAAACTCCAAATATACAGCAGGCATCAGAGACGGGATTGAACACATGACCAGCTGTATACCAGGCGAGGTAGATAACATCTCCTAGCCACCACAAATTGCGGCATCCCTTTCTCTGCAACAGGTACTGCTGCTACGACACGTGCAGCGACATCGCCGGTGCCATCGACGGTGCCATCGACGGTGCCATCGACGGTGCCATCGACAGTGCCATCGACGGTTTCGCCTTTGTGCGGCAAAGCGGCAATCGCCATAACGGCGTGGGCTCTGATCTTCCTTCTGGTGCTGATGGTGCTTCTCTACCGGTGCCACCACCACTACCACAGCAGGAATTGGTGTTGCTGGAGGAGAATGAGAAGTAATTTCGGCCTTGGTGGTGGTGATGATAGCGGTGGGAGTGTTGTTGGTGGTGGTGGTGGTAGAAGGAAGGGAGACTCGGGAGAGATGCAGCACCCTGGTGGAGAGACTCGTCCCTTGGATGATATGGAAACGAGTGAGGTGCGTGAAATGTATCGATCTCTTTTTTTGAAAACTCTATTATTCTTCTTCTACAAGAAGGTGGTTGTTGATGTTATCACCAGCGAAACATCAAGGTACTCGAATTCTAAATGTTGTGGGTTGACATTCCAACACACCGGTGTGCTGAGGTAGTAACTAATTGGCACGTTTTGTTGACAATCCTTAATATTCTTGATATTTGGCTATCAGGTCGTGGCGGTTTTAACCACTAATATGTATGCGATCTCACCCACAAATGTGTTATTATGGATAATGTTGGTCGCGAAAACTCATTTCTTGAGAACTGCTTTTTGTATTTAGTTTGTTGTCCTTACCCAGCACCTCCTATAAGCACGGTTGACTATGTACAGTGTGAAAGACGTTCAACACCCATACACGCATAGACTCAACACTGCACATAGACTTAACATTGGCCATAGACACAACGATACCCATACACTCAACACTGCCCATGAAGTCAACTCTGCACCGCGGCAGCATCCTGCATCACATTGGAACCGTATAGTTTGCTGTGCTGCCCTCTGCTGCCCTATGTGAATGAGTGGATCTGTGAGTGGGTGAGTGGGTGGGTGAATGGATGAGTGAGTATGTGAGTGGTTGGGTGAGTGAAGTGGGAGGGTAAGTGAGTGAGTTGTAGTGACCTACAGTGTGGTGAACAGTGGGTGAGACAGTCAGTATCTGGTAGACTATAGGTGGGGGGGATCAACAAAGTGAGTCTTAGAGGCTACTATGACCATGTTCGTAGCTAGAGAAAAGTGATAAGGAGATGAGTGAGCGAGTGATTGGAATACATCAGTGAGCGCTGGATGATCAATAAACCTAGAAGCTGCTTTACTCTAAATTGTATGGGTTAATGAGTGAAGCAGGTGAATGAACGGGTGACTGGGTGAATAAGTGTGGGTGAGTGAGTGACTGGGTGAATTAATGGGTGAGTGGGTGAGTCAGTGTGTGAGTGGCTGAGCGAATGAGTGAATGGGTGAGTCAGTGACTGGCAGTGCGAATGACTGCTGGCTGGTTGAGTGAGCGAGTGATTGGAGTAAATCAGCGAATGCTGGATCATGAATCAACCTGACAGCTGCTATACTCTGAATTGTATGGGTGAATAAGTGGGTGGGTGGGTGAATGAGCTAATAAGTGACTGGGTGAATGAATAAATGCAGCGTGATTAAGTGCTGAGTGAATTCGTTCATGGGGAAATTGTTAAGTGTCTGGCTGAGTAAGTGGCTGGCTGCACGAATGACTGGCTGAGGTGAGTCAGCGAGTGATTTGCGTAAATCACTCAGTGCTGGATAATTAATTGGTCACCCTGACTGCTGCTCCCATCTGAATTTTACCGGGTGTAGCAATGCCGTAGCAACTGGCAGGTCCTGCTGCTGCTGCTCTACCACTTGAGATACGGTGACAGCAGCAGCAGGATTCCATCTTCGGCCGAATTACTCCGTTTTGTGTGGCTGCCTAATATTGGAAGGAAGAGCATTCCAGACGGCCACAGGAGCATATCTGAAAGCATCCGATGTGGTTAGCGTGTTTGCCCGATGGTAAGCCAAAATCCACTGCAAGGTTGACTGGAGTCCACGTGATGTTAGTTTCTGCTCCTTAACGAAATCACCGAGCTACATTGGTTCATTATTTTGTGGGAAGCACTTTGTTTGTGTAATAAGTGCGACCTTATAATGTACTCATTCGGCAACTGTACGACAATGCAGCTCAGCGAGCACTGGAAAGACACAGGTTGGATCTTGCAGTACCCATAACACTACGAACTCAGCGACCCGAGGTCTATTACAGCTCACGGCCAACACGATTATTTGAACCCTAGGTCGACTCAGCCTCAAATGAGTACCTGGTGTGGTTATGTCATAACATGGCCACTGAAAAGACAAAGGCGGTCGGGCGTGCTGTTGGCCACCCATCCTCTGTGTGCCTTCCCGACCTTCGCAAGTGCTGCTTGCTAACAGTACTTGCCCTAACAATCTGTTTATAGGCTATACCGGGGATTTTTGTCTTTGGACAGATTGTGTATGCAAGCCTTCAAACGGAGCGTCTACCGCCTTGCACGCAGCCTCGCCGACCTCCCGGTGAAGACTTCACGGTGTACACGACCATCGCGGCATTTAGTGGGGAGAACGAACTTCCAGACTGAAGGGAGTCGCGAGAATAAACAACATCAGCAGCAAACTTGGACATTGCCTTAACCACCAAACTGAACTTTTATTTCACCAGGTAAGGCCCCACTGAACTATATAGATAGTTCTTTTTCACAAATGACAACTCAACGACGTGGCTTATTAAGTGGAAATGTATTGCAGCCAAACTCTCAACGCATGTTTCTAAATGTGGAGGGAAAAACCAGAGGACCCGGAGAAAAATTGACGCAACCACGCTGAGAACATGCACACTCCAAATATACAGCAGGCGTTAGTGTCGGGATCGAACTCACGACCTCCCGTATACCAGATGAGTTTGTTACAATCTCCTAACCACCGCGGCAACAAGAAGAACGGCAATCTGCTGCCTACCGTCTGTCAATCGACTGGCCAGGGAGAGGCTCTCCTCCCCCATGCAGCCTGTTATGCACCACACTTCAAAGCTGTTCACCACGGGGTTTGGTAGAAGACTGGGAGGTGTCCACCACTGGTGTTCGAATGTCATAAGCGATAGCCTCTGGACTGTGTGTGTGTATGTAGGGAGCGGTAGTGTAGTGGTTTGCATGCTGCGCTATGAACATGGCCACCCGGGTTTGATTCCCGATCACGGCCAACACCTGTGACGATTAATCTGAACCGGTCCTCGGCCTCCCCTAGGTCGACTCACCCTCAAAACGAGTATCTGGTGCAGTGTATAAACAACGCCACCTCGGTGCTGGCCACCCACCCCCTTGTGTACCGTGCTGGCTTTCATTAGGTGCTCGTTAACAGCACTTGCCCCAAAAGTCTGTAAGGCGATTTGGGGGATGTTTATCTTTGTTTGAGACTCATTAATCAGTAATAATGATAAAATCTGTAATATATTATATCACTTTTTTACGGGTAGTCCTTGACTTACGAACGAGTTCCATTCATGAGGATCCTTGCGTAAGTCGAGCAGTTCATACGTCGGGACACAAGAATGTAGTACTGTATTTACATGTGCATACAGTTAGTGTTATAAATATGTTACGATTCAACGAAAGGGAAGCATTATTAAACTCATAAATTAGAAGAAATTTACATTTGCATGGAATGCAGTAATAAATACTGTTCCTTGACAACTTTAAAATCCCCACTTTAGAGGAAGCAACAGTTTAAATCGATATCAAAGGTCATACAATCAATTTGTGGTCTCTGCCCAGTAACAACCTTAGTATTTTGGCATTTATAATAATGAATTTTGGGTTAAATTGCGTAAATACAAATGTATTGTGACCTACCACCACTCGAAATAGCCAATCAGTAAGGGTTGTAATATGAACAAAACATGCAAATTAGCTACTACTTCAGCACATCAGTGTGATGGACAGTAAACCCGCAACATTTACAAATGAGTATGACAATTCGATGGTGGTGGTTGCAGCCAGCTTCATCAGGCGATTTGCCATAATTTAGAAGTCTTCCCAGTCCCGGTCTTAAATAGAGCAAGGTGACGTCATCGCTGTAAGCCTATGATGTGCTTGTCCTGCTGTGCGCCATTAAATCAGGCACTGGGAGATCCACAGCAAAGCTAATACACACCGTGTAACAATGTGTATGTCCAGAATAAACACCTCATTCGAGACCCAAACATCACACCTCCAGTCTTTAACATTCCTCCTAGACTCTGGTGTCACAATTATAAACCGCATTCGAACATCAACAGCAGGCTAATGCGCACACATCTTTCCACATTGGAAAATGTAAGATAAGCCCTAGTAGTGCGATTGTGGCCATGCAACCCAAACTATTGCCCATATAGTAAACCACTGTCGTGTGCGCTTCTTCAGTGGAGGCGGCTGAATGGCGTAATTGCATCAGCTCTCTCCTGAAGCCTCTCGTCGTGGCCAGCAGACATCGACATTGACATTAGGCCCCTGAATGATCTTGATTTTAAGTTTTCGTGACTGCAAGGATCCATACTCTTTGGTTATTTCGGTAACATCACGTAGGTGAAAATAATAAAATAAAATAGTGATAACAACTAAATTAAATCACGTCGTTTCGGGTGCAACACAAGCGTCCGTCATCAGGCGGGGACAATCACAGCGAAAACAATTGCTGAAGTAGGCCAAAGAGATGACTGTGACAAGGGATTATATAGCTGAGGGGGGGGGGCGGAGGAGCCAAGGTGAGTGTAGGGGCGGGGCGTGGGCTGGAGGAGAGCGGCAAGCATGCTCCTAATGCTCGACCTAAAGCTGTGACACGTTTGGGGGGGGGGAGAACTCTGCAGGCTCGAAGCACTGCACGGCAAATTTCCAAGTGATGGGAGTGAGCAGGGCTGGGAGTAAAATACTGGAGATGCGGATATGAATATAAACTACAAGGCAGCAAAGGTTTAACTTGGTTAATAACATCCTTCCAATGATTGCTCAATTTGAATCCATCTTCTCGGTTGAAGTTATGTCTGTTTTTATATCTGGATGGCTTCATAGACAAATCTTTGTTGGTATCCAGACGCCTTGCAGAGCACTTTGGTATCGGAGAAAATAATATCATGAGAGCCCACAGCATTGTAGCAGTGATCAGCCACGGCAGACGAGTTCGTCCTGCCGTGTTTCAAATCTGCCTTGTGCTCGCGAATGCGGTCTGATACAAATGCAACTCACTTTGTAGACTCCAGGGTACTGCAAATAAGAATTAACATCCTTTACGGTTCAGATCAGATCACGGATTTTGTGTACTGTACTGAATCGGACCTGGATCTTGTGTTTCTTTAAGATTTTGGAAATCTTTTTGGTAACGCCTGCTATGTATGGTAACGTGATGGTTTTGATCGAAGTCTAGAGGGTTGTTTCTCCATGGTCGGAGACGCAGCTTTGCGGATAATACGGTCCGAATATCCATTAATCTTAAGGGTCCGGTGTACATGTTCTAACTCACTGGCCAGGTGGTGTTGGTCACAAATGCAGTGGGCCCTATGGTGTAGTGTTTTGATGACGGAATTCTTCTGTGCCGGATGGTGGTGGGAATCAGGTTTCAGATAGGAATCTGTGTGGGTGGCTTTCCTGTAGACAATGTCCCAAAGAGCCATTAGGCCTTGTCTCAAACAAAACATCCAGGAATGGTAGCTTGCCATCCTTCTCCACTTCCATGGTGAAAATGATGGATGGGTGTATGGAGTTAATGTCTTCGAGAAACTGGTTCAATGCTGACAAGGCATGTGGCCAAATAACGAAAGCGTGATCCACATATCTCTTCAACAGGGAAGGACGTAGGGTGGATGTCTGGATGGCGTCTGTTTCAAATTTCTCCATGAAAACATTGGCTATCACTGGTGACAAGGGGTAACCCATGGGGGTACCCTAATTTTGTTTGTAGAAAGAACCATTCCAGGTGAAGTACGTGTTGGTAAGGCAGTGGCTAACCAGCGCAGGGACATCAGGGTTCCCTGTTTTCGCTGTGGTTGTCCCCGCCTGATGACGCACGCTTGTGTTGCGCCCGAAACGTCGTGATTTAATTTAGTTGTTTTCACTTTTTTATCTTATTTTATAATTATTTTCACCTATGTGACTTCACCGAAAGAACCAAAGAGTACAATACCTTCCCCCTCTCTGCCTCGAATCACTGCACCTGAATGAATTAAATGATTCCGTCACCCCGCTGTGCACTATTCAAGACCGGGAGCAAGAGGAGACCATCACCATTCTGCCAAATTGCCCGATGAAGCTGGATGTAATTACCAGCGAAACGTCGTACTCAAATTGTAAATGATGTTGATTCTCTCTTCAACACACCGGTGGGCTAAAGAAGTGAAATATTTTGTCCTTTGTAAACGTGACACATTTTTGTTACTATTTGGCCGTGTCGGGTGGTGAAGGGTTACGACACATTTATAAATAACGCGATCTAACCCAAAAACCGATATAATGAATAATATTGGTCGCGAAAGCCTACGTGTTAAACTGATACAGTAGTAAGTTGTACAATGGTTACAAGTACAGTACATATACAGTGCAGATAATGGGTGGAAGCTATCAATAAGTGGATGGTATAGACATTCAGCTTTGGATTAAAGTAATATTCGAATAGTGAAGTGTAAAGGTTATGATTGAAGACAAAGATGGTTTATCAGTTGTGGAATTAGGTTGAAGGTAAACTGTTCGTGAGTAACCTGACCGTTACACCAGTCACGTGGTTAATGGCAACTTTAGTTGAAAATTGCCTTAACACACGTGTTGTTGCCTTTCACATATTATAACAATAAATGTGTTTGCTTGCCCTCGATTTGGAGCACCTGGCCACGTCCTTCATTTCGAGTTTGCAACACAGGGTACTGCGCAAGCGGGAAGGTTCTGGAAGGGCGAGTGGAAATGGGTAAAGACGATGCCTCAAAGCCTCAAACTGCGGGGGACCAAGGCTCGTGAGAGATGCAGGCCGAGTGAATATATTCAGGGGAGCCGAGGCCCGCGGTCGGGGCGCTTGCTCAGGGATTGATCGACAAGAGGATGTGGACAACATCGGTGCCGACTGTTCGAGATCAACATCGTGGAAACGATCGGAACCAACTCTTCAAGATCTACATGGTGGGAAAACACTGAGAGGGACTGTTTCGAGTTGCATGTAGTGGAAAACCACCGGGGCTGCAGGTAGTCATATAGCCATGGTGAATTATGACCAGTTGTATTCTCGTCCTTTGTAAGTACGTTCTCGGGAAATAAGGACATTTCCCCTTGAAAATATGACCTGTAAAAGCAGCTACATTACACTGGCGGCAGCGATGGAATACCGTCTACAAGTCCCAGAAAGAAGACCCGCCGAGGAGCTCCTACAGAGGATGATGTGTTTGCTCCCGTGTCACCGAGACCCAGAATTCTACGGGAGCAGGAGCCGGACCCCCGTTGGTTGGCCGCGTTCCCGACAAGAGGTGGAGGCCTCACCACACGCCACGAGAATCAGCATCGCTGGACCAAGAAAGTTTGTGGCGGCAACTGTCCCACAGATTGGACCACCGTACCTTAGCGATGGATTGACTGGTGACGGCAATTGTGGAGAGAAGAGAAGTGGAGGGAGCAGATGCTGCGTGGCTTGAGCCGGAGCCGCCGCCGTTGGCCACGTCGTGAGAAGAAATCACGGGGAGGAGGAGGCAGCAGCTGCTGACAGCTTCCCCCTCGTCGAGCAGCAGGTGGGAACCCATCAATCAGCTCAGCCGCAACCGGAAGCTGCGTACCCTTTGGTTCTATTCGGTAAAGTCACGTAGGTAAAAAATAAAACAACAGACGTTTCGGCCACAACACAAGCGGCCTTCATCAGGTGAAGGCACCAGACTGTCACTCCAGCGCAGTCTTCGAGACAGTCTGGTCCCTTCACCTGATGAAGGCCGCTTGTGTTGTGGCCGAAACGTCTGTTGTTTTATTTTTTACCTACGTGACTTTACCGAATAGAACCAAAGAGTATGGATCCTTGCAGTTACGAAAGCTTCAAATCTAGAATGGAAACTGGGTGGCAGACGTCAACCACCAAGGCCATGAAGAAGGATATGCAGAGACCGGTTGCCTATAAAATAATTTCCAACCACTGGAGGCAATTGGGTGGTGTTCATTAAACAATTTGAAGCCGCCGTCAGGGCCAGCCAATTTAGCAATGAAGATGCCCTTCGAGTGCTGCCCATGGTGTTAGACGACGGAACGCTCATGGCATTTTGTTTACGATTCCAGAAAGTCAACGCGCTTGTGAGGTGGATGGCCAAAAAATGTCTGCCCTCCGTCTAGCGTAAGGCAGCGATTTTCACCCGAAAGAAGAGAATGAGACGCCGATGGCTAATACACGTTCCTTGTTAGTGCCCACAATTGTGGTGTTGCTGCAGATGGACAAGGCGGCGCAGGACGCGCTGGTGGCGGAGCGGCTGTGAAGTCTCCTCCGTCAAAGCGTCATTACATTGCCGATTGTGCCGGAGAGTGACCAAACTTCAATGTGGTTCGCTAAATGCCGTAAATCCGTGAAAGCTCGGTGTTGCACACTCTTGACAGAATATCACCTCCTCAAACAGGTGGAACGTGCAAATTACCCCGAAACCTAAACCTTTTTCAATAAAATTGAGTTGTCCAATTCAAGTGTTTTCAAAATATTACTAACGAATATGTTTTAGTTTAAAATGTTTAAGGGCGTTTGCCCTCCGTATGCCTTGCCCAGCACTCAAGACAATCCCAAGACTCAATTCCCAGGCACCATTATAGGCATTTCAGTGACTAGTCCTGCCATCTTTTGCAGCATCTGTGAGTTGATATGGGAATATTTTGGTCTAGATAAGTGGCTCCCAACAGTTTGGATGTCACTTACCCCGAGCAGACTTATTAACTTTACAATTACTTCTATCATCATTGTCACAACCAGAATGAATATCTGAAAAGTGATTGAATTTTACAACTGTGGGTAGCTCTAGACAAATTTTATATGCACTGCAGGTTTTAAGATGTCGAGACTTTAATCGCCCAACTCAACAATATCCAGGAACCCAAAAAAAAATAACACCCAACAATATTTGTATATAACAATAGCCACTTGTCACAACAACACATTTTGTACAAGAGGAATGATGTTTCACACATTTTACACGTTTTCAGTCAGACAGTAGGGATTCCCCCATGGGTTACACAATACGAGTTTTTTTTCTTATTCCTATAGAGCATGTTCTCTTATTGTAGCAGGGTCTTGTGTCCCTCCACACCACCTTTCGAGTTTTACACAATTGTACATTTAACAGAGACCAACAACTCATAATAATAAAGTATCCAAAGTTAGACTTTGCTTCGCTTGACTGCCTCAACTTGGTCTCATTGTTTACACCCCACAGCGTCAACTGTTGTTCTCTTTTCAAGCTTGGACTCAATCCTGGAGGCTCGCTTGGCCCAACCTGATACGTCTTGTCCACCAAACAATCATTATAAACTCTTAGGCAACAATGGCGTCCCCATTCCATCGCCTTATGGAAGGTCTCCTGCAATGTTAGGCTGGTGTCATGACAGATATGATTTCTAAACTTCTTTGGATCGCCGACTGTGCAGTGCCATTATAGAGACGGTAGATTCACTCTATGCTTGGATGGATAGAGGTAGGGCATGGTGTGCATGAATGTCATTCGGCACTTTTGCCATGTGGACAAAGAGACGGATGATTATTGAACAAATGATGCAGTCGATGGTAGACAAGTTATTGATGAGACAATTACCCTTCTTCATAGCACATAAACGTTGAGGCCAGAGACGAAGTAGATAATAAGGGTTGGATGGAGCCTGATGACAATGAGATTTTAAAATGTTTTTTGATGCTACTTTTTTACGTATTTTATTTAAACAAATCAGGGGAAGGTACAGACTTTTTTCAGACGGGGTTGGATGGTGGAACGCAAGGGGTGAATTGCCATGGAATAACACCAACATGCGAGTTAGTGTCCCACACGGTGAACGTTATAGGTGAGAGAGACAGTGAAGGGGTAATGCTTTGAGAAGCGTTGTAGGGGAGGTAAATTAGGGAATGGGGTTGTTGGTGTGGGCTGTGGAGGTGGGGTGAATCGTAGGGTGGTAACCGGTTTGTGCCCAGTGAGGTGGGACAAGCAGGAGAGATGTGTTGTCAGTGGGAGAGAGTGGGTGTGTGATGTCTAGAGCGGCATATAAAGGCGAAGGCGATTCAAGTAACAAGCCGCACACAAGGAGAATATCGGGGATAAAGGGGAGGTAGGGGACGGGGGGAGGAGTACGCTGGCCAGATATCCAGGAGTTCCTCCTCCCTGTTCCTGAAGAATGCGCTAAGATGCTCCAGCCAGCAGTGTTTGGCGATGACATTGGCCCAGGCCTGGAGGGAGGGAGGTGAGGGGGTGACTGCCATGTGGAGAGGATTATTTTATTTTCCAACTGTGTTAAAGATCTTCGACAGGGAGTTCCCGCCTTGGTGAGTCCTGGTGGTCGTAATCCTAGGACGTTGGTGGAAGTTTAAGGGGTGACTGACGAGTGAGTGATGTCATTGAAGTAACAAGTTAGAAAGCTAAACAGTATAAATTTTGATTTAAAGCTTTCGTGACTGCAGTAATTCATATTCTTAGTTCTTTCAGTAAAGTCACGTTGAAGGGAAACAATAAAAAAATAAAATAATAAAATATATATAAAACAATAAAAACAGTCTAATTACGCAAAAAGTAGCACCTATTAAATACCAGATAAAACACCCCATTCAGTGATCACAAAGTGTTATCATTGCTACTAAAAACACTCATTAAAGCAAAAAACTTTATTTACATCTTAAATCCGTACCTCCCCTTCAAAAACAGAGATGCAGCCAAGGGTATTGACGGTGCTACGGCCACAGCCAAACCAACGACCACGACCGTGCCCACGACTGCTAAGGTCCCTATTACAAAATTCTTGAAGGTACTCTGCAACTCCAACTGTTGGCATCTCAGTTCAGCTGCCATGTCCATGCCGGTTTGATTTGCGATGACCTTCATCTTCAAGGAAAACGCCTCCTCGTTCACCTAAAAGGGGAAAGTAACGAGCAGGTGATTAATAATTATAATTTACCATTTTATAGCGCCTTCACTCGAAAATCACAAGGCGCTATACAAAGCACACACGCGTGCAGTCTCAAACCAATCAAGCACAACCCCAAGCCCTTAAAATAATCACAATTTGAATGAAGGAAACGTCCAGTGGAAGTTAATTCCACATTATAGGTGCCACGAGGAAAAGCCCAGTCAACGATAGTACAGAGATGTAACCTCGGCACACACAATGGGCCAGATTCGGAAGATCAAAGTACTCTTGTTAGAACATATGGGCAAAGGAGGTCTCGTATATATGGGGGAGAAGCAGCATCATAAGAAGCTTTGTAGGTGAGGAGAAAAAATCTTGAACCCAGCTCGAAATTGGACCTGAAGCCAGCACAGGGACAATGTGCTCAGCAACAGGCCTGCACATAATAATCTGGCAGCCACATTCTTCGTGTTGTATCATCTTTATTCATAATACGAATATTTATCAGAGGCATCCGATGAGCTATGAAGCTCTTTTACACAGATGCCCAAAAGGGGCAGGTCATAAAGTTACAAAAAAAATACAAACATGATATGAGTGCAAAGTATAGGAACGGTAAGCAAGTAACTAAACAATTAAATTATATCAACGCAAATTGCATAAATACATCCATTCCTGCTGATGTTTCAACACTAAATGCAAGCTTTTCAAGGTAGAAAAAACAAGAACAACTACAGTCCCAGACCACACCAAGACAACACCCAGTCCCTCAATAAAATTGCACAGTAAAATTTAACTACCGATACATGGGTAAGGATTAAAGTTCAAAATCATATTGGCAAATGTGGTTGTATCCAGTACGTATCTTCTGCTTTCGGGAGTTTTTGAAGGAAGATTTACGATGTTAAGGGAAGAAACACAATTGATGAAAAATGTTGGTGCTGCAGGCAAATGCTTTATCACCTATTCCAATTATTGTTCTTGGGATAGTTCAAATGACTTGGGTTTCTTGTATTTGACAGTTGGGTTAATGAATTCGCTAAGCATAGTGCAGATTTGCCAATAAGTATTTTATGTATTTTATAATATATATACATGGATGAACAGGGACCAATGTCTTCTTGCATCAAGTGATGCGCGATTGTATTTTAAGTAGAGGTCACAATGGTGAGTCCTGTATGGTACATTTAGTACAAATCGAAGAATAGTACGATAAAGTGCGTTTAGTCTGTTTAGTGATTCTTTAGTAGCTGATCTGCAAGCAGCATCACCGTAGTCAAACAGTGGTAGAATGATAGCTTCAGCAATTTGCAGGCATAATCAAATGGGAAAACAATATTTATTTAAAAAAACATTTTATTAGATTTTCTTCGAGATGTGATCAATATGGGGTTGAAATATACGTTTTGAATCCATTTGTAAACCAAGGTATTTGATGCACTCTGTGTGTTCAATGATGTTTCTGATATATATAATAGGTGATGATAATGAAACTGGATTTTTGTTTGAGGAAAAGAGCATTCTTTTTTTAGGATTTATGAGCAATTGTAGTGATGACAATTAATGTTGAATGAAATCGAAATCGTGTTTGAGATGCTATTGACTTGGTTTGGAGATTCTTCTTATTCGTGTCTCCTGTCCAACCGATATTGGTATTTTCCAAATATTCTGCACAGGCCACCGCTTCTGTTGTTGGCATTGCCAAATCTTTAGGAGTGCATTGTGATGCAGCAGGGCATTCCAGGAGCTGATCCATGGTTTGCTTCTCCTGACAAGCACAGCAGTCGGTTGTGTAGAAGCCCCCACCCCCATGATTTAATGAGATTTGCGTCTTCCAAAACCCACTCTCAGTCTGTTTAGGCTCTGCCGTGTGAGCCATTTGTAATCATAGCTAGATGTGATTTACCTGACACTAGCATGACCGTGTCATCAGCAAAGATATTTCATTCTGAGTGATATAGGTTTAGACCAGGATTGTTTAAATATAATGGAATTGGACCCAACAAGGAACCTTATGAAACAAACTTTCTTATTTTAATATTTGTGAACAAGATGTTATCACTATGTACCTTTCGAGAACGGTCTGAGAGGTAGCTCTTAAACCATTTTATTTTACTATCTTGAAATTTTAGTTGATGAAGTAAAATTTGGCTGTCACGTGCTGAAGCTAGTTGTAATTACAGGCAAAACATCGTACTTGACTTGTAAATGTTGTGGATTTACTCTCCATGACACCGGTGTACTGTACTAGCAACGAATTGTCATGTTCTGTTTATGTGACAAATCTTACTAATTGGCAGAGTCGGGCAGTGTCGGGTAGTGGCGGGTTTTCAACAACAGATTTATATCCATGAGATCTAACCCAAAAAAACACTTCTTATGGATAATATTGGTCGCAAAAGCCTGCGTGTTAAACTGACAGTCTTGTGAGTAGAATATTATGGTCAACAGTATCAAAAGCTTTTGACAAGTCGAGGAATAGTGCACAGCAGTAGTGACCTTTATCCAGGTAACGGAATAAAACATTTATACAGTGCAGTTATTCTCGAAAACCAGGCTTTTTTTTACAGTGAAGGAGGTTTTGACTTATTAGGTAGCAGTTTATTCGTGATTGGTGAAATAACAGAAATTGGTCTATAATTATTAGGGTCTTCTTTGGAGCCATTTTTATATGCTGAACGAATAAGAGCAGATTTCCACTCTAGCAGAAATGTACCTTCAGTAAGGTTTAAAATGCGTGCGAGAGGTTTATAAATGAGATCTGCCACAGCCACACGTGCAAATGCAGGAAACTCGTCTTCTCCCGTTGATGATGTCGTCTTAATTGATGCTAGTTCATGCAATACATCCAGTTCAGATATGGGACTAAACGAGAAGTAGGGCCGATGATTTTCACGAAGTATTTTTAGGGCTGGTGTCTGAAGAGAAAGAAGTTAGTAATGTGAACAGTGATGTATTTGCACAAATGTTACTCTGATGTGTCTTGTCAAAGATATGTCTTGCTGATCAAAAATTAGAATTAGAACAGTTCTTTGCCATCCAATAAAAGGGCTTTTGGAAGAATATTTATCTTTCCTTTGTTTTCAACTAAGTTGAACGTTTGCCAGAAAAGTCCTGGGTTTTGTTTGTTTGTAAATTCAGCATAGTTTGGTAGTAGTAAGAAAATGTATAGTTTCTTACTTGGTTAGTACATATATTGCTTAATGTTATTTAGTTATTCCAATCGGAGAGGTGATTTGCTTTATTCCAGGCTATGTTCGGATCAAACTAAGGTGCATGATTACCCTTTAATCTGAACTTATTTAAGCGGGCATGTTTGTCAATGATTTTTAGGAATTCGTTTTGAAAATATGTCCAATCACTTTCAAAAACTGGGATTTTGATCACCATATCCCAGTCAGAATGTAGAGTGTCATGTATAAATGCTTGGCGGTGAAAATGTTTTAAAGACCATTTTATAATGCTTTCATGAGGTGTTTTAGTGATTTTTGCATGACGAATGCCAAAGACAATATCATGATCACTGAGATGATTACTTAAGACTCCTATTTTTTTAATTTACGAGGTGATTTTGTTAATATCACATCAAGTATGGATTCACCATTTTTTTATATTGGGTCTCGTGGTTGAAGTAATCGATTGATTTAGATTGTACTGATTTGTTAAAGCATCATGTGGTAAGTTTAGCGAATTGCAATTTAGCGTGTGTAAATGAAAAGGCTGCAGGATAAAATGATTAGACTCCCAACAGTTTGGGCTTAGGCTTCTAAAAGAGTGACCATAACGTAGAGATGGCATACAAGGCCACCAAGGTAGGTCTTCTTCTATGACCCTTGCCCCAATGAATACTGGGAGGCCAACGAAAAATCTTCAGTTGTTGGAATTTGACCTGCACGTCGGGGGTAAGATGTGAGAATGTATGGTGTTGACTCAGGCTGCATGGATGAGGATCATCATAGCACATCATACATCGACAATGGGCTTATCGTGAACAGAGATGAGCAACTGTTTTCATAAGACAGTGCAACACTAACAACCTAGGCCCCTGCCAAGACACGTTGGATACGAGCTGTGGCAGACTGGTTAAATAACTCTTCGAGCCAGATGCAAGCCATGAAGAGCTGCTCCCGAGCCAAATTGTTGGGTACAATGGTGAGGCACTTAATCAGTGTGGCAGTGCGATGGTACTCCCTGGTTGATGGAAAGCTGACGACAACCAGGGAGAGCCGGATATGAACTGCAGTGGGCTGGTCGAGTAACGCGCCAGGCACGAGCTATGGCAGGAACAGCCAAGAAGGCAAACTGGACACGAACCACACCGGTGAACTGCATGGCAAGGCACGCCAAGTGGAAGCCACAGTGAGCTGGCCAAGAACCGAGCAGGCAGGCACAATGATGAGGCAGTCAGATCACAGAAGTAGCAGACCAGCACCACCAAAGTGGTTAAAATCCAAGTTCTTTGGCCAAGGATTATGCAACGGGGCAGCACACAGAGACTGTGAATAAGGTAAACTTCTCGGACAACTCAAGGGTTGCGATGGAGGTGTCATATGCTCTGGCTTAGGGGTGACAGACTTGGACGCAACTGCAGACCAGAGGCAGGACTAATCCACTTGATGGCATCAGGAGTTGGATGACGTGTCAATGCCTTCTGCGGAAACGTATAATACCACTCTAATGCTCAGCTGCACACTAGTGTAGTGGCATTACTGGGTGATGTCACTGCTCTTCGGTTGTAGTGCCAGCCCCAGGTCGACAGGGGGCGGAAGAGTGCCCAGATCGAGCTGGGCCATGACACTCAGGTTGAACCCAGGGGGGCTCGTGACCGGAGGTATGGACCCCAGGACCTCAAAGGGAGCTGGGGGGGTGACGTGTCCACAACCCGGTCCTTCTCAAAGGTTCAAGAAGGAGGGCGTGGCCAGGGGCGGAGAGAGCTGGGATTGAACGGGTCCGGCTGCTGTTGTATACTTGAAGACCCGAAGCCGTCACCCTGAAGAAGAACCCAAAGACAGGACCCGGACCCCAGCTAGGGTCGGGTCGATGTCAGCCTCTCCAGTGCTAGGTGCGCATTAGCCGGGAGGATATCTCCATACAGTATCGGGTGGAAGGGGCCGTTACCCCATCATGTTAAGGTTACTTTGTTATAATAAAGATGTTGCCTCTAAAGAAGTCTCGCTCTCCATTCTACCCACTACACTAGCAATATACTCCACGATAAAACGACATAGCACCCTATACTATACTACACTGCACAATACTACTACACTGTACTACACTGCACACTAATGACACTATATTACACAGCACACTAACACACTACTTTAATATCCTGCAGCCAAATACAATACTTCATTACACTGCACACTAATACGATACTACACTGTAGCATAATACACTCCTACACCAATACTATACTTTACACTAATATTACACTGTACTGCACGTACAGTACTACACTACACTGCACACTAAATATTGTGAAAACAGACTATTTTGCGATGTAATACTCTCGGGGACTTAAAGAGAAAGTGTTCAAGTGTACACTTTGAGATAATTAAGAAGAGATGGCCGTAAGGCACTCTATAGATAATTAATTAAAACAAATACGTTACCCGGGGACCAACAAGCTACAAGGTGGAAGACATTGGGGCTGATGGTCCACAGAGCGACGAGCTGGAAACCATTGGGGCTGACTGATCGCAGAGATGTAAATACGTTATTCTTTAGAAAAAAAATACTTCACCTTTTTACAATGGACATCTCGAATGGAGCTTTTTTACACTGGTGGCAGCAGTGGGATTTTGTCTGTGGTATCCTGTAAAAAACCCCGAAAAGGAGCTCAAGTAAAAGAAGAAGTGTCGTCCCTAAGTGCCCCAGGTTCTAGAGACCCAGAGACAAGCGGGAGCCAGACTCCACTGGCAGCTACGTTTCCGAAGGAGACGGAGGCCCCGCCACAGACCAGAGAACTAGAAACGCTATACCAGGAGAGCTCCCAGGATGGCTGGAAGCAACTGGCTGAGAAAGTGGACTGCCTTACCTCGTCAATCGATGGGCTACTGATGACGATCATTGACGAGGAAGGGGAAAGAGCCGACGCTGCATGACCTGAGCAGCTGCTGTTCCCCACAGTTTTTTTTAAAAAGCCAACATGATCGAACCCCGCAGGGCGGCGCGCTGACATCGCTGGGCCAGAGCCCAAGCCTCCCCTCACCACGCGGTGCGCCGAAATTTCGGAGCCAGAGTCATCACCTTTCCTTGCAGCATGGCGTGGCCGAGATCAACCTGCACGGCCGTCATTGTTGGCTGCACTGCAGACCGCAGCCACCCTGCTCATGCGGGGGCTGCTTCCAGCGGTGTCGCAAGCTGAAGCTGCGCCGCCTTAGCTACCAACCACAGGCACCCGGCCAGACCATAAACACACCTCGTCATCATCACCATTATCACCTGCACGCCACTCGAGTGTGGCAACCTAGTGCGACATGGCGGGATAAAATTGGGATGCATCAAAATCAATATGGAAAAGGCTAGCAAGATACATTGTAGCGGTGGACACAGGAACGTCCGTACTAGTAGGAGCAATAGGGGGAAATCCCGTTCAGTTGTTGGTGGACACGGGAGCATCAATCACCATCCTGTCTGTGCTTGTGTTTGACATGCTACCTACAGCTAGAACTGGTACACAGTAAATTTGTTGCAGCAAACGGGGGTAGTTTGGGAATTGTTGGGAAAGTAAAGATGGAAATCAGCATACGGGAAATGTGTATATCAGGCCCGGTATTGGTTTCTTCGTCTCTAGCAGTGCCATGTTTATTAGGAACCGATTTATCTAGCTCGGCTACCCATGAACATCCAAATGGACCAGGGCTATATAGAGACACCGTCGGGAAGACTAATGCATTTTTTGTGGCCAGGCACAAACAGGGAAACCCGCAAGAGGACATGCCCTGGGTAAAGGAATAAATGGTGATTCTGCCACTGGCGCAAATGTTGATTACATTGAGCTATCACTGGCCACTAATAACATCACGCACAGACGCATCCATTTCAGTATCACCAATGGGGCCAGTTATTAGTTGGCATTCATTAGTGGCGGCAGACACCATTTTGAGACGGAACCAAAGATTGTGCACAGAGGTTCTAAACACATCTGAGCGGGCGGTTACACTAAGAGAAGAGACAGTGATAGCCCAGATCTCTCCCACAGGCGAAATACAGGAAGATGAAGTAGTAGCAGGGATACAAGAAGTGAAGAATCGGGTAGGGTCCCCTTGAGATCAACTGAAAAGTGTCCGACAGGTATTCTAGGACATTTTAAGGTAAAGGCCCATATGATCTAGGGTGCATCGACTTGATGCAGCATCATATCGAAACGAGGAGTGCGTCAGAACTAGTATTGAGTAGGCCCAGCAGAAAAAGAGCAGATCCATCGAGCTCCAAATGAGATACTACGAGCGGAGATAATCTCTCCAACCAGGCCCTGGGTAGCACTGGTTGTGCTAGTTAAGACACCAATGGCTCCATGAGGTGTGGATTTCTGGTGCCTAAATAAAGGTATACTAGCAGGTATGTATCTCCTGGTGTGTACTGATTACTTGTTAAATGCGTTAGCAGGATACATTTTTCCCTATATTAGATCTGTTATCAGCATTTTGGCAGCTCCCTTGGATGATGAATCTAAACTCAAGACTGCATTTCGAACACCACATGGGTTATTTAAATGTAATCACCTTCCGATGGGATTGCTCACAGTACTGATCACAATCATAAAAAGAACACGTGCAGAGAATAATGGAAACCCCAGTGCCTTTCGAGCAAGGGGATTGGGCCTGGTTACACTTTCCCCAGGTCCGGGTAGGCACGTCGGCCAAACTGCACCGTCCCTGGCAGGGTTCTCTAGAGCTTGTCCAGGTTCTTCGCCCACAAAGTGTATGCATCCAGATCGGGCGCCAGTGATGGGTGGTCCACCCGAGTGGCTTGAAACCATTATGAGGAACCACCGAGACAAGGTGTCATTCAGGTTCAGAAAGGCCAGGTCTGGGGGAGTCGCCACAAAATCCGGGGACAGAAGCGCCCGCTCCAGATAAGTACTGCTTCTGCACTCTCCCTCCTTCTCAGGCATGACCCCAATGAAGATAAAGAGGATGTGGGGTGCCAATGCAGTCGTCATCCAAGCACACACCAGGGAGAGGCACCACCAGGCTGAGCGCGCCATTCAACCGCACATAGACGAAAATTCATGAGGACGGTTGAGGGGGGTGTAAGTGTTTGGTTGTGTATTTCCATGTGTATAGATGTTCCCTTTTACCAGTGTATTAAACGTAAGAGTAAGCTGGGGTTGACCGTAACTGCTTCCCCCTTTTGTTTCGAGGGCCAAGGTTTAACCGTTGAGCTGGATGACAATGTGTAGAAGACTCTGTTCCCAGGGAAAAATTCCTTGTGCTATCCCATGGTCCAACAATGTTACATCCCCTCTTGTTAAAAAGCCAGTGTTTTATATCCAAGACTGCTGTTTTTTCGTTGGGAGGGGGGGGGTGATGTAGGAGACTGTAGAGAAAAAGTGTACACGTTGAGATAATTAAAAACAGGTACTCTATAGATAATTCACTTAATAATACACGTTCAGATGATTGGGAACAGGTGGCCGAGGGGCGCTGTAAAGGGGACAGTGAAATGTACACGTTGAGACACGTGCCATAGTGGGATGGAGGGCACTGTCCGATAGGGGCAGGGCCGAGAGAGTTTATAAGCAGAGGGATGCCTGCAGTCGGGGTACTTGCCCAGGGACCAACAAGCTACAAGGTTAATCTGGGGGAAATTCTACAATGTGCTCAAAGTGCCACGTTCAAGTGCCACTAAAATAACTCTCAAAGCAGATATGGAACTCCATAACTTTTCCCCTTCAATCCATGTCAAAATTTTCCCATGACACATTGCTCTACCAATTCTGTCTATGAGAGCCATTGAGCCTTGTGGATCCTTGCTTTGGTATCCTTGTCCAGTCCATAGCCATCGTCTTGCATGCAGACCAGACTCGGCTTGCTCTGCGCATATATGGACAGCCAACAGAGCTGTTGTGTGACAGGCAACCATAACAATAATGCACACAGCTCCGGGGTGTGAACTCGGATGATGCCAAAGTAACATTTGCCAGTGCACTGCCTACCGCCAGTACCCCCCCCCCGCCCCATCTTTGTTTGGACCTAGGTCTCACAAGCTCTGCCTTCACAATCACACTGTTTTATGGGCAACCAGTCCATTGCGGAAAGGTCTTTTAGGTCTTTCCCCACCTTTCCCTTGTTCCATCTACATATCATGGGAAAATCGTCAAACAGTCATGCACCATGAAATGTCATTATTCATTATCACAACCAGGGCGTCCTGCAGAAAGTACAAAGAGGAAGGGACTTAGTGTGGAGTCCTGGTGCACTCCTAAACTCCTGCAGCAGCGTTTAGACCTTTTGTAAAGGCTTGTCACATATGTCCTTACTCTGTTTGTCACAAGCCTCACTTGGGTTTCAGGAATCCCCAAATTATCTCTCTCTCCAGAAGCAATCTCGTTGTGGCAGAATAAATGAATGTACAGACTTCTGGTAGCTGCCTGATGATGCTGTTTGTGACCACCAGCAAAATGTCCATACCCAATTGTTAAAAGTTGTTTGGATTGCTCTCCAGCAAAACGGCGGCGACCTGTCCCAAAAATCAATTAACAATTGTGTAAGAATCCTCCACATGTGAGAGTCGTGTGTGAGATTGTGAGTATGCAATAGGAGGGGGTGTATGGCCCTGCTCACCTTTGCCAGGTCCTCCACAGCCTGTGCTTTAGCACCATCATGAAGTTGCTTCTTAAGCACAACCTCATGGCCATGTTTGTCATCTAGGAGAGTGACAATCCAGGTTACAGGGTTGTGTCAACGGAACCAAGACATTAAACCATGAATCCTATTTACAGGTTTCCCTTTGCTTTATGTGGTAGACGCATTCCAAACATAAAGGGTGCACAAAAATCGCATGAATCGAAGCCATGTTCACGGTTTAAGATACATTCTGAAACCTCTGCTTGTCCACCCCCCCCCCACACACACACAGAGATACACTTTCACCACTCGATTATGACAATAGTATGCAGGGAAATGCAAACAATAAACACCTTACTTTTTGGTTCTTTCGGTAAAGTTACGTAGGTAGAAAATAATAGATCATGACGTTTCGATCTCAACACATGCGACCGTCATCAGGTGAGACAATCATGGTAGGGAAACTGCTGAAGCAGGCGAGAGAGCTGCCGTGACAAGGGCCTCTATAGGTAGGGCACGTGGGCGGGGCCAGAGATGGGCGAGAGAGGGGGGCGGGGCAGCAAGATCGGTGGCAGCCGGAGAGCTCGCAGGGGGAGAGAGAGCAGGGGGGGTGGGTTGGGGGGCAGAGCATGATCTGCGGCGGGGACAGGAGAGCTCGCCAGGGGGTGAGAGGGGGGGCAGAGCAAGCTCGGCGGCAGGGGGCGAGTGGGACAAGGGAGGAGAGAGAGCTGCCGCGACAGGAGTAAGTGATTGGCGGCTGGGGCGAGAGGGGGGGGTTTGGGCAGAGATAAGGGAGGGGAGGCAAGGGGGAGGAGAGAGGGGAGTGGGGCATAGATAATCGGTGGTAGGGGGAGAGAGAGAGGCTGTGTTAGTGAATGTGGCTCAGAGAGTCGAGAATAGCTGTTAACGTAGGCAGGCAGGAAGGGGGACATCACCACCAGTTGACTAAAACCGGTTAATAACGTCCTTCCAATGATTGCTTAGTTTGTATACCTCTTCTCGGTTCAAATTGTGTCTGTGTTTATATATCTGGATGGCTTCATGGACAAATCTTTTAAGGTAGCCTGAAGGTTTGCAGAGTACCTTGGTCTCGGAAAAAACAAAATCATGTGAGCCCACCGTGTAAAAACAGTGATCTGCCATGGCAGAGGTATTGCTTCTGCTGTGTCTCAAATCTGCTTTGTTTTCGTGAACACGGTCCGAGACATGTCGTTGCGTTTCCCCAATGTAACTGCTGCCGCAGACACAATATAGTTTGTTTACCACGGAGGTTTTCGCGACCAATATTATTATTCATAATAAAGGTTTTTGGATTAGATCACGTAATTTATAAATGTGTCGTAACCCTCCACCACCCGACACGGCCAATCAGCAAAAAAGTGTCATGTTGACAAAAGACAAATAGTCCACTACTTTAGCCCACCGGTGTGTTGAAGAGTGAATACACTAAATTTACAGTTTGAATACGACGTTTCGCTGGTAATTACATCCAGCATCATCGGGCAATTCGCCAGAATGGTAAAGCCCTCACTTGCTCCCGGTCTTAAATAGAGCAGCAGGGTGACGTCATCATTTTACTAATTTCAGATGCAGTAATTATATAATCGATTGGTAATCAATCAATGGCTATGATTAGTAATGAGTTGTAGATTAGTAATTCGTTCTAATGTGTGTAATTGTGATTATATGCTACATTAGTAATCCGTTAATTAGTATGTGTTTCCCCTATAAGGAATTGCAATATGTATTATTTAATAATACCCTTCCAAGCCGCACTAAGCCTATAGCTATCATAACGATTAAAGTTATTTCTGTTTCTCTCAATATCAATGGATTCTCTAATTAGTCTTTGCCAGTAATATTTAGTTTTACACAACACTTCAACGTTATCAAAATCAATTGAGTGTCCTTGTTGACAAGCATGTTCTGCCACTGCCGACAGTTGTGTTTGAGATAATTTAATATTTCTTTGGTATTCTTAGTTCTTTCGGTAAAGTCACTTTTTAATTGTTTTATATATATTTTATTATTTTGTTGTTTCCCTTCAACGTGACTTTACCGAAAGAACTAAGAATATGAAATACTGCAGTCACGAAAGCTTTAAATCAAAATTTATTTCTTTGGTGTTATTTTAGTCTTATGCTGATGTTACGTCCCGTCTGTCCAATATAGCATCTGCCACATAAACAATTAATCCGATATACACCTTCCGTTGATAATTTAGGTAATTCGTCTTTAGTGCAAGATACTAGTTTTTGAATTTTGTGTACTGTACCAAATCTTACTGTAATGTTTTGCTTTTGCAAAACACGGGCTAATTTGTGAGTTACTCCTGAGATATGTAATTTTAATTGTCTTAAGAATCTGATCACTTTCAGCAAAGTTGCTTTGCGATCGTGATTTGGCATTCAGTGCTCTGATAATTTGAGTATTATTGTAGCCATTCTGTCGTAATGCTTCTTTAACGTGTTTGATCTCTCTCACTGGACTTTCACCATCTGACACTGTTTTAGCCCGATGTATGAGCGTCTTGATAAGGGAGGATTTCTGAGCTGGATCATGATGCGAATCTGCATTCAGATAGGCATCAGTGTGCGTTTGCTTTCTGTAAACGCTGTGTGTTATTTTACCGTTTAGGCCATGTCCAAGCAAAATATCTAGGAACGGGAGTGTGTTATTCACCTCCATTTCCATGGTGAACTGGATGGCCGGGTTTTGTGTATTGAGATGATTTAGAAAATCATCAAGTGTATCTTTACCATGTGGCTAGACAACCAAAGTGTCATCCACATATCTAAACCAAAAAGATGGTTTTAATGTGCTCGAGGCAAGTGCTCTTATTTCAAAGTTTTCCATGTACAGAATTGCTATAGCAGGAGATAAAGGAGAGCCCATTGCTGCTCCTTCCTTTTGTTTAAAGAAATCCCCTCTCCATAAGAAGTAAGTGTTATTTAAACAATGGTCAGCAAGTTTCGGAATATCTTTTGGTAAACCTGTATTCTTTATTAGTGTATCAAGTAATTTAAGCGATTCGTTCACTGGAACCTTAGTGAATAGATAAATCACATAAAAACTTACCAGAATATCATTTGGATTACGTTTAATATCTTTAATCACATTCACAAGATGTTCTGAATTTCTTATGAATTAAGATGTCCTACCGATGTAGGGCTGTATTTGTTTAGTTATATATTTTGCTAACCGAGAAGAGGTATACAAACTGAGCAATCATTGGAAGGACGTTATTAACCAGTTTAAGTCATAACTGGTGGTGATGTCCCCCTTCCTGCCTGCCTATGTTAACAGTTATTCTCGACTCTCTGAGCCATATTCACTGACACAGCCTCTCTCTCTCCCCCTACCACCGATTATCTATGCCCCACTCCCCTCTCTCCCCCCCTTATCTCTGCCCAACCCACCCCCCCCTCTCGCCCCAGCCGCCAATCACTTACTCTTGTCGCGGCAGCTCTCTCTCCTCCCTTGTCCCACTCGCCCCCTGCCGCCGAGCTTACTCTGCCCCCCCCCCCCTCTCTCTCCCCCTGGCGAGTGCTCCGGCCGCCAACGATCTTGCTGCCCCGCCCCCCTCTCTCTCCCATCTCTGGCCCCGCCAATGTGCCCTACCTATAGAGGCCCTTGTCGCGGCAGCTCTCTCGCCTGCTTCAGCAGTTTCCCTGCTATGATTGTCTCACCTGATGACGGTCGCATGTGTTGCGATCGAAACTTCGCGATCTATTATTTTCTACCTACGTAACTTGACCGAAAGAAACAAAGAGTATGAATTCCTGCCGTCACGAAAGCATCAAATCCAGAATAAACACCTTGCACAGTACAAAACGTTTTAAAATATAGTAAATAAACAATAAAAATGCTCCCACGAGTATACAGAGTGAGCGATATGTTCGCCACAACAGGTGAGGATGTCACGAATCTGCGGGCAGCATGAGAGACTGCGAGACTGAGTGGTGTTGGCCATGTGGCTCATAGCATGGACCGCACCGTTACCCAACCCACAATGCACTGCACAATAACCCTTAATGGCCCAACAGCCAATCAAATCAAGTTGTCATACTCTTTGGTTCTATTCGGTAAAGTCACATAGGTAAAAATAAAATAACAAAAAATCACGACGTTTCGGCCACAACACAAGTGGCCTTCATCAGATGAAGGGACTGGACTGTCCAGAGGACAGCGTTGGAGTCCTCTGGACAGTCCAGTCCCTTCACCTGATGACGGCCACTTGTGTTGTGGCCGAAACGTCGTGATTTTTTGTTATTTTATTTGTACCTACGTGACTTTACCGAATAGAACCAAAGAGTATGGATCCTTGCAGTCACGAAAGCTTCAAATCTAGAATCAAGTTGTCATGTCATGGGCAAATGTCAATGGATTTTACAATGTCAATTTGACAAATTCTATTTTGCTGGAGATTACATCCAGCATTATCAGCTGTTTAACAAGAGCTCTGCTCTGGTGAAAAGTGTACAAATTATGTTTGCTCTTCGAAATTCCTCGTTTTACTGATAAACTAAATCCATTGGCATATTTACCATAGCGTGATGTGACTTCATTGGCTGTGGCAGGTGAAAGAGGGCTACAGCTGAAAATTGCCATCATACCTCCACGATAAAAAACAATTATAAATAATTAGGAATCATATGTGTATATATGTAATTGAGTGGGGTCGTTTACCAACCGTATATTCATTTTATGCATGAATAAATTGATCATTGACGACAATGAGAATGCCGTTTTATCAGAAGTGATTCTGCAATGGCCTTTCTCAGAGGTCGTTTTCTTACACGTGATTGATAGCATTCGTGGGATATAATATCAAGAACCTTGTGTAGTGACGTATATCGAGTGACTGTAGTGTAGCACCAGTTACCGAGAGAAGAGTGGAACTGCATGTGTATAGCCTGTCTCTAACGCCAGAGTGAGTATGGCATGGAAGGGCTCCCTAGGGCGCATAGTCCTGGTGACAGTGAGAGAGTGGTCGGGTGAGGACATGATAGTCTGGGTGACCTCGAGAGGGCACGTTACCGGACGAGGTGGCAAGGGGGGGCCCAAAAGGAGGTGAGAGGGACACGTGATGTGGGCCAAAAGTTTTCGGGAAGGATTTGGAAATGGGCGTGGCCAAGGGCGGAGCCCGGCCACGCCGCGGCCAATGAAGGCTGAGTCCCGAGCCCCGATCGGGGCTGTCTCTGGGAATGTACGTCTTTGATCTTTGCTCTTCACGCATGGCATTGTGGACCAGGCTAGTGTGTTTTATGACCTGGTCCGAGTGTGTAGTTACCCCGTGGTGGTTATCACTATATAGTATTACATCAAGTGGTTATGTAGTTACCCATGGTGGTCACCACCCTATGTCGTTATCCCGTGAACGTTTATATAGTTACCCCGTTGTGTTCAGAATAAACGTGTTGCCTCCAAGTTCGAGTGTGCGCCTCTGTGGAACCCATTACACTTATATAAAGTTATGTTAATGGGACTAGAAGCGACTCACGTGACCATCGTGAATCCAGTGACACGTCCATCGTGAACCGACCCACATAATCATTGTGAACCCACCTACACGGCCATCATGAACCCAGCGACACGGCCATTGTGAACAGACTGACACGACCATCGTGAACCCACCAAATTCAGTAACCGTGAACCCAGAAAGATGGTAATCGTGAACCTACCCACATGGCCATATCGACAGAACTAGAGATGCAAACTCACAAATTTGCAGGGCTCCTTCCGCGCCTTCCTCCACAACTTCACGGTGGTTCTTCAACCATTCTTCGAATGTCTCCAGGAAGACTTCCAACGCAATGTCAACCTGGAAGTCGAAGCATTGTCTCAGTTATAATCCATGTTGCCTGAGCTCCAATGTCACAGAACCAATTCAAATATATGAGTGTCAATCGTTTGTGAATTTGTGCTGATTTCTCCGTCACCAACAACTGTGACTTATTGTAATTCTAATGCACACTTAGCTTCACCTCATACCTCGCCTTGGTTTATATGAATTGTTCTATTTTATTTTGTCTATTTCAAGGTAAATATTAGACTTGAATTCATCATCAGTCATGGTGAATGCAGCACTTATCCAGTCCAGTAATATATGGGTCTCAATGTCGGTATGCATAAATTGCCAAGTCTTTTGGTTTCCGTGAAAGCCTATGGGTCTATGTGTGAGTCTGTGGCTCTCGTGTGATTTTTGCATTCGCTCCCGAATGAAACTTAGATTAGTTTGAGTGGAATGCCATTGAACGCTCATGTTAGAGTCAGTTACGAGAAGTTTCAAGCCACCACCATCAGTGAGGATAAGCATGAGTGCTATTGGTCAGAACCTGATAGATACATTGGCTCCTATAAATTTATGGAAACTTTTTTTTATTTTACCACGTGAGTCCCACTGAGCTATGTAACTCTTTTTCAGAAGTGGGCTTGGCCACAAATGATAGCTCAACAAAGTGGCTCATGTGAACATTTATAGCAGCAGCCACGTAATCTAAACGCATGTTGATTGTAAATGTGGAGGTAAAAATCCACACGACCACGGGGAGAACATGCAAACTTGAAATATACAGCAGGTTTTGGGGTAGGGATTGAATCTATGACCTGTATGCAAGGAGATATATTTCATCTCATCACCACGGCATCCCTTACTGCTGCCACTATGTGCACGAGTAGAATGGTATCAAATACCGCGTTGGTATCGGTGTCTCGGTCACCTACCTGGTCTCCGAGTCCCGGTGTCTCCTTATACTTCCGTTTGATCACTTCCATCTCCATCTTCAGCTCCTTGGCGCCACCAGGATGCTTGAACTCGCCTTTGTCCACGCGTTCCTTGAGCGGCTTGAACAGCTCGTGCAGGCATCCATCGCACTTCGTCAACGAGACATCTCCGTTCTTCTTGATCCAAGAATCTCGCTCCATGACAAGCTTTGCCTGGAAGCCAAACACACGAAGTCAGGAGGAGGCACTCACTCTAAGTATGGCACACATTTCTCCCACTGCCATCACGTCTCAAGACATCCATAACGGCCATGGTGAGAAAATTGTTAGCAATCACTGGGCCAAGTTATCATTTCCCAAAAAATGTATGTATTTTTGTATTTTGTTAAATCATTTAGTTTATTCAAGCTCTGAGAATCAGTTTTTCCACGTAAACCACCCTAACCATTCCATGAGAGGAAATGACGACCCACAGCCAGAGCAGAAAAATTCTGGATCAGGAACTATGCTGACAAACTCACGCAGCTATCAAATAATAGCGGCACCTATAACTACAAGGACTCTGGTACTTTTCTGGCAGTGTGTTAACCCACCGCGTGTGTTTAGAGTGATTTAAGATGCCTGCCAACTGGCGTTTTTGGGCCTTTGCGCCAATGCTCAGTGCGAGGGTCTCTAACGTCCGTGTCACGATTGGCTTTGGTCTGCGCTCGGCGGTGGCTTCGCTGCCTGTGGCAGCCCTGGAGTGGCTAAAAAGCGCTGTTGTGGAGGTAGCAGCAGCGAGGGGTTGTGGATCACAGATTTGTGAATCTCTCTTCACGTGAGTGGGCGTCAAGGAGCCCTACCCTGGCTCTGCCATGAGAAGGCGGTACAGCAAAGTGCAGACTGCATCTGTTCCCTCTGTATGGGATAGAGGGTTTGCCCCTCTCATGCGGTGAGTTTTCTCTGGGTGCTTCGAATGCCTCACGTATAAACACGCATTAATGTGTTGATAACACCGAAATTGAGGGCAGTAGAGCTTGGATAATTGTTTGTAGCGCCGGCTTCTCACCACCACGTGGCTGCTGCTGCTTTCCCATTCATCTGTGGTTCCTCTTCCTGGCGCTTCCGAGTGGTCCTCTCTCTCTCAAATGAGAGTGAGCTCATGCTATGTGATGGTGGTGCAGTTTCTGATCTTAAAATGAATACATGGGAACCATACATATTAATAATATATAATATACATGGATGGCTCCTACAAAAAAAACACTGCTAGCTCTTAATTAATATTATTCTTATTTTCTATTCTAATATTTATTCAATCTCTGGTAACTCTTCTGGGAGAGCTACCCACCGGCCCTGAAGTTCTGGACATCGAGCTGATAAGGATCCACGTGGACAGAGGAAGAAGGTGCCACACTCACTTGGCAACTGCGATTGGAAATAAACTAAAATACATATCATTAATAACACCCTTGTAAATAGCGCTGACCATGCAGATTTTCTGATGGGTGAATTCACGGTCGAGCACTGATTTCTCATGGAAATGCTTCACTGCCATCTCCATGCATCCTTTGTGGTGATGCTCCAGCTCAAACAAATCCATTGGGAGCTCCATGTCGAGCGACTCCATGCCCTTCGTGTAGATCTCCAGGGCGTCCCCCATGGCCTTCTCATTGCTCGACTTGACCGCATTCCCCAGCGCATCCTCGATAGAGGGCACGGCGCCACTGTGCTGAGCTGTCACGTATTGCTCCACTATCTGAACGAATTCTGTGCACACGAATGCCATGGAAAGAGAGATATTACAACAATAATGTCAACAGGTAACAACACGCCGCCACTGCACGGTATTAGCTGCTCACTATCCAAGATAGAGGACGACACAAGAGGGGTGAAAATGATTAACCATAGACGAGTGAGAAGGCAGCAGCAGCCACGTGGTAAGGAGCCATAGCTTCCAATAATTGGCCAAGCTCTGCCGTCCTCTATATATGAATGTTATCGGCCAATTATTGGTGAATTGTGTTTAAACGTGTGGGAGGAAACTATAACACTCAGAGAAAACCCACGCGATCGAGGGGTTAACAATACCCCATGCAAAAGAAGCGTGCATGGAATGTGTCAAATTTACGAATCCGGAGCGCGAATGCAGGACGGTGAATGTTACAAGTGATGGCAGAGGTAACACACACACAGATTGCAACTCTGTTTGACCAGATCACACACAAGCTCTCCGTTCGCACAGTTTGGCTACGTATGGTGCGAAAGAAGATTACTATACGGACATACGTTAGCACTCGGTCCCACTAGGCCTGACGACACCTGATGGAAGATCGAGCGAATCTAATGCCAGGTGAGACTCTATGAACAGGGCAGCTGCTACCGCCACCACTGCTTTAAATTTTGCAGCTGGTCCTGATACTAAATATTGGGGGTCCACTGATCATGCCCTACTCTGCGTGACTGCCTTCCAGCATCTGATCCTGGGCTTTTGTCTGCATGGAGCACAGGCCCTAGAATTCCCTGCTGCTTGGAGGTCAGGAACTCACAGTCGATGGAGACTCCAGAATCCTGGCTGAAGACCCCACTCACCACTTGTTTTAACTGGCCTCTCTCTATCTAGCTCTCTATGTCATCTCTCTCTGGATGTTTCTCGCTAAACTTTCCTCCATTACAAGTGTAGTGGGTATAAACAGAGGGAGACTTCTCTGGAGTCAACACGTTTATTATACAAAAATGATTACAGCTTAACACAAAGGGGTTACGGTCCCTTTCACCCGATATTCTAGGGAGGGATGTCCTCCTCCCTAGCGTGCTCTACACACTGGGAGAGCTGTCCGCTAAGGGTCCTCCGGCTAGTGGGACCTAGGGAGGCTATTCTGACCCGACCCAGCCAAGGTCCTCAGGTCCTACCCACGGGGCTGCTTGGACCCGACCCAGTCAAGGTCCTCGAGTCCGGCCCCCAGCTCCAGGTCTTCCAAGTGGCTTCTTGGGTCTTCGAGTGGACGACAAATGCCGGGCCCGTTCAGGGACCTGGCTTTTATACACGGTCCCAGTTCACTCTGCCCCTCGCCACACCTTCCTTCTGGAACCTTCCTGAGGGACCTGGAGTGTGACGTCATCCCCCAACCCCTCTTCTTGGCGTTTTGGGGTCCGCACCCCTTGGTCACGATGCTCCCTGGGGATTACCTGGGCCCAATGGCCCGACTTCATTTACCTAGCCGGCTCAGCCACTCTTCCGCCCCCTGTTGACACGGGGCCTGTACTCCCGGCTAAGAGTAGTGGCGATCGCGCATCACGCCCAACAATGCAACTACACAAGCATGTTTAGGGCTCACCTTGGTGGCGAGATCTTAACTACCTTGCCTGGTATGCAAGAGGTAAAGGGTTCGATCACAACCATGTTGATACAATTTTTTAACCATCTCAGAACGCTATTTTTATAGCTGACACATGCACAACGACCAAATGAAACGATGGACTGGCATTCGTGGAAGAGGGAGTTTTTGGTGGTACATGCTACGTGTGCACAGTATGGTATATAATTGCAAAAATAGATAGTTTGCACTGCGTGTATTCCTAGTTACAAAAATTGCGCAACTCAAGAGTTACAAAGGGTATATAAATGCAATATCAATTAAACACATTTCTGATCAATACACTTTATTAAAATTGCAACTCGATGAAGACTTGTATTAGTGAGGAGGAACATAATGTTGCAATGTAGCGCGTGGGCCCATTCTGTGTAGCAGGACAGGTTTGAAATCGTGACAGTGAACTCACGGGGGCCTCGGAGCACTGCCTTGTTGATGTGTTTCACTCTTCCCTCTCCGAGAACGTAGTTTTCAAAATCCTTGAGCGTCTCCACGAATTCTGGGTTCAACTTATCATCGGGTAAATCCTTCAGCTTGGTAAATTTGAGCATTTGTGCTGGCATCGGGAACATGAAGCACTTTCTCTCCTAGGTTGTAACAAAGGCATGAGATAGGAGGGCGTGCATCAAATGTCCTTACCAGCACAATAATAATGAAATCATTGTCAACTTGGAACACTGCCCTGCCACCGCAAAATATTCTCTCACTCTCAGAGTACACAAGAAGTCACAAACAAACACCACCTCGTGAAAGACCCCATGCATGGGGGTGAGACACTGCCAGTCGGCCCGCGGCCACCAGGCTAGCAGCCCCTGCAAGCTTGGTTGAAGAGGCTGTCCTCCAAAAGCAAGGGAGAATGACACCAAGAGAGAGAGCGAGACTGACCTGGGGGCGGCCCTGTTGGGCCCGCGGCCCGGCCCACTGGCGTGGCAACCAGGCCACGTGACATGCCCCCAGAGGAGTTGCGAGCAGAGTCTAGCGATGATGGCGCACGAGGGACTGTCTGAGGCGGGGACTACCCCGGGTTGGCACTCCCTGCGCCAAGCAACTCCTCGGGTGGCAACGCCCCCCCAATTCATCGTGGGCCTGGTAAGGGCCTGCGTGTTCGTTTCTGTGATTCCCATGTTATTTGTACAATCAGCAGTTCCCAAAATAATGTTCATACAATTTATCAGTGTCCAGTTGTGTGAAATCCTTCAAATTAAGATTCTGCTTCCAACAAGGAGTCCAAAGCAGACCTTGGAATGTCCTGAAGTGGCTCTTCATAACTTTTGGTATAAAATAAGGCATTACTTTTAAATTAGATTTTTTTCTTTGTCTGAGACACGTGACATTGTAAGGGTGATGTTTACTTGCCGAGCCAAGTAAATTACACTGAATTTCACTCTCAGCTCTTACAAAGAGGTGTATGCAGCCCCTAATCATCTTCAGAGGTGTTTGTCTTCTGTAGGTCTATAATTAAAAAAAACACGTTGCAATGTAATCCGCAAGTTACCGTGAAATATTTGCACAACATCTCACAGGTCTCCTTGAACTCCGAAGATTTCTTGCCATTCTGCAGGCATTCCTCCATGAACTCATCTGCAGAGCAGGAGCTCTCGGTGTCTTCAGAGGTCGACAAGCTGTCCCTGATACAAACCACAAACACTGGGAAGATTGTCTTGTAGTTGACTTCCTCCTGGTCATCGCCGGCGCTTGGACTCCCGTGGATCTTCATATTCACGTGCTCGGCCATGTTCGAAACGAAGCTGAACGTTGGTGGCGTTAAGGCTTCACCTGCATTACGGAGCTTTTAGCTCTACGCCTCCATGCCACCTGCATCACTCACAGTGGATGCTACAGAGCCTGTGGCGTCATTCACAAGAGAAGCTCTTTGTGCGCCGGTGTCATGAACCTAAGTTTGCCAAATTTGAAAATTACACTGAAAATTACTGAATTAGAAAAATTGGGTTGATGCAAAGCAGTCATCACCCCCTGCTGGCATTACTAATGGTGAAGCTTGCTCTTGCAAATCAAACTAATTCTGGTCTCTTGAGTTCTCGCTTGGTTAAATAAAATCAACTTGAACTTAAACCTGCTCTCATAAGGTATACATCGTTTAATATATACACACAACGTCCGGCTTTGGTAGTTCATTTAATTATGTAATTTCGCTCCAAGATATCTGCGAAGGATACTGCAGCAGTTCGAAGCTGTCTTTATCGAGGGTCCTCATCGCGTTGAGCACCAGCGTGGAGCTCAGGAGAATGGACATCACAAACAGCCAAGTGTCATGATCACACGATCCCTGTAAATGGAGACATTCAATGTAACAGCAGCATCACTCAGTCGGTGCGCATGCAGCACCGACACACGTCGTTCTCACGCGGTGTTCCCATCACCATATGAAACAGCTCAGTGCACGATTTGCTACTTCTCTGAATATGTGATGCTCACAGCCATAGCAGGGGGCCAACCTCACCATAGCTCCTGGGAGGACATCTATTGCTCGTTAAGTAACTTGAGCTGTTGCATCAAGGCATAGCTCCCGAGCAGGAATGTTCATAAGCAAACTCGGCTTAATACAGTACGAGTTTATACAACTCACGATCGCATGTGTGCTTCAATCCAGCTTTGAGCTAAATGCTCCCTAACTAAGCCTTGGGGATGTTTTGCAATCCCTCATCATAAAATTACTAAGATTCACCCCTCACTCTCAAAGATGCTGAGATCGTCTGTCATCTCTTAGCCTCCTCCTGTCTCAAAGTGCAGAGATGAGCTTTAGAATGAGCTTTAAACATGAGCTCGCATCATCATCATCACCACCATCATCCCCTTGAGATACTCAGCCACTTCTGCCATCTGTGGGTTGTGATTGACCGACCTTGTTGATGTCGCCCAGGCCTTCAGTGTCCAGCAGCAGCAGGCACTTGCTGTCATCACGCGGGTGGGGAAGCGGCCAGACCCAGATTCCTCGCGTGTGTGCACGCACGCTGTGTCCCAGAGCAAAGCCTGGGGCGGACAAAGTAATGGATTAATACGCAGATCCCGGAGAGGTGTTTGTGTTGCGAATGCTTCTATCTGTTGGTGTCGTGGAAGATGCAATGGATTCATCCCCAAGAGAACGCGTTTCAATAATTTGGTAGTAAATTTGTAACACGCATCTCTATGTACCCTTATGTATCCCTATTTATTTTTGGATCTATATGCGTCTCTATGTTCAAACTTGGTTTTGGCGCTTTCGTGACTGCAGCAATTACTCTTTGGTTCTTTTGGTAAAGTCACGTAGAAAGAGAAAATAATAAATTAAATAATAGCATACGACGTTTCGATTGCAACACAAGCAATCTTCATCAGGTACAAATGAAAGAGAAAACAAACCTAGTAAACTTAGAAATATAATGCAATACAACACAGATCGTTGGCTAACATAACAGTCAACACCCTACCTAGTTGATTACGTTCTTCCAAAGATTGCTAAGTTTAAGAGAGATAAAACACAGAACCGGAGACACACAAACAGACACACAAGCAGAGAGAGATAACACAGAGACACAGAGAGAGACACACATAGGCACACAGCCAAACAACGCCTCTGTGTCAAGGCCTTAAATAGAGAGATAGGGGGGCAGAGAGAGAGGGGGGGGGGGTAGATAAATTAGCATGTCAATGAGAGACCTGGCGCTACAGCAGGAAACAAGATCAACAAAACGAGGGGAGATAGAGAGAAACCACACTAAATAAAACAATTCACACTTAACTTCTAATTCAGCAATCTTTGGAAGAACATAATGAACCAGGCCATGCGCCAATTGTGTGTTGACCGACTCTCTGTGTTGCATTGCATTACATTTCCAAATTTTACTAAGTTTGTTTGATTTAGTGTGTTTTCTCTCTGTCTCCCCTCGTTTTGTTGCTCTTGTTTCATGCAGTTGCGCCAGGTCTCTCATTGACATGCTAATTTCTCTACCCCCCCCCCCCCCACCTGTCTCTGCCCTCCTATCTCTCCATTTAAGGCCTCGACACAGAGGCGTTGTTTCTCTGTGTGCCTATGTGTGTGTCTCTTTCTGTGTGTCTCTGTGTTATCTCTCTGCTTGTGTGTCTGTTTGTCTGTCTCCGGTTCTGTGTTTTATCTCTCTCTCTTAAATTTAGCAATCTTTGGAAGAACGTAATCAACCAGGTAGGGTGTTGACTGTTATGTTAGCCAACGATCTGTGTTGTATTGCAATATATTTCTAAGTTTACTAGGTTTGTTTTATCTTTCATCTGTACCTGATGATGGTTGCTCGTGTTGCAATCGAAACGTCGTATGCTTTTATTTAATTTATTATTTTATCTTTCTACGTGACTTTACCGAAAGAACCAAAGAGTGTCTCTATGTTCTCTATGTCTCTATCTATCTGTATGTGTCTCCATGTATTTCGATATGTCTCTGTACTTTTACATCTGTGTATCTCTCAGTCTCATTGTATATCTATGGGTCTATGCATCCTAATGTATCCATGTATATATACACGTGTCTCTATGTTTGTGTATTTGCGTCTCTGTGCATCTCTGCATTTTTGTATCTCTGTGTATCTCTATGGGTCGCTTTATATCTCTATGGGTCTCTGGGTCTCGACTTCAAAAGACGTTTAGAGGCTGATGTGCGGCTCAGTGAAAGGGGAGTGAATTCCAGACGATTGGAGCTGCAATAGAGAAACGACGCTCCCCTTTTTCTGGTTCAGGAGACTCGGGGACTCGATTGAAGAGGATGAGGCGGGTGCTTTAGCTCTGAATTTCCGAGTGAAACATTACGCACAATATCTAGATATTTAGGATAACTGTGACGAACAACTATTGACATATAAATAAGGAAAAAAACTCAGAGCTATAATACGCCCATAGCTAATCCCTCACACCCAGTGAAACTGATATTGATAAAACCATATCCTCAAAGATGAGAAATTACCTGCAAATTAATGACTCAATTAGGATTATAGAGCAGCAGCAACATCGCCCATCGCCCCCTACCGATCGACATGGGCCTCCTCCGGGTCCACGGTTTACATTTTCCCACAGCTAAACCTGCACCCCCAGTGGAACTGTGACCCGCACCTCCGATGAGCACGGTTGACTACGTAAAGTGTGAAAGAAGTTAAACATATATACATTGGTCAAAACCCACATCCCCAACACTGAGAACTTTCCTGAAAATCACTCAATTTGAATCTCAGACTACACCATTACACCACGGTAACTCAGTTAAAACCCTGAACGTGTTATCTTCGTGACTCCGCACATTTCTGTTTGTTTATTGGGGTGTTGAGCCTGGCTGGCCCAGGGTTTGGGTAAGGACACGGGCAACTCTTCACCCAGGTCAACCACAGAAACACAAACTGAGATAATGCTTCACTTATCATTGATCACACTCCCTCATCGCCACTTTAATCATCACAATAATATATTTCACGCATATTTATGCACTTACATTCTTCTCATCAACTCATCTCATCTCACACTAGTCTTCTGTTTAAATCGCTAATTATTTGTTTATGTTTTATATTTTTATTATTTTATTGTTTCCCTTCTACGTGACTTTACCGAAAGAACCAAGAAAATGAATACGCTAATTCTTTGTTCAGCGCCTTGATCATGCCACTATATAGATAATCAAAAATACGTAGAATTCCGAATGCACAATACTATACATACAATCAAGAAGATGAATTTGAATACATTTTAACGCTTAAAATCGTATCAATGATTCCCATACTTTGCTTGGACACTGTTCCCATACCAAGCCAGGCAACTAGTGAAAACACCCATAGCGCCAACTTTCATCTGTAGAGTTGAACCGATAATATTTTTTTTGCCATTCGGTTAGCAGTGGTAACACAAAGTGGATTTATTTTCGAAAAGATGATTTCAAACGTAGTTTTTTAAATATGATTTTTCCCAATTAAATGTTATTTTCACATTCCATCATCAATACGGATGCATCAATCACTTCCTCCTCTGGGTTACAAAGCACCTGCTTGGGTATTTTATGTCAACAAATAACCCACCCCAACTCCCCATGAGCGATGGAGCAGTTGTGGAGAGGGTGGAGAAGGGTTTACAACACGCATTTCATTAACGCGACCTAACAATTACGCATCATATTATTCGTGAAAGCCTACGTGTACAATTAACAATTTAAGTACTAAGTCGGGGTGCTGCTATAACTTCAATTGGCTGAAAACATTGCAATCTGTGTGACATCCGTTTGGTTGTGGATTAGGAAGACAAAGGTGGCCGGGCGGGAATAACGCTGGCTACACCACTCACTCATAGGTGCTGTTATTCGCTTACAGCACTTGCTCCGAACAGCCTGCTCCACGTTACACATATGGCGATGCTGCTGCTACTGCTGCCCGTGTTGATCGAAGTATCCAAACACGGCACTCAACAATCAATGGTAACGCCAACACCGTGGCCTTCAGCGGAAAATAAACCTCGGTTCTCTTCCGTCCTTGCGTAAGATGATGGCAGCGGCGCTGTGGTTCAAGAGCTCGATGCCATTGTTAAGGTCTGCTGTTACTGCCACAGCGAGAGAGAGAGAGGGCTTAAGCAGAAACAGTCCCCGAGTCGTTTTGCTGCTTCTCCATTTAAGGAGCGCAGACCACAGTGGTTTTACTTAACTGTATCGTCCATATTTAGAATAGGGGAGACGTTTCGGACAATGGACCCCTTTAATAGCACACGAGCAGTAATGGATCGTGTTTTTGACCCTACAGTTTCCCCAGCAAAGGGGAAGTGGTGACAAAACTGGTTTCACTTTAAAGTTTCCTTACGCGATGTTCATTTATTATTTAATCCGCTTGTGGAACTGAAACCACAGGTTCTTAAACGTATGCACATTTTTATAATCTTTTATATTAATAACCACCTCTATAACCTTTAACAGGCTGTTGGGGCAAGTGCCGTTAGCGAGCAGCACCGATGAAGGCAGGAACGGCACACGAGAGAGGGGGCTGGCGACATTCAACACGCCGCACCCGGTATTTATTTGAGTTTACCTAGGGGAGACCCAGCTCCTATTCAGAAAACCATCGCTGGCGTTGGCCGAGGGGCGGGAATCAAACCCCTGTCGCCGAGTTTGTAGCGCAGCGCGCTCACCACTGCGCCAGCCTAAGTGCACACACAAAGACTCAGCACGCGCGCGCACACCTGTGTGCAGTACAGGGCCCACCCACCTGTGTGTAGTACAGGGCCCACCCACACACCTGTGTGTAGTACAGGGCCCACCCACCCGGGCCCACCCACCCACCTGTGTGTAGTACAGGGCCCACCCACCTGTGTGTAGTACAGGGCTCACACACACACCTGTGTGCAGTACAGGGCCCACCCACCTGTGTGTAGTACAGGGCTCACACACACACCTGTGTGTAGTACAGGGCCCACACACACACCTGTGTGTAGTACAGGGCTCACACACACACACCTGTGTGTAGTACAGGGCCCACCCACCTGAGTCGCCCCCTCCCGCCAGGCGGTTGAGGAGGTAGGACTTGCCCGTGCGGTATCTGCCTGCGATGGCCACCACCACCAGGGGCTTGTCTATGGCAGACAGCACCGCGGCGGTTTCCCGGTTCACCCTGAACTTCATCTCCTCGTCCGACTCCAGCAGGACCAGCGGGCCCTTCGCGTACTCGTCCACCGCCATGGTGTGCTGCTGCTGCTGCTGCCACTGATTCTGTGGTGGTACTACTGCTGCTTCTGGTGCCGTGCTGCGTCTGGTTGTGCTCTGCTCGTACAAAGGCGAGACTGTGCAGTGTGCTCAGTCAGGTGAGGCACACACACAGAGAGAGAGATGCCACGCCTATTACGGGAAATTGAGCAACTTTGGCGCGGCGTTTCCGTGTTTAACGGAGTAGTGTAGCGAGTGCGTGGACCAGGGCCGGATTAAGGCACGGGGCTTTAGGGGCTGCATCCCAGGGGCCTCCGCCAGCTGAAGGGCCTCCAGAGGTTAAGTGAAAAGTTATTTCATTCGTGAATGCTGAATTTTATTTGTTATTAGCCTTATAAAAGTAAAACATTTTTTTCTTTAACTTTGTTTTGCATTTTAAAATATTACTGGGGGCCTCACAGTACGTGTAGCGCAGGGGCCTAAAAAAATCTTAATCCGGCCCTGGTGTGGACCAAAGGAAATTTGGTTGGACGCTTTATATTCGTTTTAACATTTTCAATTAAAAGCACTTAGCCGCACCAATTCAACTTTAATATGAAGGAAAGCGCTTGTGAAAATGTGTGGTACAACTTGTTTCGCTGCGATTCCTTAGAGCGTTAAACAGCAAATACAATTTAAGTACAAGTGTACTAGACAAAATGATCATCCAACAATGTGTAAATGATATGGTGAAGGCCGATGTTATTTCACCATCATCCAGCACTTGGGGGGGGGGGGGGGCACCAGCACTGTAACTTAAAAAGAAAGATGGCACCACTCGATTTTGCGTGAATTATCGGAAGTTAAATAAAATGACGTTGGCAGATGCCGACCCTCTCCCCAGAATTGACGGATCTAGAGATGCACTCTCTAGAGTCTCATATTGCAGCACATTGGATCTTTTATCGGGTTACCGGCAGGTCGAATTGGATGATGGCTCAAAACCAAAATAAGCATTTGTGACTCCAGTTGGTCTAAACGAATGCAAAATTATGCCTATGGTGTTTTAAAATGCTCCTGCAACATTCAAAGGTTGATGAAGCAGTGTTGATCGAACTTAAATTGGAGTCTTGTTTGATTTCGTTGGATGATATATATTTTTTGTAAGATGTTGATGAAGATTAGATCCGATTACAGCAGGTATTTCAAAGATGGAAAGAGGTAGATGGTAAATAATTAGTAGTGGCTTATAGAAGCAGATCATTGACAGATCATGAGATGAGATATTGCGACCAGAAAGGAATTTTTAGTATTAGTGCATTTTACTGAAAATTTTAGACCATATTTGAATGTTAGACCATTCTTAGTATACGCGAACCATGCAGCATTACAGTATATTCTTCATTTAGACCGGCACTCTGGTCAGATGGCTCGTTAGGTGGAGCATGTATAGGAATTGAATGACGATAATTTATTTATCAGGAGTAAAACATACCATTGATGATGCTTTATCTAGAATACCTACGATCTTCTGGCTCCATGTGCTTGTTTCACTGGATGAATGCGATGTGGTTTGCCTCCGCCATCAACGGTAATGGCTATTCAGCAAGGGACGACCTTTCCATGTGATTAAGGACGAACATTGAAATATTGGGTTCGGTATAAAAAAAAGATGAAGAAATAACAAAATTTAAATAAAACATTTCGACAGATGAGACATTTAAGTATGTAGAGGGGCAGAGGCTGATAATGTATATCGATCCGTTGACAAAAGACAGGAAAATGATTGTACTGGAGGCACTGCGCAAAGTTGTGTTGTATCATGGACACAACCAAATTTATACAGGGCATCAAGGGGTACATCGTACAATGCTCACTTAAATAGACATTATTCCTGACCTGTTATGTAGAAAGATGTAGAACAATAGGTAGCACTGTGTACTCAATGTACTGAAAGAATGGGACTCCGGAATTGCGGCGCTGAGTGCGAGCGATGTTGGACGAAGCCCCGCTCCTGCTGCTCGTGGGTGTGAGGTGGAGTTGTGGGGCAGTTAACGGGCAGCCAAGACGGTTGTCATTGGGGGCACTTAACAGGCAGTCAAGAGGCTCTCAGTTGGGGCAATGTAACGATTAGGAGAGTCGCTATAAAAAGGGGTGAACTAGCAGTTGGGGGCAGTTAAGCCTGGAGAGGTATAGGGAGTGGCGAGGTTGTGAGAGCTCCATACCGATTGTTACAATTGTGAAGTAATATATTTTGTTAAATTTGTACCCATTCAGGGTAAAAATATACATGATTATCAGCGTATTCTGTTACTGTTTATGTATAGTAAAATGTAGGCGATGTTACATATACATGTGTTCCGCTTTCTGTCTTTCACTGTAATTCCAAATGTTTACTTTTACATTCTTCTTTACACGGTTTCCAGTCTCTGTTCCTTATTCTTTGTCAGTTTTGCAACAGCACTCCAACCTCCTCTTGTCCACCTCTAAGGCTGAAACAGCTTTGACTTTGTCTATTTTTACTGCAGTTTTTCCAGAGGCTTTGCAAGAAAACCACCTGTTTTCTGAACAAGTATAAGAACTCTTCAATGCAATAAAAATAAAATCCAACAAATGGGAGCTCATCAAGGCACTACACTTCAACTTGACACCCCTGCTGTCCCAACTACAGCACCGAAAGATACTCACCAACAAGAATATACGGGGTTGTCCTTCATCTCGTGTAGTCATTGAAGGGGGATCAGGAACAAACTGACATTTTTAAATTAAAAGGTGAGTGGAATGGTTGTGCGGTTTGTCAGTAACATGAAGGTGCGATGATAAGATGATCCATATAGGTGGTCCAAGTATTCCATGAACATGTCTAACCTGCGTTTGTCTTCGGAATTATTTTGGTATAAAATATAAACATCACGTTCCCATCCACACAATGAAATGACCTCACACGGTGCATGATTGGTAACGTCGTGAGATAACCTCACACATGATGACGTCATTGGGAGGCACACGCGCCTTGGTCGCGAGGGCCAGGTGCAAGGGGAATCCTTTTGGCACCAGCTGCCTCCAAATCTCCAGTGACGCTTTAATTACTTTGACCACTTTCCATCAAGATGAGTACCTAACAGCAGCACAACTTTAGACTAAACTCCTGTTCATATTGAGTTATCTTCATGAGAGATTTTGTGCCCCCACATTACAAAACGACGAACAGAGTTAATAGATTAAAGCTTTGCACCTTTATTTGGAAACTGTTAACACCATCAAGGGATTGCAATTTTTATTGATGTACAAGAATCAACCCAAGTCACACCTTTGTCGTTAACACTGCCTTTTAAGCAAAACGCACACAGTATAGCCTGGCAGTGGGTCTAAGCAGTGGGTCAGAAGAATTTCCGATGCCTGGGACATCAGTCAGTTTTAAGCGACAAGCTCTGTGCTCGTGTTGGTGCAGTAAGTGAAAGAAATGGAGCAATGGTTTGGCAGCGAGAGGCGAATGAACACGTGGTGGAGCTGGTTGGGGTAAAATGACGACCAAAGGTCAAGCAGTTATGGATTGCGCTGTGGGATCTCGGGAGAACCTACCCACACCTGGAGGACATCTTTGAGCAATTTTAAATGGGAAGCAGGGGGAGGTGGCGCAGTAGTTGGCATATTTCGTAAACCATGGCAGTCAACCCAATGCTTTATCTCTCTCCTTGTTTTGTCTTGAGCTGCCTATCTTTGTAACTCCCCACCACGGTCTTTTTTTCTCAAGTTCTTGTAAAAGCCTTGCTCAACCCATGACATCTTATTAACTCAAATCTACTGCACCTTCAACAGTGCAGTTTGTTGCCGGCGCCTGCAACCGGTACGAGCAGCAGGAGCGGAACGGGCAGTGGCAGCAGTAGCAGCAGCAATGCCATCACCGGCAGCGCCATCACTGGTAGCACCAGCACGATCAGCACCAGCACGATCAGCAGGAAACGGAGCTGGCAGTGGCAGTGGCCCAGACAGCACCAGCACCAGATGAAGCGTGCGCCCGTGTGTGTGTGCAGAGCCTGTAATTGTCTGCGCATTTGAACCCGGATGAAGTCACTACAACGAAGTGCTCCCTCAGTACCGCACAAGAGTCCGAGTGAACAAATAAATAAATGTGTAGCCACCAGTCTGAAACCGAACTCAACAGTCTGGAAGAGCAACGCATCTATCCTATCTGTATGGGATAGAGTGTTGCCCCCCCCCCGCCACCGTGTGGATTTTTACTCCGGGTGCTTTCATTTCCTCCCACGTGCATGAACACGCATTCATTCTCTGAAAACAGCTGTGTGCCTGTGTTTGTGAATTGTGCAGTATTGTGAGATACAGTTGCATAGATGATGCCGTATGAAAATTCAACATTATTAGTCCTCCCATGCATCTTGGGGTATTGCATTTGTGTCATGAGTATAACTTACTTCTGTGTCGTTCCGATCTTCTGAATATTCACGGTGGGAGGAAGAGACCATTAGGTCTGGTTCACAACTGCTTCTACAGCTATTGCGACTTAATGATTGTGAAGTGTCCAGCTCAGAGACACTCGGAGACGGCGTGGAGGCAACACGTTTATTACAACTTTCCCTAATACACACGAAAGGGTATAGCTGCCCCTGTGTCAGTCTACCCTAGGGAGGTAACTCCTAATCCTCCCTAGCTGCACGGGGTAGCTAGCCACGACCGGACCCTCGCTTGGGTCCAGGTCTCGTCTATCGCCAGGTCTTCTCCTGGCATCACGGCTTCCGGCTTCTCCTCGTCAACAGACCTTCCCCCCCCCCCCAACCTGTTCGGGGGTCCGATTTATATTCCCGGCCTCGGGAGCTCCATACGCCCCTTTCCACGCCTCCCTTCTCGGGCTTCTTAGAGGGGTCTCGTCTCAGCCCCAGGGCCCCCTACCGTTCAGAGGCTGGCACTGCACGCAGGGCACTGCGCTCTTCCTCCACTGCTGTTGGCGGCGTGAGTGGCGCGTGTCTCGCAATTGTAGTGGCATCCACCGATGCCACTACAATTGTAACAGAGTCCCGTGAAAATAATCCCAAAACGCCTCTATCCTCATCATATCGACCACTAAGGTTAAACAATTACAGTCTTTGTGGGAGGGTGGGCTACAGCCCGCATCGCCGTACTTATGGTGATGGTGCATGGCGTGGAGGCGTGAGGTGTAAATATCCTGGGTTGTTGAATATGTAGTTTGTTCATGAAGCCATCCAGACATATATAAACACAGACAAAACTTTAATCGAGAAGATGGATTCAGATTGAGCAATCATTGGAAGGATGTGGTAAACCGCGCCAAGTTTTAACTGCTACGATTTTCACTCACCCACCCGGTTGTCGTCGTCTGATCACTAATTCGAGCGCTTTTACTTGCTAATTTCTCCAGCCCCATCCGTCCCTGCACGCCACAAACCTCTCCCCTCTCCCCCATGAACTTCTAGAGCCACGACTCGACAAAACTCCCCCCCCCCCCCCGCCTGGGCCACTGCCACTCCCTCCCGTGCCTATATAAAGCCACAACAGCAGACCATTTTCCCACCTGAAGACGGGCACTTGTTTTGCGACCGAAACGTCGTGTTTTTTAAATTATTTTTTCTATCTACGTGGCTTTACCGAAATAACCAGAGACTATGAAGAGAGACACGTATATTTAGTGTGATATTGCCTTTTTTAATGTCATGGCTCCTTGGAGACATATGCGTTCCCTGCATGCCGAAAGTCGTGAAAACCAGATGACGAAGCCAAAACAGCACTAGAATGAGAAGTTGTTAAACAGAACACAAGAGACGTCGATAAGATGGACATGAAGAGAATAACCAGAGCTGGGGAGGGCCTTGAAGCCGTAGTATATTTGCTTCCCAGGAATTAACCTAACTCACGTAGCAATGAAGGATGCGTTCATGACAGGCCATGAAGGAACAACTCTTGCATGGGCAAGGAGTGACACAGGGAATTTCTGAGAGAGAAAGGGAGGACCCATGGCAAAACACAATAAACTCGCTGTCCACCCGAGGGCAAAAACGGGGCAAAGAGACAAAAATTGTCAATTCTCCGCGACCAGAATAATCTGTATTCCAGGGGTACAACCAAAGTCACACCCGACCACCTTTGTCTTCCCAGTGGCTGACATTGCATGCTGCAGCAGGAATTCATATTAAGGATGAGTCGACATAAAGAGAGATGAAGGCCGTTTCACAATGAGCATGGCTATAGACACACACACACACCACACCTAGGGGCAATTAAGTGGGTCCGTGCCCACACAAATCGTGGGATGACCTCCGGAGGGAGGGGAGTTTCATGAGGGTTATGCCATCAGGCGCCAGGATGCCTGTGGAGCCAGAACCAGGGATGAACTCAGGTGGACCCAATGGATGCACCACGTGTGCAAAGATGGGAGGAGAACGTTGGGCCATAATGTATCTTAGGTAATTAATCACATGAGATATAAATCCTATATAAACAACACCTAAAATCATACAAGTCAGTCTTGCAGAGACAAACTCTGGGGGCACCCGTAACCAGCCAAATGCTGTTTTACAGAGGCAAAGGCTCTGTGTTGCTAGGTGTCGAGTTCTGCGCTGACAGACTCTCAGTATCGCTTAAAGTTTATTCTACGTTTTCCCTCATGTTTTGAGTCACTTGCAGAGTCAAGGACTTCGAGAAGTCGTACTGTACTTTGCTAATAGTTGTGAGAAGCTAAGAGGTGTGCGAATGCATTTTCATATACTTACGTGATCAGTTTAACACGTAGGCTTTCGCGACCAATATCATCAAAAACCTCTATTATGAATACTGTGATCAGCTAAGACGTGTGAGAAGCTAAGTGGAGATATCGAGTGTGCATGAAATGTTGTCCAAGCTACAGGCTGTAAAAGTTACGCTGTTCAAATGACTGATATTCTGATGATAAGAGTTTCGATGAGTTTTGGAGAGTGAGGAGGAGCAGGAGACCTCCCGAGGGAGTGAGGGGGGAGCACCAAGGGTGCTCGTGCAAAGCAGGCAGCTGCCGACAAGGATTGAGGCGTGCAGATAACCTACCAACGTGCAGCGCAGCAATTGATGATTATGGCTGACCAAGAGCGTGCTGACTGGGGAGCCCCGAGCGCCCTCCAGAGTGGGTCGAGCACGATGCAGAGACATCGGCGCGAAGGAGCAGCAGGGCCGTGAGGGCACTACAGCTGTGGACCAAGCCTGCCGTTCTACACATCGTTGTGGGTCTTGAGGTTTTGTTCAGAAAAAAAAGAAAGAAGGAGAATAAAATAATAAAATAAAATAAGACAATAAAATTCTCACGACGTTTCGGCCACAACACAAGTAGCCTTCTTCAGGTGAAAGAACATAACTGTCGGGACGACAGAAGCTCGACAGAAGCTCTGTCGTCCCGACAGTTCTGTTATTTCACCTGAAGAAGGCTACTTGTGTTGTGGCCAAAACGTCGTGAGAATTTTGTCTTATTTTATTTTATTATTTTATTCTCATTCTACATGACTTTACCGAAAGAACCAAAGAAGATGAATCCTTGCAGTCACAAAAGCTTTAAATCGAAAAAGAAAGGAGTAACATTAACTGTACACTCACTCACTATTGTTAAGGTTGTGGGCCAAGAAGAACATCAGCTTGCATGCATCACGCGCCATAACAAGGGAATTGTGTACGGTCACGTTACCATGAGACAGCCTATCGTTGTACTTTAATCACGTGATTGTGAGATCCGATCATTGACGTTTTCTGACTATTCGATACGCATTTTCATGAGAACGCATTCTGTGCGAATATTTCCACTTTGAGGTGTTGTTCTGGTTTAAGCACGCGTTCGTGAGATGTTTTTACGATCATCCAGTACGGATTGATGGCGTATATTTGCATGGGCACTGTTGGAATTTCTGATGATAAGAGTTGTTAGATGTTAGGTTAAGTTAAAATTAAAGTTGCTTAGATGAAAACAAGATTTACGAATGCTTCTTTACTAAATTCGTTCGTCATTGTCTTAATGACGAACTGTATCCTGCGGTGAGATCTGAATCCCGAAGACTTGACACAATTTCACAAGTAACTATTAAAACGAGAATCATAAATGCTGAAGCGAGTATCATTGATATTATCACGATCGGTGATGCATACCCCCAGACAACTAGAGAGCCAATAATAAATCGCACAACGTAATAACGACACACACATAATCACACATACATATCCGTAGACAACACATAATCACACAACAACAACCGCCATTCGCCACTAAGTGGCGGTGACGTCACCACGACGCTTGTGCCAGGCTATGTGCACGTTGAGGCCACGTGAAGTGTCGAACGCCCGCTGGCAGGAGGTCACGGGGCAGACCCAGGTGCCATGGGTCGACTGACTGAGATAACTGAGATGAGTGGCCGATGCACCACCACCATCACCATCCCCGCCACCATCACCACCACGACCATCCACATCACCACCACCACCATGACTACGACCACCACCATAACCACCACTATCACAACCACCATCGCCATCACCCTGGTCACCACCACCATCACCACCATCACCCAAAACCTCCGGCATACCAGGCGAGGCAGATAACATATTTGTATATCGAGGTGTCTCTGTAAAGGCTTCAGAATGACTCTCCATTTAAGTTCTGTAGATTCCATCCTTTGTTGAATGTTCTTATTTCGTTAAATTTAACCTCAAAACACAAAAACAATAAAAAGACTCACCGCCACCACGTATTTATCACCTGGGTGGGTGAGTGGGTGCGCGGGTGAGTGAATGGGTGGATGAGTGGGTGGGTGGGTGAGTGGGTGGGTGGGTGAGTGGGTGGGTGAGTGGGCAGGTGAGTGTGTGAGTGAGTGGGTGGGTGAATGGGTGAGTGGTTGAGAGAGTGGGTGGATGAGTGGATAGGTGAGTGGGTGAGATAATGGATGGGTGAGAGAGTGGGTAGTTGAGTGAATGGGTGGGTGCATGGGTGGGTGTATGAGTGAGAGGGTGTGTGAGTGGGTGGGTGAGTTGGTGGGTAAGGGGGTGAACAGGTGAGTGAGTGGGTGGGTGGGCGAGCGAATAATGGTGTTACAGTTTGCATATCTTCATGGTCCCGGCGGCGTCTATGACGATAAGGTTAGATTCGTGTACAGTGATGGACAGGAAGTTTCCATTGGGCATTGGCTCAGTCCACTCCGTTTCATTCACAGCCCTGCGAGAAGAACAGAGACACCATAGACTCAGCATTGCACCATAGACTCAGCACTGCACACCCATAAACTCAGCACTGCCACCCATAGATTCAGCACTGCCACCCATGAGACTCAAAACTGCTACCCATAGACTCAACATTGCCACCCATAGACTCAACACTGCTACCCATAGACTCAACATTGCCACCCATAGACTCAACACTGCTACCCATAGACTCAACATTGCCACCCATAGACTCAACACTGCTACCCATAGACTCAACACCGCTACCCATAGACTGAACACTGCTACCCATAGACTCAACACTGCTACCCATAGGCTCAACACTGCTACCCATAGGCTCAACACTGCTACCCATAGACTCAACACTGCCACCCATAGACTCAACAATGCCACCCATAGACTCAACACTGCCACGCATAGACTCGGCACTGCCACCCATAGACTCAACACTGCCATCCATAGAGTTAACATTGATAACCATAGAATCACCACTGCCACCCATATGTAGGGGTGTTGTGGGAAGGTGACACACACAGTGTGGGAAGGTGACACACGGCCACACCTTGGTGGCTACAACCACGTCCGCTATAGCGCCGCCCTCAGTGATGTATGGGTATAAAGGGCGGGGAGCCAGAGAGCTCGGGGCAGTGTGTTGGGGCCAAGAATGAAGAACCAGTGAAGAAGGAAGGCCGGCTAGATAGACCCTGGGACTTCACTGACTGCAGTCCTTTTAAGGGCCGGCAGGGAAAGCCAGTGGTGCGGCCCCAGAGCCTCAGAGCCGGAGCCCTTTTAAGGGTCGGTCTGGTTGGTGGGGTGCCGTGATCTGTGCTTGACCAGAGCCAGATCAGATAGCCTCCTCTAGCGCCTGTAGCTGGAGGAACTGGGAGCACAGGAGTTAGGCTACATAGCCGAGGGCGTGTCCCAGCGTGTATACGGGTGAAGGGGACGTTACCCCTTCCAGTGCAACCCTTGTTAAGTTAAATAAACAGTGCTTCCTCTACTCCACCGTCTCCGTGTCCCGTGAACCCACTACACATACACTCAGCACTGCCACCTATGTGACTCAACACTGCTACCCATAGAGTCAGCGCTGCCACACAAGACTCAGCACTGCCACCCATAGAGTCAGCACTGACACCCATAGACTCAGCACTGCCACCCATAGCATAGACTCAACACTGTCACCCATGAGACTCAACACTGCCACCCATAGACTCAACACTGCCACCCTAAGACTCAACACTGCCACCCATACACTCAACACTGCCACCCATAGACTCAACACTGCCCATAGATTAAACACTGCACCATAGACTCAAAAATACCCATAGACTCAGCACTGCTCATAGATTCAGCACTGAGACCCATACGCTCAACACTGCACCATAGAATTAACAGCACTGCCCATAGACTCAACACTGCATCATAGACTCAGCACTGAGACCCATAGACTCAACATTGTCACCCATAGACTTAACAACACAACTCCAACCTGTGGTAGAGTAGCCCATTGGTTCCATGCAGGTAGACTCCACCCGCAGAGTCCACCTCTATTTTCTTGGGCAAAGCCGGAGCGTTCGTACCGCTCGCCCTGACCCACGTCGTGTTGGCGCAGTCAACGTTGGGCTTACGCCACAGCCGGAATGAGGAGTCGCAGGCCCAGCATTCGTTGGGCGAGCAGCCTACGGCGTAGACGTCGGCGAAAATTTTCAGGAGACTTATCGACGTCGTCAACCAGGAAGGGCGCTTGCCGGGTGCAGACGCCCTGGCGCAGACGACGCTCCAATAGCCGCTCATGTGGCCGGTGGCGTAGATGTAGCCCGGGGCTCCGCCCGTGAATGACTGTGCGCCGTCTGCACGCACCCGTTCATATATATACATTTGTTTAGAAAATTATATATAGGGTGTACATCATGGGACCTCCTTTGCCAGTACCAAAATATGATAATAGGTTTTTCCCCTTTTTTCTGGCAACAAAACAGCTGTGTTAAGATGTTAAAAGACCAAAACTGAAACCTTTTACAAGGAATCACGTCTGCATTAACCACAATAATTGTGGTCAGAATGCAAACACCGTTTGAGACGAGGCTCAAAAGAAAGCTGTCTCTGGTGTGGACCAATCAGTTTCAAGGACAATGCATATATTAGAGTATTTTTTTTGCATTCTGACCACACGCATTGTGGTTAATGCAGACATGGTTCCTTGTAAAAGGTTTCAGTTTGTTTTTTTAACAACATAACACCTGTTTTGTTGCCAGAAAAAGTAGAAAAACGTATTTTCATATGTATAGGGTGGTTAATATGTTAAGAAAGTTTTTGTACGTACTGAAGTGCGGTAGAATATTACCCCAGGAACGTAACCTCCCCAATCAACATTTCTTCCTTTGGAAAAGTGGGTTTAACTTAGCGCTGCTTCACTTAAATTCACATTTCCAGGTTCACATACAAGTTGCAGCTCTGCATGTCCATTGCTGTACTCCAACTGCACGCATTCATTAATGTGTGTATATATAGGGTGTGGTTCAATGTATGTACACAAATATAAAAAAAAACATTCGATCATAAATTTCCCACGGAATGTAACCTGCCTAATTAACATTGTTTCCTAATGGGAAGTGGGTTTGCACTTAGTGTGGCATCACTTGAAGTCATACATCTATAAAGGGTGGTTCGTATATAGTGTGGCCTAAAGTCAGGACGCATAGGAACTCTATGCATCTCTATTAATTCCATGAGTCTCTATGGATCTCTATTCATCTCTAAGAGTCTCTATGCATGTCTTAGGCTTCTATGTATCTCTTTGAGTGTTTATGTATATCTATGCATCTGAATGTATCTCTATTTATCTCTATGAGTCTCTGAGGATCTTTATGGGTCTCTGAGTATTCATATCGGTCTCTCTATGGGTCTCTGTGTTGATCTGTGTATCTCTATGGGTCTCTGCATCTCAATATGTCTCTATGTATCTCTATTTGTCGCGACGTATCTCTATTAATCTCTAAGAGTATAAATGTACCGTTACGTGTCTGTGTATATATCTATCAACGTGCATGTAGCTCTATCAGTCTATGGGTCTTATGTAGCTCTATGGGTCTCAATGTGTTAATGAGTATGTTGATACAGCCAGGCTAACCAAATAAACACGGAACTTAACTCCCACACTAACAATAGCAGTGGGATGTTTCGACGCAGATAGAATATCATTGGTACAGCTGTGTTCATTCAATTAAGTGTGAGCGGGCGGGTAAGTGAGTGAGTGGGTGGGTGAGTGGGTGAGTGAGTAGGTGAGTGACTGAGTGGGTGCGTGAGTGAATGGGTTAATGAGTGGGTGGGTGGGTGGGTGAGTGGATGTGTAGGTGAGTGACTGAGTGGGTGAGTGAGTGAATGGGTTAATGAGTGAGTGGGTGGGTGAGTGGATGAGTAGGTGAGTGACTGAGTGGGTGAGTGAGTGAATGGGTTAATGAGTGAGTGGTGAGTGGGTGGGTGAGTGGATGAGTGAGTGAGTGAGTGGATGAGTGAGTGAGTGAGTGATTGGATGAGTGAGTGAGTCGGTGGGTGAATGGGTGAATGGGTGGATGAGTGGTTAAGTGAGTGGTTGGGTGAGTGGGTAGGTGGGTGAGTAGGGGAGTGACTGAGTGGGTGAGTGAGTGAATGGGTTAATGGGTGAGTGGGTGGGTGAGTGGATGAGTGAGTGATTGGATAAATTAGTGAGTGAGTGGATAAGTGAGTGAGTGAGTGGATGATGAGTGAGTGGATACGTGAGTGAGTGAGTAGGTGAGTGACTGAGTGGGTGAGTGAGTGAATGGGTTAATGAGTGAGTGAGTGGATGAGTGAGGGAGTGGATGAGTGGATAAGTGAGTGAGTGAGTGGATAAGTGAGTGAGTGAGTAGGTGAGTGAGTGGATGGGTGGGTGAGTGAGAAAGTGGATGAGTGAGTGATTGGATTAGTGAGTGAGGGGGTGAATGGGTGGATGAGTGGATGGATGAGTGGTTAAGTGAGCGGTTGGGTGAGTGGGTAGGTGGGTGAGTAGGTGGGTGAGTAGGGGAGTGACTGACTGAGTGGGTGAGTGAGTGAATAGGTGAATGGGGGAGTGGATGAGTGATTGGATGAGTGAGAGAGTGAGTGGATAAGTGAGTGAGTGGGTGATTGAGTGTGTGGGTGAATGGGTGAGTGGGTGGGTGAGTGGATAAGTGAGTGAGTGAGAGGGTGAGTTGGTGGTTGGATTAATGGGTGAGTGAGTGGGTGGGTGAATGGGTGGATACGTGGATGGATGCATGGTTAAGTGAGTGGTTGGGTGAGCGGGTGGGTGGGTGAGTGGATGGGTGGGTGAGTGACTGAGTGGGTGAGTCGGTGAGTGAGTGAATGCGTGAATGGCTGAGTGGCTGGGTGGGAGGGTGAGTGGATGAGTGAGTGGATGAGTGAGTGAGTGAGTGGATGGGTGGGTGGTTTAGTTGATGGGTGGGTGAGTAGGTGAGTGACTGACTGGGTGAGTGAGTGAATTAGTGATTGGGTGGCTGGGCGAGTGGATGAGTGAGTGTGTGAGTGGATGAGTCAGTGGATGAGCGAGTGAGTGAGTGAGTGTGTGGGTGAGGGTGAGTAGGTGAGTGAGTGGGTGATTGATTGGGTAGATGAATGGGTGAGTGGGTGGTTGAGTGTTTGGGTGAATGAGTGGGCGTATTACTTTAAAATAATCTGCTTGCAGTAGTGGTACTAATAATAGTAGCAGCGGCAGATGCAAATCATCATCTTACACATCACGTGGTACCACGCGTATCCGTGGTAGTAGTACACGTTCCCGTTGTCGGTTTTCGCCCACGCGTAGAGGTCTCCGCTCGACGTTGCGGCACCCCGACCTCGGCCTCCGGTCGATATCCGATCAAACATCGCCCCCATCGATCGCCAAGAGCAACCGGACCAGATGCTGACGTCTCTTTTGCTCCCAACGCCGATGAGGATCCCTCCGGGGGACGCCGAAACGTCCTTGAACTTGTTGCTGAATGGAGTGGAGCAGACCATGGTGGCTGTGGGGAGACAAAGATGGGTGGGATGGTGGGTGAGTGAGTGCGTGAGTGGGTTGGTGGGTGAGTGAATGGGTGAGTGGGTGGATGGATGAGTGGTTAAGCGAGCGGTTGGGTTAGTGTGTGAGTGGGTGAGTCAGTGGGTGGGTGAGTGGGTGGGTGAGTGGGTGGATGAGTGGGTAGCACCTTCAACTCCATCACCAACCCCACCATCGCCACCACCATCATCATCGTCACTACCACGACCAGCACACTCACCATCAACCTCTGTTGTTAAGATGAAGAGAGATCCCACCATCATCATCACCACCACCACCATCGCCACCATCATCACGACCTCAAGATGATGTTCCAGAGGGGGCTAGAGAGCTGAGTGATGGGAATGCTATCGATGTTCTAGAAGGGCTAGAGAATCTCCAGACTTATATAGATGCTTACAATGCATGGGAATATGTTAACTGATTCCGTTCATACTGAGTAAATATTAACAATTGAACTGTGTCCAATAGCGCACGTACACATAGACATTTGAACCTACACACACACGTACGTATACAAACAAAGACAAATATCCCTCGTATTGCCTTAACAGACTAAGGGGTTAAGTGCTGTTAGCGAGTAGCAGCTGCCTCTGAAGGCTACCGGAACTCTGGCAAACAGAGGGGGTAGGTGGCCAGCACCACGCCCGTCCGGCCGCCTTTGTCTTCCCAGTGGCGATGTTTACTACACCACCACTGCACGGAGGGGGTGGGGTACTCAATTTAGGCTGAGTCGACTTAGGGGAGGCCCGGTACAGATTCAGATAACACTGTGTATAAAAAAAATGTGATCCTCGGTAGTAAGTGTTATTTCCTAATGGGTTATGCCTCAAAATAATAGAAAATGGCTATTATTTCCCACAAATTTAGCTTTTGTGACTAGGACAGTGATAATTTAAAATGTACATATTTTCAATGAGAAAATGGGCAAATTTGTGTCTTTTTGTTCACATAAAGTCGGAAAACAACATATTAATCAAAATTATCATGTATTTATACTAAAATAATACAAAAAAATACTACACTATGTATTAGACACCAAGGCGCACTACCGCAGGCGGGACTGGACACGAAGGGCCGAGTTCTATGTGGGTAGGAGCAATCTCGACAAAACTACTCACTTCTAAATCTTTTGTAGTCATTTTCTATACTTTTTAAAATTACACTTACTACCCAGGACCAAAAATTGTGTTACATAGTGCAATCATCAACGCCGGCGTTGGCTGTGATCGGGAATCGAAGTCGCCGGATTCGTAGCGCGGTGCAACGCTAACCGCTACCACACCACTGCTCCCCACGGTGAGTATGGTGAGTACCGTGGGTATGGTGATTACCGTGTGTATGGAGAGTACCGTGAGAGGTGAGTATGGTGAGTACCGTGGGAATGGTGATTACCGTGGGAATGGTGAGTACCGTGAGTATGGTGAGTACAGTGAGTGGTGAGTACCGTGGGTATACACTACACTAATATGCACTACACTATATACTTCACTACTATGCACTTGACTATACACTACGCTACTATACACTACACTATTACACACTACACTACTATGCACTTCACTACTATACACTACACTATGCACTACAATACACTACGCTACTATACACCACACTTTTTGCCAGACATGGAACCCACAACACAAGCAACACAAGCAGTCAAAATGCAAACATTTTGACTGCTTGTGTTGTGGTTATTGCAAACATGATGCCTTGAATAAAGGTGTCAGTTTTTGTGCCAGTTAAAGGGTAAAACCTATTACTGTATCTTGTTACTGGCAAAGGAGGTCTCATAATGTAAATGCTCATCCCGAGCCCTCAATACTCTGATAGTGTGCTGTTTTTGAGTTGTACGCCTTTTGGCGTCATCTGGTCGAACACCAGCGGAGACTAGGCTCTAAGAAAAGCCGTCTCGGGTGTGGACCAATCAACTTCAATGACAGTGCATATTTTATCAGAGTTGTCTCTTTTGTTTGCATTTTGATTGCTTGTGTTGTGGTTATTGCAAACATGATGCCTTGAATAAAGGTGTCAGTTTTTGTGCCAGTTAAAAGGGTAAAACCTATTACTATATCTTGTTACTGGCAAAGGAGGTCTCATAACCATAAGACAATTTAGATTAAAGTTATTAGGCTAACTCTGTACTACACAAACAAACATGGCTAAACCAAAATGTTTTCAAAATCACCAAAATAAAGCTATAAAAATGTTTTAACCGTGATCATAGGAACTTTGATTCAAATTTAACAATAAACGATACACATAACATGTACGACCAAACTTTGCAGCCATAGCTGGCTGCATGAGTCACTCTGAATTGAGTCACTGAAAGAAATTCAACAGGCATACAGTAGCACGGTTGGCTATGTACGGTGCGAAAGATGTTCAAGATACATACAGTAGCATGCTTGGCTAAGTACGGGTGCCACAAATGTTCAACATACATACAGCAGCACTGCTGGTTATGTAGGGTGTGGAAGAAGTTCAATGTACACACATTGGCACGGTTGGCTTCGTACGGTGCGAAATAATTTCAACAGGCATCCAGTAGCACGGTTGGCTATGTAGGGTGCAAAAGAAGTTCAGCGTACACAGATTGGCACTGTTGGTTACGTACGATGCGAAAGAAGTTCAACAGGCATAGTACAGAAACAGAGATGAGGGGTGTCAGTGATACTCAGCGGGTTGCGTACCGTGAAGCGCCACTTGCATTTCACGGTTCGTGAGTTCAAACCCAAAAAGTGGAAATTTTTCTAATTGGATTAATTAATATTAGAAAAGTTGCCTTTGTGAAATGTTGTGGGGGTTGACGCCCACCTCCCCGCTCCCCGTGAGCCGGCGGGCGCGACGTCCACCCCCTCCACTCCCCCTTCCTCCATGGCCACTTCTCGCCGGGCCCCCGCCGATTGGGTGATCGCCCCCCCAACCTCGCACCAGCGCCCTCTCTGAGGGACATGGCTAAGTGGCTGGCTCACCAACGCCCGAAGTTATCCCACACACTGCCCACGTTCACTACGACTAATGCGGAGGTGGCTGCGTGCACGCGCGTGCCCGTGCAGGCGCACGTTGCCCACCACGGCTAGCGCTAAAAATAGCCGCATGAATATGCGCACGCCCCTCTCCCCTCCTCGTGGCTAAGCCCTATTCCGCGTGACCGCAATGCTAAGGTAAACTGAAAAGAAACTGCAGCTGTGTGAATATGCACACCTACCCTCCGGTGGGTGGATCAGTCTTAATCCGCTGTGCAAACAGCTGCCACACGAAAAGAAGGAGATGACCTGCGGGGGGGGGGGGGGGGGACCATGGGTGCACGTCTCGCCATCAAGGCTATCGTTGCTACGTAAACACACTGCGTAAAATGCGCTGTGCAAACAAACACGCACGCGAGCTGTCAGCGATCGTTTATGATTGAATACGCGCTGCTCGTGGAGTGTCTGCCCTCGAGGCCCTATCTCCTTGTGCTGTGAGTGTCTCATTGCCGTTAGCCCGGTGAGCTTCGTCGTGCCCATACAATTTTAAGACAATTCACGGGGCCCGCAATGCAATTTGGCCTTGCATTGGGAAACCATGAGACATCCCCGCCAAGGGCCTCTCGGGTAAAAACCCATGGTACCAGGTGACCCCCCCCCCCCCCCACGAGCCCCTACGTGGGTGCATGTGTGTGTTTCAACACTTCACGTGGCCTCAAGGTGCACATGGCCTGGCACAAGTGTCGTGGTGACGTCACCGCCACTTAGTGGCGAATGGCGGTTGTGGTTGTTGTTGTTGTTGTTAGTGGGGGTGTGCGTGCGTTCGTGGGGAGGGGGGCAAGGAGATGGCGGCGCCGTCGGAGTTGCTCCATTGCTGTGGCACCACAACGAACGTTAAAGCACGCGGGGCGCCAATTTGGGCCAATTTGAGCGCTCATGATGTGTGGCTCAGCCATTGCCCTCAGCAAATCAGCGACGCCTATTTATTCGCTGTTTAGACCTCGTGACTGGCTTTGTTTACATTCTGTTTTTTTGGTTAGCCAGTGGAAACAGTTGATTTTCACGTATTTTTCAATTCGTAAGTGATTTTTTTACAGTTCGTTTTCATGGAACGGATTAAAAACGTAAAACTAGGGAACTACTATACTCATTGTTTTTTTCGGTAAAGTCACGTATGTGGAAATAAAAGAAAATTTAAGTAAATAAAATAAAATTAGATTTAAATAAATCACGACGTTTCAAACGCAACACAAGCAGTCATCATCAGGTGGAAATGGGAGTAAAACACATATCAAGGGGACACACAGAGGGACTCCAAGCACATAGCTCATAAAGAACGGCAAACTGCACGGAGGCAAATACAGAAAGAAGATGGGAGACGAGAACTCAACAAACCTTAGAAACATGTGATGCAAACCAGTCAGCCAACAACACTAACCTTGTTGACCACGTACTTCAAAAAACTGCTAAATCTTTTGTTCTCATCCTCTGGGCTGAACATACGAACGGAAACAGAGGGTTGACTAAATGAGTTCCACTATGCTGGAAAATAAATTCGAACTTATTTTATATGCGATGCTTTAAAAATATAAATATTTAAGGAGGGCCACGGTGGCGAGATGTTATCTTCGTCGCTTGATATACAGAAGGTCAGAGATTCAACCCTGACACCTGCTGCTGTATATTTGGATTTTGCGTCTCTCTCAATCTCCATAGTTGAGATTTTTCTCCTGCTATAAATTTGCCTGCTATAAATTCCCAAGTGATGAACCACTTTGTTGAGCTATCATTTATGGCCAAGCCAATTATATAAAGAGCTACATCGCTTAGTGGGGCCTGACCTGGTAAAATAAAAAATAAAAGTTTAATTTTAGTATGATGTGGGCATGATACGGGCACAGAATAGGTGGCAGGTGGTTCCAGAGCCACAACATTCACATACCGGGATATGAAACGATAGCTGAATACAGGAATACCGTTGACTGCGTACTTATTAACTCTTGATGGAAAACTCTGCCAAATCGCAGAGCGTCTGCAGCCTGGAGTTTGATGCAGACCACCGCTAATTTATCGCAACCAGCTTAAACGATTGTCCAACAAGAGGTCTCCTTCAGATGCTGCCGCTGCTCCTTCTGCAGGGCCCCTCCGAAACGCCCTCCCTCTCCTCCCTCTCCTCCCTCCCACCTTTGTTTATGAAACGTCTTTGCGATCTAGCCCACAACAGCTTAATAATATAATATTGGTAGCGGAAGCCTAAGACGTGTTGAATCAAAGTACTATCGTGCACACGCAAATGGGTGGATTATTTAAAGCTTACCAATGTACATTCATCAGCAGTACGGATCCTGTACGGGTATCTTCCAGAACAAAACACTACTTGCGATTTTGCAATTAATGCTTTTTTTGCTCTGGCGTGTTCCTTAAACGTTTGTACACCACTTTTATACGTTTTATTTTTTTCACAATTCGGTAAGCCCCTAATAGAAAAATATCATTTTGCTGAAGCTTCGTCCCTGTAGGATCATATTTACAAGGGTCGTCGTGTTACAGACAGACAAGCAGAAAGGAATTATGCATTACTCCCTTCAACGTCAGTTGGAGAAAGTTTAATCGAAACAACATTTCTTTTAATCAGGTAAGGCCCACTCTGTTACGTAATAATATGCCAACCAAAGAGCAACAGTTAGATTAGAGTATGGGGAGACAATAATTTGACATTGGGAAAGGAGTAAGACAGGGCTGTATACTGTCTCCTTACCTATCCAATTTGTACAGCGACCGTATTTTGTGAGAGGCAGGCCTAGATTCCATTGAAGCACGCGTGAAGATTAGAGACAGAAGAATAAACAACTTAAGAGATGCTGATGATACCACCCTACTATCATATAGCAAACCTAAAATTATGACCCTTGGTGAATGTTAAAGACAAAGATAATGGCGATGGAACAACTAAACTCATTTTAGTCTGGAAAATGCATCAAAAGTTGCGAAGAACTTTGTCGTCCTGTGCTTTGACTTCTGAAGACGGAGAATGTAGCCACGAGAACAGAAGGTAGCCAGATCTCGGTAGAATAGCCATGTCACAGCTCAATGAGATATGGAGAGACCAGGGCATTACCATAAACAACGAGAAGAGGCTTGTCAAAGCTCTGGTATTCCCTATTGCCATATATGTGTAGTGACATATACTGTCACTATACTGTAGCGCCGGGTACTGGAGGGGCACGTGACCGGGGCCCCGAGAGCCTTGTCTTCACACAGTAGGGGGCGGGGCCGAGGGCGTGTCGAAGCCAAGGCCAGAAAAATAAAGGGGAAGCTCCGACAGGGATCAGGGTTTGTTTGTGGGGATCATCCTGGAACTCTACGCTCTTCGTTCTTCGTTCGTCATTTGAAATTTAGCAAGGAATCGTGGGTTAGACAGCGTGTGTGCTGGCTGGCCCATTCGCTAAGGTTAACTCGCACGCACATAGCGACAGTATAGCTATACTTAGCTACTGAACCCAAGTAGCTAGTGTTGTGTTAAATAAACGTGTTGCCTCTCAGTTAGGGTGTGCGCCTCAGTGTTAAATAAACGTGTTGCCTCTCAATCAGGATGTGCGCCTCAGTGTATCATACACTGCATATGGATGAGTCGTGGATGCCGAGATTAAGCGAGCGAAAGAGGATCAGCGCATTTGAGATGTGATTCTGGAGAAGGATGCTACATAAAACACGGACAGCCAAATATCAAACAAGTCCGTCCTGAGAGAGATCGGTCCCGCTCTTCCACTCGAGGCCTTTTTCATGAAGAAGAAATGTACAGACTTTGGACATGTTATGAGGACTTCTGGACTAGATGAATCATTCTTGCTTGAGAACTGGCCTTACACTAACCCAGCTACGAGAGGCAGTGAGAGACAGGTTTGGATGGGAGAGTCTGGTTGTGGATGTCACCAGAGGTCGAACACAACCTGACAGCACAAGATGACAAGGTGAAGGCCCACTGTGCTCAACGAAGTGGCTCATCACGTGGAAATGTATAGCAGCCAAATACTCTAAATGGGTTCATGTTGATTCTAAATTTGTAGGGAAAAATCCGAAGGACCCGGAGAAAAATTCACACGACCACCGGGAGAGAGACACACAAACTCCAAATATACAGCAGGCGTCAGTCAAGATCGAACCGACGACCCCCTGTACGCCAAGCGAGGTAGTTAACATATCCTAGCCACCACCAATCGTGCTGTCCCTTTCTCTGCAACAGGTACCGCTGCTACGACGCACGCATCGACATTGCCGGTGCCATCGACGGTGCCATCAACAGTTTCGCCTTCGCGCGGCAAAGCGTCCATCGCCATAGCGGCATGGGCTCTGATCTTGTTTCTGTCGCTGACGGTGATTCTCTACCGGTGCTGCCACCGCTGCCACAGCAGGAATTTGTGCTGCTGGAGCAAAATGAGAAGTCATTCCAGCCATGGGGGTGGTGGTTGTCATAGTGGTGGTAGTGTTGATGGTGGTGGTAGAAGGAAAGGAAACTCGGGAGAGACGCAGCACCCTGCTGGAGAGACTCGTCCCTTGGAGGAGATGAAGATGAGTGAGGTGCGTGAAATCTATCGATCTCAATCTTTTGAACACTCAATTCTTCTTCACAATTCTGTTTATTACTTGATGAAGCTGGTTATTGTTATTACCACCAGCGAAATGTTAAAGTGCTCAAATTGTAACATTGTGAGGTTACTTTCCAACACCGGTGTGCTGAGGTTGTAAATAACACCGTGTAACAATTTTTTTTGTCCCTGGGTAGTGTTATTTTCTAATTGCTTATGCTTCAAAGGTACAGAAAATGGCTATTGATCTCCACAAACTTTGCTTTTGTGACCAGGGCAGTGATATTTTGAAATTTACCTATTTTCAATGATAATTCCTGATAGATTCAGTGCTGAGTAAACTTGCAGTAACTGCTCGAACATTCTAGAACTTTCCAGTAATATAAATAGTATAAATACAGGGGCCTTGAGCCCACCAGTTCAGTTTAGTTCCAGCTGCCTAAGTGGATACATATCTGCATTTCTCTGAGATGGCATCAAGAGGCTGCAAGCATCCGGCAGACACATTTTGCTATGTTTGAGGCCAATTTATCAAGACAAGAGGGAAGAAGTACTCTGTGGAAGCATCTGCTAAGATGTGTGAGGCCTACAAGTCATATGTCGGCTTGCCTGTCGGGGTTCAAGACAAACCCTGGACGGTAAGATGGAAATTTCATGTTATATAATTTGTAAAAAAAAATAGTAAAAGTTTTTTTAATTGTATTTTTTTTACAATTTTCACTGAGTAGGTGAGTGAGTGAGTAAATGCAAGGGTGGGTGAGAACCGCTGCTGCGAGGATGAACCCGAGTCCGCGTGATGGGTTATGCTCCTTCACGAGATCGGCAGCGAAGTATTGTGGTTCATCTGCGGCATGCACTTTGCGTGTAATGAGGACGACCTCGTAATGCATCCGTTCGGCAACTGAAAGCCAATGCAGCTCAGTGTACACTGGGCGGACACGGTCGGATCTTGCAGTACCCGTCACACTACGTACCCGGCGATCCGAGTTCTATTCCGCTCATGGCCAACATCAGTGTCGATTGTCTGAACAGGTCCCGGCCCTCCCTTATGTCGACTCAACCTCAAATAAGTACCTGGTGCGTTGTGTAAACATTGCCACTCGGGATACAAAGGCGGCCTGGCATCGTATTGGCCACCCACACCCTTCGTGTGCTGTGCCGGCCTTCATAGGTGCGTGCTAATGTAGTGTTGTGGATTCTGGAGACGTCGGAGACGGATCTTGGAGGCAACACTATTTATTAATACAATATTTGGCAGTACAATCCCGGCACACTCAGGGCAACGGCCCTTCTATCACCACTGGTCTGGGAAGGTTCTGCCTCCGGGCTAACGTGTCCTAACACGGGAACTCGACTCTGGGTCCTCCGGCTATGGGTGCCTTGGGGAGGCTACTCTAACCCGACCTAGCCAGGCTCCAGGTTCCGACCACTGGCCCACTCGGACCCGGCCCTTACAAAGGCGTCGGGCCGGGGGTTATCAGGGTCTCACCACTGAGCCACACAGAGTCCCGGCCCTGACAAGGGCAGTGGGGCTCGGGGTCCCAGGGTACCATCTGGCCGGTCTTCTTGGTTCTGTCTTGAACTGGCCCCGGATGCTTCCAGGGGTCCGGCTTTTATACCCAGCACCGGTGCGTCAGCCCTGGCTCTGCCTACCCTCTAGAGAGTTCCAGAGGGGGCTCCGTGGGGTTTCCAGGACACCTCGCAGCCCCCTCCCACCGATAGGGGTCCCAGGGGATCCTAGGACACCCCGCAGCTCCCTCCCCCTGGGAGGGGCCGCGGGGGATCCCAGGACACCCCACAGCCCCCTCCTGCTCCGAGGCTAAGGATATTGCGACTGCCCCTGCTACACTGTGTCTGCCCCTACAGGTAAGTGTACACAGTCCGTTTACGTCGCTACACATAGCCCATTCACGCCCCTACACTAATATCACTTGCCCCAACAGTCTGTTAGAGGCTATACGTGGTATCTTCGTCTTTGCTATTGTCTGTCCATGGAAAAGGCTCGTGCCAGGCTAGGTGCACGTCGATGAGGCTATTGGGTAATTTGAGGCAGTCACCTTCCAACGGCAGCAGACAGCAGAGGAGCAACACTCTTAAGAGGCCGATAAAACGCAGCAAACTTGTCACAGTAGGGAGCACAGCTGGTGGCTAAACTATCATTCATCTCAGTCAACCCATGGCATCTGTGTCTATCCTGCGACCTCCTGTCAGCAGAGAGCCTTGCATACTTCACGTAGCCTCGGAGTGCACTTGGCCTGGCACAAGCACCGTATGTATGTACTATGTTCTTTCGAACCGTATGTAGCCAACCGCGCTAATCGGAGGTGCTGTGGAGATGTTACCGCCGCTTCGTGGCGAACGGCAACTGTTGGAAAATGTCCATCCCGTGTGTTTGTGCGATTAGCGCTGTACTGCGTTCACTATGAAACCGGCCACCCGAGTTCGATTCCCACTCACAGCCAACACAAGTGAGGATTATCTGAACCGGTCTGGGGTCTCCCCTAGGTTGACTCAGCTTCAAATGAGTACTTGGTGAGGTGTTTTGGAAACATTGCCACTGGGGAGAGAAAGGCGGTCGGGCGTGCGGTTGGCCACCCACCCCCTCGTGTGCCACAGTGCCCATCTTCTTAGGTGCTGCTCGCTAGCAGCACTTGCCCCAACAGTCTGTTCAGGCTATAGGGGGGATTTTTGTCTTTGGACAGGTCGTGTACACGAGCCTTCGCCGACCTCCTGGAGAAGACGTCACGGTGTACGCGACGACCGCGGTGGTCGGTGGGGGAGAGCGACCGTCCAGACTGTGAAGGGGAGTCGCGAGAACAAACAACAACAAAGTTGGACATTGCCTTAACCACCAAACTAAACTTTGTATTTTACCAGGTATATATAGCTCTGAGCTATAAATCTCTTTTATCAGAAGCGGCCTGGCTATCACAAATGATAGCTCAACGAAATGACGTATCCGGTGGACACGTAATGCAGCCAAATTCTCTAAACGCACGTTGATTCTAAATGTGGTGGAAACAAATCAGAGGCCATGGAGAAAAAAATACACGCAGCTCCTGAGGGTTCTTTCATTCAGGAGACATGGCTCAGTCGAACTTTGATGATTTATGACTGAGTGTGAGTTTATAGCCAAATTGTTTATATACGAGATCTATAACTTCTCAAAAAGCAGCCAGGCCATGACAGCATGAAATTAGTACGCTTTTTTTTCAAAATCTACTACGCATTGCACAATGTCACAAAAGTGAACGGTGGACACTTGTATATTGCGATAATAATAAAAAATATGAAATGTAAGTAATAATTTGTCAAAATGATAATTGTGTATACTCTTTGGTTCATTCCGTAAAGTCACGAGGTATAAAATAAAATAAATCACGACGTTTCGGGCACAACACAAGCGTCCATCATCAGGTGGGAATACATTGTCTGCTGCTGAGGCAGATTGTTTTAAAAGGTTTGAAAGGGGTGTTGCCCAAGGGTCGTAAAGAAGTGGCCGGGGCTAGTGATGTTAATGTGAGAAATTAGCATACTCTTTGGTTCTATTCGCTAAAGTCACGTAGGAAAAAATAAAATAACAAAAATCACGACGTTTCGGCCGAAACGTCGTGAACACAAAGCAGACCTAAAACACGGCAGGACCAACATCTTGGCTGTGGCAGATCACTGTTATAATTCAGTAGGCTCACATGACATTGACTTCTCCAAGCCAGAGGTTCTTTGAAAGCCATCTGGCTACCATGAGAGATTCGTTCATGAGGCTATCCACATATACAAACACAGAGACAATTTCAACCGAGAAGATGGATTCTGGCTTAGCAATCATTGCAAGGATTTGATAAACCATTTCGGGTCTTAAATGATTATTCACGCTTACGGTGGCTTTCAGACCGCATCCATTATTTTTTAGTCTCCCTCCTACTCTTTTCTGAACTTAGATGGACTCGTCCATCTTAACAAACTGTCAAATCGCTATCCGTGGTGCTAACGTTTAAAAATAAATAAATAAATCGCTACAAAACGCCACTTCTTTCAAATGTTATTGCCGTTGGTTTTCACACCTGATGATGACTGCTTGTGTTGCAGGCGAAACGTCGTGAGAATTTTATTGTTTTATATAAATTTTATTATTTATTGTTTCCCTTCAACGTGACTTTACCGAAAGAACCAAGAATATGTGAGTGGTTTATTCAGCAGTGCTTTAGCCAAAGGTAAGTGTTGCATAGTGGATAGTCCTACCATGAAAAATTTAAACGAGTCATGACATGTAACACGTGTAAAATATTTTGGGGATATCCCGCACCTCCATATACCCCGCAGGGTCTTGTTTTGTTTGTAAAAAGTGGTATACCCCGCGGGTTATATGCGGGGAACATACGGTAAAGATCAGCTGACACGACTCAACAAACCCTTTCAAATTGAATATTTAGGAAAGACTCCGCAATGTTCGTTGCTAATTCTTCGTTAACTGCACCTGCTGCCACTGCTGCTGTTTCCTCCTAAAGCGTGGAGGCCGTGAGCTGCTGCTCTATTTTGCAGTGCAACCTCGCATTGTGACGTCGTCATTACAGACGTGGGCGCCTTTTTCACCGCCCTGAATGGGTCTCAAACGGCGTGGCAAAAATGCGAAGCTCATCGCGATGAATGAAGGAAGATCTCTCACTCTGACACCTTCACGGCTGCCCGAGACCTCCCAAAGGCACACTTCAGACTGTGTTGTGGCGGTTTCTAATTTAAAAAAAAAACTTAAAATTTTATCTTCATGAGGCAATTCACGTTGAAGACCCATTATATTTTAATTGTTTTTAACACTACAAAACAATGTATTAAAAAAAGTACTTTTTGAAAAAAAAAGTCTCATATCCAGCTGCTTGGGAGGCTGGCGCCCCACCGCCCCCTAGTGGACGAACCGCGCCTGCATGCAACTCAGTGGGCAAATCTCATAGAGTTACAGAACTCCTCTTCCCCACACACGAGGGGGTGGGTAGCCAGCACCACGTCCGGTCTCCCAGTGATGTTGTTTACACATCATACCATGTACCCATTTGAGGCTTTGTCGACCGAAAGGGGAGGCCCAGGACTGATTCATATAACAGTCGCTGTGTTGGCCATGAACAGGAATCGAACTCAGGTTGCTGGGTTTATAGCACAGCGTGCTCACCGCTACACTACCACTCCCCTACTATTCTTACTCTCCACCGACTGATCACTGTCCCCTGTTTTGCAATGCTCTTAGCGAGGGCTTACTGAGACTGTCACAACTCGTGATGGGTGCTGTGACCAGAACTATGCCTTGGCCACCTTGGTTTCGTTGACGCTGATGTTTTCACTCCATACCAGGTACTAAGTTATGAATGAATACCACCCTACAGGAGGGCCAGGGTAAGTTAGGGTATCACTCGAGTAGCACTGTACAAACCACTGCGCTACCGCTCTCCTCCACATACACACACTCTCGCACATATGAGACATACATTTTTATTGTCATAGTACTCAAGTTTATTCATATAAGATATATGTCAAGGTACCGTGTGATTGAACAGACAACTCCAGAATCACAATTACCCAAGTTACATAGACCTACAAAAACCCAGAGACGAAATACACCACTGTATTCCAAGATTAATTAAATCATTAGCAACATGATGAATACATACCAGAAGCGTGTTATCATTAATTCAAATTAAATCATACGTCTGAACACTACGTTAAATCATTGAAAAGCATTACAATTCAAGCAAACTAGTCAAGACAGTCGAGTGATTATACAAAATTCCAATTCACCACGCTTACATAATGTGTGTAATCACCGCAGGACAAACCTCAAGTTATTGTCCTTTGAGGTCCAGCACTGACAAAAACGAATCGGGTTGCCGTGATGTAATGTTTCACGATTGCAATGCAAGACACGGTTTTTCAGATTTGCCGATAGCAATCACAATCTCGCACAGTAACAGGGCCATGTTCAGGGAAACTCATTTAGATTGTTTTCAATCGGAGTGGCAACATCTTCTCACTCTAACGAGAGCAGGGTAATAATTATATCCAATCATTGCCTCATATCTATTTTACAGCCTTAAGCCAGCAGCGTAAACTCTACATTCCAATGGCGGAAGCTTGTAACTAAATGTGACAAAGTAGTACTAATTTTATGCAAACTGGATAAGAAAGAAGATGGGTCGGGTGCTTGACTGGTAACACAAGTCCTTTTAAAATATATAATCATGTTTAATACAAGGCAGTTTGTATTAAGACTGCGTCTAAAGGCAATCACATCTCAAGATGCTGTCCAACACAATGGTACATGTGCATCATGAGGAGAACGGAAGGAGTGAGTATTTACTCGCCAATTCCACTCTGCTAGGTAAAGCACACAAAGATAATTGTATCATCTGACTAAACAAAAAGGATCCATAATGTGACATGGTATGCATGGATACGCACTGACTGCTTCACATGGAAAAAGCATTTGGTGCTTATGAACGAGACAAGTAGCAATGTGAACCTTAAGATTTTGACACGAACAAGTTACACATCACAAATGTTTACAATATCATGTTTTCAGAATTGCTAAAATACGTAATGCACTACAAGAAAGTTATTTTCACAGTGCAGATTCGTGTGTTTAAACTTCACATCTTTTAAAACTACGCTTATATAGGTTGAACATATCTCAGACAATGAGCAGGTTGAGCCTGGATAGCGCTTAAATTATAATCAGCAACGATGTATGACATACGTGGCTGTATTGTGATCAGCAGTGGGCAATCCGTTCACATAACATATTCAACCTACTAAGTAATTTACGTTATTTCCTCAAGCAAAGGATGCCGTTTATGCCAATTCCAAATGACTATGAAACACCAGAAGTCCGAGCTACTCAGTGAAATTACCAAGCACTTTCTTCCAAGTTGGGAGAAGTGGTTTTCTTTACAAGCACGAAGCAGCCCAAGATTTTAAGTCCCATTCCGCTGTTGACTAAACTCAGTATTCATCAACCTCATCCCGGCCCACTAACTGAAAATATCTATGACATAGCATTGGCCAAATGATGTCAACCAATGATAACGTTGTAATTGAGTTTTGCGCCAATGTTAATTACGATATCAATCAGAGAACACACAAAGCTACACCATTCCCAAATGATAGTGAAATATAAAATAAAGGATAAGTTTGTTTAATGATCAAGATCTAATGGGCTACTGTAAATAAAATGCATTTATAGCACGAAGAAGGCGAATTACAAACTGACGTCGCATTGAGCAATTGTTCCCATTTAGTAACTTGATAATTGTGTTGAAACTATTTCTTCCATAAGTCTGCAATCGCCTCATCCTTTGTAATTTTTGTCCAGCCCTCTGGAATGGTGCCACGGCCTGTAAATTGTAGTTTGTAAAGCCTCTCTAGGTCTGACTTAAATCTGCAGACAAACCATTTCCAATATGGTTGAACGGTTAAGTCCGGCGTGATGTTCCAACTTGCATATTTTGGCCCTGCTGTACGATAATCCTTATATGGTATTTCACTGTCTTCTGAAAGCATTAACCACCAGTCACTTGCAACTAAACTTGTACAAATATCAATGGAAAAAGTATCTGGTTTACACCATTTCCCCCCTGTCACTGCCTCTGGCCGATGAATCGGAATGCGGTGGTTTTCGTCATGACCGGGTATTGTGTTTGTGCAGATGGCTTTACAGAATGGGCACTGCACCCAGCACCCACTCATCTATTCACGTAGCATGTCTTGAGGTTTGTTCCTTACGTCTTCTATATCCCTTATGGATGCTGTAGAATATTCTTTTTTCAACTCTGCCACCATGGTTTCCAATGTTGTGGCTAGTTCATATCTAAAGCAGGGAATGTCATGTATGTCTTTGTAGTCAGCTCTAATCAAACTGTGCCTTGGGAAATGGATGTTGTCACCAAGCTGTTTACAAAATTCATCCAGCCACGATGATCCATCGCCTTTGTTTGACTGGACGGCTGTGATTGAATTCGTAATTGCAGTGGAAACTTTTCCCGTGTAAAACTCAAGACAGGACTCAAATATTTCTCGAATTTTAATATTTTCTTTTGCTGAGCAATATTCCTCAACACCTTCTGTAATGTATTTTTCAAAATATTGTTTTGGTTTCTGAATGTATTCCTTAAATTCCACGAATTGTTCCTTCTCTGCTAAATGTATCAAAATGTAGTTTTCTAAATTTGATCGATTCCCATTAAATGCCGGACAATCGGACTTCATTTTGTCTACAATTTCAAGGCTGGCTTTGTCACAGACTGCCTGGTGCATGGCTGTTTTAAGTTTTCTAGACAAAATTTCAGCAAATATAGTTATGTTTGCATCTCCGTTACATCGAATCTTAAAGCTGTTGAAGTACTCTTCTTTCTTGCTGCTGAAATATATTAGAGGATCGTTTGCCCTCTGAAAATCATCATCTATTTTCTGAAACCTCACTTCAGCATTTGCCAATATGTGTATTGCTAAATCTAGCATATACATATTTGTGACCTTTAGTCTTGCATGTTGTTTGGAACTTGAATCTACAGCTGCCAGCATAGATTTTATTACGTTATGCAGATCGGTTTGATTGTAACCAAGCTTTCGTTTCTCAAGAGATTTAATAACCTCGCCGGCTACATAGCGTGCATCCTCTGTAATTTTTTGGACGATGGCAGTTTCCTGTGAAATAGTGGAAGAGAAAAATGGATTAACCTGATTCCAGACGCCTTTTCGTTTAACCACAATATGTTCTCCATGACAAAACAAAAATGATTTATTTTCAGACATTTTTATAAATTTTGTGGATAATTTGTCTTCACTTTTAAAATGTGCATAAAGCGTATTTTCTGCTTGCATTCTAAAAGCTATTTTTCCAGGTGGGGTAACGCTTTTTTTCACTTCATTTTTCCATTCTTCCCACATTGTCTCAAACTTTTTTTCCAATTGGTCATCTTTCACTCCAGAGGTTTTCAGTTTCGAAGCCAAATCCTTGCTCTTTTTTAAAAGCTGATCCTCAAAGCTGGATCTATATTCATCCAGACAGTTCCATACACTCTTTTGATTCCTCAAAACAGTAATTTTTTTGTAACTATCAGTCACAAGCTCGTCCTTAATTGTTTCAAATTTCACGATGAAGTTAGTTTTCCATTGACTCAACAATTCAGCAGCATGTAGTCGATTAAAATATGTTTCAATGTCTTTTCTGATCTCGTTGTATTTTGGAGAAAGGGTTTGCTCAATGTTTGACCTAGTCAAACTAGACAATACGTCTGTCCTGTTATTAATAATATTATACATCTTATTCTCTTCTTTAATAAGATGACTCCTAAGGCTCCAAGTACATTTCCCATACATGTCTTCAAGTTTGCTGTAAGCTGCACTCTCGTGGGAGTTATTGAAGCTAAACACAAAGTCTTCTGAAAGCAATGCATTCCACAAATCTCGGATACGATTTTTCAATTCTGATATTTTTAAAACGTGACTTTTTGTCTTGATGATGCTATCTTTAAGTTTTTTAACATGTTGGAAGTAGCTTTGATTTGACGGAGCCATTGGAGGATCGTCTTCCCAAAAGTGAGAAAAGAAATGGATCTGAGAGTGCACGTCGAACCCAATCACCTCGTCAAATGAAACAGCTTTGTACTGCTCCTGTTCTGCAGCCGTGCGAGTCATCTCGTCTAACATATCCTGGAAGAGTCTCCTTCCATCCATGACATTTTCTTTTAAAGTCACATCCCCGACATTTTGATGGACAAACACACAGCTTGGTGACAATTTCACCTGCTTCATTTTCAGAAATGCCTGCACTGCGATCTGTATAATGTTGTGCATCTCAGAGGGATTCTCTCCAAAAGTATTGATCACGGTCATGTTTGCAAGGCCGATCACAAATGTAGCCAGTTCATTGTCAAGAGTGGGTGTCGCATTTGATAGCTCTGGGGCACAGAGCCCTTCTGTGTCGACTATCAACACAAAGTCATATCCCAGCTCTTTGCTGAACTCTTCGTCCACCTTCACCAACTGCATGTGGACCCCTCGGGTGCATCTCCCAGCACCCACAGGGAACTGGAGACCGAACATTGCATTCAGCAGCGTGGACTTGCCACTGCTCTGTATGCCCAGTATGGAGAGGACAAATAGTTTTTTGTTCCCAATTTTTTCAATAACTTCGTCCAAAACTGAGCAAATCCAAGTGAGGGGGACATGTGAGGCATCACCGTCCATGAGTTCAAGAGGGATCCCAGAGAGCATCAAATCTGCTGCGATGCCTGGCAAAGCAGCCGAGGGCTTGTCAGCTGTGCGCGGTGTCTGTGACGCTTCATAGATCTGCCCAACTTCCCTGAAAAGGTGATGGATTCCAAAAGAGGATGCCTCATGTTTTTCTGATATTCGTTCCAGCTCTGCTTGTTGTATAGACAGTAACCTACTGCCAATAACTGTTCTCCTGGACTCAAGTATTCCTTTCGGAGCCTGGTGATACTCCTGATGAAGTTGTGATATGCTACCTGCAGACAGGTTATCTAAATAGATTTGTAGCCAATGCAGTGAGTATTGTTTTACTGAGTCTGCATGATGCCCCATATTCTCAATGAACGATCTCATTAATTTATTGAGAGGAGATGCTTTGTGAAGCTGGGCTTCCCGTATTGATTGTTTTTCAATTGCAATGTTGTCCCTGTACTCTTCCACGCTTTGGTCCCCCTCTACTCTCAAGCGAGCGAATTCTTTGTCTTTCTTGCACCACTCGTGCCACAATTTACCTTGAAGAGGCAGAAAAGTCTCCTTCATGGAAGACAATGGCTTGTCCTTCAGAAGACTCAATAAGACGCCTGCCATAGACTCGCCTTGTTTACATTGTTCATCATCTTCATCAACACTGAAGCCGCACTGTCTAGCGATGGCTGAGCAATCATTAATTGTAACCTTTTTTTTTGAATTGGCCAACATATATTTGAGGGTTGACTTCAATTCATCCATTAGTTCAGCCTCATTTCTATTCTTGACACCAATTTTTACCTTTGTTTTATAATGTCCACCCAAGATTCGTTCTTTGTCAGCCCAAAGGCAAAGTAAAGGCTTTGGAGAATTTAGACAATCTACCAAAATGCTTTTAGCTTCATCATTGTTATCATAATCTGACATTAATATCACGTTGACAGTGGATATCTCGAGGAGAAACTGCACCTGCTTTTTGTGCTCTCTCGCATCTCCATGGAGATTTGTGAACGCTATGCAGTCATTAAAGACGTCATCATCCCTCCCACCTGGACAGTACCAGGCGATCTCTGTGACTCCTTCCATTAGGAGACCATTCTTGCTGCTGCCTCTGCAGTGTCTATGAAAGAAAACTTCATTCTTTTGCTTTCCAAGCAGAGAGTTCAGCATCTGAGATTTCGATGCGGGTGATTCACCAAACCTAATGAATGACACTAGAGGAGTGTCAGCGTTAACAATCGCACAGAGGTTGGTTTGCTGTATCTCAGTAGATGCAGCACGGGATTTCCAGCTCTTTTTAATCTGTCGGAATGCCCATAGAGGGAATTCTATTTCTGAGCTACAAGGATTTGGAACTAAAAGCGGCAGTGCAAACTGGCAAAACGAGAGTTTGGTGTAAATGTACTGCCTCACAAAATTGTCTCCACAATGAAAAATTGCCATTTGCAAATCCATTGGGTGAACATGGCTTCGAGTTTCTGTCGTAGACCAATCTTGACTACTCACAATACCATCATGGTTTAAAAACTTTTCATAATTAGAGTTTTCATTCTGCATGGTTTCATTGTTTTCATTTTCACCCAGAACACTAACATACCGTGCTTCGGAGTCAAACATCATCAGTTTCTGCAAATAATGAAGAACAAGTTCTTCCTCTGTGATTGGGGCTTCTTTAAGTATTTCTGACTTAACAACACACATATGCTTTGTGTGCATTTTTTTCGGGTAGTATTCTTGAAGCCCCAGTATTTTACACAGATTCATAAACGTTTTCATCCCCTCTGTTTCACTCTCAACCTTCGATGTCTGCGAAGGAGCCAATGTGATAGTCAGTGTCCCAGCAACAAGAGATTTAAAAGTTTCCTCGAGTCGGTTCCAGTCAATGGGGCCTCCATCATAGACCAGCACCACGTTTGATACTTCGGTGCAGATGTTTGCATCCAAATAGGATTTCATGAACGTCAGATGTTCCTCTTTTTCCAGGGGGGTCCGTGAATTAGACTGTACTCCTGTAGTCAAACCGTTCAAGAGGACGTACGCCTGAGCCTTGAGAGCACTTTGAGATTTGAGAGCTGAGTACTCGCTGTGTGCCGCGTCCACTTGGTGCTGAAGGCAGTTAACGTCTTCATAGTCGAGGAGGCGGTCGAACGATCTCTCCTTTGTACGGAACCCTGAAGCAGCAGCACATGAAATGAACAGGAGCTCCTCCTCCATCCGCTCCATTTCTCGGAAGCACCGGCAAAGGGAATTGAGGGAAAATGTGATTTCATTGGTTCCCTTCACCTTTGCTTCATTCAGTGCAGTTTCAAAAGAAGTCGGTGCATCCATCGCTTCTTTTAATTGTTTCTTTGTTTCTGTAAATGTCTTGCCAAGGGCATTTAGCTCAGCATCAAGAACCCTGACTGTATCAGACCCATACACCCACTGCGTTATCGAGGAGCGCTTGGGGAAGTTCTCCACTGCATAGATGTTGGGTTCCAATAGGTACCGCATTTTTATTTTTATCCAATCGGTTTCGTCACAAGAAGAGTGCTTGTATGCCGATACAATCCGCGTCAAGAATTCCTGAAGGGCTGGGTGTGAGAGACACGTGTCAATCCAGCTCCTGTTAGTTTTTGTGCATTCATACAACTTCTGTTTTAGATCCGCCAGCATTTCCAGATGAGTGTCATTGTCAGATTCTTTCCATTGCTTCGCATCTTCCATTATCGATTGCGCTTTGACATTTATGTCAGCCAATTCATCCTCTGGATAATTATGTACTTCTTTTTTTGTTAAAATGGTGTAAGCTTTTTGAAGATCACTGGCCAACTTCAGGACATCTTTAAAATCGCATTTATGATTGGACAGGACGATGTCCCATACTGGTATAAACCTGATTCCTCGGTCGATGAGAGACCATGTCCTATTGTTGACAACAATAGCAGATTCCCACTGAGGGAGATTATGTACATCAGGATTACCCCCTGTTGTGGTTACAGTCATCTGTATCACATCGGTGAGCACCGGGCTGTAATGTCCAGAATCACTTGGAGCTGGCTCAGTTGTCATTGCAGTACCTGTATCAGTCGTTGTACTACTGCCGCAGTCGGCACCAATGTTTGGTTCGAATAACTCAGACAAGAGCAGTTTTATTTCATCTTGCTGATGTAAACTGAAACCTTTAGCTGATGCCTTCCTCCAAAAAATTCCTCCAAATTGGAGAGGACCCTCGTTTGCGTGAGAGCCAAAATTGTGGAAGAATTTGCAGCTCATGCTGGAAAACACGTTGCTTTTAAAATCTTCCTTTGTATTTTCCAACGTATTCTCAATCATTTGTAGCTCCTTCAGGGCTGCTTCAGACAGCCTGAGTTGTGCCATATGAAGATTACCTGAGGCTAGGGGCAGGTACGTAAACTCTGTCCTGGAAAGATAGGAATGATCAGTCTGAGTATTTTGCATTTCCTTAAGATTCACTGATTTGACTTGCATTAAGGCTGGTTTTCTACTCAAGGACGAGACGCATCCTTTCTCGGAGACAGTGTTGCTGAAGCCCATGACTTCCATGGTCTTCCTGAACATGGATTCATCATTGAAAGAAATAAACTCGTGTTGTTTTGTCTCTGACCTGCCGACCAGACCCACGAGCCGGAATGTTTGTGGGCTCGTCAAGAGTTTTCCTCTCTTTTCTAATGCATCCTCTAACTTTCCACTCATATAAACCCCCTCTAGAGCAAGACCCCCTGATGCGTTTTGTAAAATCTCTGTATCTGACAAACAATGTGTTGAAACAGATGGACATATTTCTTGGGCAGGCTCGTGAATTCTCTCAGACACGACAGAAGGCAACAGATTATCAATTTGTATATGTGGAGCCAAGCTCACTGCCTTTTTAGCACTGACAACACCATCAGCAGCAACAATGCCAAGCATTTTATAAAATGCCCGCTTTTCCCACTCTTTACGGAAATGTGAGTCCAGTTCTCTGCTGTCCTGCTGGTCGAGGTGAAGCAGGGCCTGTGCATTAGAAATGAGCAGAACCTCACGCAGTTTCTGTTTCCAGTAAACTGTGTCAAGACCCACATCTCTGAGCTTTTGTGCAAGTTCATCGTCAGCCTGGCTTCTGCATTCCTCTTCGTCCTCTCCAGACATCGCCTAGGGAAAGGCACGTTATTACAATTACAATGTTTTACAACAAAAACTTTAAAATAGTTTTTTTCAAAAAAAATAAGAAACTCGTCAGAGAAGTGCGTTCTAAAAACATAAATGATAAGTGCATGCACATCATGGCAAGGGTACACAGTTGCTGTACCTCTCGTTGCCCAGGAAACAGATAAATAACATTGTGAGCACATACTCTTTGGTTCTATTGGGTAAAGTCACGTAGGTGAAAATAAAATAACAAAAAATCACGACGTTTCGGCCACAACACAAGCGGCCTTCATCAGGTGAAGGGACGAGACTGTCTGGAGGACAGCGCTGGAGTGGAAGCTTTAAATCTAGAATTGTGAGCACAATGAGCCATCGATCAGCCTCCCATATGTACATTCCTGTGGTACAGCGATGGAAAGCGTGTACACTGTACGACGTATAACTGTCTTTGACCATTAAGTATGTATGTGTAATGAGTCCACCGGATGAAAGTTGAGATGAAACACTCCTCTTTATTTTCAACATCAGCTCACGCTGCGTGTGACCACTCAACTCAAAATCCCAACAGGAAGCGCCCCAATCGCCCTGCCTCTTTCAGTGACGTCACCACTCCCCTGCTGGGCGTTTCTCTCACACTCCGCCTTCTCTCTCTTTTCGTTCGTGACGTCATTTTAACAGTAACCTGGGATCCTCCAGATCGTGTAAGTGTAATGACTGAAAATTACCCCAAGCCAAGGTGCAGCCTAACGGCTATTAAAAAAAATGAACCAAAGTATCAACAAGGTTAAATTTTGATTTAAAGCTTTCGTGACTGCAAGGATTCATCTTCCCTGGTTCTTTCGGTAAAGTCACGTAGAATGAGAATAAAATAATAAATTGATAAAATAAAATAACACAATAATATTCTCACGACGTTTCGGCCACAACACAAGCGGCCTTCATCAGGTGAAGGGGACGAGACTGTCTGGAGGACAGCGCTGGAGTAAGAAAGCCACGCTGAGATCACGACCTTTAAGCTGTGTGAGAAGAAACAAAGTGCCTTGACAAAGGAATTAGCATATAATTTAGCATTGAAATGGCTGAGTGATTAGCTTGTGACTGGTCACAGAAAAGGCTATGTTAAAGTTAAAGCATACACATCCGCAAAGGCACCCCTTGACAAAGGAATAAGGATAGAATTTAGCATTGAAATAGCTAAGTTAAAGTATATACATCCGCAGAGGCACTCCTTGACAAAGGAATTAGCATAAAATTTAGCATTGAAATAGCTGAGTGATTAGCTTGTAACTGGTCACAGAAATAGCTATGTTAAAGTCAGAGTATATGCATTCACCGAGGCACCTAGTACAAATCAAACAGGATAATTTAGCATTGAAATAACTAGGCGAATTTACCATTGAAATAACTGAGTGAATTAGCTTGTGACTGGTCACAGAAAAGGCTATGTTGAACTTAAGGCCTACACATCTGAGCTATTCACAGTAACTGGGTATACAATACAATAAATAATGAATACTATATAGTGAACCAATAAAAAAATACTAAAATATAAATTACCTCAATGTTATCAATAAACTCTATATTCTCCAATCAGCTAAGCTACCAACAATAAGTCGTTATATATCACAATGCTATATGGCGAAAAATGGGTGGATTCTTACCCTCAACTTTAGCAACACGGATAGATACGGGTCCCGTTCTGTGTTGCTAAAGTTGAGGGTAAGAATCCACCCATTTTTCGCCATATAGCATTGTGATATATAACGACTTATTGTTGGTAGCTTAGCTGATTGGAGAATATAGAGTTTATTGATAACATTGAGGTAATTTATATATTCTAGTATTTTTTTTATTGGTTCACTATATAGTATTCATTATATATTGTATTGTATACCCAGTTACTGTGAATAGCTCAGATGTGTAGGCCTTAACTTCAACATAGCCTTTTCTGTGACCAGTCACAAGCAAATTCACTCAGTTATTTCAATGCTAAATTCGACTAGTTATTTCAATGCTAAATTCTCCTGTTTGATTTGTACTAGGTGCCTCGGTGAATGTATATGCTCTGACTTTAACATAGCTATTTCTGTGACCAGTTACAAGCTAATCACTCAGCTATTTCAATGCTAAATTCTATGCTAATTCCTTTGTCAAGGAGTGCCTCTGCGGATGTGTATACTTTAACTTAGCTATTTCAATGCTAAATTCTATGCTAATTCCTTTGTCAAGGGGTGCCTTTGCGGATGTGTATGCTTTAACTTTAACATAGCCTTTTCTGTGACCAGTCACAAGCTAATCACTCAGCCATTTCAATGCTAAATTATATGCTAATTCCTTTGTCAAGGCGCTTTGTTTCTTCTCACACAGCTTAAAGGTCGTGATCTCAGCGTGGCTTTCTCACTCCAGCGCTGTCCTCCAGACAGTCTCGTTCCCTTCACCTGATGAAGGCCGCTTGTGTTGTGGCCGAAACGTCGTGAGAATATTATTGTGTTATTTAGTTTTATCAATTTATTATTTTATTCTCATTCTACGTGACTTTACCGAAATAAACAAAGAAGATATCAACAAGGTCTCAACAGGGATTGGTCAGGAGGCAGGCTTTTCAAGTGATTGTAGGGAAAGTTTTTAATGAGAATAGGCAGGAAACAAAGCAGAACCCAGAGGCGACGGTTTGGCTCCATTAGAGGGAAAGTTCAGGGATTTGCCGAGAGAAATAGGATGAGGGAACATTTGAGAAAGGGGGCTGAGGGATATATAAGGGGAAAGCACGAGGAGTAGGGTCGTTCGGAGGAAGACACAAGCTGGAAGACACCAAAGAAGCCAAGGGTCCCTTATTGTGTAATTCCGTAATAGGGTTCCTTATGATGTCAACTCAATAAAAGTGGCTCTTCTTATTCCTAGTCGTCGGAGTCATTCAGTAAGTATTACCACTACATATGTATGTATAACTTATTTTGCACCATATGTAGCCTACCGTGCTAATAGACGTGTTGATGGACAACTAACCACAAAAAGCAGTTCTAAAGAAATCAGTTTTAATCTATATTTGAAAGTGCATAGCTCCAGTGGCTTCCTAATATTTGAACGAAGGGCGTTTCAGATGACCACAGAAGCACATCTGAAAGCACACAATGCAGTGACCATCTTTGTTCGATCACTCACCAAAAGCCTCTTCGAGGATGACTGGAGTTCGAGTGATTAATTAGGTTCCTTGACAAGCTCCGAAAGGTATTGTTAATTTATGGCAAGCACTTTGTGTATAATGAGTGTGACCTTATTTATCATTTCGGCAACAGGAAGCCAATGCAGCTCGGCGTGCACTAGATGGACATGGTCGGATCTTATAGTACCCATCACAACACGTTCGAATGAATTCTGATTTTGAGCTCTAAATCGCCCTACACACTTTCGCCACGAATGACACATTATCCAACCAATCGCAAGGAGTGGCTGCTTCCGCCAATATTTGATGCAGAATATGTACTGTGTGCGTCAGTACGTACGCACAGTCGCTGCTTCTCGCAGTGCTGCAGGCCGACGCTGCTCGGCCTGAGCCGACGCTGCCCGGCCCGCACAGTCGCTGCTCCCTGCAACACCGCTCAGCGAGGCTGTTCGGCCTGCAAAGCCACCGCTCCTGCAGCACCTGAGTGGTGGCCATTCCCGGCGGCACCGTGGGCTGGCGCTGCACAACCTGGATGGGGGCTGCTTCCTGCACCACCACTCGCTGAACTGGCCCAAGCACTTGCTGAGCCATCGTGGCCACCAGCTGAACCACTGGGTGCTCGTTGGCCGCAGTGGGCCCTTGCTGGGTGAGCAGGCCGGCTGGAGCCAGTCGGGGAGTAGACGGCCGGTGGAGGCAGCCTATGTCCGGACCTTCAGGGCTGCGATAGAAGTCGATGGGTGGAGGGAAGGGGAGGTGCTCCAGGTGCTGCCCGCTGCGCTGGGTGGCGATTTCTGGTTTTGTGGGGAGTGGGGGTGCTCTTGGGCCTACGGGTTGCCGTGCCAAATAGTGTTGCAAGGAGGGCCTGAAGACGTCTGCCCCAGCAAGGTGCCGCTACTATGCTCTCACCCTCTCCTCCTCAGACACGGCCACAATGAAGATAGAGGAGGTTTCACCGATGGCAGGATGGGGGTGTCGGGCGGACTCAGGGTCATCCAGGCATGCGCTGGGGAGCTGTGTCACCAGGACAGGCATACCGTTTCAACCACACGCGGGTGGACTAAATGCATAACAATTTTGTGGAGGCAATGCACCTGTTTGTGTTGGTAGGTTGTGCATGGGTGTTTTCCTTAATTTGGCACTAAGTGCAGGGGTAATCTAATTTAGTTGGGCTTGCGAAATGCAGTCCATAACCATCTGTGGTGCCTTTCCCCCTTTTCGAGGGCCTGTGTTTGGCATTGACCAAGGATACTGAGAGTTGAATCTCATCACTTTGGAGGGTTGAATTCCATGACCCCTGGCCTTGTAGCCTTGTGCTGTTTGAGCCTTTTTGTGCTCATTCTTCAGGGTGAGATACCCCGTGGCAGTCAGAGAGAAGTCTTCCTTCTCTCTTGTGCATTCCCATGGCCCAGGGGCTTATCAATGTCTTGCGTAGGTCCAAGATTGTTGTCTTTAAAACAGTTATTGGACGTCCTATATTATAACAAGCGTTTATAGCTGGAATCCTGGGCTTATGGCGGTTGGGGCTTGCAGTAACCGTGCCTCAGGGTGAGCAATCCCATGGTGGACAGAGAGAGGGGTTTCTTCTCTCTTGTGCATTCCCATAGCACACAGGCTTATTCATTTATTGCGTTGGGCCAAGACTGTTGTCTTAAAAACAATTGGACATCTACCATTGGAGGAAATGTTGTAGCTGGGACGGCTGTTTTTTCGCTGGGGGGAGTGGGGTGATGAGAACCGTTACACATAGCTACTAAATATTTTGGAAATATAAATAACAGGTTTTGGAAAGATTATTAATAACACGGGTGGCTGGATGTCTAACATCCGGAGATGAACGAACCTGTCGCAAGCGACTACAGATGGTAGCTAATTAAGGATGGGGAGAGAGATATAAAAAGGGAGCATCGCCAAAAGTTGAGGCGCTTGCCTGGGACGAAGACGAGTTGGTGGCTACGCTCGATTAGTACTCGTCGAAGAGATTTGAACTCCCACACATACGAAAATAAAGATCATAACTTCGTCTTCATGAACGTCTCGTCGGAGCATCTTTATACATGTTTATGTACAATTAGATATATATTGTATTCGTGTGTACATCCGTGGATGCAGGCAAGGCCGATGAGTCAGATGCCTTCTATGACCTCCTGTCACAGGTGCTGGCTAAAGTGGCCCCTCGGGATAGAGTCATCTTGTTGAGTGACTTCAATGCCCCAGTTGGTCATGATGCTGGCACCTGGTCTGGAGTGATTGGTAGGTATGGGCCAGATCATCTGTAAGATGCACCTGCCATTATTCCACTTCAGTGGTGGGTGTACACCCAGGACCCCATTCAAACCTAAGGTGGTCTGGTCTCAGCTAGCTGATGGAAGTTGCAAGTGAGAATTTCATCATCGCTTGCGGCTGGGGTTGGCATCGTCCCCCACTCCTCCTGTTGTCGAGGGTAAATGGGCGAAGTTTAGAACTGTGACGCATGCAGCTGCAATGGCTGCTTTTGGTACGCGGTCCAGACCTCCCCAGATCCCTGGCCGCAGAGACGGTGTTCTGGATGGTTGAGAAAAAGCGACAGGCCCACTCTAATCGTCTACAGCATCCCATGTCAGAGAATGAGGAGGCTTACCACAGCCTTCGCTCAGAGGTTCGGAGAGCCGTGAGGTGCTGCAAGGATGGATGCTGGTCGCGGATTGCTGAGGAGATGGATTCTGCCTCAATGGCCCGCGATCACAAATCCCTATTTAACGCCATCAAAAAAGTAACTTGCAGCACCACACCTATTACCATCATTAGGGGAAAAACGGTGATCCAATCTCCGACCCCCAGGAACAGGTTTGCAGTTTTGCTGAGCATTTCTGTGAGGTCCTGGGGGAGGGGAAATCCTTCAGCCTGGAAAACATCATGGGACAAAGTGGGGATGATCCTGCTGAGGTTGCGGTGCCTCAAATATTGGAGAAGGAGGTCACCCCCTGTGAGTAGCTGGCTGAGGTGGCATCCGTTGAGGAAGTACTGAAGGCGATCCAGAGTCTGAGAACAGGGAAGGTGAAATGCTGAGGGAGGATGGCGTTTGTGCGCAGACTGCCCTACATGACATCATAACAAAAGTCCGGGCCACTGGACGGGTTCCGCAGGATTGGAAGAATGCCCTGGAGGTCCCCCTCTTGAAGAAGGGGGACCGCACAGACTGTAACAACTACAGGGGCATCTCACTCCTCAGTGTGCCGGGAAAGGTCCTAGCAAGGATTTTTCAACATCGCCTTGCTAGGCACGCTGGGGAGAGGATTGTGGAGCCCCAATGCGGTTTCAGGAAAGGGCAGTCCTGCACATATGCCATATTTTCTGTCCGTCTGCTACAGCAGAGGTGTAGAGGTGTTAACTACGCGCTGTTGCGTAACCCGCGTTGCCACCAGGGTGGTGCAGCATTACCCCTGGGTACAACGGTTGGGGTCAGTCGAGGTGAAACGGATCGTGGCCAGGGTTTGGTGCGAACCAATCAGACGGTTCCACGTGGGAATGTATGATTGGTTCTACCTGGCCACGAAGGGGTATAAGACGGGTGACCCAACGGACCTCGAGGAGTTCTCTCCCTGCACGAAGACAGAAGACTGGGCTGAAGCCTAGCTAGGACCCTGGACCAGCCTTTCAGCCCTTCTAAGGGCTAAGGCTCGGCATACCCAGTGGTCAGGACCCACCGGGCCAGCGGTGGGTCAGATAGCCTCCCCTAGGTCCTAGCCGGAGGACTAGGATAGCGGTAGACGTGTGAGTCCCGCCAAGTCTGGAGGTTGTACCTCCTTAGGTATCAAGGAGGTTAGCGGTAGACGTGTGAGTCCCGCCAGGTCCGGAGGCTGTACCTCCCTAGGGTATCGGGTGAGGGGACCGAATATCCCTCTGTGTGTGTTAAGCGTTGTATAAGGAAATAATACAATAAACAGAGTGCCTCCATAAGAAGTCTGCTCGTCCTTACAACACTACAGAGGTGTAGGGAATTCCAACAAGACCTACATCTCTGCTTTATTGACCTGGTCAAGGCCTATGATACCATCAGTAGGCCTGGGCTCTGGGTTGTTCTTTGTGCTTTAGGAGTCCCTGACCCACTGCTCACAATCATTTAGGACCTTCATGATGGTGAGCAGGCCCGGGTAAAACTACGTGGCTGGGAGTCAGAGCCATTCCCTGTACACCTTGGGGTGCGACAGGGGTGTCCTCTGGCTCCAACATTATTTAACATCTATATCCACCACGTAGTTCGTGACAGCCTTCAGTTGCTGTACCGGAGGAATTTCCATCTGGTACAGATACAATGGGAGGCTGATCGATGCCCGGGTGCGGTCAAGGGATGGCTCCCTATTGGTCAACCACGTTATGTATGCCGAAGACCTGGTAATTGCAGCTCACTCAGAGGAGGAGTTGGAGGCACTGCTGCTGAAGGTGGAGTGTGCCACTCAGAGGTGGGGCCTTACCATCAGCCCCACCAAAACGAAGCATCTGCCTGGGTATTTTGTACCATTGGGCACTGCACCCCCACAACTCCCAATCGGTGATGGGGCAGTTATGGATAGTGGACAGTTTTCCATACCTGGACAGTGTGCTCATGACAGACTCCGGTTTGACAGCAGAGGACTCACTCCGAACCAGCCGAGCGGCATTATCTTTTCATTGGTTGCGTAACGCTGTGTGGAAGCTACCTGGTCTGTCGCTCTGCACGAAGCTTCAGGTCTTCTCGGCCACAGTCATTCCCTCCCTTCTCTACGCTTGCGAAACGTGATTAGAAACATTTAGGCTGGCCTGCCTACGATCAATCTTGGGTTTAACCAGGCTGAATTGTGAGAGGAGCTCACAAATCCTTGAAAGATCTGGACAAAGTCCCATCAGTAAGCACCTCTGGCAGGCAAGGCTGCGTTGGCTGGGCCATGTAGCCCGCATACCCAATCACCGCATGCCCAAACAGCTTTTGTTCAGCCGAATCGATAGGGCTAAACGGGCGCGGCACGGGCTAGAGAAGAGATGGAGTGACGTGGTACAGGAGGATGTGGAGCTGAGTGGACTTGCCGATGACTCGTATCAGCGGTGTCAAGATCGGCCTCTGTGGAGGAGGCTCGTGAAGGACGCTACTGGGCAGTTGAATCCAGTCGCCCTCCAATAACAACAGAGAGCAGAGGAGCAACGCTCACAACAACGAGCGGAGCGCTGGGTGGCTAAAGCACAGCAAGTTGGCACAGTAGGGGCACAGGTGGTGCATCAGCCAGTCATCTCGGTCATCTCAGTCAGTCGACTCGTGGTACCTGGGTCTGCCCCATGACCTCCTGCCAGCGAGCATTCGACACTTCACGTGCCCTCAAGGTGCACATGGCCTGGCACAAGCGTCGTGTTGACGTCACCACCACTTAGTGGCGAATGGCGGTTGTTGTGTATAAGTCGATGTGTGTGCAAGTCCATCTGCGCGTGGGTTGATATGTATGTGTGTCGGTCGATGTGTGTGTGTTAGTCAATGTGTGTGCGTGGTGTGTGTGTGTACACAACTAATATTTAATAATTAGTTTTTTTTTAATTAAAAAAAATAACGTGTGTGTCTAAGTCCATGTTTGCGTGTGAGTCCATGTGCATGTATGCATCGATATGTGTGTGTAAGTCGATTTGTCTGTGTGTTAGTCGATGTGTGTGTGTGTTTGTCAATCTGTGTGTGTAAGTGAAAGTAAAAATCAATTGTGTGTGCGTGTATATCGATATGTTTAACACGTAGGCTTTTGCGACCAATATTATTCATAATAAACGTTTTTGGGTTAGATCGCGTTATTTGTAAATGTGTCGTAACCCTCCACCACCCGATACGACTAATCAGCAAAAAAGTGTCACGTTGACAAAAGACAATTAGTTCACTACTTAGCTCACTACTTAGCTCACTACTTAGTGAACTATTTGTCTTTTGTCAACGTGACACTTTTTTTCTGCTGATTGGCGTGTCGGGTGGTGGAGGGTTATGACACATTTATACATTTCGATTTAAAGCTTTCGTGACTGCAATGATCCATCTTCTTTGGTTCTTTCGGTAAAGTCACGTAGAATGAGAATAAAATAATACATTGATAAAATAAAATAACACAATAATATTCTCACGACGTTTGGGCCACAACACAAGCAGCCTTCATCAGGTGAAGGAACGAGACTGTCTGGTAGCATAGCGCTGGAGTGAAAAAGCCACGTTCAGATCACGACCTTTAAGCTGTGTGAGAGGAAACAAAGCGCCATGACAAAGGAATTAGCATATAATTTAGCATTGAAATGGCTGAGTGATTAGCTTGGCTGAGTGATTAGCTGGTCACAGAAATGGCTATGTTTAAAGTTAAAGCATACACATCCGCAGAGGCACCCCTTGACAAAGGAATTAGCATAGAATTTAGCATTGAAATAGCTAAGTTAAAGCATACACATCCGCAGAGGCACCCCTTGACAAAGGAATTAGCATAGAATTTAGCATTGAAATAGCTGAGTGATTAGCTTGTAACTGGTCACAGAAATAGCTATGTTAAAGTCAGAGCATACACATTCACCGAAGCACTTAGTACAAATCAAACAGGAGAATTTAGCATTGAAATAACTAGGCGAATTTAGCATTGAAATAACTGAGTGATTAGCTAGTGACTGGACACAGAAATGGCTATGTTGAAGTCAAGGCCTACACATCTGAGCTATTCACAGTACTATATAGTGAACCAATAAAAACTAAAATATAAATTACCTTCATGTTATCAATAAACTCTATATTCTCCAATCAGCTAAGCTACCAACAATAAGTCGTTATATATCACAATGCTATATGGCGAAAAAATGGGTGGATTCTTACCCTCAACTTTAGCAACACGGATAGCTACGGGCCCCGTTCAGACGGACGAGTTCATCCATGGCCGGAACAGAGGAGGGGGAGAGAGACAGCTGCGAGGCGCTATTATACTCCATGTTGTAAACCATACCATTAACCGTGGTGTGAGAGGTATTAAGAGTCAATGCTGGCGAATGAGCTGCGGTCTGAAGGTCATCGTAAAATACAATTAATTAAGAACATAAATGGTTTAAAACATCTTTCCAATGGTTACTAAGCCAGAATCCATCTTCTCGGTTGAAATTGTCTCTGTGCTTGTATATGTGAATGGCCTCATGAACGAATCTCTCATGGTAGCCGGTTGGTTTGCAAAGCACCTCCGTCTTGGAGAAGTCAATGTCATGTGAGCCCACTGAATTATAACAGTGATCTGCCACGGCAGAGGAGTTCATTCTACCATGTTTCAAGTCTGCTTTATGTTCGCGGATGCGGTCCGAGATATGTCGTTTGGTTTCTCCAATGTAACTACTACCACAGAGGCACTTTACTTTGTAAACGCCCGGTTACTGTATGTCTGGAACAGCATCTTTTACAGATGGGACTAAATAATGGATTTTATTTACTGTGTTGAATCTGACCTGGATCTTGTGTTTATTCAGGATTTTGGAGATCTTTTTAGTGACCCCTGCAATGTACGGTAAGGTGATGGTTTTGAGTGGCTCCACAAGAGGATCCTTCTTCATGACTGGAGTGATGGCTTTGCGGATTGTGTAGTCGGAGTAACCATTAGCCCTGAGAGCCTGGTGTACGTGCTTGAGTTCACTGGTAATGTGTTCCTGGTCGGAAATGCATTGGGCTCTATGGTATAGAGTCTTGATGAGGGAGTTCTTCTGGGATGGATGGTGGTGGTTCAATGAGTGGCTCATTGAACCATCATGTCTCCTTTTAATTAAGCCATCCAAAAAGGGTAGTTTGCCATCTTTTTCGACCTCCATGGTAAATCTGATGGCTGGGTGTATGGAATTGATGTGGTCGCGGAATTGGTCTAGAGCAGGCTGGCCATGTGGCCAGATGACAAAGGTGTCATCAACGTACCTCTTCCATAAGGTCGGGCGTAGAGTGGCAGTCTGGATGGCGTCAGTTTCAAATTTTTCCATGAATACGTTGGTTACAACCGCATTAATTGATGAGATCAATCAGTTCTCGTTGAAACCCTCTGCTGCCAGACCACAAAGATATATATATGGCCTTCCAAAAATACACAAAGAAGATACACCCCTTCGTCCCATCGTCTCTACTATCAACTCCCCCACCTACAAACTGGCACGTTTTCTTTCTGATATTCTGCGACCTTTCACTGGAAAAACCACCTCTGCGGTTCGAAATTCTACTCACCTGGTATCGACAATCAAAGGCATTTCCCTGTCCCCAGACGACCTGCTTGTCAGTTTTGATGTGGTGTCCTTGTTCACCAAAGTCCCGGTACCTGACACCATCGCTATCATTGAAGACCTGGTTCATCAAGGACTGCATACTGATGTACCCCCCCCTGGTGAGACATTGCCTAACCAACACATACTTCACCTGGAATGGAACTTTCTACAAACAAACTGAGGGCACCCCAATGGGCTCCCCCCTATCTCCGGTTGTAGCCAACGTATTCATGGAAAAATTTGAAACTGACGCCATCCAGACTGCCACTCTACGCCCGACCTTATGGAAGAGGTACGTTAATGACACCTTTGTCATCTGGCCACATGGCCAGCCTGCTCTAAACCAATTCCGCGACCACATCAATTCCATACACCCAGCCATCAGATTTACCATGGAGGTCGAAAAATATGGCAAACTACCCTTTTTGGATGTCTTAATTAAAAGGAGACATGATGGTTCAATGAGCCACTCTGTCTACAGGAAAGCTACCCATACAGATGCTTACTTGAAACTGGATTCCCACCACCATCCATCTCAGAAGAACTCCCTCATCAAGACTCTATACCATAGAGCCCAATGCATTTCCGACCAGGAACACATTACCAGTTAACTCAACCACGTACACCAGGCTCTCAGGGCTAATGGTTACTCCGACTACACAATCCGCAAAGCCATCACTTCAGTCATGAAGAAGGATCCTCTTGTGGAGCCACTCAAAACCATCACCTTACCCTACATTGCAGGGGTCACTAAAAAGATCTCCAAAATCCTGAATAAACACAAGATCCAGGTCCGATTCAACACAGTACATAAAATCCGTGATTTAGCTCCATCTGTAAAAGATGCTGTTCCAGACATACAGTACCCGGGCGTTTACAAACTAAAGTGCCTCTGTGGTAGTAGCTACATTGGAGAAACCAAACGACATATCTCGGACCGCATCCGCGAACATAAAGCAGACTTGAAACACGGTAGAACGAACTCCTCTGCCGTGGCAGATCACTGTTATAATTCAGTGGGCTCACATGACATTGACTTCTCCAAGACGGAGGTTCTTTGCAAACCAACCGGCTACCATGAGAGATTCGTTCATGAGGCCATTCACATATACAAGCACAGAGACAATTTCAACCGAGAAGATGGATTCTGGCTTAGTACCCATTGGAAAGATGTTTTAAACCATTTCTGTTCTTAATTAATTGTATTTTACGATGACCTTCAGACCGCAGCTCTTTTGCCAGCATTGACTCTTAATACCTCTCACACCACGGTTAATGGTATGGTTTACAACATGGAGTATAATAGCGCCTCGCAGCTGTCTCTCTCCCCCTCCTCTGTTCCGACCATGGATGAACTTGTCCGTCTGAACGGGGCCCGTAGCTATCCGTGTTGCTAAAGTTGAGGGTAAGAATCCACCCATGTTTTTGCCATATAGCATTGTGATATATAACGACTTATTGTTGGTAGCTTAGCTGATTGGAGAATATAGAGTTTATTGATAACATTAAGGTAATTTATATTTTAGTTGTTTTTTATTGGTTCACTATATAGTACTGTGAATAGCTCAGATGTGTAGGCCTTGACTTCAACATAGCCATTTCTGTGACCAGTCACTAGCTAATCACTCAGTTATTTCAATGCTAAATTCACCTAGTTATTTCAATGCTAAATTCTCCTGTTTGATTTGTACTAAGTGCCTCGGTGAATGTGTATGCTCTGACTTTAACATAGCTATTTCTGTGACCAGTTACAAGCTAATCACTCAGCTATTTCAATGCTAAATTCTATGCTAATTCCTTTGTCAAGATGTGCCTCTGCGGATGTGTATGCTTTAACTTTTAACATAGCCATTTCTGTGACCAGTCACAAGCTAATCACTCAGCCTTTTCAATGCTAAATTATATGCTAATTCCTTTGTCAAGGCGCTTTGTTTCCTCTCACACAGCTTAAAGGTCGTGATCTGAACGTGGCTTTTTCACTCCAGCGCTGTCCTACCAGACAGTCCCGTCCCTTCACCTGATGAAGGCTGCTTGTGTTGTGGCCGAAACGTCGTGAGAATATTATTGTGTTATTTTATTTTATCAATTTATTATTTTATTCTCATTCTACGTGACATTTATAAATAACGCGATCTAACCCAAAAACGTGTATTATGAAATCGATGTGTGTTAGTCGATGTATGTGTGTAAGTCCATATGTGTGTGTGAGTCGCTGTGTCTTTGTAAGTCGATATGTGCGTGTGTAAGTCGCTGTGCCTGAGTGTAAGTCTGTGTGCGAGTCCATTAGTACGTGTGTGTGTGTGATTTGATATGTGTGTCAGTCGATGTGTGTGTTCGTCAATGTGTGTGCGTGGTGTGTGTGTGTAGACAACTAATATTTTGAAATTAAGTTAGCACATTGTTTATATTTACGTGTTTGTCTAAGTCCATGTGTGTGTGTGAGTCGATGTGTGTGTGTGTGTCTAAAGTCGATGCCTGTGTGTGTGAGTCCATGTGTGTGTGTGTAAGTCGATGTGTTTATATTTGTGTGGGTCGATGTCTGTGTGTGTGTAAGTCGATGTGTGTGTGTCTTTATCGCCCAGGCAATGCCGGGAACTTCCCGCTAGTATTATTAATCGGAAGTTTATGTCACGTTTACAGGTAATTTATAGGTAAGTTAGCACTCAGAAAGCAGCCAACCAGCCTGTGTGATGGTGCTAAGTATAAAATTATGTTAATGAGTCCCATTTGGTTGCAGTCCATGACGTCTTATTAGTATTATTATATAAGATGAATCTAAAGGTTAGAGAGATAGAGTGGACAGGAGTTTATACCATGGGGCTTGATAAGAATTACATTTTTTTCCCGGTTAAATATTTGTAAATTGGCATATGATTAACTACATGTTAGAAGCAATTGAGTAATCTACGAATGTTGAACTTCTTTCGCAACGTACATAGCCAACCGCGTAAAGAAATGAGTTTTCAATCTTGATAAAAAAAAACATAGAAATAAAGAGACCTGTTTCCTTTAAACTGAAAATTTAAAATGCTACTGGAATGTTGCATTATGGTTGGAACACTGCATTCTGTGTAGTTAGTGGTGGAGTATATGTGGAAAGGTGTGGACAGTGTGTGATGATGTGTACATCAAGTAACAGTGTGAGTCTGATGGTTTTTATTGACAGATATGGGTAGTTTATCATCTCGGATAGATAGTCTGATGTCCTGAATGGAGAGGGCTGTTTTATGTTATTAGTTGATTGTGGTGCTGGATAAACATTGTGAACAAAATTAAATTATGGCATTAATTTACTCTCTGGAAAACGTGGCAATGCTAAGACATTCATTGATGTGTCTTCCAAAGAAGTCAAGTTCGGAGCCTGTATAGGATTTGTTGTTGCAAATGCCCTAAAAAGGGGTTTGCATAGCTAGGTTACATGCATGTGCCCATGTGCCACAACAATAGTTTGGATCCTGTCACATCCACTGGAGAGGAAATTAACAAGGGTGAATCGGCGATTGGCCAACCTAGGCAGTTTCAGTTGACGGGGCTTGTTCACCACTGTGTCAGCACTCCTAAACCATGATTATTGGGACTCATGCTGTGCATGGACCGTATGTCCATTATGAAGATCAACGTTAACGTTAAGAACCTGGAAATATATTGTTCTTGAAGAGTCGTGAGGTAGGGCATGGTTGGTGTCTTGAAATTAGGTCGGTAAGGAAACTATTGTTCCAATCAATATCAACACGTACAGCACGAACACTTTTGTTGATGACCAGCCTTACCCGGAGCCCCTTCGCTTCGTCTTTCAATCTGGATCTCTGGGATTTTCGTGAAAACCGCTAACCCCTTTTTCCCACCTTCCTTGCCAGGTTATTTCTATGGGCGTAGTCTCTTGTCTTTTTCGCGACCCCTACATTCAATCCTAACCGTGTCTCCACGCGAACTTTACATGATGTACAAACAGAGGAACTGTATTATCCAAACAGCTCGAAACTTGCTCAGCAAATCTACTACAAGATAATTTAACCGAGTGGCCTGGGTTGTGTGCTGTAAATTCGGTAGGAAAAAGGTGGTAGCTTGAATTTTAGGTTTTTGGCAGGCTCCGGTAGGACGGCAGCCTGCCTAGTAATGGTTAGCAGCGTGTCTCAGGCTGCTTGTTGATGACTCGCTTTCAAGTTATGGTCAACTTTCTGTAAAAATAAATATGACTCATCTGTCTGAATGCTTCATCTCTACAGAGATCTGTCCACCAGATCACAACCGATCCCCATTTTTAGGCCAGCTTAATAACGATATTATAATTCACCTTGAGAGGTCTGAGCTTAACTTGGTTAGGGGTGAGGTAGAACTTTGGATTCTTTGGTAAAGTGGTGTTTCTGTACACAGTGACTTATTTGAGCACTAACAGAAATAAATGATTCCACAGACTGTGTCCCGGTTCTTTTTTTTATTCTATCACTATCTTAATCTGTTTACTGTAACTTTCCCTCTTCCTATGTCCCTGTGTATCTGGGTGCACATTTCCTGAATCTCTGTATCAGTCGATTGCATGTATGGATAAAGAAACATGGAATAAATTAAGTAAGTATTAATTAATGCATTGATGGATGAATGTAATGGTATACATTCATTAATGCATGGATAAAATAAATGAATTCATCAATGGATAATCAAATGCATGTCTGTAAGTGTAATACACGTGTATATAGAATGTTTTATTTTATTTCACAATGTTTTAAAAGGATTCACAGAATGTTAAATAATTCTCAACCAGCCAACTTTTTGTAGCAGTTGGTTTGAGATGGTGATGTTTGCCAATATTTAATAATTATGGAATTTCCAATCAACGAAACCACCTGATCTTTTGCCTTGTTAGACAGTTTGCGTGTGTCACATGCCTGTCTTGTGAAATATTTAGTTTTTCAGGGAAAACCGAAACTTTTCTCACCACTTCCCTGTAAAAGAAATTGACTTCAGTGAAGATCTCAATTATCACACGGATCCACAATTTATACACATTGGCAGATGAAGATAAACCATTTTGTTACGAGCTAAACAATCAATATCCATTGCTATACTGCACTTCTATGCTCTCATATCTATACTCAATTACTGACCAGCGTGGTGAAGGCTAAACAACTCCCTACAACCTGCACGGCGTTGGACGGTCTTCATCCAGCATTGGATTGACAAAAGCGACGCACAAGTACAAGACATGAATATTACACAATCCTCTCCATATCTACCGGTTTAGTAATGCATAAGAACACATTCTTTATTCAATCACTTTAAATGTGTGTATACCGTTAGGACATGTGCTGAACACATGCCACTCCAGCACGTGTCGTGCTATGATTTTTTTTTACTTTGAAACTAAACTATTTATAATTTAACAAGCAAGGCCCACTGAGCTATATAACTCTTTTTCAGAAGCGACCTGGCCACAAATGATAACAAAATGGCTTTTCGCGTGGAACTTATAGCAACTAAATAGTCTAAGCCCATTTTTTTAAATGTGGGGGGTAACGGGTGACCTGGAGAAAATCCCACGTAAAAAAGAGGTGAACATGCAAACGCCAAATAAACAGGTGTCAGGGCTGGGATCGAACCCACGAACGATTGCACACAAGGTGAGGTAGTTAACATCTCGCGACTGTAGTGTCCCTTTACCTTAACAATCATCAGCCATGAGCGATCCACTGCTGGATGAAGGCTTCCCCGAGCCGTCACGGTTCTGCAGTGCAACAATCCTCTCAGTACCTGCACACGGGATGATTTCATCGCTCAATCTCCTCTCAGACGATTCGGTTCTTGGTTGCTTCACGAACTTGGGAGTTGTACGGCGCTGCAACACTCCAAGACCCTCGCAGTGCAGAACGCTGCTGCTTTGAAGAGAGACGTAGAGAAACGACTGCGACCCTCGACCCTTCAATGGCCAAACCGGTTCTGTGGGATTGCGGGTGTGGGCGAGTGCCAATGCGTTGAGTAAACATTTTTAAATATTCTCCAACGACGCTCATGATTATTTTGAGTTGTATATAATTATTTGTTAAACGAGGATCAAAATATTAATTTAGGTTCCTTCCCTTCAACATCCAGCGGTCCACCAGCATTGGTACAAGCAAAGCCTGACTCTGCTGATGAGACATTCAATGCAAATACAGGTACGGAGTTTTGCTTGTGGTAAATCAGAGCTACTGAAATAATTTACTCTCAGAAGGTTGACGCGAATAATTATTGTGTTCAGTTCATCTTTAGACAATGGGCGATTTCAAAGTAGCTGATTCACAACTCTCATCCCACCCTCACATACTCCACTGTTGCATCGTTGTACTGACATTCCGTTGTTGACGGGGTTTGTTCACCCCACGTGTTGAAGAAATGTGTCAGCACTCCTCAACCATGATTTTTGGGAATGATGCTGTGCATGGAACGTGCGTCCATTATGAAGATCAACGTTAAGAACCTGGGAAGGTAGGGCATGGTTGGTTTCTTGAAATTAGGTCGGTAAGTAAATTATTGTTCCAATATAGACCAACACTTATGGCATGGACACTTTTGTTGATGACCAGCCTTACCCGGCGCCCCTTCGCTTTGTCTCCCCTACATTTATCTCTCCTGCCAATCTGTATCTGTGGGCTTTTCTTGTAAACCGTTAACCCCTTGTCCCGCCTTCCTTGCAAGGTTATTTCAATGGGCATAGTCTCTTGTCCTTTTCGCGACCCCCACATTCAATCCTAACCGTGTCCCCACACGAACTTTACATGAGGTACAAACAGAGAAACTGTATTATCCAAGCAGCTCGAAACTTGCTCAGCAAAAATCAACTACAGGATAGTTTTATCGAGTGGCCTGGGCTGTTTGCCGTTATTTTGGTAGGAAATTAGTGGTTGGTTGAATTTGAGGTTTTTGGCAGGCTCCGGTAGGATGACAGCCTGCCTAATAATGGTTAGCAGCGTGTCTTTCGCTGCCTGTTGATGACTCGCTTTCAGGTTATGGTCAACTTTCTGTACAAATAAATACGACTCATCTGTCAGAATGCTTCATCTCTACAGAGATCTGTCCACCAGGTCACCACCGATCCACATTAATATGACAGCCTAATAACGATATTATAATGCACCTTGAGAGTTATGAGCTTAACTTGGTTAGGGGAGAGGTAGAACTTTGGATTATTTGGTAAAGTGGTGTTTCTGTACACAGTGAGTTATTTGAGCACTAACAGAAATAAATGATTCCATAGACTGTGTCCCGGTTCTTTTTTGTTTATTTCTTTCACTATCTTAATCTGTTTACTGTAACTTTCCCTCTTCCTATGTCCCTGTGTATCTGGGTGCACATTTCCTGAATCTCTGTATCAGTCGATTGCATGTATGGATAAAAAACATGGAATTAATAGAAATAATTATGAATTAATGTATGTGTAGTGACATAGGATGGGTCACTACAGTGTGTAGTGCTGGTTACTGACAGAGAGAGGAAATGTGGGCGTAATAGCCGACCTGCCAGCAGAGCAGGGTGTAGCACCCATTCTGCCAGCAGAGCATGCAATGCCACAGAGTGGGTCACTAGGGTGCGTGGCGCTGGCTGCTGGCAGAGGGTGGCATATGAGGACATGACACCCTGGCTGGCTGGCGGAGCACGTGATCGTCCGGAATACAGGATTGTATGGCAAAGGTGACCGAGGGGAGACGTGAGGTATAGCCCAGAACCTTCTGCTGGGTTTCAGAAGGGTGTGTGGCTGAGGGCAGAGCCAGGCCACGCCGGGGGGCACAAAAGGGAAGTCCCGAGGCTGGATAAGGGCTGTCTGTCGGTGGAATGGAACACAACGTGCTACGTCTTCATCTTCATCTCCGGCGCCGTGGGTCAGACAGTGTGCCAGCTGCTCTGACCCGTTTATAGTTATTTTGTGTATCAGTGTTAAAAGCGTAGACTAAAACGTGTGTTGCCTCCTACTATTAGTGTCTCAGAAGTGACTCACTACATTTGGTGCCAATAGTGTTAACGATATATGATAAAATTGGGAAAATTATACTTAGAATGTTGATGTTTATACGGAGAAAGACACTCACCGTGGTGTCTTCAGACGAGGAAGACAGCGGGGAGGTTATTCCCCAGACAGCTCCGGGACCTGGGACCCCGGAGAATAATCCCGAGGAGGCGCTCCTGGTAGAGCATCGGGAGGAAGACGGCGACTCCGCACTGCGGTCGTCAGAAGGAGGACGCCGTATATGAAATACGCGGCAGCGCTGGTGGCGGAGCTGGACGTGGAGGAGCCGGAGGAAGATGTGGTGGTTCGAGAGAGGCTTGTGGACAGCCCCGCTGCCGCCATTAACCAAGCGCGGGAAACCGCGGAGCCCCAGCCAACTCGGACGGCCGCCATTTTGTCGACTGGGCAGGAAATGGCTCCCACCACATACGACTCGCCACCAAATTCGCGTGCAGAGATGCACACCCTCATGGGGCGGTTGCCATTTGTATGGGAGTTTGCAGCCGTGAGGGGCGATTGGGCTGCCTTTCAAAGCTGGTTTGCTGCAACGTGTGAGCTCACTGGATAGACTAATGTTGAGGCGCTGTGAGTGCTGCCTACGACTTTGGATGATGATGCCTTGGCGGCATTTTATGCGATTCCCCCAATGGACAGGACGACGCTGTCACAGGCGTATGCCCATCCGACAGCTATCTTTGATCCGCCGTCGAATGTGTGTCAAAAAATTATAACGCAAAGACGAGGGGATGCCAAGACACCCCTCGCCTTCCGCAGCACGCTGATGTCGCTGGCCCAAGCCGCATACCCCAAGATGGATCAAGCGGGGTTGAACTTCCTGGTGTTGGAGAGATTGTTGGAGTTGGAGAGGGAAATTAACGTTTTTCTGCCCGCCACGGAAGAGGACGACCTGACTTCGATTAAGGTAGCTCGATGCATACAGGCACATTGTAAAATGCGACAGTGAGTCGGGGGGTGCATCATACAATGGCCTCCACAGTAATTTCAGGCATCTTCATCGCAGACCATGTCAGGTTCGTACGTCTCTGCTCCTTGTTGGGTCACGGCGCGTGATAGTCGGGTTTTAGAGGGTGGCAGATGGCCGCGGCGTCCGGGGCAGTGGACCGCGTTGGCGCATCGTGTCGTGGCGGTGGCGGCGGGATTGTCTGCGGTTGAGGGGACCGTGCAGGGTGTTGAGGTGCGGGTGCTCATTGATACGGAAGCATTCGCCACCATCATTTTGGAGTTTATTTATAGGTCCTTGCCCCACCAAAATTGGGTTGTCTTAGTCCAGTGGGTCGTCCATGTGTTGCCGCTAATGGTGAAATTATTGTGGGCCAATCATCGACAGTACTGTTTGGTGATATTGAAATGACAGGCCCAGTGTTGGTTTCGAGGTCACTGGTGGTGCCTTGTTTGTTGGGAACTGTTTTTTTTAAGAACATGCCCCTCAAGATTTTGATTCACCAGGGGTGTGTTGAGCTGCCATCGGGGCGTCGATTGGCATTGTTGTCTTCCCCAACTCAGTTGCGTATAGCTAACGCTATGGTTTAGACCCTGGTAAGCGAAACTGTTCTAGTTCCCCCGGGTGCACAGATGCTTGTGCCCTTGTGACTGCGGAAACAGCTCGATCAGGAAGTTACCGAGGTGGGAGTTATTTTAACCCCTTCGAACAGAGCGGTTCGTGGTTTCACTTTGGTGGGGGCCCAGACGATAGTGAGGGGGGATCAGGAGCCCTTCCTCCAGGTGATGAATGCTGGATTGAGTCCCGTGGTTATACAGGTGGGTACGGTTTTGGCCCACGCAACGGCCATGTGTTGTCGAGATACCAGTGACGTGACTGCTCAGGTTGTGGCTTCAGTGGAATGGGGAGCGGTGTCGGATGAATCATGGATGGATGCGTTCTGTTCGGAAAATCTGGATTTGTCGTGGTAACAGAGGGTCAAGTTTCGTGTACTGTTCCGGGAATTCTCTGATCTGTTTAGTAAGAATAAATTTGATATTGGCCGCACGTCCCTGATGCATCATCATATTGATATGGGTAGCGCTGCTCCCATATGTCAGAATTCGTTTTGGTTTAGTCCTAAAGAGAAGGACCATGTGTGTCAGGCGGTCGGCGAGATGTTGGCGGCTGATATAATTTCCCCTTCCACCAGTCCGTGGGGAGCGAACATTGTCCTGGTTAAAAAGCAGAGGAGTTTGAGATTGTGTGTGAATTTTCGGAAATTAAACAAGTTCTCTGTTGCAGATGCGTACCCACTTCCACGGATGGACGATTCATTGGATGCACTGTCGGGTGCGCGATTTTTCTCCAACATAGATTTGTTGTCAGAGTTTTGGCAGTTGCCTATGGATGAAAGTTGCAAGCAAAAAACAGCATTCTGCAAACCACAGGGGTTGTTTCAATTTAACTGACTTCTGATGGGACTTCACTCCGCTCCAGCCACGTTCCAGTGACTTATGGATTTAGTGCTATTGGGACTCCAATGGGATTCGTGTTTGATTTATTTGGATGACGTAGTCGTCTTTGGATGCACGTTTCAGGAACTTGTTATATATGCTGGGTCTTGTAAAATTAGTAAAAATAATGAAAGTTAAATGTAAACGAAAAAATATCAGAAATTATGTTAATTCATGTAATTATGCACGTAATTTATGCGATTTAGGGAGGTGTAATTGTATTAAGTTATGCCAGTGTAAGTAATTATGTTAATGCAGGCAATTATGATAACTAGGCTCTGCTTCCTTGTCTCGGGTCGTATTATCAATCGGGATAATACAATGAGTTGTATGAAGTTATGCAAGTGTGATGTAAGTATGCTGATCAAGCTCGGCTTTGTTGTCTTGTAATCGGGATAATACAATGATTGTCACTTTAACATTTACTGATTATGTTTTAGTGTGTTTATGTCAGGTCTCCAAATTAAAATCTCACCGCAGGAAACAGTTCTCATAATCAAGATTATTATGCATGAACTTAGGAAGGCACCACTTAGACACTTCTGTGTTAAGCAACTTTAATTTCTAAACAAAAACATAACGCTATAATATGCAAACTCTTATGTCTGGAATGTCAAAACAGTACTCCTGGAGATGTCCTCATCATTGATCCGTACATTTAACCCTAAATGATTACGTTTGTTAAACTGGGTAACAAAACAATCTTTTAATTCCTCAGAGTAAAGCGGGCATATACGGCGATAGGAAAATAAAACATATCCCGAAAGCAAAAGTAGACCTCAATGAATTCATTGGTAAGATTATGCAATTAACAAACTATCTTGGAACAATGGTGTGTGGCAGTGTGCCTGCTTCAGCAAATGCTTATCAATTGGCTAAGGCTTCAATACATTCGCCGGCAAGATCCTGTGATCAAAATAAAATTTTTAACACGATAGTCTCCCTGTGAGTGTGTAGATTCGTAACGTAGGTTTTATAAACGTTTAGTTTCATCAATGAATTCATTGGTACAATTAAGCAATTAACAAAAAGAATGACTAAAATACTTCTAAACGACCGTATCCACGTTTCTCAATGGGCAGTAATGTTCTTCACCATCAGCGAATAGTTGGCACACTCTTATTTTTAGTCTTCTTATTATTAGTCCCGATATGTGTGTTATGTGTTTGTTGTTGATTTTGTCTCCTTATTCAACTCTTTGCGTTAAGCAGATGCCGGGCGATGCGTTGTAGGTGTGTGAATGTGGGCGTCTCATACAAACAGCTTCCTCGCTCTTTCTCTCTTTGAGGCGGCAGCTGCAGCTGTTTGTCTACTGCTGGATGAAGAGAGTCGGCACAACGCTTGTCTTTGAAGGTGCTCGTAGTGCTCGCCGTTTGTCCGCTGGCCACTGATACCCTTGCTCGGTGGCGCTGGTGGCGCTGCTGCGCGCTCTCTACTGCTCCGTGCTATCTGGAGATGCACGATTGCGCGTGCAGCTGGTCCTCTGCGATGCTGGCTTGGTCGATGCTTGGCGCTTTCCACCATTTCTCCCAGTTGATTGCTTGTCGTTGCTCGTCACTCTATCTCTCTCCTTGATCGTGCAGCTGCCGGGTGGGAGTTGGCACTCAGTGTAGAATAACTTGAGCGATACTTCTTCTGTCAGTACCGAACTCGTACTTGGTGACACATCGCTACTCGGCAAGCCTCGCCATCCTTGGTCAATTGCAGGGCCCACCCCGGAGCTTGCCGCTTGCCATACTGAATTTTACGTGTCGTGTCACTGCATATATCTGAAATTCTCTCCCCTCCACGCGTCTCTTGCGAGGGGGAAAATGTGTTGTGTCAAATTGTTGGAAGACAAAAGTGGCTGGGGAGGCTCTGATTCCATGGAATACATGTTATCTGGTCTTGTGTGTTTGACCTATTTTCTTGTGTCTCTTTTGAGTTACCCCCGGTCTACCTCGTGATAATTATTTGGTTTATGTTTAAGCAAGATTTGTAATGTGCCCTCGTTGTTACCACCACTATTCCGAGGGTTTTGCTAAGCTTTGTTCTCAGTCCGTGTCGCCAGGGATTGGTGTTTTATTCTCGAGTTATATTTTGATATCCTGAGGTTGGAGATATAGCTTAGTTTGGACTTAAGCTTTCGTGATTGCAGGAGCTCATGTACTTTGGTTCATTTGTTGAAGTTACATAGATAGAAAGAGGTAAAACAAAAACAAGGGGCATCTGTTTGGTCGCTTCCCCCCTCTCCTCTTGGTGACTCCTGACTGGCTGCTTTCCATCACATTTTATGTTTGTTTGCATTCCACACCCCCCTTTTTCCTGCCTCCGTGGTTTCTGCTAAAAGGGAGGGAGGCACTCTCCCTTCATACGTATTTTATGGCTACTCTGTGTTGTGTCAAATTGTTGGAAGACAAAGGCGGCCAGGGAAGCTCTGATTGCATGGAATACATTATCTGGTCTTGTGTGTTTGACCTATTTTTCTCGTATCTATTTTGAGTTACCCCCGGTCTAATCTTTTTTTTATTATTATTTGGTTTATGTTTAACCAAGATTTGTAATGTACCATTAGATGTTACCTCCGGTATTCCAAGGGTTTTATTAACCTTTGCTCCTTTTCTGTATCCAAGGATCCGTGCTTTTTATTCTCAAGTTATATTTTGATATCCTGAGGATGGAGATATAACTAAGTTTCCACTTAAGCTTTCTTGACTGCCGGAATTCATATTCCTTGGTTCTCTTGGTAAAGTCACGTAGATAGAAAGATACAATAAGAAATAAAATAATGAATACTGCAGTCTATAATGTCGACTAATTCTTATACCCAAGCTTCGAACTTTTACCGTATGAAACAAAGTATATCAGTTATAATGTTCGTTTGCCCTGTGCTCTGCGTCCGTGCCAGTGAGTCTGGCTATTTGTTTGTGAACTGTCCACAACGTCGGCGGGGAGGTCATGTCATGTGGTCCTTTGACAATCTGGAGATTTCCAAGATCGTCGTTAACCTCCCTTTGCCCCGGAGTTTATTATTTAATGACTCTTCATGGCCTCCACCCTCGAGTTGATTTAAATGCTGTAAGGCAGTGGGTGTGAGGGGTGGGATGTGCCTCACCCTTTCATGCCCCATGCTCGCCCCGATCAATAATAAACAAACATATTGGCAGAATTATTCTAATATGAATCTTTGGAAAAAGGCCTATATATACAACATTCTGCAGCGGCTGCGTTCGGTGTTTGTCAAAATGCGGGCAGCCAATTCTAAGTTTAAGCCTCAAAAATGTCACCTCTTGCAAAAGTCGGTTCACTATTTGGGTCACATTGTTAGCGAGGCCGGAATTGCCATGGACCCTGATAAAACTGCATGCGTGCGAAAGTGGCCAACCCCATCGTCAGTGGGTGAAGTCCGCAGTTTTGTTGGGCTCGCGTCATACTACCGAAGCTTTGTGCCCGGGTTCGATACAGTCGCGAAGCTGCTAAATGCTCTCACTGCAAAGAGTCAGAGGTTTCCGTGGGGGAAGGAGGAGGAGGCCGCATTTGTTGCGTTGCGCGATGGCCTCGTTAATGCAACTCCTCTTCGGTACCCCGATTTCTCCTTGCCATTCGTGCTGGACACGGATGTCAGCGACACTGGAATAGGCGGCGTGTTGTCACAGGTGGAGAACGTGGTGGAGAGCGTAGTCACTTACGGGAGCCGGGTACTGTCCTCCGCAGAGCAGCGCTATTGTGTTACACGCTGCGAGTTTTTATGCAGCAGTACCGTCCATACCTCTATGGTAGGCAGTTTGTGGTACGCACGTATCACGCGGCCCTGCAATATGCACTGCGAATTGACCAGCCGTCCGGACAGCTCTCATGATGGTTGGAGGTTTAACAGGACTACTCCTTCACAGTCACCTACAGGAAAGGGTTGCGCCACTGTAATGCGGACACTTTGTCGCGATTGTCGCCCAAGGGCTACTGTGCATGTTTGGTGGGTGCCAGGCGTTATAAACCGGTAGGTGAATGAGAGCCTTGCGCCGTTGTAGCGTCAGTGGACTCTCCACCATCCATAGTGATGGTCGTGTGCGACAACACCATTGATCTTGCACACGAGGAGTGGGGGCGCCTCCAGGCAGAGGATGCCTCCCTTCTAAAAATACGTCACCATGTCGGTACAACGAGCAGTAGGAAGGGTCCAGGGTGTATGTCCCCCGTGGTCCTCCGAGATGGGCTGCTCATGAGATGGGATGCAGAAGTGTAGTGTTACCGCATCGTTGTGCTGACTGCTCTGCGGGGTAGCGTTACGAGAGCTGCCCATTGTGCAGTTTATGCACCTTGGGTGTGTTGAATGTGCTCCCCGAAAGCCCCAACTGAGGCTGGCCCGATCACGGTTGCAGTCTATTGGGGTAATACATTTTTACTTGTGGGGATGGAGTACCTGTTACGGTGGCCAGTGGCATGGCTCCTGGCAGATCAGTCGGCTGCGTCTTTAACGGATGCTTTCCTTCATGGGTACATGTTCGATAAAGGGGCCCTAGAACATCTCCTTATGGACCAAGGTCGGAATTTTTATTTTAAGTTGTTGAAGTGTGTGATCTGTTGGTTAGAAAGAAAATTCGTACTTTTCCCTACCATCCCCAGACTGACGGGATGGTAGAGCACCTGCACAGGACTCTTACGTCCATGTTGTGCCAACAAGTCAATGAGGCACAGTCCGATTTGGACCTACATGTTCCTGATGTTTGCGCGGCCTATAGGATGGCCCCTCACGCCTCTACCGGGTTCTCCTCTTTTTTATGTACTGGAGAGAGTGTGACCCCCCCCCCCCCCCCCCCCATGGAAGCCCAGTTAAATATTGAGTCGGGTAAAAAGAGAGTCGCTGTGCCAAGACTTATGCACCTCACCCTTAAACGATTGATCAAAGCGCAGGAGGCATCCCGCCTCCTGCACTTTCATGGCCAATGAGAAACTGGCAGGGCTTTGGGAGTCCGGGAACCCATGGAAAACTGGGAAGAAGGCATGGCTGCATTGCCCCCATGTGCCCTTGGGCACGTCCCATAAATTGCATAGACCATGGCAGGGCCTGGTTGAGCTGATAGTGGTCAGGAGGCCGCAATGTTTTCGGATCCAGGTTGGTCGCAGGCCGGGGTGACATTCAGCAAATTTTTATTTCAAGAATGATTAGAGAGTCAGGCTGTTGAACTAGACGCCATCGGTTGGCGACACACTCTGACAATGCAGTTGCATGGAGTCCACCAGACCGAGTGTCGTACACTTATACGCAGAATGTCACCCCTGTCACCCCCCCTGGCTCCGCCCCTGGTCACAGGCGTTGGAACGTGCATCCATCGCGGCTGAAACCTTATTTTCCTCCTTGCCAGGTTGTTTCATCCTCACTACCCGAAGGCAGGGTGTCTGATGTGGCCGACGAGCCTGGGTGTGCGACCACGGAGGTTAGGCCTCAGCTGATTTTTGTTCCTCCGCCCACAGGAATCCAGCACTTGACAACCGCGGAAACCACCCGTTGAGCCATCTGAAAGCCATCCAAGGAGGGAGGAATGACCAAAACCCGCTACCCCCCCCCCCCATCTTCTTTCCGGGAGGGGCCGTGCCCGTTAGACCATTTTCAAGTTGTCCCCAGGGAACCCGCCCTTGTCCCACCCGGGGGTCCAACGACGAGGACCCGTTCAAGAACTGTTCATTTTAAACAACTGCCCCAGTCATCCTATTTATTCCGCCATCGTCTGGCAAGTGGGCACAGACACGAGCCGGGCTGTGTTTGCCGGTTGAACTGAGTTCTACCTGTGTTCGTGGGCTGTGGCGTGCCAGCAGTCGTCGGGTGGTGTGTATGAAGGTTGTTGTTGTTGCTGTTGTTGTCGTCGGAATTGTTGTTGGTTAATTGGGTAGTCGTCCCGCTGCACGAGATATGGAGGTCAGCCGGCACGGCTGTGTTTTTTGAGGGGGGGGGGGGTGATGTAATGACAAAAAAATGGTCACTACGGCGCCTAGCGCTGGTTACTGACAAAGAGAGGAATTGTGGGCATAACGGCCGACCTGCCAGCAGAGCAGGGTGTAGCAGCCGTTCTGTCAGCAGAGCATGCAAGGCCACAGAGTGTGTCACTAGGCTGCTGGCAGAAATGTACATATGAGGACGTAGCACCCCGGCCAGCTGGTAGAGCACGTAAAAGGCCGGGGTAAGGGATATGGGGCAAAGGTGACAGAGGGGACATGTGGGGTATAGCCCAGAACATTCTGGTGGGTTCTAACAGGGGGCGTAGCCAAGGGCGGAGCCAGGCAAGGGACACGTGGAAGGTGGCCCAGAATCTTCTGGTAGGGCGGAGCCAGGCCATGCCGGGGGGCATAAAAGGGAAGTCCCGAGGCTGGATAAGGGCTGTCTGTCGGTGGAATGGAAACCTACACACTACGTCTTTGTCTTCGTCTCTGGCGTCATAGGTCAGACAGAGTTCCGGCTGCTCTGACCTATTTGTAGTTATCCCATGTGTGAACAAGTGTTAAATGTGTTGAATAAACGCGTGTTGCCTCCTACTATTAGTGTCTCAAAAGTGACTCACTAGCCATAGACTGAACACTTCCCATAGAATTATCACTGCCCATAGAAAAACAATAAATAATGAAAATATAAAACAATAAAATAATAAAAAATATAAAACAATAAAATAATAAAAATATAAAACAATCATCATCATGATGATTGCTTGTGTTGCAGTCAAAACGTCGTGAGAATTTTATTGTTTTATATTTTTATTATTTTATTGTTTCCCTTCTACGTGACTTCACCGAAAGAACCAAGAATATGAATCCCTGCAGTCACGAAAGCTTTAAATAAAAACTTGCCATAGACTTAATACTGCACCTCCGATTAGCACAGTGGGCCATGTATGGTGCGAAAGACGTTAAACATCATACACGTGTAGAGGTGTTAACTACGCGCTGTTGCGTAACCTGCGTTGCCACCAGGGCGGTGCAGCATTACCCCTGGGTACAACGGTTGGGGTCAGTCGAGGTGAAACGGATCGTGGCCAGGGTTTGGTGCGAACCAATCAGACGGTTCCACGTGCGAATGTATGATTGGTTCTACCTGGCCACGAAGGGGTATAAGACGGGTGACCCAACGGACCTCGGGGAGTTCGCTCCCTGCACGAAGACAGAAGACTGGGCTGAAGCCTAGCTAGGGCCCTGGACCAGCCTTTCAGCCCTTCTAAGAGCTAAGGTTCGGCATACCCAGTGGTCAGGACCCACCGGGCCAGCGGTGGGTCAGATAGCCTCCCTTAGGTCCTAGCCGGAGGACTAGGATAGCGGTAGACGTGTGAGTCCCGCCAAGTCCGGAGGTTGTACCTCCTTAGGTATCAAGGAGGTTAGCGGTAGACGTGTGAGTCCCGCCAAGTCCGGAGGCTGTACCTCCCTAGGGTATCGGGTGAGGGGACCGAATATCCCTCTGTGTGTGTTAAGTGATGTATAAGGAAATAATACAATAAACAGAGTGTGCCTCCTAAAGAAGTCTGCTCGTCCCTACAACACTACAACTGATGTCAGAAGTGGGGTGGAAATGGAAACCAGAAGTTCAGCCCACGCGCGGAGCCAGAACGAAGATAACGCTGTCTCACTTGCAAGCACCACCAGCTCCGCTGAAAACGCTGCCGCGTTGACGGCCGCCCAGGCACCGGTTGAGCAGCCGGTTGCTCCCCCTGCCATGGGGGACGGACTCAGGGCAGCACACGGCCGTCTCGCTCAACTCCTACACGCCGCGGCCTCCATTCTCGAAGAGATCAACTTGGAGGTTGCGGGCAGGCCGAGTCAACCGCCGGCAGACGTTCCCGCCATCGGCCGGGGCAGACATTTTGATTTTCCCGCCGGGGAACCACGTGATTCCGCCGGAAGCGGAAGCCAAGGGCATCCTGGGAACGCGGGGGGCCGATCACAACCCGCAACGTCATCAGCACGCGACGCTGCGGATTCAAGTTCCTCAGCGGACGCCGCGTCATCACTGTACCGACACGGTACAGTAGACTCTATCGGCCGGGAAATCGCCGATCTCCGGCTCGAGACGGTACAAGCTGAGGGGGAGACGACGTCCGCCCTCCAACAACGCCTGCCCATCTTCCGAGAATTCACATCTGAAGGGGGCGACTGGGCGGCGTTCCAGCGTCGCTTCCTGAGCCACCAAGAGATGGTGGGCTGGTCGGACGCACAGGCGCTCCGAGCACTACCGGCCACTTTGGATGACGACGCTCTCGCCTCGCTCCTCACCATCCACAGGCAACAAAGGGCGACTCTTCAATCGGCCCTCCGACGGATGTCCGACGTGTACGGGCCTCCATCCGACGTCCGCAGCCGATTTTACGACAGGCGACGCCGCCCTAAAGAGTCTCCGTTGGCATTCCGGACCGCTCTACTGGCGATGGCAAGAGCGGGTTACCCTCGCATGGACGACGAGGCCATCGATGCCATCGTTCTCCAGAAGATGCTGGAGCTGGCGCGCGAGCTGCGCATCGTCATCCAAGCGGTGGACGACGACGGTATGTGCTCGCTACGAGCCACTCGGTGCATCCACGCACATCTGCTGCTCCACACGGAATCGACCATCGCCGCCTCGGCTTCGACGTCGGAGCCTGCCAGCAGGGACACCGAGTTCTCCCCCGACCGGGCCTTCATGGCGACCAGGTCAACGGGCCGGCGATTGTCCGACCACGCTGGTCGCCGCAACGACCAGCAGCGGGGACGGCCTGCTCCACGCGGCGACTTGACGTGCTTCAACTGTGGCCGACGAGGCCACATCTCCTCTGACTGCCGTGCGCCTCGACGACGCCCCTCCGCATCCCGGGGCCAGGACTACAGGACGTCCACGGCATCACGGCAAAACCAGGCAAGTCGCGACGCCTCTCACGCTCGGCCCTCATTCACACCATACACACTGCAACGCACCATAAGAAGGGCTCGCGATTCGGCGTGTGATGGGGGGTATTCTGGCGTTTGTTCGCGGCCACTCGGACCTGGGCAGTTGTCTGAGTTGGCCCATAGGGTAGTCGCAGCGACGGCAGGTTCGTCCGTGGTTGTCGGATCAATCGAGGGTGTGGAATTTCGCGTGTTGGTCGATACTGGTGCGTCGGCTACGATCATTTCGGATCTGATTTACAATATACTGCCCGTACGATGCCGCCCCTTGGAACGGGTTTCTATCCCGTGTTTCGCCGCTAATGGCAGTTCACTTGGCATTATTGGGCAAATTTGGGCGCAAATTTCGATTGGAGACATTAAATTAGCAGGGCCTATTTTGGTCTCTTCTTCCCTCGCCGTGCCGTGTTTGTTAGGCACTGATTTTCTCGCGAAAATGCCTATTAAGATCCTTGTAGATCAAGGCTGCATCGAACTCCCGTCGGGTCGACGGATGGCGTTCTTGCCCACACCCTCGCATCCGCGCATGACTAGTGCCTCGGTGCAGGCGTTTGTTGCGAGCACAGTCCGCATTCCACCAGGGACACAAATGCTCGTGCCCTTGCAACTTAAAAAACCACTAGCCCCGGAGGCCTCGGCACATGGCATTTTGCTGGGGCCTTCAAACACAGCTGCTAAGGGGTTAGATTTGGTGGCTGCACAGACCCTCGTAGCAGCCGACAGGGAGCCGTTCTTGCAGGTTTTGAATGTCGGATTGTCCACAACCGTCATTCCGCAAGGAACTGTGCTCGCTCACGCGACCCCTGGACGCGCTCTGCACAGACACGGGTGATCTGTCTCATTCGCAGCGAATTAAATTGCGCGCTCTTCTGCGAGAATTTTCCGATGTCTTTAGTAAATCTAAATTTGATATTGGCTGCACCAAGCTGCTGCGTCACCACATTGATACTGGTGACGCTGCCCCGATTCGACAAAACCCGTTTCGGCTTAGCCCGGCGGAGAAACAGCATGTTAAATCGGCTGTGGATGACATGCTGAAGGCCGATATAATTTCTCCCTCACTAGTCCCTGGGGTGCTCCAATAGTGCTGGTCAAAAAGCACGATGGCAGTCTCCGTTTTTGCGTTGATTTTCGGCGCCTAAATAAAATCTCGGTAGCGGACGCCTACCCTCTCCCTCGTATGGACGAGTCATTGGATGCCCTGGCAGGGGCGCACTATTTCTCCACCTTGGACCTTCTGTCGGGGTTTTGGCAACTCCCCCTCGACGAATCGTCAAAACCTAAGACTGCTTTTCGGACACCACAGGGCCTTTTCGAGTTTAATAGATTGCCCATGGGTCTCCACTCGGCCCCAGCGACGTTCCAGAGGCTCATGGAGCTGGTCCTCGCTGGGCTCCAGTGGGACTCATGTCTCATTTATCTTGACGACGTCATCGTCTTTAGCCGCACGTTCGGCGAACACATCGAACGGTTGCGTGCTGTCTTCTTGAAAATGCGGGCCGCTAACTTGAAATTCAAGCCGCAGAAGTGTCACCTTCTGCGTGAGTCTGTGCGCTATCTGGGCCAAATAGTTAGCCGCTCGGGCATCTCTACCGACCCTGAAAAAACCAAATGTGTTCAACATTGGCCGACCCCTACATCTGCGGGCGATGTTCGTAGTTTTATTGGTTTTGCGTCGTACTACCGCCGGTTTGTTGCTGGCTTCGCGACGATTGCCAAGCCGCTCCACGCCCTTACGTCAAAAGGGGTGGCGTTTCATTGGGGGGACGCAGAACAGGCTGCGTTCGACTCCTTGCGGAACGCGCTCGTGACGGCACCGTCCCTTGCGTACCCCGATTTTTCCGTGCTATTCGTGTTGGACACCGACGCTAGCAATACGAGGATTGGGGGTGTTCTGTCCCAAAAAGTTGACGGCATTGAAAGGGTTGTTGCCTATGGTAGCAGAGTCTTGTCTCTTGCTGAACAAAGATACTGTGTGACCAGACGTGAGCTGCTGGCCATTGTTTTTTTTATTCAGCAATACAGGCCGTACCTGTATGGTCAGCATTTTACCGTGCGATCTGATCATTCGGCTTTACAGTACGCTCTGCGGGTTGACCAACCGTCTGGGCAGCTTTCTCGGTGGCTCGAAGTCCTTCAGGACTACGATTTCAATGTCACTTACCGTAGGGGTGCACAACACACGAATGCCGATGCGTTGTCTCGCCTTCCGCCGGCTCAAAAATGTGCGTGTTTTTTGGGCTCGGGCAGTTGTAAGCCGCCACTGCCTGCGCAGGTCGCGCCTCTCACAATGGTGTCAGCCGCACTTCCCGCCGCCTCAGCGCCGATGTTGGATCACGCAGATCCAATGGCCAGTGACGATTTGCTGGGGCTAACTTTGGCCGAATGGGGTCGGCACCAGGGCGAGGACATGTCGTTATTGAGGTTGCGTCGCCATGCGAATAATGCAGCTCCAAGACAGGGCAAATTTAATTCATTTGTCATGAAGCGCGGCTTGTTGATGCATTGGGATGCTGACTCGTGTCAACATAAAATCGTCGTGCCATCTGCCTTGCGATGCAAGGCCGTATGGGTGGCGCATGAGCGTTTATTGCACCTGGGTGTTCATAAGACCATTGGGTTGTTGCGGTTGCAATTTTTCTGGCCAGGCATGCTGCGCGACGTCACTGACATTTTGCTGGGATGCATCCATTGTGCGCAACGTAAACCGCCGGCTAAACCGGCATGTCCACCCCTGCAACCCATTTCGGTCTCCCGTATAAATGAGTTGGTGGCTCTCGATATTTTGGGCCCTTTTCCTACTACGCCACGGGGTAATAAGTACCTTCTGGTTGGGGTAGAGTATTTTACACGGTGGCCTATGGCCTGGGCCCTCCCCAACCAGTCGGCGGCGGCCGTTGTGGACGCCTTTGTTCAAGGCTACGTCCTGGACAAGGGCGCACCAGAACGGTTGCTGACCGATCAGGGAAGAAATTTTTCAGGAGCCTTGCTGACTGATGTGTGCCGCCTGTTGGGCACTAAGAAAGTGCGCACTTCGCCCTACCATCCCCAGACCGACGGCATGGTGGAGCGCCTTCATAGAACTCTCACTGCTATGTTATGCCATCAGGTCGATGAATCCCACCTCGATTGGGACTTGCAGGTTCCGGGGGTCCTCGCCGCATACCGTATGGCACCTCACGCGGCGACGGGATTTTCCCCGTTCTTTCTAATGTACGGCAGGGATGCCTTTCCTCCCGCCGACGTTCGGCTGGAAATTGAACAGCCACCGCAAAAGTCAAAGCTCGTTGACCACTTGCGATTCAACCTCCGTAAGTTGGCCGAGGCACGGGAGGCCGCCATTGAAAATTCGGCTTCCCGCCAAAGGGCGAATTTGCGACTGCGGGACCCTCGGTCGTACACGCATCGGTGGGCACCGGGAGACAGGGCATAGCTCCACTGCCCCCAGGTGCTGGTGTCCACGTCGGCCAAACTCCTCAGACCATGACGAGGCCCGGTTGAGGTAGTGGAAGTCCTGCGTCCCCAATGTGTTAAAATTAGCTGGGGACGGCGTCGCTGGTGCGTTCACCCCTCTCGGTTAAAACCCTTCGTCACGCCACGCGTCCCTCCACAACACACACGACATGGGGGCCGAGTGTGCGACGCATCTGACGAGCCGGATGTTGCCCCGTTGGTGCCTAACCCGCAGCGCAGGCGCCGTCATTCCTCCTGCAGATGACGCGGGAGTGACGGCTCCATGCAGGCCACGTTCAGCCTCAATGGACCGTGGAGCAGCAGGTGTCCCCGTGGAGATGCATAAAGGCCCACCGGATGCTCTGGCTCATCCTCCTCCTTGCCTTGTGCCGCCGACAAAGCCTGCCATCCCCTACGATGGTCCCGCGAGACGCACGCGCGCGAAATCTCGCCGGTTGTTATAATGTTTTTTTGGCATGTCTAGTGCCTTGTACATACGTTATGTTGTTAAGGGGGGTATTTATAGGGGTTTAATTGTTCTTGTTGTTCGTGAGGCACACTCACAATTCTTCTACCATTGGTAATTTCGGAGTTTCCCATTGTTGCAGCCGGGACGGCTGGAGCTTCCGAAGGAGGGGGTGATGTAGAGGTGTTAACTACGCGCTGTTGCGTAACCTGCGTTGCCACCAGGGCGGTGCAGCATTACCCCTGGGTACAACGGTTGGGGTCAGTCGAGGTGAAACGGATCGTGGCCAGGGTTTGGTGCGAACCAATCAGACGGTTCCACGTGGGAATGTATGATTGGTTCTACCTGGCCACGAAGGGGTATAAGACGGGTGACCCAACGGACCTCGGGGAGTTCGCTCCCTGCACAAAGACAGAAGACTGGGCTGAAGCCTAGCTAGGACCCTGGACCAGCCTTTCAGCCCTTCTAAGGGCTAAGGCTCGGCATACCCAGTGGTCAGGACCCACCGGGCCAGCGGTGGGTCAGATAGCCTCCCTTAGGTCCTAGCCGGAGGACTAGGATAGCGGTAGACGTGTGAGTCCCGCCAAGTCCAGAGGTTGTACCTCCTTAGGTATCAAGGAGGTTATCGGTAGACGTGTGAGTCCCGCCAAGTCCGGAGGCAGTACCTCCCTAGGGTATCGGGTGAGGGGACCGAATATCCCTCTGTGTGTGTTAAGTGATGTATAAGGAAATAATACAATAAACAGAGTGTGCCTCCTAAAGAAGTCTGCTCGTCCTTACAACACTACACACGCATTACCGCAGAGGCCCCCTGTACTTTACCAACCGCGGTTTTGCCTGCCACGTCCTTTTCCAGGAACTAAACCCCCAACGGATTTGCGAGGGATTGCTGTATATATGTTATCTTTATTTTTTTACAAACGCTTTAAAATAAATAAATTACATCTCTGGGAGTAAAACATCAGGTAGCCATGACGTCTCCGAGCGATCTGAAGGTGTACAGTGTGCCACAGACCACTCCGCTTTATTTGTGAGCTCGCGGTTTTCAGTGGAAGCCTGGATTAAGATTTTTATTTTTAAAGCCACCTTATCGCTTCCATACAGCCTTTAGTAGGCTCCCCAGTGCGGTCACCCACTCCCTTGCCTACAGATTGGACCACTCTGGTAGAAAATCCACCTCTCTACAAAGGTAGCATTTCAACGCGCGCACTACTGATTGAATGTGATGCTTTGTACCAGGTCGTTTGAGAAGCTGACAATGGGTTGTGGAGGGCCTTCATCATCCCAATAGTGGATTAACCAAGGTTGCCCATTGATGATAATCATCATCGTGTCCTTTTGGCTAGCAAACTCTTGCGAGTTGTTGACCACCATTTGTCTGCTTTGATAACCTGGGCCGCTGGTTGGCTCAGTGTCCCACCGACACACACAGAGAGAGAAGGTAGGTGGCTGTTTTAACTTTACCAGGTTAGCCCCACTGAACTATGTAGCTCTTTTTCAGAAGCGATCTGGCCACAAATGATTGCTCAACAAAGTAGCTCATAATGTAGAAGTTTATCGCAGCCAAACACTCAAAAGCATTTTTATAAATGTGGAGGGAAAAACAGGACGACCCAGAAAAAAATCCACATGACCACGATGAGAGAGACACGCAAACTCCAAATATACAGGCGTCAGGGTCGGGATAGGGATCGAACCCACAACCCTGTATACCAGGCGAGGTATATAACATATCTTAGCCACTGTGAAGTCAGGGTGTGAATCGAACCCACGACCTCCTGCATAGCAGGCGAGATAGTGAACATCTTGCCACTGTGGGGCCCAGCTGACTCAGACTGTGAGCGAGGAGTTGAAGTCCAATGATAAATGTTGATATGAATCAAGGTGTGGGCTGCCATGACCAAAATCTTGATTCAAAGTAGATTTTTTGGATCAGACCGCGTATGTAAAATGTGTGTCGTAAACACCCCTCCACCCGGCATAGCAAATTAATATAATTGGCATGTGAACAAACAATGTAAGTGCATTTCTGCTTCAATACACCGTTGTGTTGGAAAGTAATCTCACAAAATTCCCGGTCACGACCAACACCACTGACATTCATCTGAATGGGTCTCTGGGCATCCTCTAGGTCGACTCAGCCTCAAATGTACACCTGCTGCGGTGTGTAAACACCGCCACTGTGGAATCAAAGGCGCCCGGGCGTGGTGATGGCCACCCACCCCCTCGTGTGCAGTGCCGGCCTTCATAGGTGCTGCTTGCTAACAGCACTTGCCCCAATAGTCTCTCACAGGCTACACAGGTGATCTTTATCTCTGTATGCGTGTGTCTATGTATCTGTGTGTGTGTGTCTGTATACAGTGCTGCTCGCTAACAGTACTTGCCCCAACAGTCTGTAAGGCTACACAGGGGATCATTGTCGTTCTGTGCGTGTGTGTATGTCTGTGTGTGTGTGTCTGTGACTCTTCTTTTGAACAAAAGAATGAAGGGGGCATGGGAGCGTGGCGGTGAGGTGTGGGAAGCTGTAAGCCCCAGGCTACTTTGGGCTCGCCTTCCCATCAACCGGAGGCGAGGAGTGGTGGTCGTGGTTACTTATGCCCCCACCGAAGACGAACATCCGTGGAGGGATGCAGGCAAAGCCGATGAGTCAGATGCCTTCTATGACCTCCTGTCACAGGTGCTGGCTAAAGTGCCCCCTCGGGATAGAGTCATCTTGTTGGGTGACTTCAATGCCTGAGTTGGTCATGATGCTGGCACCTGGTCTGGGGTGATTGGAGGGCATGGGCCAGATCAGCTCAATAACAATTGTAGGAGGCTGCTAGATTTTTGTGCAGCCCATGGGCTTGTAATTACCAACACGCTGTTCCGGCATCTGCGCATCCACACAACATCAGGGATGCATGCCGGGTCCAAGCAAGAACATCTGCTGGGCTACATAGTGACGGACCAGCGGATGCGAGCCCATGTCCTTGACACCAGAACCTACCGTGGAGCTGACCTGCCCTCTGACCGTCGACTAGTCATCTGTAAGATGCGCCTGCCATTCTTCCACTCCGGTGGTGGGTGTACACCCAGGACCCCATTCCAACCTAAAGTGGCCTGGTCTCAGTTATCTTATGAAAGTTGCAAGCGATAATTTCATCATCGCTTGCGGCTGGGGTTGGCATCGTCCCTCACTCCTCCTGATGTCGAGGGTAAATGGGCGAGGTTTAGAACTGTGACTCATGCAGCTGCAATGGCTGCTTTGGGTACGCGATCCAGACCTCCCCAGAGACCCTGGCTGACATAGGAGGTGTTCAGGATGTTTGAGAAAAAGCGACAGGCCCACTGTCATCGGCTACAGAATCCCACGTCGGAGAATGGGGAGGCTTACCGCAGCCTTCGCTCGGAGGTTTGGAGAACCGTGAGGCGCTGGAAGGATGGGTGGTGGTCGCGGGTTGCTGAGGAGATGGAGTCTGCCTCAGTGGCCCGCGATCACAAAACTCTATTTAACTCCGTCAAAAAAGTAACCTGCAGCACCACACCTATTACCATCATTAGGAGAAAACACGGTGATCCAATCTCCGACCCCCAGGAACAGGTTTGCAGATTTGCTGAGCATTTCTGTGAGGTCCTGGGGGAGGGAAAATCCCTCAGTCAGGAAAACATCGTGGCACAAAGTGAGGATGACCCTGCTGAGGCTGCGGTACCTCAAAAATTGGAAGAAGTCACCCCCTGTGAGTGGCTGGCTGAAGTACCATCTGTTGAGGAAGTACTGAATGCGATCCGGAGTTTGAGACCAAGAAAGGCAGCGGGCAGAGGTGATCTCCCAGGCGAAATGCTGAGGGAGGGTGGCGTTTGTGCACAGACTGCCCTATATGACATCATAACAACAGTCTGGACCACCGGACAGGTTCCGCAGGATTGAAAGGATGCCCTGGTGGTCCCCTTCTTTAAGAAGGGGGACTGCACAGACTGTAACAACTACAGAGGCATCTCACTCCTCAGTGTGCCGGGAAAGGTCCTGGCAAAGATTATTCAACATCGCCTTGCCAGGCTTGCGGAGCAACAATGCGGTTTCAGGAAAGGGCGGTCCTGCACAGATGCCATGTTTTCTGTCCGTCTGCTACAGCAGAGGTGTAGGGAATTCCAACAAGACCTACATCTCTGCTTTTTGACCTGGTCAAGGCCTATGATACTATCAGTAGGCCTGGGCTCTGGGTTGTTCTTCGTGATTTTGGAGTCCCTGACCCTCTGCTCACGATAATTAAGGACCTTCATGATGGTGAGCTGGCCCAGGTAAAACTACAGGCCAGGAGTCAGAGCCATTCCCTGTACATCGTGGGGTGCGACAGGGATGTCCTCTGACTGCCACATTATTTAACATCTATTTTGACCACGTAGTTCGTGAAGCCTTCAATAGCTGTACCGGGGGAATCTCCATTTGGTACAGATATAATGGGAGGCTGATCGATGCCCGGGTGCGGTCAAGGGATGGCTCCCTATTGCTCAACCACGCTATGTATGCCGATGATTTGGTAATAGCTGCTCATTCAGAGGAGCAGCTGGAGACTCTGCTGCTGAGACTGGAGCGTGCCACTAAGAGATGGGGCCTTACCATCAGCCCCACCAAAACTAAGCACCTGCCTGGGTATTTTGAACCATCGGGTACTCCACCCCCACAACTCCCAATCGGTGATGGGGCAGTTGTGGAGAGAGTGGAGAGTTTCCCATACCTGGGCAGTGTGCTTATGACCGGCTCCAGTTTAACAGCAGAGGGTCTCACTCCGAATCAGTCGAGCGGCAATATATTTTCATCGGTTGCGTAACGCTGTGTGGAAGCTACCTGGTCTGTTGCTCCGCACTAAGCTTCAGGTCTTCTCGGCCACGGTCATTCCCTCCCTTCTCTACGCTTGTGAAACGTGGACCCCCTTAATGGAGCATCTTCGCCGGTTGGAAACATTTAGGCTGGCCTGCTTACGATCTATCCTGGGTTTAACGAGGCTGGATTGTGTGAGGAGCTCACAAATCCTTGAAAGATCTGGGCAATGTCTCATCGGTGAGCTCCTCCGGCAGGCAAGGCTGCGTTGGCTGGGTCATGTAGCCCGAATGCCCAGCCACCGCATGCCCAAACAGCTTTTGTTCGGCCAGATCGAGGGGGCTAAACGGGCGTGGCACGGGCTAGAGAAGACCCGTGGCACCTGGGTCTGCCCCGTGACCTCCTACCAGCGGGCCTTCGATATTTCACGTGGCCTCAAGGTGCACATGGTCTGGCACAAGCGTCGTGGTGACGTCACCGCCACTTCGTGGCGAATGGCGGTTGTTGTTGTTGTGTGTGCGTGCGTACAATTGTGGGGACTCGGTACGCCCCTTCCGACAAGCAAGCCAACTTATTTCCCACCATATGTAGTGAACCGTGTTAATCGGAGGTGAAATGTTTCTTACTTATTATATTCCATGTTACTTATTACGTGTAAATGTACAATATTTATTCTTATTTATGAGTTTTACAATGCTTCCCTTTTTTCTTGTTGAATCGTAACTAATTGTAGAACACTGACAATATGTGCATTTATATGCAGTGCATTGTTGTGTTCCGACTGACGAACCATTCGACTTACGAATCGCTCTCAGGAACGGGACCCATTCGTAAATGGAGGACTGCCCGTGTATCAGTTAAGAGACAACGAGCTAGTGCATTGGCTATTACTTATGAGCATAGTCTCGTGTTTTGAATGGGAAGATTTGTCTTTTATTATGTTATCAAGAGAGAAATGTGGCTCCAAACCCATCTCTGTGCACGCATGACCGGCCACGGCCATTGCCTGGGTTCGATCTCGCGCACGTGGCTTGAGGCTTCTGGGTTTAGCTCACCAGGGAAGAGTGCAGCTCTGACAGCCACTGCGCTCACAACCATTGCTCAACTAAACTATTTACCAGGTAAAGCTCACTGAGCTATATAGCTATTTTTTTTAGAACCGACGTGGCTACCTTATGAAGGCCGCCTTTGTTTCCCTCGTGGCGATGTTTACACACCACTCCAGATATTAGTTTTAGGCTGAGTCGATTTAGGGGAGGCACAGGACCCGTTAAAAAAATCATCACTGGGTGGTGGTCGTGAACGGAAATCGAACTGTGGTCGTCGGGGTCGGAGCAGAGCACGCTAACCACTACACTACTGCTGACCCAGAAACATACGCACACACACACTCGCTCACACACAGCCCTGCTCGTGGCTGTGGTAAATAACAACACGGCGATTTTTCCCAGAGAGGAAATGGAATTTCTCACCGACCGAGTGACGCATCTTGCTCGACCGCACGCCCATTGCTCACAGCGGCTATCGCGAAGGAGCTGCAGCTTGGAGCAAGACGCGAGCGCAGACAAAGCGAGAGCTACGCATCCGTATGTATGTTGTGTGTATGTTATATGCATGTTGTATGTATGTTGTATGTTTTGTGTACGTGTGTTGAACTTCTTTGGCACTGTATGTAGCCAACTGCTCATCGGTTGTGCAGGGGAAGGACAACAAACTAAACACAAAAAGCAGTTCTAAAGCAATGAGTTGTCAATCTCTATTATTTAAAACTGCATAGCTCCAGTGGCTTCCTAATATCGCAAGGAAGAGCGCTCCAGACGGCTGCAGAAGCGCGATGCGGTGACCTCTCTCTATTCGATGGCTAGCCAAAAGTGTAGTCTATAGTGTAGTGTATAGCGTCGTGTATATTGGTGTAGTATAGTGTCGTGTATTTAAAATATAATTTGAAAGCGTGCGATGCGGTGACCATCTTTGTTCGATTGCTATCCAAAATCCGTTACTGCGATGATGACCGGAGTTCACGTGATGTTTTATGCTCTTTGACGAGATCAGCGAGGTATTGTGGATCATTTGTGGCAAGCACTTTGTGTGTATAATGAGTGCGGTGTTAGCCACCCATCCCCTTCGTAGGCGTTACTCGCTACGAGCACTTGCCCCAACAGTTTGTTCAAAGCTTTAAGGGGGATGTCTTTTTGTGTAATGTGGCTGTACTAACACATGCTGCGTGTGTGCATAGCAATGTCTGTGTGCTCCTATGTACGGGAGTGGTAGTTTAGCGATTAGTGTACGGCCCTAGGAACCCGGCGACCCGAGTTCCATTCCCGCTCACGGCCACCATCGGTGACTATTATCTGGACCAGTTTTGGGACTACGCTAGCTTGACTCAGCCTTTAATGAGCCTCTGCTGTGAAGCAAAAATATCAGCATTGGGGAGACAAAGGCGGCCGGGCAAGGTGTTGGCCATACACCTCCCCCTTCGTGTTTTGTGCTGGCCTCCGTAGGTGCTCACTACTCACTGCTCTTGCCCCAACACTTTGTTAGAGGCTACACGGGGGATCTGTATCTTTGCTGTTGTGTTTGCCTCTGGAAATGCTCCATGGGGCTCGTGGCATTTTGTATATGCGGAGTGTATTTGCTACATCATACTTCGCCACGCTGGTCAATGCCAGTTGGTGGTTAAATGGAGGGGAGATGAGGGAGCCATCACTTTTTCAGATCTAAATTCAGCATCTATGCTCTCCGTGGCCAGGAATCGAACTCATGTTTACACGTCGTGGCGTTGTCGATGTTGGGGAGACGTTGGTATTGTTATGTCAGAACGTTGCTGGTATTGATGTTACGTCATGTTGTGTTTTGATGTTGATAGGTTATATTACTAGTTCATAAAGCTGTCTTCGCCAGGCAAAATATTTCATTAAACATAATCATTTTGCTAGGTTTTGTTTACAACTTTTATCTACGATCGGACATGAAAAACTACTAAAAAAATTCCGCTAAAAAATGTAATTGTTGACAACTTTGATTCAACTTCTCATGTTAAAGCCGTACCCATCGGAAACTGCTCAATTTAAATATTCCATTCTTTTTTTAGAAGAAAGAACAAAACATTTCTACATCATAAATTTTTTTTTTCATTAAAAACCACTTGAAACCGAAATATCTAAAAAAATATAAAAGAATGGTTCTCTATACTCTTTGGTTCTTTCGGTAAAGTCGCGTAGGTATTAAATATGTCACTTATTTGATTTTATACCTACGTGACTTTACCGAAAGAACCAAAGAGTATGGATTCCTGCAGTCACGAAAGCTTCAAATCAAGAGTGGTTCTCACTAAAATTGGATTTGCTGTTTAATGCTCTATCAAAGTAAACAAACGCAATCTTATATTTTGAACGTTTTGTGAATGACATGCACAAACATGTTTATAGGGCACTTAAAAGCGATATTTGGGGGCCTTAAAATGAAAAATCTCGGATTTTAAGATTTATCTTCTGAAGTTTGTGTCATAAAAGCGACCTATGTACCAAATTGCAGCTTTCTACCTTGTCGGGAAGTACTCTAGAGGTGTTTTGAGACGTACATAGAGATTATGGTCTTAATTTATATTTAGTGTTGTTGATATGTTAATGATGGTGGTGTTATATTGTCATTTTATTGTTTCCGTTACATTATTGTTATTCTATCTTTGATGTATTATTGTTACCGATCTTTGTTGATGTTATACAGTTGGTGACGTTGACATTTTGTTTCATGTTTAATTGTTCTTGATATCGATGTGTTGACGCTGTGGACTTTGATGATAAGTCAAATTGTTGTTGTTGATGTCGATTGACCACTTATCCGATGCAAACTATGACTACGATGTTTTTTTTTAATTGTGCCAGGTAAAGTCCACTGAGCTATGTAGTTATTTTTCAGAAGCGACCTGGCCATCACAAATTACGGCTCAACAAAGTGGCTTATCACGTGGACATTCATAGCAATATCCAAATACTCTAAACGCACATCGACTCTTAATGTGTAGAGACAAAACCTGAGGACCCGGAGAAAAATCAAAGTGACCACGGGGAGAGAGATACGCACACTCCAAATATATGGCAGGCGTTAGGGTCGGGATCAAGCTCACAATCCCCTGCATACCAGGCGAGGTAGTTAACATCTCATCACCGTGGCGCCAAACATTTCTGCTAACCACTCAACCTCTCTACCCCTCGTGACAAAACGCATTCACTTATCTTTGTAAATACCAGCAATATAACAGGATTAATATTACCGGAACATCCTTATAGCTGCGTTTGTACACAACTATAATTATATTTTTATGGGGGGGGGGGGGGATTTAGCTCTTAGGGTCATGTAGTTTTATGAGGGTAATTTACCTCATTTAATTTTTTTATTATTCCTAAATATAATACTCTTTGGTTATTTCGGTAAAGTCACGTAAGTGAAAAAATATTGATGTGTTATTTATTTATTTTATTTTTTCACCTACGTGACTTTACCGAGAGAACCAAAGAGTATGGATCCTTGCAGTCACGAAAACTTCAAATCCTATAGTGTTAAATTATTATTCATGTCTGAAACAAAAGGGTCTAAACATTTCCTTATGGACACCTGTGACAAAAAGAGCTTCATGGCTCATCGGTTTTCCTCCTGCAGTGTAAAAAAAAGATTCTGACTCTGAACCTGCGTTTGCATCTGTAGCCTGTCTGCCCTGCTGTACCCTCTCGTTCCGTTTTCGTGAATCCTTGCGAGGGGGGACAGGTCGGCTAAATAGACAGCAGTAACAACAATAAAACTAATAAAGTTCTGAGACGATGATTCGATGTACTCTGCGTTGTGTTCTGTCTTCCGGAGAAGTAGTGGCAACTCCACATCAGCTGAGCCACCAGTGGTTTGTGGTGGTGGTGGTTGTGAAACGGCAAAACTTTTTTCAAAAGTCGTCTTCAGAAGGGATCTTTCCTATCTGCAATGAGGGCACAGACTAAATAATTAACCTGTCAGCAGTAACGACATCTTGTCCAGCTGCGGCTGGACGAAGTACGTGTGAAGCTAATGGAGTGACGTGACAGTGGCGGTATTAACATGGGCAGCAGCAGTACCAAGTGTAGAAAGTTATCACTGAAGGCCTATGAAACAGAAGTTTCTAGGGCCTACAAGAACATTCATCCGGGCCTGAGCTAATGTCAAATGTGCAGTTCACCAGCACGAAGTCCGCGCAAATCTAAATTGGGGACGTGTCTCGTACTCTGCTTGGCACGTGGACGGCTCGTTGTCCAATCGCTGATCACCGTTGGCATTCACTTAAATAATAATAAACACCTGCCTACCCCTAGCTATGAGCAGAGTGCACACTTATACGTGTCATTAATGACAGGTGAGCTCATACCCGGCTACACTTCCATTGAAAGTGTTTTTCAAAGCGTGGCTTTTTGCTGATGTGCAGTAAACGTGGGGCGCCGCAGTGACGAGATGTTATCCCCCTTGCCTGGTATGCAGGAGGTCGTGGGTTCTATCCCGACTAACGATGCCCATTGTATATGTAGTGGGTTTACTGAGAGACACACTAACTCAGGAGGCAACACGTTTATTCTACAAACACAACGGGGTAACTACATAACCGGTTACCACCACGGGATAACTACATACCAACCGGTAACCACCACGGGATAACTACATAAACGGGTCAGGTCAGTCGGCACACTGCCTGACCCACGATGCTGAGCACGACGACCGAAGACTCAGGGGAAGACGTAGCACGGCGGGTTCCATTCCAGCAGACAGCCCCGATGCAGCCTCAGGACCTCCCTTTTATACCTCCCAGCGTGGCCTGGCTCCACCCTCGGCCACACCCCCTTCTGGAACCTACCAGAAGGTTCTGGGCCATACACCTTTGGCCCACTTCCCTTACCCTGGCCTAGCACGTGCCCTTGCCACTCAACAGGGCTGCTACGTCTTCAGATGCCCTCTCTCTGCCAGTCACCAGAACTATGCCCCCTAGGGACCCTTTCCATGACATTGGATATCCTGCTGGCAGAGAGGGCTACTTCACTCCCAGTTCCCCTCTCTATCAGTAACTGGCACTCGGTGCTGTAGTGACCCATTATATGTCACTACATATATTTAGAGTTTGCATCTCTCTCTTCCTCTCTTTCTGTCTCCGGGGTCCTCCGGTTTTTCCTTCCAAATTTAGAATCAACATGCCATATAGATTATTTGGCGTCTATAAATGTCCACATGGCAAGCCACTTAGGGTGAACTGCTATCATTTGTGATGGCCAGGTGAGCTCACACCGGGCTACACATCACAGCCACTCCTGGGTCAGGGGACCGCACCTCTGAGAACCACTGCGCTAGAGGAACAGACACGCGGGCAGCGGTCATGCAGAGCAATGTCGTTCTCCTGCACCAGTCCCTGGAGACAAGAACACAATGCAACGCCAGCACCGACTGTTTCATGCTATGCTTATTTGTATATATGTTGAACTTATTTCTCACCGTAATAATAAAAAAAAATAATTTCAAATAGCTTCATTCATGCAATTGCATCCCACAATGCTGCACATCTATTATCCAGTTCCGTGCAAAAAGACGAAAATAAAACCCCACTACTTATCAAAAAAGGTAATACGTAAATAACGAGAAAATATGCACGTAACAAGAAAGCATAATTAGTTTTCAATGTAGTACAGTGCTGTAGTGGAGTGTATAATCACGTAGTGTATAATAGTGTAGTGTGTTGTGTAAAGTAGTGCAGTATATAGAGTGCAGTATGTAGTGTAAAGTGTAGTGTATAGTAGTGTAGTGTATTGTAGTGTAAAGTGAATATAACTGGTCACAACGGGACCCTGTGTGTTGTGCTTGCTCCTACCTTGCCCTGTCCTCATCCCTGTCTCTTGTTACCCGCCCTAGGAGCTCCCAACCATGAACCACCGCGAATCCGCCTTCATCGTAACGGTAATGGTGGTGGCAGTGCACGTGATGAACTCAGGTAAGAAAGATGGAGTGGAACGTTGGTAAACAACAGAATTCAGCGTGCGTGTGTGCTCTCCAATGTGCGCTCCTTCGGTTGTTTAAAATTGCGATCGTAATGGTCGCGCCCAGGGCCGGATTATCCTAGTAGTAAAAGCTGCTACGTATGCTCCGCGCTAAATGCTTTCAAGCATTCAATTCCAGTTCAGTGATTCTACACTTGCTCTATTACTATAGTACTATACTGCCTTCAACTTTTATGAACGACTGGGTGTTTAAGGTTAGCGATTTGTTGTATTATCTGGCTGTATTGCAAATACAATTACTTTACTATGCAAGTAAAACATTTGTGTTTTAATATTTACGTTTTTTTTAGGGCCCCCCACGAGGTTAATACGGCACAGGTCGCACCCATACCACTGTGGCTAGGATATGTTAACTGCCTCGTCTGGTATGCAGGGTTGTCGTGGGTTCGATCCCGACACTGATGGCTGCTATATAATTGGAGTTTGCTTGTCTCTCTCTCAGGGACAGCCCTAGACTAGCTACCAGCAACTGGCGCCCGAAGCAAACCATGCAATCAGCGCCCCCACCCCCAAACTCCAAGGAGATGTTAACTACCTCGCCTGGAATGCAGGAGGTCGTCCGTTCGATTGAGCCCCTGACGCCTGCTGTATATTTGAAATGTGCATGTGGTTGGCCTTACCTGTTAAAATCATATCTAAAAACACATCTCAGGCTCCATAGTCCGCGGTGAGACCACGAGGCTTGCATAGCGGCTCGATCATTTTGTGCGATAGGCAGGAGTTGTGTCGTCCGTGTCACTCATAGCAACCACGCGCATTTTGATGTGGGGCATGGGTTGTGAGTTAGAAATAAGCTACACACACCTAATAAGTTCCGTTCAGTAATAGCGTTATTCGTGTCCGCTGTAGATTAATGATACAGCATTATTCATATCAATACGTTTGTGATTAAAATAAGCCGAGTTAAGAGTGGTGGTAGAGTTGTTGTATGTACGTGTGTATGTATGTTGCACCTATTTCGCACCTTATGTAGTCAACCGTCCCAATCGGAGGTGAGGGGGAAGAACAAACGAAATGCAAAAATCAGTTAAGAAGAAATGAGTTGTGAATATAAATCATGTCAAAGTGCACAGCTCCAGTAGCTAACCAATATTGGAAGGAAGAGCATTCCTGACGGCCCCAGAAGCACATCTGAAAGTGCATGATGTGGTGACCATCTTTGTTCGATGGAGAGCCAAAAACTGCCACTGCGAGGATGACGGAGTTTGCGTGATAGTTTATGCTCCTTGACGAGATCAGCAAGGTATTGTGGTTCATTTGTGGCAAGCGCAGTGTGTGTAATGAGTACTCGGCGAACACTGGGACTGACAGTGGCATCAACGGCATTGGCAGTGACGGCCTCCTCAACCGTGCGTGACCCTTTTATGTCTTCAATCGTTTCCCCCAATTATGTTATCAACATAATATCACGAGATACGCAACCTCACAGCTACTGCAAAAATCCCCCTTGAAAGAACATCTCACCCTCACAATAGGGGGCAGCACTTCTCCACCCACTCTGCCACCCAGAGTAATGTTTGTCAGTAAACCTTCTCTCGATCCGCGAGCGTGATAGTTCTTGAAAATTGCTCAAAATTCAGAATTTTGCGAATCCAGAAACATTTGTTCCATTTGGGGGGAAATGGGGGGAATGCTCCTGATACAAGTGAACATTGAGTGAGAAATTGGAAAAGTTTAATAACAATGGCTAAAATAAATAATAAACCGCACAACACATTTTTTTTATTACCTTTAACGATGATTATTTTGATTTGACAATGATTCATAAAATCTATAACCGAGTAAACTGTAAGTATGTAAAGTAACAAATGCACAATAGCGAGTTCAGGACACAGCGGGTGGCCCAGAGAGGGCTCGCCTCATCTTCACAGCGGACCGTTTCAAATGTAGTAAAACTATATTCTTTTATTATGTTTTATTTTATTTATGTTATTATTTCCCTTCTAAGTGACTTTAGCGAAAGAACCAAGAATATGAATCACTGCAGTCACGGAAGCTTTAAATTGTAGTAAAACTCTGCGGTCTGTCGGGACTTTCATAGAACTCTCGAATACTGAAGTTTAGCAGGTTCGCGAATAGGGAATTAGTATGCATTTAGTAACTTGCGAATATGCGAAACTAGAAATTTCCATATGCTTGCGCATACGGAGGGTTGTACTCAATTCATTTCCCAGAGATGATATTTTGAAAAGGTATCCGTGTATGTGTGGAGATGGCATGGTTTTTTGATGCTTCCAGGCTGCTCATATCCAGCTATTAAAGTTCAATGATGGTGGTCTCTGCATTCGTTTTGCACATCTTTCTTTATGTAGCAAATAGCCCCATTCAGCACATGGCGGCTGTTGAAGGCGAAGATGTGCTCCTTAACTGTTCAACATCGTCCACAATATACCGAGTGCGATGGAGATATGGACAGTCTAACACAACGGTGAGTATTGTATTATCCTTGATTACACATGGTATTACCGATTTAGCACATTTTAGGGATTATCAGCCCAATGCAATATCCGTCTGTATTGCTACACACAGTGTGAATATCACTCGTACAGAATGTGCCGTAATTAAAATAATGTTAAGAAATACATTACAAGTAAACGGTCTTAGGTCGAAGTTCCTTTTAGAGATCTCTCTCGTTAGTCTAAGCCCGTGCTTCTTAACCTTTACTGCACCCCTGCTTCTCAATCGTTAAACATGTTACATGTTCATAAATACATAGGTTTTATGAAACAAAGTAGTTGTAATTACGTGCCCGTGCCTAATTTGTCTGTCAATGATTTACCTTCGAAAACAATCTGGCCATGTCTCACACTCCTAGAAAGGGCATCTCACACCCACATGGGGTGCATGCTCCCCAGGTTAAGAACCACTTGTCTAAGCTGTCCAGAGACCCCATTCAGAGATGGGGTGCATGCTCCCCAGGTTAAGAACCACTTGTTTAAGCTGTCCAGAGACCCCATTCAGAGATGGGGGTCCGTCAGCAATCTTAACACAAACTCTGTGGCTCTTTGGAAGCAGCTGGTGGTACAGACATCAACATGGGTTGACCTCCAACTTCATTTGGCCTCAATGATAGCGAGGCAGTGTTACTTCTCGTGGGACTAAATATCAGCTACCCCCTACTTGCCAGGGCTGGTAGGGGGGTAGTGATGGGTGCAGTTATCTGTATGTGTGCAGTGTATAGTAGTGTAGTGTATAGTAGTGTAGTGTAAGGTAGTGTATAGTATACTATGTATGTGTGTTGAACTTCTTTGGCACCGTACATAGCCAACCACACTAACTGGAAGTACAGGGGGGAAACAAACTAAAAAACAACGACAAGAAATTAGTTGTCAATCAGCTGCAGCTGTGTTTGGTTGTTGTTGTAACGACATCTGTGCAGAAGAGCTCCAATAGCGCAACGGATTCCTACAGACTAAATAAATGTTCTGATTTTGTTTTTAATGTTGCTGGCTATAAAATAAAACGTTAATCTTCCGTGCGACGCTTTGGCATCGCCCTTAATGGCAATGCTAGATTAGATGAGTGATTGTCTCTTGTAATTAGCTCAGCTTTCTATAAGTTCAGAAATATAGCCTGATATGCCCCTTTGAAATAGTAGCGGTGTAGAGAATCTGTGTCATGCGCTACTATAACCTCAAGGATTCACGATTGCAAACTGCTGTTTGCTGGACTGCCCGAATAGCTTCTTCATTGTTTCTATTTCTGTGCAAAATGCGGGCTGCTAGGGCTTCTTGGTGGACAAGGTGAATTGAGATCAAACATCCCCAGTGCTCAGAGTTCTGTAATTGGCTACCGGGTACCGCATTTTGTGTTTCAGTCAAAATCCTTCTGTTAACACAAGGGATTTTTTTTTTGCTGTGAGATGCGCTATGTAAAAGAAGATACATTCAAATTCGACCAATGTTTTAGAAGCGTTAAATAATAATACATGTGGAAACTAATATAGTTGCGCAAATAAAAAAAATGTCGATTTTAACCCCAATCCTTAAAAAATATAGGGATGAAATGTTTAAACATAATTCGACGTTACATTCCATCATACGTTTTGAATGGTTCAATCAAAATATGACAGCAGATTTCCAATAGAGCTCTTCCACATAGTTTTTGGGAGTGTGGAACCAGCCGACTGGTATGAAAAAACACTAATGTGCATCAATTAAAACAAATTGCTAAACGTGTAATATATCTTGTTCGACAGATATTATTTCGTGGCATTCAACGTGTCACATACTGCAACCCATCTCTCTACTACGTGGTTTTCTCTGGGAACCTGAGCAGTGGAAATGGCTCCATCACTCTGGCTTCAGTCCCAGCGAACGCGAGTGGAATGTACCACTGTTTTCTGGAAACAAGCACAGCTGATCGTCATGAGATGGTTTACAATTTGACAGTAACTTCTCAAGGTAATTCCACAAAGCTTGAGATGTAATGTCTGCATATATAAATTCATATTAACCATTCACTCGATGTAAATAAACTACACACGTTGTGGTTTTAGTTTGTAACAATTATAGTGGTGCATCGATTAGTATGTCTGAACATCACAAAACATTCATATTATTTGTGTAAGCAAGAATCGATTGTATACCTGCATGCGTGTGTTCTATGTATTCGGTTCACTTTTCTCCGAAGATACTAGAGGCCGCTTCATTCACAACAATGTAAAGAAAATAGATTCCAGAATAAAATCACAATCCTTGAATCGCAACAATGCATGATAATATTAATCTTAATCATAACAAATGTTTTTTTTCTCTCTCCCAATGTTAACTCAGATGCACTGTAAAATCTCAAACTAGCTCAGGCAGCTTGGCACCCAAGTTTAAATCCTTGCTTGGGGAGGGGAACTCAGCCATCATTCTTCAAGGGGTTGACTAAATGAGAACTACTTTGTGGGGAAATAAATTAATATTTATATATTTTTAAGGAGGGCCACGGTGGCGAGATGTTATCTTCGTCGAAGGTTGAATCTTGACCCTGACACCTGCTGCTGTATATTTGGAGTTTGCGTCCCTCTCAATCTCCGTAGTAGCTTTGATTTTTTCCGGGTACCTCCACATGCAAATCAACATCACACGTTTAGATAACTGGCTGCTATAAATTCCCAAGTGATGAGCCCCTTTGTTGAGCTATCATTTATGGCCAAGTCACTTATGTAAAAAAGAGCTACTTAGCTTAGTGGAGTCTGACCTGGTAAAATACAAAATAATACTCTTTGGTTCTTTCGGTGAAGTCACGTAGGTGAAAAAATAATAGATCACGATTTTTCGATTGTGTTGCGATCAAAACGTCGTGATCTATTATATTTTTTCTACCTACGTGACTTTAGCGAAAGAACCAAAAATATGGATTCCTGCAGTCACAAAAGCTTCAAATCAAGATATTTTTATTTTATTATGTTATGTGCCAGAATAGGTGGCAGGTGGCTCCAGAGCCACAACATTCACTTACCGGGAAGTCAAGCGATAGCTAAATAGAGAAATACCGTTGACTGCATACTTATTAACTCTTGATGGAAAACTCTGTCAAATCGCAGAGCGTCTGTAGCCTGGAGTTTGATACAGGCCATTGCTAATTTATCACAACCAGCTTAAACGATTGTCGAACAAGAGGTCTCCTACAACGCCCAAGCTATAATATAAAAAACAAGTCCTCAACATTGACAACCAATTCACGACTCTTTCAAAATGAGCAACTGACAGACTGGGACCCAGTTTCTTCTCGACTCTGTAGCACAACGGCGCACGGATAAAAACGCAAAACACGACTACAAGTCTTCACGAACGACTTCACGAAGAACCGAGGGCAAAGCAAGACTCAGATCTGGGACGGCCGCCATCGGTGGTCAAGATGAGAAAGCTGCAGCGACACAGGAGCGGTGACTCTCTCAGATGGGTAACAAAGCGAGCCATTCCCTTTTACCCACTTCGGGCATCTGTAGCTGGAGCCTACCGCAATTCGCTCCTGCCACACTTATGATGCTAAGTGGCCACCTGGGTCAGTGAGGTGAATAGCTTGCTGGGGGGGGGGAAGGAGGGGTCAAATGGACGATGCACATGGCGGTTCTTTGCCCTCGCGACTGCTCCCCGTTTGCCCTTGTAGAGAGCCGGGGATGAAGACCTCACCATCGAACAAAGACAGTCGTTTTAAAGCTTTCGTGACTGCAATGATTCATCTTCTTTGGTTCTTTCGGTAAAGTCACGTAGAATGAGAATAAAATAATAAATTGATAAAATAAAATAACAATAATATTCTCACGACGTTTCGGCCACAACACAAGCGGCCTTCATCAGGTGAAGGGAGCGAGACTGTCTGGTAGGACAGCGCTGGAGTGAGAGAGCCACGTTCAGATCACGGCTTTTAAGCTGTGTGAGAGGAACAAAGAGCCTTGACGAAGGAATTAGCATAAAATTTAGCATTGAAAAGGCTGAATGATTAGCTTGTGACTGGTCACAGAAATAGCTATGTTAAAAGTTAAAGCATACACATCCGCAGAGGCACCCATTGTTAAAAGGAATTAGCATAGAATTTAGCATTGAAATAGCTAAATTAAGGCATTCGCTTGTAACTGCTACAGAAATAGTTACGTTGAAGTCAGAGCATACACATTCACCGAGGCACTTAGTACAAATCAAAACAGGAGAATTTAGCATTGAAATAACTAGGCGAATTTAGCATGGAAATAACTGAGTGATTTGCTAGTGACTGGTCACAGAAATGACTACAAATCTGAGCTATTCACAGTACTATATAGTGAACCAATAAAAACTAAAATATAAATTACCTTCATGTTATCAATAAACTCTATATTCTCCAATCAGCTAAGCTACCAACCATAAGTCGTTATATAACACAATGCTATATGGCGAAAAAATGGGTGGATTCTTACCCTCAAATTTCCGTACCACGGATAGCTACGGGCCCCGTTCAGACGGACAAGTTCGTCCATGGTCGGAACAGAGGAGGGGGAGAGAGACAGCTGCGAAGCCCTAGTATGCTCCATGTTGTAAACCATACCATTAACCGTGGTGTGAGAGGTATTAAGAGGCAATGCTGGCGAAAGAGCTGCGGTCTGAAGGTCATCGTAAAATTACAATTAATTAAGAACAGAAATGATTTAACACATCTTTCCAGTGGTTACTGAGCCTGAATCCATCTTCTCGGTTGAAATTGTCTCTGTGCTTGTATATGTGAATGGCCTCATGAACGAATCTCTCATGGTAGCCAGTTGGTTTGCAAAGAACCTCCGTCTTGGAGAAGTCAATGTCATGTGAGCCCACTGAATTGTAACAGTGATCTGCCACGGCAGAGGAGTTCGTCTTACCGTGTTTCAAGTCTGCTTTATGTTCGCGGATGCGATCCGAGATATGTCTTTTGGTTTCTCCAATGTAGCTACTACCACAGAGGCACTTTAGTTTGTAAACGCCCAGGTACTGTATGTCTGGAAGAGCATCTTTTACAGATGGAACTAAATCACGGATTTTGTGTACTGTGTTGAATCGGACCTGGATCTTGTGTTTATTCAGGATTTTGGAGATCTTTTTAGTGACCCCTGCAATGTAGGGTAAGGTGATGGTTTTGAGTGGCTCCACAAGAGGATCCTTCTTCATGACTGGAGTGATGGCTTTGCGGATTGTGTAGTCGGAGTAGCTATTAGCCCTGAGAGCCTGGTGTACGTGTTTGAGTTCACTGGTAATGTGTTCCTGGTCGGAAATGCATTGGGCTCTATGGTATAGAGTCTTGATGAGGCAGTTCTTCTGGGATGGATGGTGGTGGGAATCCGGTTTCAAGTAAGCATCTGTATGGGTAGCTTTCCTGTAGACAGAGTGGCTCATTGAACCATCATGTCTCCTTTTAATTAAGACATCCAGAAAGGGTAGTTTGCCATCTTTTTCGACCTCCATGGTAAATCTGATGGCTGGGTGTATGGAATTGATGTGGTCGCGGAATTGGTCTAGAGCAGGCTGGCCATGTGGCCAGATGACAAAGGTGTCATCAACGTACCTCTTCCATAAGGTCGGGCGTAGAGTGGCAGTCTGGATGGCGTCAGTTTCAAATTTTTCCATGAATACGTTGGCTACAACCGGAGATAGGGGGGAGCCCTATCTCCGCACCCCAATGGGCTCCCCCCTATCTCCGGTTGTAGCCAACGTATTCATGGAAAAATTTGAAACTGACGCCATCCAGACTGCCACTCTACGCCCGACCTTATGGAAGAGGTACGTTGATGACACCTTTGTCATCTGGCCACATGGCCAGCCTGCTCTAGACCAATTCCGCGACCACATCAATTCCATACACCCAGCCATCAGATTTACCATGGAGGTCGAAAAAGATGGCAAACTACCCTTTCTGGATGTCTTAATTAAAAGGAGACATGATGGTTCAATGAGCCACTCTGTCTACAGGAAAGCTACCCATACAGATGCTTACTTGAAACCGGATTCCCACCACCATCCATCCCAGAAGAACTGCCTCATCAAGACTCTATACCATAGAGCCCAATGCATTTCCGACCAGGAACACATTACCAGTGAACTCAAACACGTACACCAGGCTCTCAGGGCTAATGGCTACTCCGGCTACACAATCCGCAAAGCCATCACTCCAGTCATGAAGAAAGATCCTCTTGTGGAGCCACTCAAAACCATCACCTTACCCTACATTGCAGGGGTCACTAAAAGATCTCCAAAATCCTGAATAAACACAAGATCCAGGTCCGATTCAACACAGTACACAAAATCCGTGATTTAGTTCCATCTGTAAAAGATGCTCTTCCAGACATACAGTACCCGGGCGTTTACAAACTAAAGTGCCTCTGTGGTAGTAGCTACATTGGAGAAACCAAAAGACATATCTCGGATCGCATCCGCGAACATAAAGCAGACTTGAAACACGGTAAGACGAACTCCTCTGCCGTGGCAGATCACTGTTACAATTCAGTGGGCTCACATGACATTGACTTCTCCAAGACGGAGGTTCTTTGCAAACCAACTGGCTACCATGAGAGATTCGTTCATGAGGCCATTCACATATACAAGCACAGAGACAATTTCAACCGAGAAGATGGATTCAGGCTCAGTAACCACTGGAAAGATGTGTTAAATCATTTCTGTTCTTAATTAATTGTAATTTTACGATGACCTTCAGACCGCAGCTCTTTCGCCAGCATTGCCTCTTAATACCTCTCACACCACGGTTAATGGTATGGTTTACAACATGGAGTATACTAGGGCTTCGCAGCTGTCTCTCTCCCCCTCCTCTGTTCCGACCATGGACGAACTTGTCCGTCTGAACGGGGCCCGTAGCTATCCGTGGTACGGAAATTTGAGGGTAAGAATCCACCCATTTTTTCGCCATATAGCATTGTGTTATATAACGACTTATGGTTGGTAGCTTAGCTGATTGGAGAATATAGAGTTTATTGATAACATGAAGGTAATTTATATTTTAGTTTTTATTGGTTCACTATATAGTACTGTGAATAGCTCAGATTTGTAGTCATTTCTGTGACCAGTCACTAGCAAATCACTCAGTTATTTCCATGCTAAATTCGCCTAGTTATTTCAATGCTAAATTCTCCTGTTTTGATTTGTACTAAGTGCCTCGGTGAATGTGTATGCTCTGACTTCAACGTAACTATTTCTGTAGCAGTTACAAGCGAATGCCTTAATTTAGCTATTTCAATGCTAAATTCTATGCTAATTCCTTTTAACAATGGGTGCCTCTGCGGATGTGTATGCTTTAACTTTTAACATAGCTATTTCTGTGACCAGTCACAAGCTAATCATTCAGCCTTTTCAATGCTAAATTTTATGCTAATTCCTTCGTCAAGGCTCTTTGTTCCTCTCACACAGCTTAAAAGCCGTGATCTGAACGTGGCTCTCTCACTCCAGCGCTGTCCTACCAGACAGTCTCGCTCCCTTCACCTGATGAAGGCCGCTTGTGTTGTGGCCGAAACGTCGTGAGAATATTATTGTTATTTTATTTTATCAATTTATTATTTTATTCTCATTCTACGTGACTTTACCGAAAGAACCAAAGAAGAAAAAAGACAGTCGTATATATGCACGTATGTGGAACTTATTTTGCACCGTGCATTGCCAACCGTGTTAATTGGAGGTGCGGAATGGAGGTAAAACCGCATCGTGCAGCGCTTTCAGATGCTGCCGCTGCTCCTTCTGCAGGGCCCCTCCGAAACGCCCTCCCTCTCCTCCCTCCCACCTTTGTTTATGAAACGTCTGCGCGATCTAGCCCACAACAGCTTAATAATATAATATTGGTAGCGGAAGCCTAAGACGTGTTGAATCAAAGTACTATCGTGCACACGCAAATGGGTAGATTGTTTAAAGCTTACCAATGCACATTCGTCCTTGAAAGTGTTTAATCAGCAGTACGGATCCTGTACGGTATCTTCCAGAACAAAACACTACTTGCGATTATGCAATTAATGCTTTTTTTGCTCTGGAGTGTTCCTTAAACGTTTGTACACCACTTTTATACGTTTTATTTTTTTCACAATTCGGTAAGCCCCTAATAGCAACATATCATTTTGCTGAAGCTTCGTCCCTGTAGGATCATATTTACAAGGGTCGTCGTGTTACAGACAGACAGGCAGAAAGGACTTATGCATTACTCCCTTCAACGTCAGTTGGAGAAAGTTTAATCGAAACAACATTTTTTTTAATCAGGTAAGACCCACTGTGTTACTTAATAATATGCCAACCAAAGAGTAACAGTTAGATTAGAGTATGGGGAGACGCAAGAATTTGACATTGGGAAAGGAGTAAGACAGGGCTGTATACTGTCTCCTTACCTATCCAATTTGTACAGCAAGCGTATTTTGTGAGAGGCAGGCCTAGATTCCATTGAAGCACGCGTGAAGATTATAGACGGAAGAATAAACAACGTAAGATTTAAATTTCGATTTAAAGCTTTCGTGACTGCAAGGATTCATCTTCTTTGGTTCTTTCGGTAAAGTCACATAGAATGAGAATAAAAGAATAAATTGATAAAATAAAATAACACAATAATATTCTCACGACGTTTCGGTCACAACACAAGTGGCCTTCATCAGGTGAAGGGACGAGACTGTCTGGAGGACAGCGCTGGAGTGAAAAAGCCACGCTCAGATCACGACCTTTAAGCTGTGTGAGAAGAAACAAAGCGCCTTGACAAAGGAATTAGCATATAATTTAGCATTGAAATGACTGAATGATTAGCTTGTGACTGGTCACAGAAATGGCTATGTTAAAGTTAAAGCATACACATCCGCAAAGGCACCCCTTGACAAAGGAATTAGCATAGAATTTAGCATTGAAATAGCTAAGTTAAAGTATACACATCCGCAGAGGCACCCCTTGACAAAGGAATTAGCATAGAATTTAGCATTGAAATAGCTTGTAACTGGTCACAGAAATAGCTATGTTAAAGTCAGAGCATATACATTCCCCGAGGCACCTAGTACAAATCAAACAGGAGAATTTAGCATTGAAATAACTAGGCGAATTTAGCATTGAAATAACTGAGTGATTAGCTTCTGACTGGTCACAGAAATGGCTATGTTGAAGTCAAGGCCTACACATCTGAGCTATGCACAGTAACTGGGTATATAGTGAACCAATAAAAAACTAAAATATAAATTACCTCAATGTTATCAATAAACTCTATATTCTCCAATCAGCTAAGCTACCAACAATAAGTCGTTATATATCACAATGTTATATGTCGAAAAAATGGGTGGATTCTTACCCTCAACTTTAGCAACACGGATAGCTACGGGTCCCGTTCAGTCGGAAGAGTTCATCTATGGTCGGTACAGAGGAGGGGGAGAGAGACAGCTGCGAGGCGCTGTTATACTCCATGTTGTAAACCATACCATTAACCGTGGTGTGAGAGCTATTAAGAGTCAATGCCAGCGAAAGAGCTGCGGTCTGAAGGTCATCGTAAAATACAATTAATTAAGAAAGGAAATGGTTTAAAACATCTTTCCAATGGTTACTAAGCCAGAATCCATCTTCTCGGTTGAAATTGTCTCTGTGCTTGTGTAGTGGGTTCCAGGAGACGGCAGAATAGAAGCAGCACTATTTATTTAAACCTTAACAAGGGTTACACTAGAAGGGGTAGCGGCCCCTCCACCCGTATAACTCAGGAACACACCCCAGGCTCTCTACCCTAAGCTCTAGGCTCCCAGTTCCTCCTGGTAGGGCTCTAAGGGAGGCTATTAGATCCGGCCCTGGTTAGGCACAGATCTCGGCACCCCGCCGACCAGACCGGCCCTTAGAAGGTCTCTGACTCTGGGGCTCTGGGGCCGCACCACTGGCTTGCTGTGCCGGCCCTGAAAAGGGCAGCAGTCACAGGAGTTCCAGGGTCTCACCTAGCTGGCCTTCTTTCTTCACTGGTTGCTTCAGCCTCGGGCCCCACACTCTGCCCCGAGCTCCCTGGCTCCCCGCACTTTATACCCACTGGAGCCTTAGCGGACGTTGTTGTAGCCAGGGAAGGTGTGGGTGAACCACACCTTCCCGTGCCATGTGTTTATTCCCCATAGCACCCCTACATCACCCCCTCCCATGTAGCCCGCAGCCGTCCCGGCTGCAACAATACTCGAACAATAAACACAACAAACCCCCACCCGTGCGTGCCTCATAAGAACGAACACCCCAATAAATAACCCAACCCACCTATACAAAATTACATTATATACACATATACATTGTACCCCCCCCCCCCCCATCAACGCAGCAAGAAAACTTAACAGTGAACAACAAGAGAAACAAGAACCATTATTACAACAAGCGGCGCGTTTTGGCGCGAGTCCGTTTTGCGGGTCCATCGTAGGGGGAGGGTCCGGTCGGCCCGGCAGTGGGCACCGGCTGTGCAGGTGCACCGTCTTCCGTCACCCCGGAAGGGCAAACTCCGTCCCCACCGGGTGGCGCAGGCGCGCTGGAAGCCGTCATTCTTGAGGCGCCTGAAGGTGGAACAGTTAGCGAAGCAACAAGGGCAAGTGACGAAGACGCCGTCCGGGAGTAAGCGGACACATCACATGCTCGGCCTGTGTAATGTGGTGGAGGGACGCGTGACGCCACAAACGGCTTCAGACGCGAGGGGTGTACGTCCCAGCGGCGTTTCTCCCACTGGATACGAACGCACTGCGGCCGCATAACCTTCACAATAACCACAGGGCCCCTCCAAGGCCGCAACAATTTCGCCGAGGTCGCCAACGGCACCTGAGGGCAGTTCATCCAGGCTTGATCGCCTGGCTTCCACGCATGTGTGCGTGATTGGCGCGATCGCAACCTCTCATTGGCCTTCTGCCGAGAGGAAGAGTTTTGGGCCGCTGCCTCTCGCGCCTCGGTCAACCTCAGGATATTAAATTTAACGTGGTCGGCCAATTTCGATTTTCTGCTGGTTTCCAAGACGCGGAGCTGAGTCGCAATTGGTGGGTCAACGTCGCGACCGTCCATCAAAAAGAACGGCGAGAAGCCGGTTGCCGCGTGAGGAGCCATTCTATAGGCGGCCAAAACCCCCAGAATGTGAAGGTCCCAATCGGTCTGGGAGTCACACACCTGGTGACACAACATAGATGTGAGCGTCCTATGCAGCTGCTCCACCATGCCATCGGTTTGTGGGTGATAGGGGGAAGTGCGAATCTTTTTCGTACCAAGAAGCGCACACACCTCGTGCAGAAGGACGCCAGAGAAGTTCTTCCCTTGGTCAGTCAGCAGCCGTTCGGGAGCACCCTTGTCGAGGACATAGCCCTGGACAAAGGCCTCGGCAACGGCTGCTGCTGACTGGTTAGCGAGAGGCCATGCCATAGGCCATCGGGTGAAATATTCCACGCCAACCAGCAGGTACTTGTTACCCCTAGGGGTCGCAGGGAAGGGCCCCAATATACCGAGTGCGACGAGTTCGTTAACCCGAGAGACCGTGATAGATTGTAGCGGTGGGCAGGCGCCTTTCGCTGGTGGTTTTCGTTGGGCGCACTGAGTGCATGCACCCAGGAGGTCATCCACATCCATTGCCATACCCGGCCAGAAGAAATCCAGCTGGAGCACGGTAAGGGTCTTGTGGGTCCCCAGGTGCAAAAGCTGCTCGTGTGCGGCCCAAACGGCCTTACTCCGCAAAGCGGATGGCACCACAAGCCTGTGACGGCAGGCCCTCCCATCCCAATGCATTAGGAGCCCCTGGAGCAGCCCGTACAAATCAATCCCCGCGACCCCCCGCACGGAACCCCCTGCGCGACGACGCAACGCGAGGAGGGATGCGTCCTCCATCTGGAGGCGCCCCCATTCCGCAACGGACAACCCCAGCAAGGAGTCTGCAACTCCCTCCCCGACAGGACCCTCAGGCAAGGGGTCCTCAGTGGCAGCAGCGAGAATCGGGATATCTAAGGGGGGGCTATCCTCTGGCGGCTTACAACGCCCCGATCCCCTGAGACAAGCGCAATCTGAGGCGGGCGGCAGGCGAGACAGCGCATCTGCATTAGTGTGCCGAGCACCCTTCCGATATGTGGTCATGAAATCATAATCCTGAAGGATTTCGAGCCATCGGGACAATTGCCCCGAAGGCTGCATCACCCGCAAGGCATATTGTAATGCCGCATGGTCCGTACGGACAGTGAAATGCCGACCGTACAGGTATGGGCGATACTGTTGCATAAAAAATACAATAGCCAAGAGTTCCCGACGCGTGACGCAGTATCTCTGTTCCGCCGGAGACAAAACCCTACTGCCATAAGCCACGACGCGTTCCACCCCACAGATCACCTGTGAGAGCACACCCCCAATGCCCGTATTGCTGGCATCTGTATCGAGCAGGAAGGGTTCCGAAAAATCGGGGTAGCTCAATGGAGGGGCACGCACGAGAGCGTCGCGAAGGGAACAAAAAGCGACCTCCTCCTCCTGGCCCCAGTGAAATTTCACTCCCTTCGCCGTCAGAGCTTGTAAGGGCTTAGCAATAGTCGCGAAATCCGCGACGAACCGCCAGTAATAAGACGCAAATCCAATGAAACTCCTGACCTCAGCCACCGAGGTGGGGGTTGGCCAGGAGCTGACACACTGCGTCATTGCGGGATCGGTGGATATGCCCGAGCGGCTGACGATGTGCCCCAAATAGCGTACGGATTCCCGTAGCAGGTGGCACTTTTGCGGCTTAAATTTCAAATTCGCAGCACGCATTTTGAGGAACACCGCGCGCAAGCGCAAAAGGTGTTCGTCAAATGTCTTGCTGAACACGATGACGTCATCCAGATAGATCAAACAGACGTTCCACTGTAAGCAGCCAAAACCAGTTCCATAAGGCGCTGAAATGTCGCCGGAGCAGAGTGTAATCCCATAGGTAACCGGTTAAATTGGAATAGGCCGTGTGGTGTGCGAAACGCAGTCTTTGGCTTGGACTCATCATCCAATGGGAGTTGCCAGAATCCGGATAACAAGTCCAACGTAGAAAAAAAACGTGCGCCAGCCAGAGCATCCAGAGATTCGTCCATCCGGGGAAGTGGATACGCGTCGGCCACGGAGATCTTGTTAAGGCGGCGAAAATCCACACAGAATCGCAAGGACCCATCGTGCTTTTTGACAAGCACTATGGGTGCTCCCCATGGACTGGTGGAAGGGGCTATAATGTCTGCAGCCAGCATGTCATCCACTGCCGATTTGACATGATCTTTTTCGGCCGGACTTAACCGAAAAGGATTCTGGCGTACCGGGGCATTGTCACCCGTGTCAATGTGGTGACGCAACAATTTCGTGCACCCAATGTCATATTTGTGTTTACTAAAGACATCGGAAAATTCCGTCAGAAGGGTGCGTAGGCCGGCACGCTGGGAGTCGGACAGATCACTCGTGCCCGAACATAGTGCGTCCATCCAACTATCGCCCCCCTCAGAATGCGGTTGAGCCAGAGGATTGGTCCCCACATTACCCATAACCGTGTCTACCACGGGGACCGGCGTCGCGTGCGCGAGCACAGTTTCCTGAGGAACGATGGCCGTCTGTACGCCAACGTTAAGGACGAGGATAAACGGGTCATCGCTCCCCTTAACGAGCGTTTGAGCGGCCACCAGATCCAGCCCGTTTTCCCCAGCCCTCGAGGGCCCTAACAGAATTCCCTGGTCCAGAACACCGGGCACGAAAGGCCGACGCAAGCGAAGGGGCACGAGCATTTGCACCCCGGGAGGTACACGCACCGTCCGAGTGACGAACGCTTGTATCGACGCGCACGCTGCCCTTGAGGTGACAGGGGAAGGCAGGAATGTTACCCGTCGGCCCGAGGGAAGCTCAATGCAACCCTGATCAATTAGAATTTTAATCGGCATTTTGCCCAAAAAGTCCGTCCCCAACAAGCACGGAACCGCCAGCGAGGACGAGACTAATATCGGCCCGGAGAGTTTGATATTGCCAATGCAAATTTGTGCTCGAATTTGGCCTATGATACCCAGCGAACCCCCGTTCGCTGCGTAACACGGAACAGTGACTGGGAGCAAGGGGCGGCTTTGAACGGGAAGAATATTATAAATCAAGTCTGACACAATGGTCGCCGAAGCTCCCGTATCGACGAGGATACGCACCTCGACCCCGTCAATGCGACCCGCGACCACGGACGAGCCTGCCGACGCAGCAACAATTCGGTGGGCCAATTCCATCCACTGCCCCGGCCCGAGCACCCTCTCGACCCCGCCGCCACCCAACAAACCAATGGGCATACCCCGAGGCCCGTACACCGAAACGCGCGAGGTGGGGACAGGTGTGTGCACAGGCCGAGCAGGTGGGGTGCCGCGACTTGCCGGGTTGCGATGCGGAGGCCTGTAGGCTGGAGCGCCGTCCGACCGTCCCGGCTGTTGTTGACGAGGCGCCCGGCATTCCGCAGCCACGTGGCCCTTGCGGCCACAGTTGTAGCACGTGATGAGCGCCTTGGGGTGCTCCTGGCGATCCTGTGTGGTCCGAGCCGGCCTCCCTCCAGATCTCCACTCCACCGGGCGACCCGCCGCGAAGACCTCCTCGGAGGGGGGGATGGTCGGCGTCCCAGCGCACACCGCAGCTGCGCCCTTGGGGATGAGAGGTGATCGACGCTGCGCTATCAGGTGCGCGTGGATGTGTCTTGCTGCCCGCAAGGAGCACATGTCCGCGTCGTCCTCTGCGACGATGACGATCTGTAGCTCCTTGGCCAACGCCAGGAGCTTCTCCGTCACCATCGCGTCCACCCCTTCGCCGTCCATCCGCGGGAAAGCCGCTTTTGCGAGGGCCAGGAGAGCCGTGCGATATGCCAGCGGTGGCTCCTTCTGGCCCCTGCACCGCTCGTGGAAGAGTTTGCGGCAGTCCGACGATGGCCCGTAGACTATGGTGAGGACCTGGAGCGCCGACTGTAGCGTAGATCGCGTTGATCTGGGAGCTGTGATGAGCGTAGCAAGGGCGTCATAGTCCAGCATGGCCGGTAGCGCACTCAAAGCCTCGTTGTCCGTCCAGCCGGCCATCTCTTGATGAGCGAGAAAGCGGCGTTGAAAGGCCCCCCAGTCGCCGCCGTCTGAAACGAACTCCTTCAACACCAGCAGGCGTTGTTGAAACGATGGCTTCGTCTCTGAGAGGTGCCACGCGCCATCTCCGGCCTTTCCGCCGGTGATAGAGGGGCTGGGGACACCTATCGGCGGTCGCGCAGGTGATGACGATGCGCCCGCCGATTGGTCCTGACAGCGGGCGTCCGTTGGTGATGACGTCACCACTGCTGATTGGCCCACAGCGTCCACGTGGAGCTGGGACCCTCCAATCGCCGTGGTGGACACTGTCATGGCGGCAAATCCGAAATCTGGTGGCTGTGTTTCGGCGGGAATGGCCGTTGAACAGCGTTCGTCTCTCTGCCGCCTTTGCGCCCGCAGCCCCGCGCGGTTGATTTCCTCCAGCGTGGAAGCCGCGGCATACAGCAGCTCAGCCAGTCGAGAGTGAGCCGCCTGCAACCCGTCCTCCATCGGCGGCCACTCCTCCAGCGGCGGCTGCTGTTGGGGCGTCTGGGGCATCCCAGGATCGTCGGCCACGGCCTCTGGCGCAATCCCAGGCGAGCCGTCCTCCTCCTGGGGTTCCTGTGATCGGTTTGTACTCCTTGTGTCCATTTTAAGACCACTTCTGACACCAGTTGTAGTGGGTTCCAGGACACGGAAACGGCAGAATAGAAGCAGCACTATTTATTTAAACCTTAACAAGGGTTAAACTAGAAGGGGTAGCGGCCCCTCCACCCGTATAACTCAGGAACACACCCCAGGCTCTCTAGCCTAAGCTCTAGGCTCCCAGTTCCTCCTGGTAGGGCTCTAAGGGAGGCTATCAGATCCGGCCCTGGTTAGGCACAGATCTCGGCACCCCGCCGACCAGACCGGCCCTTAGAAGGACTCTGACTCTGGGGCTCTGGGGCCGCACCACTGGCTTGCTGTGCCGGCCCTGAAAAGGGCAGCGGTCACAGGAGTTCCAGGGTCTCACCTAGCTGGCCTTCTTTCTTCACTGGTTGCTTCAGCCTCGGGCCCCACACTCTGCCCCGAGCTCCCTGGCTCCCCGCACTTTATACCCACTGGAGCCTTAGCAGACGTTGTTGTAGCCACCAAGGTGTGGGTGAACCACACCTTCCCGTGCCATGTGTTTATCCCCCATAGCACCCCTACACTTGTATATGTGAATGGCCTCATGAACGAATCTCTCATGGTAGCCGGTTGCATTTTACGATGACTTTCAGACCGCAGCTCTTTCGCTGGCATTGACTCTTAATAGCTCTCACACCACGGTTAATGGTATGGTTTACAACATGGAGTATAACAGCGCCTCGCAGCTGTCTCTCTCCCCCTCCTCTGTACCGACCATGGATGAACTCGTCCGTCTGAACGGAACCCGTAGCTATCCGTGTTGCTAAAGTTGAGGGTAAGAATCCACCCATTTTTTCGCCATATAGCATTGCGATATATAACGACTTATTGTTGGTAGCTTAGCTGATTGGAGAATATAGAGTTTATTGATAACATTGAGGTAATTTATATTTTAGTTTTTTATTGGTTCACTATATACCCAGTTACTGTGAATAGCTCAGATGTGTAGGCCTTGACTTCAACATAGCCATTTCTGTGACCAGTCACAAGCTAATCACTCAGTTATTTCAGTGCTAAATTCGCCTAGTTATTTCAATGCTAAATTCTCCTGTTTGATTTGTACTAGGTGCCTCGGTGAATGTATATGCTCTGACTTTAACATAGCTATTTCTGTGACCAGTTACAAGCTAATCACTCAGCTATTTCAATGCTAAATTCAATGCTAATTCCTTTGTCAAGGGGTGCCTTTGCGGATGTGTATGCTTTAACTTTAACATAGCCATTTCTGTGACCAGTCACAAGCTAATCACTCAGCCATTTCAATGCTAAATTATATGCTAATTCCTTTGTCAAGGCACTTTGTTTCTTCTCACACAGCTTAAAGGTCGTGATCTGAGCGTGGCTTTTTCACTCCAGCGCTATCCTCAAGAGAGTCTCGTCCCTTCACCTGATGAATGCCGCTTGTGTTCTGGCCGAAACGTCGTGAGAATATTATTGTGTTATTTTATTTTATCAATGTATTTATTTATTCTCATTCTACGTGACTTCACCGAAAGAACCAAAGAAAACGTAACAGTTGCTGATGATACCACCCTACTATCATAAAGCAAACCTAAAATTATATCCCTTGGTAAATGTTAAAGACAAAGATGATGGCGATGGAACAACTAAACTCATTTTAGTCTGGAAAATGCATCAAAAGTTGCGAAGAACTTTGTCGTCCTGTGCTTAGACTTCTGAAGACGAAGAATGTAGCCACGAGAACAGAAGGTAGCCAGATCTCGGTAGAATAGCCATGTCACAGCTCAATAAGATATGGAGAGACCAGGGCATTACCATAAACAACGAGAAGAGGCTTCTCAAAGCTCTGGTATTCCCTATTGCCATATATGTGTAGTGACATATACTGTCACTATACTGTAGCGCCGGGTACTGGAGGGGCACGTGACCGGGGCCCCGAGAGCTATGTCTTCACACAGTAGGGGGCGGGGCCGAGGGCGTGTCGAAGCCAAGGCCAGAAAAATAAAGGGGAAGCTCCGACAGGTGTCACGGTTTGTTTGTGGGGATCATCCTGGAACTCTACGCTCTTCGCTCTTCGTTCGTCAGTTGAAATTTAGCAAGGAATTGTGGGTTAGACAGCGTGTGTGCTGGCTGGCCCATTCACTAAGGTTAACTCGCACGCACATAGCGACAGTATAGCTATACTTAGCTACTGAACCCGAGTAGCCAGTGTTGTGTTAAATAAACGTGTTGCCTCTCAGTTAGGGTGTGCGCCTCAGTGTTAAATAAACGTGTTGCCTCTCAATCAGGGTGTGCGCCTCAGTGTATCATAAACTGCATATGGATGAGTCGTGGACGCCGAGATTAAGCGTGCGAAAGAGGATCAGCGCATTTGAGATGTGATGCTGGAGAAGGATGCTACATAAAACACGGACAGCCAAATATCAAACAAGTCCGTCCTGAGAGAGATCGGTCCCGCTCTTCCACTCGAGGCCTTTTTCATGAAGAAGAAATGTACAGACTTTGGACATGTTATGAGGACTTCTGGACTAGATGAATCATTCTTGCTTGAGAACTGGCCTTACACTAACCCAGCTACGAGAGGCAGTGAGAGACAGGTTTGGATGGGAGAGTCTGGTTGTGGATGTCACCAGAGGTCGAACACAACCTGACAGCACAAGATGACAAGGTGAAGGCCCACTGAGCTCAACGAAGTGGCTCATCACGTGGAAATGTATAGCAGCCAAAGATTCTAAATGGGTTCATGTTGATTCTAAATTTGTAGGGAAAAATCCGAAGGACCCGGAGAAAAATTCACACGACCACCGGGAGAGAGACACACAAACTCCAAATATACAGCAGGCGTCAGTCAAGATCGAACCCACGACCCCCTGTACGCCAGGCGAGGTAGTTAACATATCCTAGCCACCACCAATCGTGCTGTCCATTTCTCTGCAACAGGTACCGCTGCTACGATGCACGCATCGACATTGCCGGTGCCATCGATGGTGCCATCAACAGTTTCGCCTTCGCGCGGCAAAGCGTCCATTGTCATAGCAGCATGGGCTCTGATCTTGTTTCTGTCACTGACGGTGATTCTCTACCGGTGCTGCCACCGCTGCCACAGCAGGAATTTGTGCTGCTGGAGCAAAATGAGAAGTCATTCCAGCCATGGGGGTGGTGGTTGTCATAGTGGTGGTAGTGTTGATGGTGGTGGTAGAAGGAAAGGAAACTCGGGAGAGACGCAGCACCCTGCTGGAGAGACTCGTCCCTTGGAGGAGATGAAGATGAGTGAGGTGCGTAAAATCTATCGATCTCAATCTTTTGAACACTCAATTCTTCTTCACATTCTGTCTATTACTTGATGAAGTTGGTTATTGTTATTACCACCAGCGAAATGTTAAAGTGCTCAAATTGTAACATTGTGAGGTTACTTTCCAACACACCGGTGTGCTGAGGTTGTAAATAACACTGTGTAACAATTTTTTTGTCCCTGGGTAGTGTTATTTTCTAATTGCTTATGCTTCAAAGGTACAGAAAATGGCTATTGATCTCCACAAACTTTGCTTTTGTGACCAGGGCAGTGATATTTTGAAATGTACCTATTTTCAATGAGAATTCCTGATAGATTCAGTGCTGAATAAACTTGCAGTAACTGCTCGAACATTCTAGAACTTTCCAGTAATATGAATAGTATAAATACAGGGGCCTTGAGCCCACCAGTTCAGTTTAGTTCCAGCTGCCTAAGTGGAAATATATATCTGCATTTCTCTGAGATGGCATCAAGAGGCTGCAAGCATCCAGCAGACACATTTTGCTATGTTTGAGGCCAATTTATCAAGACAAGAGCGAAGAAGTACTCTGTGGAAGCATCTGCTAAGATGTGTGAGGCCTACAAGGCATATTTCGGCTTGCCTGTCAGGGTTCAAGACAAACCCTGGACGGTAAGATGGAAATTTTACGTTGTATAATTTGTAAAAAAAATAGTAAAAGTTTTTTTTCTTTTAAAATGTTTTAGAATTTTCAATGTTATTAAAAATATATATTATATATGAAAAATGTTGCGAGAATCTCTTACACATTAGTCATGGGTGAAATAAATTTATTTTTGTAGGATGGTACAGGGGGGAAAAGAGAGCCATGAAGTTCACTATCCCAAGAAATTTGGCGGGAACTCACTGACCACTCAAGCAACTGCTACTTCTGCATGATGGACCCTTCCAAACGTCGGACTGGCAAGAATGCACCTGCTATCACGTATCCGGACCTTCCTTCATCCATCGCCCCGATGCCACACTGCCATGAGCTCCCCAAAGCTACTACTCCGGAGAGAGAGCAGCCATCATTAAAGAGAGCAGCAAGTCAGAGAGCGAGGAAGACGTTGTAGATCCAGATGACAATTTCAGAGGTGAAGCTGAGGACAGAAATCCATACTACCCCAACCAAAAAGACCTCAACGACTTGATCAGAGATCCTGGTCTCACCAAGTCCAATGCCGAGCTTTTGACGTCTAGGCTCAAGCAGTGGAACTTGTTGGATGAAAGTGTGCATGTCGCAGATCATAAGAAGCGTCACCAACCCTTTTTGCAGCTTCTTCACCCGTCAAGATGGGCTCTGCTTCTGCCACAATGTGACCAGTCTGTTCGAGGTAATCGGAATCGCCTGTAACCAGAATGAGTGGCACCGCTTTATTTACAGCTCATCCAGGAGCATCAAAGCTGTACTGCTCCATAATGGTAACAAGTACCCGTCTCTTCCCCTGGCTCCTCAAAGAGGATTACAACAGCATCAAGACCTTGCTGGACGCATTCAAGTATGATAAGTACAGCTGGGAGGTCATCGGAGACTTCAAAATGGTGGCATTCCTGATGGGTCTCCAAGGCGGTTTTACCAAGTGTTCCTATCTTAGCCTTTGGGACAGCAGGGACACCAAGGCGCACTACCACAGGCAGGACTGGCCACAGTGGACCGATTTTTCTGTTGGAACAACGTCAAGTGGAAGTCACTGGTGGAACCCCGGATGGTGCTGATGCCACAAATACACACCAAATTGTGCCTTATGAAGCAATTTGTCAGAGCTGCAGATAAGGCGTCGGCAGCCTTCAAGTACCTTCGAGACTTCTTCCCTAAGCTATTTGAGGCAAAGGTCAAAGCCGGTGTCTTCATCGGACCACAGATAAAGAAGATCCTGTAGTGCAATGAATTCCCCTAGAAGCTCACTAGTAAGGAGAAAGCAGCTTGGAACAGCTTTGTCGCAGTGGTTCGTGGCTTCCTGGGCAATCACAAGGTCGAAAACTGTGTGGAGCTGGTTGAGACTTGTGAAGAACTACGGCACAATGGGCTGTAGGATTTCGCTCAAAGTCCATATCCTTGATGCTTATCTTGATAAATTCAAGGAGAACATGGAAGCGTACTCGGAGGAGCAGGGCGAGTGCTTCCACCAAGATATACTGGACTTTGAACGCCGCTACCAAGGACAGTATAACGAAAACATGATGGGGGACTACTTTTGGGGGCTGATCCGTGAAAGTAATTTACATTATAATCGTAAATCTCGATAAAATACTCACTTCTAAATATTTTGTAGTCATTTTTGTATTACTTTAGTATAAATACATGTTAATTTTGATAAATATGTTGCTTTTGTCTGGCATAATGTGAACGAAAAAACACATTTGCCCGTTTTCTCTTTGAAAATAGTTAAATTAAAAAAGGTCACTGTCCTGGTCACAAAAGCAAAGTTTATGGGGAATAATAGTAATTTTCTATATTTTTTTAGGCATTAGAAATTACGAAATAACACTTACTACCCAGGGACAAAAATTGTGTTACATAGTGTAATTAGGACGTTTTGTTGACGTCAGTGGACGGCCGAGTAAGTGGGTGAATGGCCGTGTGGGTGGGTGAATGGCCGGGTTGGTGGGTGAGGGAGTGGGTGAGTGGGTAAGTAGGTGGGTGAGTGAGTGAGTAAATGCAGGGATGGGTGAGAACCACTGCTGCGAGGATGAACCCGAGTCCGCGTGATGGGTTATGCTCCTTCACGAGATCGGCAGCGAAGTATTGTGGTTCATCTGTGGCATGCAATTTGCGTGTAATGAGGACGACCTCGTAATGCATCCGTTCGGGAACTGAAAGCCAATGCAGCTCAGTGTACACTGGGCAGACACGGTCGGATCTTTCAGTACCCGTCACACTACGTACCCGGCGATCCGAGTTCTATTCCGCTCATGGCCAACATCAGTGTCGATTGTCTGAACAGGTCCCGGCCCTCCCTTATGTCGACTCAACCTCAAATAAGTACTTGGCGTGGTGTGTAAACATTGCGATTCGGGATACAAAGGCGGCCGGGCATCGTATTGACCTTCCACACCCTTTGTGTGCTGTGCCGGCCTTCATAGGTGCTTGCTAATGTAGTGTTGTGGATTCTGGAGACGTCGGAGACGGATCTTGGAGGCAAAACTATTTATAAATACAATACTTGGCAGTACAATCCCGGCACACTCAGGGCAACGGCCCTTCTATCACCACTGGCCTGGGAAGGTTCTGCCTCCGGGCTAACGTGTCCTAACACGGGAACTCGACTCTGGGTCCTCCGGCTATGGGTGCCTTGGGGAGGCTACTCTAACCCGACCTAGCCAGGCTCCAGGTTCCGACCACTGGCCCACTCGGACCCGGCCCTTACAAAGGCGTCGGGCCGGGGGTTATCAGGGTCTCACCACTGAGCCACACAGAGTCCCGGCCCTGACAAGGGCAGTGGGGCTCGGGGTCCCAGGGTACCATCTGGCCGGTCTTCTTGGTTCTGTCTTGAACTGGCCCCGGATCCTTCCAGGGGTCCGGCTTTTATACCCAGCACCGGTGCGTCAGCCCTGGCTCTGCCTACCCTCTAGAGAGTTCGAGAGGGGGGTCCGTGGGGTTCCCAGGACACCTCGCAGCCCCCTCCCACCGATAGGGGTCCCAGGGGATCCTAGGACACCCCGCAGCTCCCTCCCCCCGGGAGGGGCTGCGGGGGATCCCAGGACACCCCACAGCCCCCTCCTGCTCCGAGGCTAAGGATATTGCGACTGCCCCTGCTACACTGTGTCTGCCACTACAGGTAAGTGTACACAGTCCGTTTACGTCGCTACACATAGCCCATTCACGCCCCTACACTAACATCACTTGCCCCAACAGTCTGTTAGAGGCTATACGTGGTATCTTCGTCTTTGCTATTGTCTGTCCATGGAAGAGGCTCGTGCCAGGCTAGGTGCACGTCGATGAGGCTATTGGGTAATTTGAGGCAGTCACCTTCCAACGGCAGCAGACAGCAGAGGAGCAACACTCTTAAGAGGCCGATAAAACGCAGCAAACTTGCCACAGTAGGGAGCACAGCTGGTGGCTAAACTATCATTCATCTCAGTCAACCCATGGCATCTGTGTCTATCCTGCGACCTCCTGTCAGCAGAGAGCCTTGCATACTTCACGTAGCCTCGGAGTGCACTTGGCCTGGCACAAGCACCGTATGTATGTACTATGTTCTTTCGAACCGTATGTAGCCAACCGCGCTAATCGGAGGTGCTGTGGAGATGTTACCGCCGCTTCGTGGCGAACGGCAACTGTTGGAAAATGTCCATCCCGTGTGTTTGTGCGATTAGCGCTGTACTGCGTTCACTATGAAACCGGCCACCCGAGTTCGATTCCCACTCACAGCCAACACAAGTGAGGATTATCTGAACCGGTCTGGGGTCTCCCCTAGGTTGACTCAGCTTCAAATGAGTACTTGGTGAGGTGTTTTGGAAACATTGCCACTGGGGAGAGAAAGGCGGTCGGGCGTGCTGTTGGCCACCCACCCCCTCGTGTGCCACAGTGCCCATCTTCTTAGGTGCTGCTCGCTAGCAGCACTTGCCCCAGCAGTTTGTTTAGGCTATAGGGGGGATCTTTTTCTTTGGACAGGTCGTGTACACGAGCCTTCGCCGACCTCCTGGAGAAGACGTCACGGTGTACGCGACGACCGCGGTGGTCGGTGGGGGAGAGCGACCGTCCAGACTGTGAAGGGGAGTCGCGAGAACAAACAACAACAACAAAGTTGGACATTGCCTTAACCACAAAACTAAACTTTGTATTTTACCAGGTATATATAGCTCTGAGCTATAAATCATTTTATCAGAAGTGACCTGGCTATCACACATGATAGCTCAACGAAATGACGTTTCCGGTGGACATGAAATGCAGCCAAATTCTCTAAACGCACGTTGATTCTAAATGTGGTGGAAACAAATCAGAGGCCCTGGAGAAAAAAATCCACGCAGCCCCTGAAGGTTCTTTCATTCAGGAGCCATGGCTCAGTCGAACCTTGATGATTTATGACTGAGTGTGAGTTTATAGCCAAATTGTTTATTTACGAGATCTATAACTTCTCAAGAAGCAGCCAGGCCATGACAGCATGAAATTAGTACGCTTTTTTTTCAAAATCTACTACACATTGCACAATGCCACAAAAGTGAACGGTGGACACTTGCATATTGCGATAATAATAAAGCAAATATGAAATGTAAGTAATAATTTGTCAAAATTATAATGGTGTATACTCTTTGGTTCATTCGGTAAAGTCACGAGGTATAAAATAAAATAAATCACGACTTTTCGGGCACAACACAAGCGTCCATCATCAGGTGGGAAAGCATGGTCTGCTGCTGAGGCAGACTGTTTTAAAAGGTTTGAAATGGGTGTAGCCCGAGGGTCATAAAGAAGTGGCCGGGGCTAGTGATGTTAATGTGAGAAATTAGCATGTTACTGTAAGATAGGAGAGTGGCCTCCTGGACGAGGGCACGGAAGTGGCTATGTTAATGTGAAGGATAAGCGTGTTAATGTAAAATCGAAGAGTGGTGCAATCCAAAGGCATGAGTGTGCAACCCAGAGGGTGCATGATGCTAATCTCTCACATTAACATAGCCATTTCCGTGACCTCGACGAGGAGGCCACTCTCCTATCTTACAGTAACATGCTAATTCCTCACATTAACATCACTAGCCCCAGCCACTTCTTTAAGACCCTTGGGCTACACCCATTTTAAACCTTTTTAAAACAATCTGCCTCAGCAGCAAACCATGCTTTCCCACCTGATGATGGACGCTTGTGTTGTGCCTGAAACGTCGTGATTTATTTTATTTTATACCTCGTGACTTTACCGAAAGAACCAAGGAGTATGGATTTCTGCAGTCACGAAAGCTTCAAATCAAGATTAATTGTGTAATGTTAATGTATACTCTTTGGTTCTATTCGGTAAAGTCACGTAGGTAAAAAAATAAAACAGCAAAAATCACGACGTTTCGGCCACAACACAAGTGGCCTTCATCAGGTGAAGGGACCAGACTGTCTAGAGGACAGTGCTGGAGTGAACACAGCCAAGCTCAGACCGCGACCTTTAAGCTGTGTGAGAGGAAACAGAGCGCCTTGACAAAGGAATTAGCATAAAAATTAGCATTTAATTGGCGGACTTAGCATGATGAACAGTGTAGAGGGAGTGAACTTGTGCAGACCGGCGAGGGGGGGAGGGGGGAGTTTACATATTGATGGTGTGAAAAGGGAATTTAAGCAGCTGAGAAAGTTTGGGATACCACTACTTGAAAAAATATACTGTTCCATTGAAAATTAGTTTAATGTTTGGTTTGATTCAGAACATCTTTCCAATGGTTGCTTAATTTGAAACCATCCTCTCGGTTGAAATTGTGTCTGTGTTTGTAAATCTGAATTGCCTCGTGAATAAATCTCTGATAAAAACCCGTGGGTTTGCAAAGAATCTTGGTATCGGAGAAAATTATATCGTGATCACCCACAGTGTTGTAACAGTGATCAGCTACGGCAGAAGAATTTGTTCTGCCGTGTTTCAAATCTGATTTGTGCTCGCGAATTCGGTCAGAGACGTGTCGTTTCGTCTCCCCGATATAGAAGTCACCACAGGTGCAGATCAATTTGTAAACTCCGGGGTACTGTAAGTCAGGAATGACATCCTTCACGGAAGGGATCAGGTCACAGATTTTGTGTACTGTATTGAACCGGACCAGGATCTTGTGTTTGTTTAGAATTTTGGAGATCTTTTAAGTAACGCCTGCTATATATGGTAGTGTGATGGTTTTTATCGGAGTATCAAGTGGTTGCAAGACCGCCTAGATTCTATGGTCTTCCCAAGATTCATAAAGAAGGAACCCCACTATGACCCATCATATCCACGATCAACTCCCCTACCTATAGACTAGCCCATTTTCTATCAGGTACCTTGCTGCCTTTCACTGGCAAGACCGCCTCAGCAGTACTTAACTCAGCCCAATTGGTCTCTATGGTCAAAGACGTTGTCCTGTCCCCTAACGATATCCTTGTCAGCTTCGATGTGGTCTTTTTGTTCACCAAGGTACCAGTACCTGATACCATTGAAATAATTGAAAATTTGGTCCAACATGGACTAGACCCTGATACACCTGCTCTGGTTAGGCACTGCCTCAACAATACCTACTTTACTTGGAATGGCTCCTTCTACAAACAAATGAGGGTACCCCCATGGGATCCCCCTTGTCACCAGTGATAGCAAATATTTTCATGGAGAAATTTGAATCAGACGCCATCCAGACTTCCACCCTCAGACCTTCCCTGTGGAAGAGATATGTAGACGACACTTTCGTCATTTGGCCACATGGCCTCCCGGCTTTGAACCTTTTTCCTAGACCACATTAATTCCAGACACCCCGCCATCAAATTCACCATGGAAGTGGAGAAAGATGGCAAGCTGCCATTCTTGGATGTTCTGTTTGAGAGGAGACCTGATGGCTCATTGGGACATTCTGTCTACAGGAAACTCACCCACACAGATTCCTACTTGAAACCTGATTCCCACCACCACCCGATGCAAAATAATTATCTCATCAAAACGTTATACCACAGGGCTCATTGCATTTCGGACCAACACCACCTGACCAGTGAATTAAAACATGTACATCTAACCCTAAAAAGGAATGGATACTCTGACCGTACCATCCGCCAAGCTGTTTCTCCCTCCATACAGAAACAACCACTTGATACTCCGATCAAAACCATCACACTACCATATATAGCAGGCGTTACTAAAAAGATCTCCAAAATTCTAAACAAACACAAGATCCTGGTCCGGTTCAATACAGTACACAAAATCTGTGACCTGATCCCTTCCGTGAAGGATGTCATTCCTGACTTACAGTACCCCGGACTTTACAAATTGATCTGCACCTGTGGTGACTGCTATATCGGGGAGACGAAACGACATGTCTCTGACCGAATTCGCGACTACAAATCAGATTTGAAACACGGCAGAACGAATTCTTCTGCCGTAGCTGATCACTGTTACAACACTGTGGGTGATCACGATATAATTTTCTCCGATACCAAGGTTCTTTGCAAACCCACGGGTTTTTATCAGAGATTTGTTTACGAGGCAATTCAGATTTGCAAACACAGACACAATTTCAACCGAGAGGATGGTTTCAAATTAAGCAACCATTGGAAAGATGTTCTGAATCAAACCAAACATTAAACTATTTTTTAATGGAACAGTATATTTTTTCAAGTAGTGGTATCCAAAACTTTCGCAGCTGCTTAAATTCCCTTTTCACACCATCAATATGTAAACTTCCCCCTCCCCTCCCCCCCTCGCCGACCTGCACATGTTCACCCCCTCTACACCGTTCATCATGCTAAGTCCGCCAATTAAATGCTATTTTTTATTCTAATTCCTTTATCAAGGCGCTCTGTTTCCTCTTACACAGCTTAAAGGTTGCGGTCTGAGCTTGGCTGTGTTCACTCCAGCGCTGTCCTCTAGACAGTCTGGTCCCTTCACCTGATGAAGGCCACTTGTGTTGTGGCCTAAACGTCGTGATTTTTGTTGTTTTATTATAGTGATAAAATATAATTATTAAGTGTTATGCATACGATTAAGGAGTTATAAGTAATTGTTTGTTATTGGCTCTCGATGTCTATAGTGTATGTATGATCAATTATGAAAATATCAATGATTATCAGTTTAACATTTACTGCTTCTTGCTTTGTCAATTATGTGTAATTATTGCAGGTCTCAGGGTTCAGATCTCACCACACGATACAGTTCTCACAATTGAGACAATGATGCATGAGTTAGGAAAGAAGCACTCAGAATCCTTCATCTAAGCAACTTTAATACCACTTACTCTAATTTCCAAAAACACTTATCATCAAAAATAATAATAGAAAATATACGTACTCAGCAATATCACGATTACGTGATTTAAATAAAACAATTTATTAATGTCTCATGGTAACGCGACAATAAACAACTTCTTTGTTCTGGTTTGTGATGCATGCAAGCTGATATTTTTCTTGGCCCACAACATGCACTCACAATGGTGAGTGAGTCTACAGTTAATGTTCCATCTTCCGTCTTCTTTCTGCCCGAAAAATACCTCCAGTCCCACAAAGATGTGCAGAGCGGCAGGCTTGGTCCACGGCTGGAGTGCGCTCACGGCTCTCGAGTCAGAACGCTGCAAAGCCATCCATGAGCTCGCTCGCCATACACCCTCACAGGATGTTTGCACGCCAGGTTCCATCTGCAGCTGCAGCATGCTGCTACCATGCGACGGGTCAACGAGTGCAATAATCCGGCCCAATGAGCAAATATTTATTTTCTGTTGCTGTTTTGGGAAATGGGCCCAGGATATCCAACGCCACCAGCTAGTTTATCCTTGACACTGCGATTGACTGCAGGGGAGGCTGTATGGTTTGGGAAGGGTTATTTTTGCACACTCCTGACAACGATTTACCCACTCGCGCACATCCTTTGACATTCCTGGCCAAAGATATCGAGATTGCAGCGTGAGCAATGTTTTATGGTGGCCAAAGTGCATAAGTTGTTAAGCGTGCACTTCTAATAGTAACTGTTGCCGCAAGGGGGTTGGTACCACGAGGCAACGACGCTGCATCCTAGCATCCCATCTCATCCAGAGCCCTCACCATTTCATAAATGGCGCCACCGCTTGATCATTTTGAGCTGATTCAGCTGCTTGCGCAGCGGAGCACTGCAGTGAGTTATATATTTTTGTTGCAATCGGATTCATTCGGTCCTTATCAGCCCGATATCATGATCTATGGGCAATACGTAATTTTCCAGTGTTGCTGCATTTATCGGCGTCGCCTGTCCCGGCGAGTCAGACAGGGTAGGTTTACACCTACTCTTTGATTTTTTTCGGTAAAGTCACGTAGGTAAAAAAAAAATCTATAAAATAAAATAAATGAAAACAACTACATAAAATCACGACGTTTAGGAGGCAACGCAAGCTTCCGTCTTCAGGTGGAAACCGTCACAAAATTGCTGTATCAAGTGAAGAGAGCTCTAAGAGACCCGAGATTATATACAGGTTAAGGGGGGGGGGAGCCAGGAAAGGCCGTGGGGGGTGGGGGGGGGGGCTAAGTTAAGCCGCCTTTTGTTATGCTGCATGGGGTTACAGCTATTTTGCTGTGACGGTTTCCACCTGAAGATAGGAAGCTTGTGTTGCCTCCGGAACGTCGTGATTTAATTTAGTTTTTATTTATTTTATTTTATTGATTTTTTTTTACCTACGTGACTTTACCGAAAAAAAACAAAGAGTACGAATCCTTGCAGTCACGAAAGCTTCAAATCTATAATTAGGTTAATACCGTGCCACTTAGCATCACAATGTCGGGTACCCTTCCTGTGTGTGACATCACAAGGAAACTCCTGGACTTTTTCAATCCACTTCACCCTCTGTCCCGAATGTTGATCCATTCTGAAACAATGTGACAAATTTTACTATTGCCAGCAGTTCTCTACAAGTGACGCAATAGCGCTGTTCAGCGACGGAAAGCACGTGACTCCCATACGCAATTACTACTTCTGCTTTCCATTGTATTTGTGTCAAGATAGCACCTATACGGACATCACTAGAATCTGTATCGAGGATGAACGGTAACGAGAAATCCCGATATGCTAGTTGGGGAGCCGTCTTTAATTTGGATTCGTCGTCAAGGGGAAGCTGCCAAAACTCTGATGACAGATTCAATCTTGATTTGAAGCTTTCGTGACTGCAGGAGTCCATACTCTTTGGTTCTTTCGGTAAAGTCATCACGTAGTTAGAAATAAAATAAAATAAATCACGACGTTTCGGGCGCACCATAAGCGTCCGTCATAATGTGGGACATCCATAGCAAGAAAAAAATGCTGAAGTGGGCGAGAGAGCAACCTAACATCTGTCTGATGACAGATCTTAGGTTGTAATATATTTTGCTCCCGCAAATGCATCTAATAAATCATCAATACGCCGCAAGGAAAACGCGTCCGCTATTGTAACCTTATTTAGTCATCGGGAATCAACGCAAAACCCCATGGACCCATCTTGCTGTTTGACCAGTACCACTGGTGCTCCCCAAAGGTTGGTCGATGGAGGAATTATTTCTGCTCTCAACATCTCGTCGGTTGCTTTAAAGATCTGCTCTTTTTTGACAGTCCCACTATATTAATTCTGTCTCACGTGTTGAGCATTCCCCATTTCAATGCAGTGCTGCATTAAATCCGTGCAGCCCAAATCATACTGGCCCTTACTGAAAATGTTGGTCTCTTTGACCTTGAGTCAATTCAAGGTTCCGTTGAACGATTTCCTCCACCCAGGCAGATTCTACACCATCCTTCACTTCCTGTATCCCTGCTACTACTACATCTTACTGAATCTCACTCGCTTGAGAAATCTGCACACTTCGACGTATTTTAAACTTGCATAAATAGCCAATGCTTTTGTCTTAACATGGTATCTGCCGCTGATATCGAATGTCGACTGATTGTTGATCCCAATGGTGACACTAATTGATGCGTCCGCACGTGAGGTGATTAATGGCGATCGATATTACAAGGGAACCAACACCTGTGCTAGTGGCAGAATCGTTATTGACTCTCTCACCAGGGCATGTACTCTGCTATCAGGCCACAAAAAATATATTTTCCGTACGGTGTTTCTTCAAAACATTTTTTTTTTAATTCGTGCGTTCTTATACGCGTGTATTTGTTATGTTAATGGTGAGTTGTCTGTATTCTCTGGTTGTCTGGATGCAAAGTGGGCAATCTTTTTGCCGAATCCTGGACAGATGAATCAACACTTAAGACGTGCCGTGAAATGAGCTCCGTTGCTTGACTGAAATGGGCATTGTCAAGATGAGTGCCAATTTATGAACTAGGTAGCTGGCTCAGGTTTCGATCTTGTTGACAAGGTCCCGTTCTTTTAGCAGGGCTGGTCGCCTTGTAAGTGATTCGTAATTGCGAGTTCACACCAATTCTGCTACAGGCCCCGAATAAAATTGTTTAAGGCTCAGTTTAAATTGACACCTCTAAACGAGCGTTCATTCAAGCTGTCGTCCCGACAGTTCTGTTCTTTCACCTGAAGAAGGCTACTTGTGTTGTGGCCGAAGCGTCGTGATAATTTTATTGTCTCATTTTATTTTATTATTTTATTCTCATTCTACGTGACTTTACCGAAAAAAAACCAAAAGAAGACGTGTAAAATATTTTGGGGATATCCCGCACCTCCATATACCCCGCAGGGTCTTGTTTTGTTTGTAAAAAGTGGTATACCCCGCGGGCTATATGCGGGGAACATACGGTAAAGATCAGCTGACACGACTCAACAAACCCTTTCAAATTGAATATTTAGGAAAGACTCCGCAATGTTCGTTGCTAATTCTTCGTTAACTGCACCTGCTGCCATCGCCACTGCTGCTGTTTCCTCCTAAAGCGTGGAGGCCGTGAGCTGCTGCTCTATTTGCAGTGCAACCTCGCATTGTGACGTCGTCATTACAGACGTGGGCGCCTTTTTCACCGCCCTGAATGGGTCTCAAACGGCGTGGCAAAAATGCGAAGCTCATCGCAATGAATGAAGGAAGATCTCTCACTCTTGACACCTTCACGGCTGCCCGAGACCTCCCAAAGGCACACTTCAGACTGTGTTGTGGCGGTTTCCAATTAAAAAAAAAAACTTAAAATTGTATCTTCATGAGGCAATTCACGTTGAAGACCCATTATATTTTAATTGTTTTTAACACTACAAAACAATGTATTTTTAAAAAGTACTTTTTGAAAAAAAAAATCTCATATCCAGCTGCTTTGGAGGCTGGCGCCCCACCGCCCCCTAGTGGACGAACCGCGCTTGCATGCAACTCAGTGGGCAAATCTCGTAGAGTTCCAGAACTCCTCTTCCCCACACACGAGGGGGTGGGTAGCCAGCACCACGTCCGGTCTCCCCAGTGATGTTGTTTACACAACACACCATGTACCCATTTGAGGCTTTGTCGACCGAAAGGGGGGGCCCAGGACTGATTCATATAACAGTCGCTGTGTTGGCCATGAACAGGAATCGAACTCAGGTTGCTGGGTTTATAGCACAGCGTGCTCACCGCTACACTACCACTCCCCTACTATTCTTACTCTCCACCGACTGATCACTGTCCCCTGTTTTGCAATGCTCTTAGCGAGGGCTTACTGAGACTGTCACAACTCGTGATGGGTGCTGTGACCAGAACTATGCCTTGGCCACCTTGGTTTCGTTGACGCTGATGTTTTCACTCCACACCAGGTACTAAGTTATGAATGAATACCACCCTACAGGAGGGCCAGGGTAAGTTAGGGTATCACTCGAGTAGCACTGTACAAACCACTGCGCTACCGCTCTCCTCCACATACACACACTCTCGCACATATGAGACATACATTTTTATTGTCATAGTACTCAAGTTTATTCATATAAGATATATGTCAAGGTACCGTGTGATTGAACAGACAACTCCAGAATCACAATTACCCAAGTTACATAGACCTACAAAAACCCAGAGACGAAATACACCACTGTATTCCAAGATTAATTAAATCATTAGCAACATGATGAATACATACCAGAAGCGTGTTATCATTAATTCAAATTAAATCATACGTCTGAACACTACGTTAAATCATTAAAAAGCATTACAATTCAAGCAAACTAGTCAAGACAGTCGAGTGATTATACAAAATTCCAATTCACCACGCTTACATAATGTGTGTAATCACCGCAGGACAAACCTCAAGTTATTGTCCTTTGAGGTCCAGCACTGACAAAAACGAATCGGGTTGCCGTGATGTAATGTTTCACGATTGCAATGCAAGACACGGTTTTTCAGATTTGCCGATAGCAATCACAATCTCGCACAGTAACAGGGCCATGTTCAGGGAAACTCATTTAGATTGTTTTCAATCGGAGTGGCAACATCTTCTCACTCTAACGAGAGCAGGGTAATAATTATATCCAATCATTGCCTCATATCTATTTTACAGCCTTAAGCCAGCAGCGTAAACTCTACATTCCAATGGCGGAAGCTTGTAACTAAATGTGACAAAGTAGTACTAATTTTATGCAAACTGGATAAGAAAGAAGATGGGTCGGGTGCTTGACTGGTAACACAAGTCCTTTTAAAATATATAATCATGTTTAATACAAGGCAGTTTGTATTAAGACTGCGTCTAAAGGCAATCACATCTCAAGATGCTGTCCAACACAATGGTACATGTGCATCATGAGGAGAACGGAAGGAGTGAGTATTTACTCGCCAATTCCACTCTGCTAGGTAAAGCACACAAAGATAATTGTATCATCTGACTAAACAAAAAGGATCAATAATGTGACATGGTATGCATGGATACGCACTGACTGCTTCACATGGAAAAAGCATTTGGTGCTTATGAACGAGACAAGTAGCAATGTGAACCTTAAGATTTTGACACGAACAAGTTACACATCACAAATGTTTACAATATCATGTTTTCAGAATTGCTAAAATACGTAATGCACTACAAGAAAGTTATTTTCACAGTGCAGATTCGTGTGTTTAAACTTCACATCTTTTAAAACTACGCTTATATAGGTTGAACATATCTCAGACAATGAGCAGGTTGAGCCTGGATAGCGCTTAAATTATAATCAGCAACGATGTATGACATACGTGGCTGTATTGTGATCAGCAGTGGGCAATCCGTTCACATAACATATTCAACCTACTAAGTAATTTACGTTATTTCCTCAAGCAAAGGATGCCGTTTATGCCAATTCCAAATGACTATGAAACACCAGAAGTCCGAGCTACTCAGTGAAATTACCAAGCACTTTCTTCCAAGTTGGGAGAAGTGGTTTTCTTTACAAGCACGAAGCAGCCCAAGATTTTAAGTCCCATTCCGCTGTTGACTAAACTCAGTATTCATCAACCTCATCCCGGCCCACTAACTGAAAATATCTATGACATAGCATTGGCCAAATGATGTCAACCAATGATAACGTTGTAATTGAGTTTTGCGCCAATGTTAATTACGATATCAATCAGAGAACACACAAAGCTACACCATTCCCAAATGATAGTGAAATATAAAATAAAGGATAAGTTTGTTTAATGATCAAGATCTAATGGGCTACTGTAAATAAAATGCATTTATAGCACGAAGAAGGCGAATTACAAACTGACGTCGCATTGAGCAATTGTTCCCATTTAGTAACTTGATAATTGTGTTGAAACTATTTCTTCCATAAGTCTGCAATCGCCTCATCCTTTGTAATTTTTGTCCAGCCCTCTGGAATGGTGCCACGGCCTGTAAATTGTAGTTTGTAAAGCCTCTCTAGGTCTGACTTAAATCTGCAGACAAACCATTTCCAATATGGTTGAACGGTTAAGTCCGGCGTGATGTTCCAACTTGCATATTTTGGCCCTGCTGTACGATAATCCTTATATGGTATTTCATTGTCTTCTGAAAGCATTAACCACCAGTCACTTGCAACTAAACTTGTACAAATATCAATGGAAAAAGTATCTGTTTTACACCATTTCCCCCCTGTCACTGCCTCTGGCCGATGAATCGGAATGCGGTGGTTTTCGTCATGACCGGGTATTGTGTTTGTGCAGATGGCTTTACAGAATGGGCACTGCACCCAGCACCCACTCATCTGTTCACGTAGCATGTCTTGAGGTTTGTTCCTTACGTCTTCTATATCCCTTATGGATGCTGTAGAATATTCTTTTTTCAACTCTGCCACCATGGTTTCCAATGTTGTGGCTAGTTCATATCTAAAGCAGGGAATGTCATGTATGTCTTTGTAGTCAGCTCTAATCAAACTGTGCCTTGGGAAATGGATGTTGTCACCAAGCTGTTTACAAAATTCATCCAGCCACGATGATCCATCGCCTTTGTTTGACTGGACGGCTGTGATTGAATTCGTAATTGCAGTGGAAACTTTTCCCGTGTAAAACTCAAGACAGGACTCAAATATTTCTCGAATTTTAATATTTTCTTTTGCTGAGCAATATTCCTCAACACCTTCTGTAATGTATTTTTCAAAATATTGTTTTGGTTTCTGAATGTATTCCTTAAATTCCACGAATTGTTCCTTCTCTGCTAAATGTATCAAAATGTAGTTTTCTAAATTTGATCGATTCCCATTAAATGCCGGACAATCGGACTTCATTTTGTCTACAATTTCAAGGCTGGCTTTGTCACAGACTGCCTGGTGCATGGCTGTTTTAAGTTTTCTAGACAAAATTTCAGCAAATATAGTTATGTTTGCATCTCCGTTACATCGAATCTTAAAGCTGTTGAAGTACTCTTCTTTCTTGCTGCTGAAATATATTAGAGGATCGTTTGCCCTCTGAAAATCATCATCTATTTTCTGAAACCTCACTTCAGCATTTGCCAATATGTGTATTGCTAAATCTAGCATATACATATTTGTGACCTTTAGTCTTGCATGTTGTTTGGAACTTGAATCTACAGCTGCCAGCATAGATTTTATTACGTTATGCAGATCGGTTTGATTGTAACCAAGCTTTCGTTTCTCAAGAGATTTAATAACCTCGCCGGCTACATAGCGTGCATCCTCTGTAATTTTTTGGACGATGGCAGTTTCCTGTAAAATAGTGGAAGAGAAAAATGGATTAACCTGATTCCAGACGCCTTTTCGTTTAACCACAATATGTTCTCCATGACAAAACAAAAATGATTTATTTTCAGACATTTTTATCAATTTTGTGGATAATTTGTCTTCACTTTTAAAATGTGCATAAAGCGTATTTTCTGCTTGCATTCTAAAAGCTATTTTTCCAGGTGGGGTAACGCTTTTTTTCACTTCATTTTTCCATTCTTCCCACATTATCTCAAACTTTTTTTCCAATTAGTCATCTTTCACTCCAGAGGTTTTCAGTTTCGAAGCCAAATCCTTGCTCTTTTTTAAAAGCTGATCCTCAAAGCTGGATCTATATTCATCCAGACAGTTCCATACACTCTTTTGATTCCTCAAAACAGTAATTTTTTTGTAACTATCAGTCACAAGCTCGTCCTTAATTGTTTCAAATTTCACGATGAAGTTAGTTTTCCATTGACTCAACAATTCAGCAGCATGTAGTCGATTAAAATATGTTTCAATGTCTTTTCTGATCTCGTTGTATTTTGGAGAAAGGGTTTGCTCAATGTTTGACCTAGTCAAACTAGACAATACGTCTGTCCTGTTATTAATAATATTATACATCTTATTCTCTTCTTTAATAAGATGACTCCTAAGGCTCCAAGTACATTTCCCATACATGTCTTCAAGTTTGCTGTAAGCTGCACTCTCGTGGGAGTTATTGAAGCTAAACACAAAGTCTTCTGAAAGCAATGCATTCCACAAATCTCGGATACGATTTTTCAATTCTGATATTTTTAAAACGTGACTTTTTGTCTTGATGATGCTATCTTTAAGTTTTTTAACATGTTGGAAGTAGCTTTGATTTGACGGAGCCATTGGAGGATCGTCTTCCCAAAAGTGAGAAAAGAAATGGATCTGAGAGTGCACGTCGAACCCAATCACCTCGTCAAATGAAACAGCTTTGTACTGCTCCTGTTCTGCAGCCGTGCGAGTCATCTCGTCTAACATATCCTGGAAGAGTCTCCTTCCATCCATGACATTTTCTTTTAAAGTCACATCCCCGACATTTTGATGGACAAACACACAGCTTGGTGACAATTTCACCTGCTTCATTTTCAGAAATGCCTGCACTGCGATCTGTATAATGTTGTGCATCTCAGAGGGATTCTCTCCAAAAGTATTGATCACGGTCATGTTTGCAAGGCCGATCACAAATGTAGCCAGTTCATTGTCAAGAGTGGGTGTCGCATTTGATAGCTCTGGGGCACAGAGCCCTTCTGTGTCGACTATCAACACAAAGTCATATCCCAGCTCTTTGCTGAACTCTTCGTCCACCTTCACCAACTGCATGTGGACCCCTCGGGTGCATCTCCCAGCACCCACAGGGAACTGGAGACCGAACATTGCATTCAGCAGCGTGGACTTGCCACTGCTCTGTATGCCCAGTATGGAGAGGACAAATAGTTTTTTGTTCCCAATTTTTTCAATAACTTCGTCCAAAACTGAGCAAATCCAAGTGAGGGGGACATGTGAGGCATCACCGTCCATGAGTTCAAGAGGGATCCCAGAGAGCATCAAATCTGCTGCGATGCCTGGCAAAGCAGCCGAGGGCTTGTCAGCTGTGCGCGGTGTCTGTGACGCTTCATAGATCTGCCCAACTTCCCTGAAAAGGTGATGGATTCCAAAAGAGGATGCCTCATGTTTTTCTGATATTCGTTCCAGCTCTGCTTGTTGTATAGACAGTAACCTACTGCCAATAACTGTTCTCCTGGACTCAAGTATTCCTTTCGGAGCCTGGTGATACTCCTGATGAAGTTGTGATATGCTACCTGCAGACAGGTTATCTAAATAGATTTGTAGCCAATGCAGTGAGTATTGTTTTACTGAGTCTGCATGATGCCCCATATTCTCAATGAACGATCTCATTAATTTATTGAGAGGAGATGCTTTGTGAAGCTGGGCTTCCCGTATTGATTGTTTTTCAATTGCAATGTTGTCCCTGTACTCTTCCACGCTTTGGTCCCCCTCTACTCTCAAGCGAGCGAATTCTTTGTCTTTCTTGCACCACTCGTGCCACAATTTACCTTGAAGAGGCAGAAAAGTCTCCTTCATGGAAGACAATGGCTTGTCCTTCAGAAGACTCAATAAGACGCCTGCCATAGACTCGCCTTGTTTACATTGTTCATCATCTTCATCAACACTGAAGCCGCACTGTCTAGCGATGGCTGAGCAATCATTAATTGTAACCTTTTTTTTTGAATTGGCCAACATATATTTGAGGGTTGACTTCAATTCATCCATTAGTTCAGCCTCATTTCTATTCTTGACACCAATTTTTACCTTTGTTTTATAATGTCCACCCAAGATTCGTTCTTTGTCAGCCCAAAGGCAAAGTAAAGGCTTTGGAGAATTTAGACAATCTACCAAAATGCTTTTAGCTTCATCATTGTTATCATAATCTGACATTAATATCACGTTGACAGTGGATATCTCGAGGAGAAACTGCACCTGCTTTTTGTGCTCTCTCGCATCTCCATGGAGATTTGTGAACGCTATGCAGTCATTAAAGACGTCATCATCCCTCCCACCTGGACAGTACCAGGCGATCTCTGTGACTCCTTCCATTAGGAGACCATTCTTGCTGCTGCCTCTGCAGTGTCTATGAAAGAAAACTTCATTCTTTTGCTTTCCAAGCAGAGAGTTCAGCATCTGAGATTTCGATGCGGGTGATTCACCAAACCTAATGAATGACACTAGAGGAGTGTCAGCGTTAACAATCGTACAGAGGTTGGTTTGCTGTATCTCAGTAGATGCAGCACGGGATTTCCAGCTCTTTTTAATCTGTCGGAATGCCCATAGAGGGAATTCTATTTCTGAGCTACAAGGATTTGGAACTAAAAGCGGCAGTGCAAACTGGCAAAACGAGAGTTTGGTGTAAATGTACTGCCTCACAAAATTGTCTCCACAATGAAAAATTGCCATTTGCAAATCCATTGGGTGAACATGGCTTCGAGTTTCTGTCGTAGACCAATCTTGACTACTCACAATACCATCATGGTTTAAAAACTTTTCATAATTAGAGTTTTCATTCTGCATGGTTTCATTGTTTTCATTTTCACCCAGAACACTAACATACCGTGCTTCGGAGTCAAACATCATCAGTTTCTGCAAATAATGAAGAACAAGTTCTTCCTCTGTGATTGGGGCTTCTTTAAGTATTTCTGACTTAACAACACACATATGCTTTGTGTGCATTTTTTTCGGGTAGTATTCTTGAAGCCCCAGTATTTTACACAGATTCATAAACGTTTTCATCCCCTCTGTTTCACTCTCAACCTTCGATGTCTGCGAAGGAGCCAATGTGATAGTCAGTGTCCCAGCAACAAGAGATTTCAAAGTTTCCTCGAGTCGGTTCCAGTCAATGGGGCCTCCATCATAGACCAGCACCACGTTTGATACTTCGGTGCAGATGTTTGCATCCAAATAGGATTTCATGAACGTCAGATGTTCCTCTTTTTCCAGGGGGGTCCGTGAATTAGACTGTACTCCTGTAGTCAAACCGTTCAAGAGGACGTACGCCTGAGCCTTGAGAGCACTTTGAGATTTGAGAGCTGAGTACTCGCTGTGTGCCGCGTCCACTTGGTGCTGAAGGCAGTTAACGTCTTCATAGTCGAGGAGGCGGTCGAACGATCTCTCCTTTGTACGGAACCCTGAAGCAGCAGCACATGAAATGAACAGGAGCTCCTCCTCCATCCGCTCCATTTCTCGGAAGCACCGGCAAAGGGAATTGAGGGAAAATGTGATTTCATTGGTTCCCTTCACCTTTGCTTCATTCAGTGCAGTTTCAAAAGAAGTCGGTGCATCCATCGCTTCTTTTAATTGTTTCTTTGTTTCTGTAAATGTCTTGCCAAGGGCATTTAGCTCAGCATCAAGAACCCTGACTGTATCAGACCCATACACCCACTGCGTTATCGAGGAGCGCTTGGGGAAGTTCTCCACTGCATAGATGTTGGGTTCCAATAGGTACCGCATTTTTATTTTTATCCAATCGGTTTCGTCACAAGAAGAGTGCTTGTATGCCGATACAATCCGCGTCAAGAATTCCTGAAGGGCTGGGTGTGAGAGACACGTGTCAATCCAGCTCCTGTTAGTTTTTGTGCATTCATACAACTTCTGTTTTAGATCCGCCAGCATTTCCAGATGAGTGTCATTGTCAGATTCTTTCCACTGCTTCGCATCTTCCATTATCGATTGCGCTTTGACATTTATGTCAGCCAATTCATCCTCTGGATAATTATGTACTTCTTTTTTTGTTAAAATGGTGTAAGCTTTTTGAAGATCACTGGCCAACTTCAGGACATCTTTAAAATCGCATTTATGATTGGACAGGACGATGTCCCATACTGGTATAAACCTGATTCCTCGGTCGATGAGAGACCATGTCCTATTGTTGACAACAATAGCAGATTCCCACTGAGGGAGATTATGTACATCAGGATTACCCCCTGTTGTGGTTACAGTCATCTGTATCACATCGGTGAGCACCGGGCTGTAATGTCCAGAATCACTTGGAGCTGGCTCAGTTGTCATTGCAGTACCTGTATCAGTCGTTGTACTACTGCCGCAGTCGGCACCAATGTTTGGTTCGAATAACTCAGACAAGAGCAGTTTTATTTCATCTTGCTGATGTAAACTGAAACCTTTAGCTGATGCCTTCCTCCAAAAAATTCCTCCAAATTGGAGAGGACCCTCGTTTGCGTGAGAGCCAAAATTGTGGAAGAATTTGCAGCTCATGCTGGAAAACACGTTGCTTTTAAAATCTTCCTTTGTATTTTCCAACGTATTCTCAATAATTTGTAGCTCCTTCAGGGCTGCTTCAGACAGCCTGAGTTGTGCCATATGAAGATTACCTGAGGCTAGGGGCAGGTACGTAAACTGTGTCCTGGAAAGATAGGAATGATCAGTCTGAGTATTTTGCATTTCCTTAAGATTCATTGATTTGACTTGCATTAAGGCTGGTTTTCTACTCAAGGACGAGACGCATCCTTTCTCGGAGACAGTGCTGCTGAAGCCCATGACTTCCATGGTCTTCCTGAACATGGATTCATCATTGAAAGAAATAAACTCGTGTTGTTTTGTCTCTGACTTGCCGACCAGACCCACGAGCCGGAATGTTTGTGGGCTCGTCAAGAGTTTTCCTCTCTTTTCTAATGCATCCTCTAACTTTCCACTCATATAAACCCCCTCTAGAGCAAGACCCCCTGATGCGTTTTGTAAAATATCTGTATCTGACAAACAATGTGTTGAAACAGATGGACATATTTCTTGGGCAGGCTCGTGAATTCTCTCAGACACGACAGAAGGCAACAGATTATCAATTTGTATATGTGGAGCCAAGCTCACTGCCTTTTTAGCACTGACAACACCATCAGCAGCAACAATGCCAAGCATTTTATAAAATGCCCGCTTTTCCCACTCTTTACGGAAATGTGAGTCCAGTTCTCTGCTGTCCTGCTGGTCGAGGTGAAGCAGGGCCTGTGCATTAGAAATGAGCAGAACCTCACGCAGTTTCTGTTTCCAGTAAACTGTGTCAAGACCCACATCTCTGAGCTTTTGTGCAAGTTCATCGTCAGCCTGGCTTCTGCATTCCTCTTCGTCCTCTCCAGACATCGCCTAGGGAAAGGCACGTTATTACAATTACAATGTTTTACAACAAAAACTTTAAAATAGTTTTTTTCAAAAAAAATAAGAAACTCGTCAGAGAAGTGCGTTCTAAAAACATAAATGATAAGTGCATGCACATCATGGCAAGGGTACACAGTCGCTGTACCTCTCGTTGCCCAGGAAACAGATAAATAACATTGTGAGCACATACTCTTTGGTTCTATTGGGTAAAGTCACGTAGGTGAAAATAAAATAACAAAAAATCACGACGTTTCGGCCACAACACAAGCGGCCTTCATCAGGTGAAGGGACGAGACTGTCTGGAGGACAGCGCTGGAGTGGAAGCTTTAAATCTAGAATTGTGAGCACAATGAGCCATCGATCAGCCTCCCATATGTACATTCCTGTGGTACAGCGATGGAAAGCGTGTACACTGTACGACGTACAACTGTCTTTGACCATTAAGTATGTATGTGTAATGAGTCCACCGGATGAAAGTTGAGATGAAACACTCCTCTTTATTTTCAACATCAGCTCACGCTGCGTGTGACCACTCAACTCAAAATCCCAACAGGAAGCGCCCCAATCGCCCTGCCTCTTTCAGTGACGTCACCACTCCCCTGCTGGACGTTTCTCTCACACTCCGCCTTCTCTCGGATAGCTACGGGTCCGTTCTGTGTTGCTAAAGTTGAGGGTAAGAATCCACCCATTTTTCGCCATATAGCATTGTGATATATAACGACTTATTGTTGGTAGCTTAGCTGATTGGAGAATATAGAGTTTATTGATAACATTGAGGTAATTTATATATTCTAGTATTTTTTTTATTGGTTCACTATATAGTATTCATTATATATTGTATTGTATACCCAGTTACTGTGAATAGCTCAGATGTGTAGGCCTTAACTTCAACATAGCCTTTTCTGTGACCAGTCACAAGCAAATTCACTCAGTTATTTCAATGCTAAATTCGCCTAGTTATTTCAATGCTAAATTCTCCTGTTTGATTTGTACTAGGTGCCTCGGTGAATGTATATGCTCTGACTTTAACATAGCTATTTCTGTGACCAGTTACAAGCTAATCACTCAGCTATTTCAATGCTAAATTCTATGCTAATTCCTTTGTCAAGGAGTGCCTCTGCGGATGTGTATACTTTAACTTAGCTATTTCAATGCTAAATTCTATGCTAATTCCTTTGTCAAGGGGTGCCTTTGCGGATGTGTATGCTTTAACTTTAACATAGCCTTTTCTGTGACCAGTCACAAGCTAATCACTCAGCCATTTCAATGCTAAATTATATGCTAATTCCTTTGTCAAGGCGCTTTGTTTCTTCTCACACAGCTTAAAGGTCGTGATCTCAGCGTGGCTTTCTCAATCCAGCGCGGTCCTCCAGACAGTCTCGTTCCCTTCACCTGATGAAGGCCGCTTGTGTTGTGGCCGAAACGTCGTGAGAATATTATTGTGTTATTTAGTTTTATCAATTTATTATTTTATTCTCATTCTACGTGACTTTACCAAAAGAAACAAAGAAGATATCAACAAGGTCTCAACAGGGATTGGTCAGGAGGCAGGCTTTTGAAGTGATTGTAGGGAAAGTTTTTAATGAGAATAGGCAGGAAACAAAGCAGAACCCAGAGGCGACGGTTTGGCTCCATTAGAGGGAAAGTTCAGGGATTTGCCGAGAGAAATAGGATGAGGGAACATTTGAGAAAGGGGGCTGAGGGATATATAAGGGGAAAGCACGAGGAGTAGGGTCGTTCGGAGGAAGACACAAGCTGGAAGACACCAAAGAAGCCAAGGGTCCCTTATTGTGTAATTCCGTAATAGGGTTCCTTATGATGTCAACTCAATAAAAGTGGCTCTTCTTATTCCTAGTCGTCGGAGTCATTCAGTAAGTATTAACACTACATATGTATGTATAACTTATTTTGCACCATATGTAGCCTACCGTGCTAATAGACGTGTTGATGGACAACTAACCACAAAAAGCATTTCTAAAGAAATCAGTTTTAATCTATATTTGAAAGTGCATAGCTCCAGTGGCTTCCTAATATTTGAACGAAGGGCGTTTCAGATGACCACAGAAGCACATCTGAAAGCACACAATGCAGTGACCATCTTTGTTCGATCACTCACCAAAAGCCTCTTCGAGGATGACTGGAGTTCGAGTGATTAATTAGGTTCCTTGACAAGCTCAGAAAGGTATTGTTAATTTATGGCAAGCACTTTGTGTATAATGAGTGTGACCTTATTTATCATTTCGGCAACAGGAAGCCAATGCAGCTCGGCGTGCACTAGATGGACATGGTCGGATCTTATAGTACCCATCACAACACGTTGGAATGAATTCTGATTTTGAGCTCTAAATCGCCCTACACACTTTCGCCACGGATGACACATTATCCAACCAATCGCAAGGAGTGGCTGCTTCCGCCAATATTTGATGCAGAATATGTACTGTGTGCGTCAGTACGTACGCACAGTCGCTGCTTCTCGCAGTGCTGCAGGCCGACGCTGCTCGGCCTGAGCCGACGCTGCCCGGCCCGCACAGTCGCTGCTCCCTGCAACACTGCTCAGCGAGGCTGCTTGGCCTGCACAGCCACCGCTCCCTGCAGCACCTGAGTGGTGGCCATTCCCGGCGGCACCGTGGGCTGGTGCTGCACAACCTGGATAGGGGCTGCTCCCCGCACCACCACTCGCTGAACTGGCCCAAGCACTTGCTGAGCCACCGTGGCCACCAGCTGAACCACTGTGGGCGCTCGTTGGCCGCAGTGGGCCCTTGCTGGGTGAGCAGGCCGGCTGGAGGAAGTCGGGGAGTTCACGGCCGGTGGAGGCAGCCTATGTCCGGACCTTCAGGGCTGCGATAGAAGTCGATGGGTGGAGGGAAAGGGAGGTGCTCCAGGTGCTGCCCGCTGCGCTGGGTGGCGATTTCTGGTTTAGTGGGGAGTGGGGGTGCTCTTGGGCCTACGGGTTGCCGTGCCAAATAGTGTTGCAAGGAGGGCCTGAAGACGTCTGCCCCAGCAAGGTGCCGCTACTATGCTCTCACCCTCTCCTCCTCAGACACGGCCACAATGAAGATTGAGGAAGTTCTGCCGGTTTTGAGTTCTGGCAGGATGGGAGTGTCGGGCGGACTCAGGGTCATCCAGGCATGCGCTGGGGAGCTGTGTCACCAGGACAGGCATACCGTTTCAACCACACGCGGGTGGACTAAATGCATAACAATTTTGTGGAGGCAATGCACCTGGTTGTGTTGGCAGGTTGTGCATGGGTGTTTTCCTTAATTTGGCACTAAGCGCAAGGGGTAATCTAATTTAGTTGGGCTTGCAAAATGCAGTCCATAATCAGCCGTGGTGCCTTTCCCCCTTTTCGAGGGCCTGTGTTTGGCATTGACCAAGGATGCTGAGAGTTGAATCTCATCACTTTTGGAGGGTTGAATTCCATGACCCCTGGCCTTGTAGCCTTGTGCTGTTTGAGCCTTTTTGTACTCATTCTTCAGGGTGAGATACCCCGTGGCAGTCAGAGAGAAGTCTTCCTTCTCTCTTGTGCATTCCCATGGCCCAGGGACTAATCAATGTATTGCATAGCTCCAAGGTTGTTATCTTAAAAACAGTTGTTGGACGTCCTCTATTATAGCAAGCGTTTATAGCTGGAATTCTGGGCTTATAGCGGTTGGGGCTTGCAATAACCGTGCCTCAGGGTGAGCAATCCCATGGTGGACAGAGAGAGGGGTTTTTTCTCTCTTGTGCATCCCATGGCACACAGGCTTATTCATTTATTGCGTTGGGCCAAGACTGTTGTCTTAAAAACAATTGGACATATCCTACCATTGCAGGAAATGTTATAGCCGGGACGGCTGTTTCTTCACCAGGGGGAGCGGGTGATGTTGGGTACTAAACGGAGAACCGTTAAACATAGCTACTAAATATTTTGGAAATATAAAGAACAGGTTTTGGAAAGATAATTAATAACACGGGTGGCTGGATGTCTAACATCCGGAGACGAACGAACCTGTCGCAAGCGACTACAGGTGGTAGCTAATTAAGGATGGGGAGAGAGATATAAAAAGGGAGCATCGCCAAAAGTTGTGGCACATGCCTGGGATGAAGACGAGTTGGTGGCTACGCTCGATCGGTACTCATCGAAGAGATTTGAACTCCCACACATACGAAAATAAAGATCATAACTTCGTCTTCATGAACGTCTCGTCGGAGCATCTTTACACATGTTACGTACAATTAGATATGTATAGTATTCGTGTGTACATCCGTGGATGCAGGCAAGGCCAATGAGTCAGATGCCTTCTATGACCTCCTGTCACAGGTGCTAGCTAAAGTGGCCCCTCGGGATAGAGTCATCTTGTTGAGTGACTTCAATGCCCCAGTTGGTCATGATGCTGGCACCTGGTCTGGAGTGATTAGTAGGCATGGGCCAGATCATCTGTAAGAAGCGCCTGCCATTCTTCCACTCCGGTGGTGGGTGTACACCCAGGACCACATTCCAACCTAAGGTGGCCTGGTCTCAGCTAGCTGATGGAAGTTGCAAGTGAGAATTTCATCATCGCTTGCGGCTGGAGTTGGCATCGTCCCCCACTCCTCCTGATGTCGAATGTAAATGGGTGAGGTTTAGTACTGTGACGCATGCAGCTGCAATGGCTGCTTTGGGTACGCAGTCCAGACCTCCCCAGAGACCCTGGCCGACAGAGGAGGTGTTCCGAATGGTTGAGAAAAAGCAACAGGCCCACTCTCATCGTCTACAGTATCCCATGTCAGAGAATGACGAGGCTTTCCGCAGCCTTCACTCGGAGGTTCGGAGAGCTGTGAGGCACTGCAGGGATGGGTGGTGGTCGCGGATTGCTGAGGAGATGGATTCTGACGCAATCGCCCGCGATCACAAATCCCTATTTAACTCCATCATAAAAGTAACTTGCAGCGCCATACCTATTACCATCATTAGGGGATAGAACGGTGATCCAATCTCCGACCCCCAGGAACAGGTTTGCAGATTTGCTGAGCATTTCTGTGAGGTTCTGGGGGAGGGGAAATCCCTCTGCCTGGAAAACATAATGGGACAAAGTGGGGATGACCCTGCTGAGGCTGCGGTGCCTCAAATATTGGAGAGGAGGTCACCCCCTGTGAGTAGCTGGCTGAGATGCCATCCGTTGAGGAAGTACTGAAGGCGATCCAGAGTCTGAGACCAGGAAAGGTGAAATGCTGAGGGAGGGTGGCGTTTGTGCGCAGACTGCCCTACATGACATCATAATAAAAGTCTGGGCCACTGGACGGGTTCCGCAGGATTGGAAGAATGCCCTGGTGGTCCTCCTCTTTAAGAAGGGGGACCACACAGACTGTAACAACTACAGGGGCATCTCACTCCTCAGTGTGCTGGGAAAGGTCCTAGCAAGGATTATTCAACATCGCCTTGCTAGGCACGCTGAGGAGAGGATTGTGGAGCCCCAATGCGGTTTCAGGAAAGGGCAGTCCTGCACAGATGCCATATTTTCTGTCCGTCTGCTACAGCAGAGGTGTAGGGAATTCCAACAAGACCTACATCTCTGCTTTATTGACCTGGTCAAGGCCTATGATACCATCAGTAGGCCTGGGCTCTGGGTTGTTCTTTGTGCTTTAGGTGTCCCTGACCCACTGCTCACGATTATTAAAGACCTTCATGATGGTGAGTAGTCCCGGGTAAAACTACGTGGCTGGGAGTCAGAGCCATTCCCTGTACACCTTGGGGTGCAACAGGGGTGTCCTCTGGCTCCAACATTATTTAACATCTATTTCGACCACGTAGGTTGTGAAGCCTTCAGTAGCTGTACCGGAGGAATTTCCATCTGGTACAGATACAATGGGAGGCTGTTCGGTGCCCGGGTGTGGTCAATGGATGGCTCCCTATTGGTTAACCACGTTATGTATGCCGACGACCTGGTAATTGCAGCTCCCTCAGAGGAGGAGTAGGAGGCACTGCTGCTGAAGGTGGAGTGTGCCACTAAGAGGTGGGACCTTACCATCAGCCCCACCAAAACGAAACACCTGCCTGGGTATTTTGTACCATCGGGCACTGCACCCCCACAACTCCCAATAGGTATTGGGGCAGTTGTGGAGAGAGTGGAGAGTTTCCCATACCTGGGCAGTGTGCTCATGACTGGCTCCGGTTTAACAGCAGAGGTCTCACTCAGAATCAGTCGAGCGGCATTATCTTTTCATCGGTTGCGTAACGCTGTGTGGAAGCTACCTGGTCTGTCGCTCTGCACGAAGCTTCAGGTCTTCTCGGCCACAGTCATTCCCTCCCTTCTCTACGCTTGCGAAACGTGGTAAGAAACATTTAGGCTGGCCTGCCTACGATCAATAAACTTGAGTTTAACCAGGCTGAATTGTGTGAGGAGCTCACAATTCCTCGAAAGATCTGGAGAAAGTCCCATTAGTGAGCACCTCTGGAAGGCAAGACTGCGTTGGCTGGGCCATGTAGCCCGCATACCCAATCACTGCAATACCCAAACAGCTTTTTGTTCGGCCGGATTGAGGGGGCTAAACGGGCGCGGCACCGGCTAGAGAAGAGATGGAGTGACGAGGTACAGGAGGATGTGGAGCTGAGTGGACTTGCTGATGACTGGTACCAGCGGTGTCAAGATCGGCCTCTGTGGAGGAGGCTCGTGAAGGACGCTACTGGGCAGTTGAAGGCAGTCGCTCTCCAACAACAACAGAGAGCAGAGGAGCGACTCTCACAACAACGAGCAGAGCGCCGGGTGGCTAAAGCACAGCAAGTTGGCACAGTAGGGAGCACAGGTGGTCCATCAGCCAGTCATCTCGGTCATATCAGTGAGTCGACCCGTGGCAACTGGGTCTGCCCCATGACCTCCTGCCAGCGGGCGTTCGACACTTCACGTGGCCTCAAGGTGCACATGGCCTGGCACAAGCGGCGTGGTGACGTCACGTTTACAAAAGACAAATAGTTCACTACTTAGCTCACTACTTAGTGAACTTTTTGTCTTTTGTCAACGTGACGTGTGTAAGTCGCTGTGCGTGAGTGTAAGTCTGTGTGGGAGTCCATTAGTATGTGGGGTGTGATTCGATATGTGTGTGTCAGTCGATGTGTGTGCGTTCGTCAATGTGTGTGCGTGGTGTGTGTGTGTAGACAACTAATATTTTGAAATTAAGTTAGTACATTTTTATATATTTATGTGTTTGTCTAAGTCCATGTGTGTGTGTGTGAGTTGATGTGTGTGTTTGCGTCGATGTACGAGTCCGTGAGTGTGTGTGTGAGTCAATGTGTGTGTGAGTCAATGTGTGTGTGTGAGTCGATGTGTGTGTGTGTGTGTCTAAAGTCAATGCCTGTGTGTGTGTGTGAGTCCATGTGTGTGTGTGTGTAAGTCGATGTGTGTGTGGCTTTTTCGCCCAGGCAATGCCGGGAACTTCCCGCTAGTATTTTATAATCGGAAGTTTGTATCACGTTCACAGGTAATTTATAGGTAATCTAGCACTCAGAAAGCAGCCAACCAGCCTGTGTGATGGTGCCAAGTATAAAATGATGTTAATGAGTCCCATTTGGTTGCAGTGCATGGCGTCTTATTAGTATTATTATATAAGATGAATAAAAAGGTCAGAGAGATAGAGTGGACAGGAGTTTATACCATGGGGCTTAATAAGAATTACATTTTTTTCCTGGTTAAATATTTGTAAATTGGCATATGATTAACTACATGTTAGAAGCAATTGAATAATCTATTAATGTTGAACTTCTTTCGCACCGTACATAGCCAACCGCGTAAAGAAATTAGTTTTCAATCTTGATTTTAAAAAACATAAAAATAAAGAAACCTGTTTCAATTAAACTGAAAATTGGAATGTTGCATTATGGTTGGAACACCGTATTCTGTGTAGTTAGTGGTGGAGGAAATGTATAAAGATGTGGACAGGGTGTGATGATGTGTACATCAAGTAACAGTGTGAGTCTGTTGGTTTTTATTGACAGATATGGGTAGTTTATCATCTTGGATAGATAGTCTGATGTCATGAATGGAGAGGGCTGTTTTCTGTTATTAGTTGATTGTGGTGCTGGATAAACATTGTGAACAAATGTAATGATGGCATTAATTTACTCTCTGGAAAACGTGGCAATGCTAAGACATTCATTGATGTGTCTTCCAAAGAAGTCAAGTTCTGAGCCTGTATAGGATTTGTTGTTACAAATGCCCTAAAAAGAGGTTTGCATAGCTAGGTTACATGCATGTGCCCATGTGCCACAACAATAGTTTGGATCCTGTCACATCCGCTGGAGGGGAAATTAACAAGGGTGAATCGGCGATTGGCCAACCTAGGTAGTTTCAGTTGACGGGGTTTGTTCACCACTGTGTCAGCACTCCTAAACCATGATTATTGGGAATGATGCTGTGGATGGAACGTATGTCCATTATGAAAATCAACGTTAAGGACCTTGAAATCTATGGTTCTTGAAGAGTCGTGATGTAGGGCATGATTGGTGTCTTGAAATTAGGTCGGAAAGGAAACTATTGTTCCAAATTAATGTATGTGTAGTGACATAGGATGGGTCACTACAGCGTGTAGTGCTGGTTACTGACAGAGAGAGGAAATGTGGGCGTAATAGCCGACCTGCCAGCAGAGCAGGGTGTAGCAGCCATTCTGCCAGCAGAACATGCAATGCCACAGAGTGGGTCACTAGGGTGCGTGGCGCTGGCTGCTGGCAGAGGGTGGCATATGAGGACATGACACCCCGACTGGCTGGCGGAGCACGTGATAGTCCGGAATACAGGATGTATGGCAAAGGTGACCGAGGGGAGACGTAAGGTATAGCCCAGAACCTTCTGCTGTGTTTCAGAAGGGTGTGTGGCTGAGGGCGGAGCCAGGCCATGCCAGGGGGCACAAAATGGAAGTCCCGAGGCTGGATAAGGGCTGTCTGTCGGTGGAATGGAACACAACGTCCTACGTCTTCATCTTCATCTCCGGCGCCGTGGGTCAGACAGTGTGCCAGCTGCTCTGACCCGTTTATAGTTATTTTGTGTATCAGTGTTAAAAGTGTAGAATTAAACGTGTGTTGCCTCCTACTATTAGTGTCTCAGAAGTGACTCACTACATTTGGTGCCAATAGTGTTAACGATATATGATAAAATTGGGAAAATTATACTTAGAATGTTGATGTTTATACGGAGGAAGACACTCACCCTGGTGTCTTCAGACGAGGAAGACAGCGGGGATGTTATTCCCCAGACAGCCCCGGGACCTGAGACCCCGGAGAATAATCCCGAGGAGGCGCTCCTGGCAGAGCATCGGGAGGAAGACGGCGACTCCGCACTGCGGTCGTCAGGAGGAGGACGCCGTATATGAAATACGCGGCAGCGCTGGTGGCGGAGCTGGACATGGAGGAGCCGGAGGAAGATGTGGTTGTTCGAGAGAGGCTTGTAGACAGCCCCGCTGCCGCCATTAACCAAGCGCGGGAAACCGCGGAGCCCCAGCCAACTTGGATGGCCGCCATTTTGTCGACTGGGCAGGAAATGGCTCCCACCACATACGACTCGCCGCCGAATTCGCGTGCAGAGATGCACACCCTCAAGAAGCGGTTGCCATTTTTTATGGGAGTTTGCAGCCGTGGGGGGCGATTGGGCTGCCTTTCAAAGCTGGTTTGCTGCAACGTGTGAGCTCACGGGATAGACTAATGTTGAGGCGCTGTGAGTGCTGCCTACGACTTTGGATGATGATGCCTTGGCGGCATTTTATGCGATTCCCCCAATGGACAGGATGACGCTGTCACAGGCGTATGCCCATCCGACAGCTATCTTTGATCCGCCGTCCAATGTGCGTCAAAAATTTATAACGCAAAGACGAGGGGAGGCCAAGACACCTCTCGCCTTCTGGAACACGCTGATGTCGCTGGCCCAAGCCGCATACCCCAAGATGCATCAAGCGGGGTTGAACTTCCTGGTGTTGGAGAGATTGTTGGAGTTGGAGTGGGAAATTAACGTTTTTCTGCCCGCCACGGAAGAGGACGACCTGACTTCGATTAAGGTAGCTTGATGCATACAGGCACATTGTAAAAGGCGACGGCGAGTCGGGGTGCATCATAAAATGGCCTCCACAGTAATTTCAGGCCTCTTCATCGCAGACCATGTCAGATTCGTACGTCTCTGCTCCTTGTCGGGTCACGGCGCGTGATAGTCGGGTTTTAGAGGGTGGCAGATGGCCGCGGCGTCCAGGGCAGTGGACCGCGTTGGCGCATTGTGTCGTGGCGGTGGCGGCGGGAATGTCTGCAGTTGTGGGGACTGTGCAGGGTGTTGAGGTGCGGGTGCTCATTGATACGGAAGCATCCGCCACCATCATTTTGAAGTTTATTTATAGGTCCTTGCCACCAAAATTGGGTTGTCTTAGTCCAGTGGGTCGTCCATGTGTTGCCGCTAATGGTGAAATTATTGTGGGCCAATCATCAACAGTACGGTTTGGTGATATTGAAATGACAGGCCCAGTGTTGGTTTCGAAGTCACTGGTGGTGCCTTGTTTGTTGGGAACTGTTTTTTTTTAAGAAGATGCCCCTCAAGATTTTGATTGACCAGGGGTGTGTTGAGCTGCCATCGGTGCGTCGATTGGCATTGTTGTCTTCCCCAACTCAGTTGCGTATAGCTAACGCTATGGTTTAGACCCTGGTAAGCGAAACTGTTCTAGTTCCCCCGGGTGCACAGATGCTTGTGCCCTTGTGACTGCGGAAACAGCTCGATCAGGAAGTTACTGAGGTGGGGGTTATTTTAACCCCTTCGAACAGAGCGGTTCGTGGTTTCACTTTGGTGGGGGCCCAGACGATAGTGAGGGGGGATCAGGAGCCCTTCCTCCAGGTGATGAATGCTGGATTGAGTCCCGTGGTTATACAGGTGGGTACGGTTTTGGCCCACGCAACGGCCATGTATTGTCGAGATACCAGTGACGTGACTGCTCAGGTTGTGGCTTCAGTGGAATGGGGAGCGGTGTCGCATGAATCATGGATGGATGCGTTCTGTTCGGAAAATCTGGATTTGTCGTGGTAGCAGAGGGTCAGGTTTCGTGTACTGTTCCGGGAATTCTCTGATCTGTTTAGTAATAATAAATTTGATATTGGCCGCACGTCCCTGATGCATCATCATATTGATATGGGTAGCGCTGCTCCCATATGTCAGAATTCGTTTTGGTTTAGTCCTAAAGAGAAGGACCATGTGTGTCAGGCGGTTGACGAGATGTTGGCGGCTGATATAATTTCCCCTTCCACCAGTCCGTGGGGAGCGAACATTGTCCTGGTTAAAAAGCAGAAGAGTTTGAGATTGTGTGTGAATTTTCGGAAATTAAACAAGTTCTCTGTTGCAGATGCGTACCCACTTCCACGGATGGACGATTCATTGGATGCACTGTCGGGTGCGCGATTTTTCTCCAGAGTTTTGGCAGTTGCCTATGGATGAAAGTTGCAAGCAAAAAAACAGCATTCTGCAAACCGCAGGGGTTGTTTCAATTTAACTGACTTCTGATGGGACTTCACTGGGCTCCAGCCACGTTCCAGTGACTTATGGATTTAGTGCTATTGGGACTCCAATGGGATTCGTGTTTGATTTATTTGGATGACGTAGTCGTCTTTGGCTGCACGTTTCAGGAACTTGTTATATATGTTGGGTCATGTAAAATTAATAAAAATAGTGAAAGTTAAATGTCAAAAAATATATATCAGAAATTATGTTAATTTATTTAATTATGCAAGTAATTTATGCGAATTAGCGAGGTGTAATTGTATTAAGTTATGCAAGTGTATGTAATTATGTTAATGCATGTAATTATGATAATTCGACTCTGCTTCGTTGTCTAGGGTCGTATTATCAATCGGGATAATACAATGAGTTGTATGAAGTTATGCAAGTGTGATGTAAGTATGCTTTGTTGTCTTGATATCGGGATAATACAATGATTGTCACTTTAACATTTACTGATTATGTTTAGTGTGTTAATGTCAGGTCTCCAAATTAAAATCTCACCGCAGGATACAGTTCTTATAATCAAGATTATTATGCATTAACTTAGGAAGGCACCACTTAGACACTTCTGTGTTAAGCAACTTTAATTTCTAAACAAAAATATAACGCTCTAATATGCAAACTCTTATGTCTGGAATGTCAACACAGTACTCCTGGAGATGTCCTCCTCATTGATCCGTACATTTAACCCTAAATGATTACGTTTGCTAAACTGGGTAACAGAACAATCTTTTAATTCCTCAGAGTAAAGCGGGCATATACGGCGATAGGAAAAATAAAACGTATCCCGAAAGCAAAAGTAGACCTCAATGAATTCATTGGTAAGCTTATGCAATTAACAAAATGTCTTGGAACAATGGTGTGCGGCAGTGTGCCTGCTTCAGCAAATGCTTCTCAATTGGCTAAGGCTTCAATACATTCGCCGGCAAGATCCTATGATCAAAATAGAGATTTTAACACGATGGTCTCCCTGTGAGTGTGTAGATTCGTAAAGTAGGTTTTCCAAACGTTTAGTTTCATCAATAAATTAATTTGTACAATTAAGCAATTAACAAAATGAATGACTAAAATACTTCTAAACGACCGTATCCACGTTTCTCAATGGGCAGCAATGTTCTTCATCATCAGCGAATAGTTGGCGCACTCTTATTATCAGTCTTCTTATTATTTGTCCCGAAATGTGCGTTATGTGTTTGTTGGTGGTTTTGTCTCCTTATTCAAATCTTTGCGTTAAGCAGATGCCGGGCGATGCGTTATAGGTGTGTGAATGTGGGCGTCTCAGACAAACAGCTTCCTCGCTCTCTCTCTTTGAGGCGGCAGCTGCAGCTGCTTGTCCACTGCTGGATGAAGAGAGTCGGCACAACGCTTGTCTTTGAAGGTGCTCGTAGTGCTCGCCGTTTGTCCGCTGGCCGCTGATTCCCTTGCTCGGTGGCGCTGGTGGTGCTGCTGCGCGCTCTCTACTGCTCCGTGCTCTCTGGAGATGCACGATTGCGCGTGCAGCTGGTCCTCTGCGATGCTGGCTTGGTCGCTGCTTGGCGCTTTCCGCCATTTCTCCCGGTTGATTTCTTGTCGTTGCTCGTCACTCTATCTCTCTCCTTGATCGTGCAGCTGCCGGGTGGGAGTTGGCACTCAGTGTAGAATAACTTGAGCGATACTTCTCCTGTCAGCACCGAACTCGTACATGGTGACACATCGCTACTCGGCAAGCCTCGCCATCCTTGGTCGATTGCAGGGCCCACCCCGGAGCTTGCCGCTTGCCGTACTGAATTTTACGTGTCGTGTCACTGCATATATCTGAAATTCTCTCCCCTCCACGCGTCTCTTGCGAGGGGGAAAATGTGTTGTGTCAAATTGTTGGAAGACAAAAGTGGCTGGGGAGGCTCTGATTCCATGGAATACATGTTATCTGGTCTTGTGTGTTTGACCTATTTTTCTTGTGTCCCTTTTGAGTTACCCCCGGTCTACCTCGTGATAATTATTTGGTTTATGTTTAACCAAGATTTGTAATGTGCCTTCGTTGTTACCACCACTATTCCGAGGGTTTTGCTAAGCTTTGTTCTCAGTCCATGTCGCCAGGGATCAGTGTTTTATTCTCGAGTTATATTTCGATATCCTGAGGTTGGAGATATAGCTTAGTTTGGACTTAAGCTTTCGTGATTGCAGGAGCTCATGTTCTTTGGTTCATTTGGTGAAGTTACATAGATAGAAAGAGGTAAAACAAAAACAATGGGCATCTGTTTGGTCGATTCCCCCCTCTCCTCTTGGTGACCCCTGACTGGCTGCTTTCCATCACATTTTATGTTTGTTTGCATTACCCCCCCCCTTTTCCTGCCTCCGTGGTTTCTGCTAAAAGGGAGGGGGGCACTCTCCCTTCATACGTATTTTATGGCTACTCTGTGTTGTGTCAAATTGTTGGACGACAAAGTCGGCCAGGGAGGATTTGATTGCATGGATTACATATTATATGGTCTGTGTTTGATCTATTTTTCTCGTATCTCTTTTGAGTTACCCCCGGTCTAATCTTTTTTTATTATTATTTGGTTTATGTTTAACCAAGATTTGTAATGTACCATTAGATGTTACCTCCGGTATTCCAAGGGTTTTATTAACCTTTGCTCCTTTTCTGTATCCAAGGATCCGTGCTTTTTATTCTCGAGTTATATTTTGAAATCCGGAGGATGGAGATATAACGAAGTTTCCACTTAAGCTTTCCTGACTGCCGGAATTCATATTCCTTGGTTCTCTTGGTAAAGTCACGTAGATATAAAGATACAATAAGAAATAAAATAATGAATACTGCAGTCTATAATGTCGACTAATTCTTATAGCCAAGCTTCGAACTTTTACCGTATGAAAAAAAGTATATCAGTTATAATGCCCGTTAGCCCTGTGCTCTGCGTCCGTGCCAGTGAGTCTGGCTATTTGTTTGTGAACTGTCCACAACGTCGGCGGGGAGGTCATGTCATGTGGTCCTTTGACAATCTGGAGATTTCCAAGATTGTCGTTAACCTCCCTTTGCCCCGGAGTTTATTATTTAATGGCTCTTCATGGCCTCCTCCCTCGAGTTGCTTTAAATGCTGTAAGGCAGCGGGTGTGAGGGGTGGGATGTGCCTCACCCTTTCATGCCCCATGCTCGCCCCGATCAATAATAAACAAAAATATTGGCAGAATCATTCTAATATGAATCTTTGGAAAAAGGCCTATATATACAACATTCTGCAGCGGCTGCGTTCGGTGTTTGTCAAAATGCGGGCAGCCAATTATAGGTTTAAGCCGCAAGAATGTCACCTCTTGCAAAAGTCGGTTCATTATTTGGGTCACATTGTTAGCGAGGCCGGAATTGCCATGGACCCTGACAAAACTGCATGCGTGCGAAAGTGGCCAACCCCATCGTCAGTGGGTGAAGTCCGCAGTTTTGTTGGGTTCGCGTCATACTACCGATGCTTTGTGCCCGGGTTCGAGACAGTCGCGAAGCTGCTCCACGCTCTCACTGCAAAGAGTCAGAGGTTTCCGTGGGGGAAGGAGGAGGAGGCCACATTTGTTGCGTTGCGCGATGGCCTCGTTAATGCACCTCCCCTTTGGTACCCCGATTTCTCCTTGCCATTCATGCTGGACACGGACGTCAGCGACACTGGAATAGGCGCCGTGTTGTCACAGGTGGAGAACGTGGTGGAGAGCGTAGTCACTTACGGGAGCCGGGTACTGTCCTCCGCAGAGCAGCGCTATTGTATTACACGCTGCGAGTTGTTGGCTATCGTGAATTTTATGCAGCAGTACCGTCCATACCTCTATGGTAGGCAGTTTGTGGTACACACGAATCACGCGGCCTTGCAATATGCGCTGCGAATTGACCAGCCGTCCAAACAGCTCTCATGATGGTTGGAGGTTTAACAGGACCACTCCTTCACAGTCACCTACAGGAAAGGGTTGCGCCACTGTAATGCGGACGCTTTGTCGCGATTGTCGCCCAAGGGCTACTGTGCATGTTTGGTGGGTGCCAGGCGTTATAAACCGGTAGGTGTAGGAGAGCCTTGCGCCGTTGTAGCGTCGGTGGACTCTCCACCACCCGTAGCGACGGTCATGGGCGACAACACCATTGGTCTTGCACACGAGGAGTGGGGGCGCCTCCAGGCAGAGGATGCCTCCCTTCTAAAAATACGTCACCATGTCGGTACAACGAGCAGTAGGAAGGGTCCAGGGTGTATGTCCCCCGTGGTCCTCCGAGATGGGATTCTCATGAGATGGGATGCAGAAGTGCAGCGTTACCGCATCGTTGTGCTGACTGCTCTGCGGGGTAGCTTTACGAGAGCTGCCCATTGTCCAGTTTATGCACCTTGGGTGTGTTGAATGTGCTCCCCGGAAGCCCCAACCGAGGCTGGCCCGATCATGGTTGCAGTCTATTGGGGTAATACATTCTTACTTGTTGGGGTGGAGTACCTGTTACGGTGGCCAGTGGCATGGCCCCTGGCAGATCAGTCGGCTGCGTCTTTTACGGATGCTTTCCTTCATGGGTACATGTTCGATAAAGGGGCCCTAGAACATCTCCTTATGGACCAAGGTCGGAATTTTTCTTTTAAGTTGTTGAAGTGTGTGATCTGTTGGTTAGAAAGAAAATTCGTACTTTTCCCTACCATCCCCAGACTGACGGGATGGTAGAGCACCTGCACAAGACTCTTACGTCCATGTTGTGCCAACTAGTCAATGAGGCACAGTCCGATTTGGACCTACATGTTCCTGATGTTCGTGCGGCCTATAGGATGCCCCCTCACGCCTCTACCGGGTTCTCCCCTTTTTTATGTACGGGAGAGAGTGTAACCCCCCATGGAAGCCCAGTTAAATATTGAGTCGGGTAAAAAGAGAGTCGCTGTGCGAAGACTTATGCACCTCACCCTTAAACGATTGATGAAAGCGCAGGAGGCATCCCGCCTCCTGCAGTTTCATGGCCAATGAGAAACTGGCAGGGCTTTGGGAGTCCGGGAACCCATGGAAAACTGGGAAGAAGGCATGGCTGCATTGCCCCCATGTGCCCTTGGGCACGTCCCCTAAATTGTATAGACCATGGCAGGGCCTGGTTGAGCTGATAGAGGTCAGGAGGCCGCAATGTTTTCGGATCCAGGTTGGTCGCAGGCCGGGGTGACATTCAGCAAATTTTTATTTCAAGAATGATTAGAGAGTCAGGCTGTTGAACTAGACGCCATCGGTTGGCAACACACTCTGACAATGCAGTTGCATGGAGTCCATCAGACCGAGTGTCGTACACTTATACGCAGAATGTCACTCCTGTCACCCCCCCTGGCTCCGCCCCTGGTCGCAGGCGTTGGAACGTGCATTCATCGCGGCTGAAACCTTATTTTCCTCCTTGCCAGATTGTTTAATCCTCACGACCCGAAGGCAGGGTGTCTGATGTGGCCGACGAGCCTGGGCGTGCGACCACGGAGGTTAGGCCTCAGCAGATTTTTGTTCCTCCGCCCACAGGAATGCAGTACTTGACAACCGCGGAAACCGCCTGTTGAGCCATCTGAAAGCCATCCAAGGAGGGAGGAATGATCAAAACCCGCTTCCCCCCCCCCCCCCGCATCTTCTTTCCGGGAGTGGCCGTGCCCATTAGACCATTTTCAAGTCGTCCCCAGGGAACCCGCCCTTGTCCCACCCGGGGGTCCAGCGACGAGGACCCGTTCAAGAACTGTTCGTTTTAAATAACTGCCCAAGTCATCCTATTTATTCCACCATCGTCTGGCAAGTGGGCACAGACACGAGCCGGGCTGTGTTTGCTGGTTGAACTGAGTTCTACCTGTGTTCGTGGGCTGTGGCGTGCCAGCAGTCGTCGGGTGGTGTGTATGAAGGTTGTTGTTGTTGCTGTTGTTGTCGTCGGAATTGTTGTTGGTTAATTGGGTAGTCGTCCCGCTGCACGAGATATGGAGATCAGCCGGCACGGCTGTGTTTTTTGAGGGGGGTGGTGATGTAATGACAAAAAAATGGTCACTATGGCGCATAGCGCTGATTACTGACAAAGAGAGGAATTGTGGGCATAACGGCCGACCTGCCAGCAGAGCAGGGTGTAGCAGCCGTTCTGTCAGCAGAGCATGCAAGGCCACAGAGTGGGTCACTAGGCTGCTGGCAGAAATGTACATATGAGGACGTAGCACCCCGGCCAGCTGGTAGAGCACGTAAAAGGCCGGGGTAAGGGATATGGGGCAAAGGTGACAGAGGGGACACGTGGGGTATAGCCCAGAACATTCTGGTGGGTTCTAACAGGGGGCGTAGCCAAGGGGGGAGCCAGGCAAGGGACACGTGGAAGGTGGCCCAGAATCTTCTGGTCGGGCGGAGCCAGGCCATGCCGGGGGGCATAAAAGGGAAGTCCCGAGGCTGGATAAGGGCTGTCTGTCGGTGGAATGGAAACCTACACACTACGTCTTTGTATTCGTCTCTGGCGTCATAGGTCAGACAGAGTGCCGGCTTCTCTGACCTATTTGTAGTTATCCCATGTGTGAACAAGTGTTAAATGTGTTGAATAAACGCGTGTTGCCTCCTACTATTAGTGTCTCAAAAGTGACTCACTAGCCATAGGCTAACACTACACATAGACTGAACACTTCCCATAGAATCATCACTGCCCATAGAAAAACAATAAATAATGAAAATATAAAACACTAAAATAATAAAAATATAAAACAATAAAATAATAAAAATATAAAACAAACATCATCATGATGATTGCTTGTGTTGCAGTCGAAACGTCGTGAGAATTTTATTGTTTTATATTTTTATTATTTTATTGTTTCCCTTCTACGTGACTTCACCGAAAGAACCAAGAATATGAATCCCTGCAGTCACGAAAGCTTTAAATAAAAACTTGCCATAGACTTAATACTGCACCTCCGATTAGCACAGTGGGCCATGTATGGTGCGAAAGACGTTAAACATCATACACGCATTACCGCAGAGGCCCCCTGTACTTTACCAACCGCGGTTTTGCCTGCCACGTCCTTTTCCAGGAACTAAACCCCCCAACGGATTTGCGAGGGATTGCTGTATATATGTTATCTTTATTTTTTTACAAACGCTTTAAAATAAATAAATTACATCTCAGGGAGTAAAGCAGCAGGTAGCCATGACGTCTCCAAGCGATCTGAAGGTGTACAGTGTGCCACAGACCACTCCGCTTTATTCGTGAGCTCGCGGTTTTCAGTGGAAGCCTGGATTAAGATTTTTAAAGCCACCTTATCGCTTCCATACAGCCTTTAGTAGGCTCCCCAGTGCGGTCACCCACTCCCTTGCCTACAGATTGGACCACTCTGGTAGAAAATCCACCTTTCTACAAAGGTAGCATTTCAACGCGCGCACTACTGATTGAATGTGATGCTCTGTACCAGGTCGTTTGAGAAGCTGACAATGGGTTGTGGAGGGCCTTCATCATCCCAATAGTGGATTAACCAAGGTTGCCCATTGATGATAATCATCATCGTGTCCTTTTAGCTAGCAAACTCTTGCGAGTTGTTGACCACAATTTGTCTGCTTTGATAACCTGGGCCGCTGGTTGGTTCAGTGTCCCACCGACACACACAGAGAGAGAAGGTAGGTGGCTGTTTTAACTTTACCAGGTTAGCCCCACTGAACTATGTAGCTCTTTTTCAGAAGCGATCTGGCCACAAATGATTGCTCAACAAAGTAGCTCATCATGTAGAAGTTTATCGCAGCCAAACACTCAAAAGCATTTTTATAAATGTGGAGGGAAAAACAGGACGACCCAGAAAAAAATCCACATGACCACGATGAGAGAGACACGCAAACTCCAAATATACAGGCGTCAGGGTCGGGATCGGGATCGAACCCACAACCCTGTATACCAGGCGAGGTATATAACATATCTTAGCCACTGTGAAGTCAGGGTGTGAATCGAACCCACGACCTCCTGCATAGCAGGCGAGATAGTGAACATCTTGCCAATGTGGGGCCCAGCTGACTCAGACTGTGAGCGAGGAGTTGAAGTCCAATGATAAATGTTGATATGAATCAAGGTGTGGGCTGCCATGACCAAAATCTTGATTCAAAGTAGATTTTTTGGATCAGACCGCGTATGTAAAATGTGTGTCGTACACACCCCTCCACCCGGCATAGCAAATTAATATAATTGGCATGTGAACAAACAATGTAAGTGCATTTCTGCTTCAATACACCGTTGTGTTGGAAAGTAATCTCACAACATTCCCGGTCACGACCAACACCACTGACATTCATCTGAATGGGTCTCTGGGAATCCTCTAGGTCGACTCAGCCTCAAATGTACACCTGCTGCGGTGTGTAAACACCGCCACTGTGGAATCAAAGGCGCCCGGGCGTGGTGATGGCCACCCACCCCCTCGTGTGCAGTGCCGGCCTTCATAGGTGCTGCTTGCTAACAGCACTTGCCCCAATAGTCTCTCACAGGCTACACAGGTGATCTTTATCTCTGTATGCGTGTTTCTTTGTATCTGTGTGTGTGTGTGTGTCTGTATACAGTGCTGCTCGCTAACAGTACTTGCCCCAACAGTCTGTAAGGCTACACAGGGGATCATTGTCGTTCTGTGCGTGTGTGTATGTCTGTGTGTGTGTGTGTGTCTGTGACTCTTCTTTTGAACAAAAGAATGAAGGGGGCATGGGAGCGTGGCGGTGAGGTGTGGGAAGCTGTAAGCCCCAGGCTACTTTGGGCTCGCCTTCCCATCAACCGGAGGCGAGGAGTGGTGGTCGTGGTTACTTATGCCCCCACCGAAGACGAACATCCGTGGAGGGATGCAGGGAAAGCCGATGAGTCAGATGCCTTCTATGACCTCCTGTCACAGGTGCCGGCTAAAGTGCCCCCTCGGGATAGAGTCATCTTGTTGGGTGACTTCAATGCCTGAGTTGGTCATGATGCTGGCACCTGGTCTGGGGTGATTGGAGGGCATGGGCCAGATCAGCTCAATAACAATTGTAGGAGGCTGCTAGATTTTTTGCAGCCCATGGGCTTGTAATTACCAACACGCTGTTCCGGCATCTGCGCATCCACACAACATCATGGATGCATGCCGGGTCCAAGCAAGAACATCTGCTGGGCTACATAGTGACGGACCAGCGGATGCGAGCCCATGTCCTTGACACCAGAACCTACCGTGGAGCTGACCTGCCCTCTGACCGTCGACTAGTCATCTGTAAGATGCGCCTGCCATTCTTCCACTACGGTGGTGGGTGTACACCCAGGACCCCATTCCAACCTAAAGTGGCCTGGTCTCAGTTATCTAATGAAAGTTGCAAGCGATAATTTCATCATCGCTTGCGGCTGGGGTTGGCATCGTCCCTCACTCCTCCTGATGTCGAGGGTAAATGGGCGAGGTTTAGGACTGTGACTCATGCAGCTGCAATGGCTGCTTTGGGTACGCGATCCAGACCTCCCCAGAGATCCTGGCTGACATAGGAGGTGTTCAGGATGGTTGAGAAAAAGCGACAGGCCCACTGTCATCGGCTACAGAATCCCACGTCGGAGAATGGGGAGGCTTACCGCAGCCTTCGCTCGGAGGTTTGGAGAGCCGTGAGGCGCTGGAAGGATGGGTGGTGGTCTCGGGTTGCTGAGGAGATGGAGTCTGCCTCAGTGGCCCGCGATCACAAAACTCTATTTAACTCCGTCAAAAAAGTAACCTGCAGCGCCACACCTATTACCATCATTAGGAGAAAACACGGTGATCCAATCTCCGACCCCCAGGAACAGGTTTGCAGATTTGCTGAGCATTTATGTGAGGTCCTGGGGGAGGGAAAATCCCTCAGTCAGGAAAACATCGTGGCACAAAGTGAGGATGACCCTGCTGAGGCTGCGGTACCTCAAATATTGGAAGAAGTCACCCCCTGTGAGTGGCTGGCTGAAGTACCATCTGTTGAGGAAGTACTGAATGCGATCCGGAGTTTGAGACCAAGAAAGGCAGCGGGCAGAGGTGATCTCCAATGCGAAATGCTGAGGGAGGGTGGCGTTTGTGCACAGACTGCCCTATATGACATCATAACAACAGTCTGGACCACCGGACAGGTTCCGCAGGATTGGAAAGATGCCCTGGTGGTCCCCCTCTTTAAGAAGGGGGACTGCACGGACTGTAACAACTACAGAGGCATCTCACTCCTCAGTGTGCCGGGAAAGGTCCTTGCAAGGATTATTCAACATCGCCTTGCCAGGCTTGCGGAGCCACAATGCGGTTTCAGGAAAAGGCGGTCCTGCACAGATGCCATGTTTTCTGTCCGTCTGCTACAGCAGAGGTGTAGGGAATTCCAACAAGACCTACATCTCTGCTTTTTGACCTGGTCAAGGCCTATGATACTATCAGTAGGCCTGGGCTCTGGGTTGTTCTTCGTGATTTTGGAGTCCCTGACCCTCTGCTCACGATAATTAAGGACCTTCATGATGGTGAGCTGGCCCAGGTAAAACTACAGGCCAGGAGTCAGAGCCATTCCCTGTACATCGAGGGGTGCGAGAGGGATGTCCTCTGACTGCCACATTATTTAACATCTATTTTGACCACGTAGTTCGTGCAGCCTTCCATAGCTGTTCCGGGGGAATCTCCATTTGGTACAGATATAATGGGAGGCTGATCGATGCCCGGGTGCGGTCAAGGGATGGCTCCCTATTGCTCAACCACGCTATGTATGCCGATGATTTGGTAATAGCTGCTCATTCAGAGGAGCAGCTGGAGATGCTGCTGCTGAGACTGGAGCGTGCCACTAAGAGATGGGGCCTTACCATCAGCCCCACCAAAACTAAGCACCTGCCTGGGTATTTTGAACCATCGGGCACTCCACCCCCACAACTCCCAATCGGTGATGGGGCAGTTGTGGAGAGAGTGGAGAGTTTCCCATACCTGGGCAGTGTGCTTATAACCGGCTCCAGTTTAACAGCAGAGGTCTCACTCCGAATCAGTCGAGCGGCAATATATTTTCATCGGTTGCGTAACGCTGTGTGGAAGCTACCTGGTCTGTCACTCCGCACTAAGCTTCAGGTCTTCTCGGCCACGGTCATTCCCTCCCTTCTCTACGCTTGTGAAACGTGGACCCCCTTAATGGAGCATCTTCGCCGGTTGGAAACATTTAGGCTGGCCTGCTTACGATCTATCCTGGGTTTAACCAGACTGGATTGTGTGAGGAGCTCACAAATCCTTGAAAGATCTGGGCAATGTCTCATCGGTGAGCTCCTCCGGCAGGCAAGGCTGCGTTGGCTGGGTCATGTAGCCCGAATGCCCAGCCACCGCATGCCCAAACAGCTTTTGTTCGGCCGGATCGAGGGGGCTAAACGGGCGTGGCACGGGCTAGAGAAGAGATGGAGTGATGTGGTACAGGAGGATGTGGAGCTGAGTGGACTTGCCGATGACTGGTACCAGCGGTGTCAAGATCGGCCTCTGTGGAATAGGCTCGTGAAGGACGCTATTGGGCAGTTGGAGGCAGTCGCCCTCCAACAACAACGGAGGGCGGAGGATCGATGCTCACAACAACGAGCGGAGCGCCGGGTGGCTAAAGCTCAGCAGGTTGGCACAGTAGGGGACACAGGTGGTGCACCAGCCAGTCATCTCAGTCAGTCGACCCGTGGCACCTGGGTCTGCCCCGTGACCTCCTACCAGCGGGCCTTCGATATTTCACGTGGCCTCAAGGTGCACATGGTCTGGCACAAGCGTCGTGGTGACGTCACCGCCACTTCGTGGCGAATGGCGGTTGTTGTTGTTGTTGTGTGTGCGTGCGTACAATTGTGGGGACTCGGTACGCCCCTTCCGACAAGCAAGCCAACTTATTTCCCACCATATGTAGCGAACCGTGTTAATCGGAGGTGAAATGTTTCTTATTATATTCCATGTTACTTATTACGTGTAAATGTACAATATTTATTCTTATTTATGAGTTTTACAATGCTTCCCTTTTTTCTTGTTGAATCGTAACTAATTGTAGAACACTGACAATATGTACATTTAAATGCAGTGCATTGTTGTGTTCCGACTGACGAACCATTCGACTTACGAATCGCTCTCAGGAACGGGATCCATTCGTAAATGGAGGACTGCCCGTTTATCAGTTAAGAGACAACGAGCTAGTGCATTGGCTATTACTTATGAGCATAGTCTCGTGTTTTGAATGGGAAGATTTGTCTTTTATTATGTTATCAAGAGAGAAATGTGGCTCCAAACCCATCTCTGTGCACGCATGACCGGCCACGGCCATTGCCTGGGTTCGATCTCGCGCACGTGGCTTGAGGCTTCTGGGTTTAGCTCACCAGGTAAGAGTGCAGCCCTGACAGCCACTGCGCTCACAACCATTGCTCAACTAAACTATTTACCAGGTAAAGCTCACTGAGCTATATAGCTATTTTTTTTAGAACCGACGTGGCTACCTTATGAAGGCCGCCTTTGTTTCCCTCGTGGCGATGTTTACACACCACTCCAGATATTAGTTTTAGGCTGAGTCGATTTAGGGGAGGCACAGGACCCGTTAAAAAAATCATCACTGGGTGGTGGTCGTGAACGGAAATCGAACTGTGGTAGTCGGGGTCGGAGCAGAGCACGCTAACCACTACACTACTGCTGACCCAGAAACACACGCACACACACACTCGCTCACACACAGCCCTGCTCGTGGCTGTGGTAAATAACAACACGGCGATTTTTCCCAGAGAGGAAATGGAATTTCTCACCGACCGAGTGACGCATCTGGCTCGACCGCACGCCCATTGCTCACAGCGGCTATCGCGAAGGAGCTGCAGCTTGGAGCAAGACGCGAGCGCAGACAAAGCGAGAGCTACGCATCCGTATGTATGTTGTGTGTATGTTATATGCATGTTGTATGTATGTTGTATGTTTTGTGTACGTGTGTTGAACTTCTTTGGCACTGTATGTAGCCAACTGCTCATCGGTTGTGCAGGGGAAGGACAACAAACTAAACACAAAAAGCAGTTCTAAAGCAATGAGTTGTCAATCTCTATGATTTAAAACTGCATAACTCCAGTGGCTTCCTAATATCGCAAGGAAGAGCGCTCCAGACGGCTGCAGAAGCGCGATGCGGTGACCTCTCTCTATTCGATGGCTAGCCAAAAGTGTAGTCTATAGTGTAGTGTATAGCGTCGTGTATATTGGTGTAGTATAGTGTCGTGTATTTAAAATATAATTTGAAAGCGTGCGATGCGGTGACCATCTTTGTTCGATTGCTATCCAAAATCCGTTACTGCGATGATGACCGGAGTTCACGTGATGTTTTATGCTCTTTGACGAGATCAGCGAGGTATTGTGGTTCATTTGTGGCAAGCACTTTGTGTGTATAATGAGTGCGGTGTTAGCCACCCATCCCCTTCGTAGGCGTTACTCGCTACGAGTCTTTTTGTGTAATGTGGCTGTACTAACACATGCTGCGTGTGTGCATAGCAATGTCTGTGTGCTCCTATGTACGGGAGTGGTAGTTTAGCGATTAGTGTACGGCCCTAGGAACCCGGCGACCCGAGTTCCATTCCCGCTCACGGCCACCATCGGTGACTATTATCTGGACCAGTTTTGGGACTACGCTAGCTTGACTCAGCCTTTAATGAGCCTCTGCTGTGAAGCAAAAATATCAGCATTGGGGAGACAAAGGCGGCCGGGCAAGGTGTTGGCCATACACCTCCCCCTTCGTGTTTTGTGCTGGCCTCCGTAGGTGCTCACTACTCACTGCTCTTGCCCCAACACTCTGTTAGAGGCTACACGGGGGATCTGTATCTTTGCTGTTGTGTTTGCCTCTGGAAATGCTCCATGGGGCTCGTGGCATTTTGTATATGCGGAGTGTATTTGCTACATCATACTTCGCCACGCTGGTCATTGCCAGTTGGTGGTTAAATGGAGGGGAGATGAGGGAGCCATCACTTTTTCAGATCTAAATTCAGCATCTATGCTCTCCGTGGCCAGGAATCGAACTCATGTTCACACGTCGTGGCGTTGTCGATGTTGGGGAGACGTTGGTATTGTTATGTCAGAACGTTGCTGGTATTGATGTTACGTCATGTTGTGTTTTGATGTTGATAGGTTATATTACTAGTTCATAAAGCTGTCTTCGCCAGGCAAAATATTTCATTAAACATAATCATTTTGCTAGGTTTTGTTTACAACTTTTATCTATGATCGGACATGAAAAACTACTAAAAAAATTCCGCTAAAAAATGTAATTGTTGACAACTTTGATTCAACTTCTCATGTTAAAGCCGTACCCATCGGAAACTGCTCAATTTAAATATTCCATTATTTTTTTAGAAGAAAGAACAAAACATTTCTACATCATAAAATGTTTTTTTTTCATTAAAAACCACTTGAAACCGAAATATCTAAAAAAATATAAAAGAATGGTTCTCTATACTCTTTGGTTCTTTCGGTAAAGTCGCGTAGGTATTAAATGTCACTTATTTGATTTTATACCTACGTGACTTTACCGAAAGAACCAAAGAGTATGGATTCCTGCAGTCACGAAAGCTTCAAATCAAGAGTGGTTCTCACTAAAATTGGATTTGCTGTTTAATGCTCTATCAAAGTAAACAAACGCAATCTTATATTTTGAACGTTTTGTGAATGACATGCACAAACATGTTTATAGGGCACTTAAAAGCGATATTTGGGGGCCTTAAAATGAAAAATCTCGGATTTTAAGATTTATCTTCTGAAGTTTGTGTCATAAAAGCGACCTATGTACCAAATTGCAGCTTTCTACCTTGTCGGGAAGTACTCTAGAGGTGTTTTGAGACGTACATAGAGATTATGGTCTTAATTTATATTTAGTGTTGTTGATATGTTAATGATGGTGGTGTTATATTGTCATTTTATTGTTTCCGTTACATTATTGTTATTCTATCTTTGATGTATTATTGTTACCGATCTTTGTTGATGTTATACAGTTGGTGACGTTGACATTTTGTTTCATGTTTAATTGTTCTTGATATCGATGTGTTGACGCTGTGGACTTTGATGATAAGTCAAATTGTTGTTGTTGATGTCGATTGACCACTTATCCGATGCAAACTATGACTACGATGTTTTTTTTTTATTGTGCCAGGTAAAGTCCACTGAGCTATGTAGTTATTTTTCAGAAGCGACCTGGCCATCACAAATTACGGCTCAACAAAGTGGCTTATCACGTGGACATTCATAGGAATATCCAAATACTCTAAACGCACATCGACTCTTAATGTGTAGAGACAAAACCCGAGGACCCGGAGAAAAATCCACGTGACCACGGGGAGAGAGAGATACGCACACTCCAAATATACGGCAGGCGTTAGGGTCGGGATCGAGCCCACAATCTCCTGCATACCAAGCGAGGTAGTTAACATCTCATCACCGTGGCGCCAAACATTTCTGCTAACCACTCAACCTCTCTACCCCTCGTGACAAAACGCATTCACTTATCTTTGTAAATACCAGCAATATAACAGGATTCATATTACCGGAACATCCTTATAGCTGCGTTTTTACACAACTATAATGATATATTTGTATGGGGGGGGGGGGGGGGAGGGATTTATCTCTTAGGGTTCAGGCAGTTTGATGAGGGTAATTGACCTCATTTCTTTGTTTCTTTCGGGAAAGTCACGTAGGTGAATAAATAATGATTATTTATTTATTTGTATTTCATTTTAATTATATTTTTTTTCACCTAAAGAGAGTTATATTATTATTAATGTCTGAAACAAGGGTCTAAACATGTCCTTATGGACACCTGTGACAAAAAGAGTTTCATGGCTCATCGGATGTCCTCCTGCAGTGTAAATTATGATTCTGATTCTGAACCTGTGTTTGCATCTGTAGCCGGTCTGCCCTGCTGTACCCTCTTGTTCCGTTTTCGTGAATCGTTGCGAGGGGGGACAGGTCGGCTAAATAGACAGCAGTCAGAACAATAACAACAATAAAACTAAAAAAAGTTCTGAGACGATGATTCGATGTACTCTGCGTTGTGTTCTGTCTTCTGGAGAAGTAGTGGCAACTCCACATCAGCTGAGCCACCAGTGGTTTGTGGTGGTGGTTGTGAAACGGCAAAACTTTTTTCAAAAGTCGTCTTCAGAAGGGATATTTCCTATCTGCAATGAGGGCACAGACTAAATAATTAACCTGTCAGCAGTAACGACATCTTGTCCAGCTGCGGCTGGACGAAGTACGTGTGAAGCTAATGGAGTGACGTGACAGTGGCGGTATTAACATGGGCAGCAGCAGTACCGAGTGTAGAAAGTTATCACTGAAGGCCTATGAAACAGAAGTTTCTAGGGCCTACAAGAACATTCATCCGGGCCTGAGCTAATGTCAAATGTGCAGTTCACCAGCACGAAGTCCGCGCAAATCTGAATTGGGGACGTGGCTCGTACTCTGCTTTGCACGTGGGGGGCTCGTGGTCCAATCGCTGATCACTCTTGGTATTCACTTAAATAATAAAATAAAACACCCGCCTACCCCTAACTATGAGCAGAGTGCACACTTATACGTGTGATTAATCACAGGTGAGCTCATACCCGGCTACACTTTCATTGAAAGTGTTTTTTTTAAAGCGTGGCTTTTTGCTGATGTGCAGTGAACGTGGGGTGCCGCAGTGACGAGATGTTATCCCCCTTGCCTGGTATGCAGGAGGTCGTGGGTTCGATCCCGACTAACGATACCCGTTGTATATGTAGTGGGTTCACTTTGAGCACAATAACTCAGGAGGCAACACGTTTATTCTACAAACACAACGGGGTAACTACATAACCGGTACTACCACTGGATAACTACATAACCGGTAACTACCACGGCATAACTACATAACCGGTAACCAGCACGGGATAACTACATAACCGGTAAGTACCACGGGATAACTACATAACCGGTAACTAGCACGGGATAACTACATAACTTGTAACTACCACGGGATAACTACATAACCGGTAACCACCATGGGATAACTACATAACCGGTAACTACCACGGGATAACTACATAACCGGTAACTACCACGGGATAACTACATAACTGGTAACTACCACGGGATAACTACATAACCGGTAACCACCACGGGATAACTACATAACCGGTAACTACCACGGGATAACTACATAACCGGTAACTACCACGGGATAACTACATAACCGGTAACCACCACGGGATAACTACATAACCGGTAACTACCACGGGATAACTACATAACCGGTAACCACCACGGGATAACTACATAACCGGTAACTACCACGGGATAACTACGTAACCGGTAACCACCACGGGATAACTACATAAACGGGTCAGGTCAGTCGGCACACTGCCTGACCCACGATGCTGAGCACAAAGACCGAAGACCCAGGGGAAGACGTAGCACGGCGGGTTCCACTCCAGCAGACAGCCCCGATGCAGCCTCGGGACCTCCCTTTTATACCTCCCAGCGTGGCCTGGCTCCGCCCTCGGCCACACCCCCTTCTGGAACCTACCAGAAGGTTCTGGGCCATACACCTTTGGCCCACTTCCCTTACCTGGCCTAGCACATGCCCTTGCCACTCGACAGGGATGCTACGTCCTCAGATGCCCTCTCCCTGCCAGTCACCAGAACTATGCACCCTAGGGACCCTTTACATGACATTGCATATCCTGCTGGCAGAGAGGGCTACTTCACTCCCAGTTCCCCTTTCTATCAGTAACTGGCACTCGGTTCTGTAGTGACCCATTATATGTCACTACATATATTTCAAGTTTGCATCTCTTTCTTTCTCTCTTCCTGTCTCCGGGGTCCTCCGGTATTTCCTTCCAAATTTAGAATCAACATGCCATATAGATTATTTAGCTTCTATAAATGTCCACATGACAAGCCACTTAGGTTGAACTGCTATCATTTGTGATGGCCAGGTGAGCTCACACCGGGCTACACATCACAGCCACTCCTGGGTCAGGGGACCGCACCTCTGAGAACCACTGCGCTAGAGGAACAGACACACGGGCAGCGGTCATGCAGAGCAATGTCGTTCTCCTGCACCAGTCCCTGGAGACAAGAACACAATGCAACGCCAGCGAGCACCGACTGTTTCATGCTATGCCTATGTGTATCTATGTTGAACTTATTTCTCACCGTAATAATATTTATTATTGCATCCCATAACGCTGCACATCTATTATCCAGTTCCGTACAAAAATACGAAAATAAAACCCAACTGCTTATAAAAAAGTTAATACGTAAATAACGAGAAAAAATGCACATAACAAGAAACATTATTCGTTTTCAATGTAGTACAGTGCTGTAGTGGAGTGTATAATCACGTAATGTATAATAGTGTAGTGTGTTGTGTAAAGTAGTGCAGTGTATAGAGTGCAGTATGTAGTGTAAAGTGTAGTGTATAGTAGTGTAGTGTATTGTAGTGTAAAGTGACTATAACTGGTGACAACGGGACCCTGTGTGTTGTGCTTGCTCCTACCTTGCCCTGTCCTCATCCCCGTCTCTTGTAACCCGCCCTAGGAGCTCCCAACCATGAACCACCGCGAATCCGCATTCATCGTAACGGTAATGGTGGTGGCAGTGCACGTGATGAACTCAGGTAAGAAAGATGGAGTGGAACGTTGGTAAACAACATAATTCAGCATGCGTGTGTGCGTGCTCTCCATTGTGCGCTCCTTCGGTTGTTTAAAATTGCGATCGTAATGGTCGCGCCCAGGGCCGGATTATCCTAGTAGTAAAAGCTGCTACGTATGCTCCGCGCTAAATGCTTTCAAGCATTCAATTCCAGTTCAGTGATTCTACACTTGCTCTATAACTATAGTACTATACTGCCTTCAACTTTTATGAACGACTGGGTGTTTAAGGTTAGCGATTTGTTGTATTATCTGGCTGTATTGCAAATACAATTACTTTACTATGCAAGTAAAACATTTGTGTTTTAATATTTACGGTTTTTTTAGGGCCCCCCACGAGGTTAATACGGCACAGGTCGCACCCATACCACTGTGGCTAGGATATGTTAACTGCCTCGTCTGGTATGCAGGGTTGTCGTGGGTTCGATCCCGACACTGATGTCTGCTATATAATTGGAGTTTGCATGTCTCTCTCTCTCTCAGGGCCGGCCCTAGACTAGCTACCAGCAACTGGCGCCCGAGGCAAACCATGCAATCAGCGCCCCCACCCCCAAACTCCAAGGAAATGTTAACTACCTCGCCTGGAATGCAGGAGGTCGTCGGTTCAATTCAGACCCTGACGCCTGCTGTATATTTGAAATGTGCATGTGGTTGGCCTTACCTGTTAAAATCATATCTAAAAACACATCTCAGGCTCCATAGTCCGCGGTGAGACCACGAGGCTTGCATAGCGGCTCGATCATTTTGTGCGATATGCAGGAGTTGTGTCGTCCGTGTCACTCATAGCAACCACGCGCATTTTGATGTGGGGCATGGGTTGTGAGTTAGAAATAAGCTACACACACCTAATAAGTTCCGTTCAGTAATAGCGTTATTCGTGTCCGCTGTAGATTAATGATACAGCATTATTCATATCAATACGTTTGTGATTAAAATAAGCCGAGTTAAGAGTGGTGGTAGAGTTGTTGTATGTACGTGTGTATGTATGTTGCACCTATTTCGCACCTTATGTAGTCAACCGTCCCAATCGGAGGTGAGGGGGAAGAACAAACGAAATGCAAAAATCAGTTAAGAAGAAATGAGTTGTGAATATAAATCATGTCAAAGTGCACAGCTCAAGCAGCTTACCAATATCGGAAGGAAGAGCATTCCTGACGGCCCCAGAAGCACATCTGAAAGTGCATGATGTGGTGACCATCTTTGTTCGATGGAGAGCCAAAAGCTGCCACTGCGAGGATGACGGAGTTTGCGTGATAGTTTATGCTCCTTGACGAGATCAGCAAGGTATTGTGGTTCATTTGTGGCAAGCGCAGTGTGTGTAATGAGTACTCGGCGAACACTGGGACTGACAGTGGCATCAACGGCATTGGCAGTGACGGCCTCCTCAACCGCGCGTGACCCTTTTATGTCTTCAATCGTTTCCCCCAATTATGTTATCAACAATATCACGAGATACGCAACCTCACAGCTACCGCTAAAATCCCCCTTGAAAGAACATCTCACCCTCACAATAGGGGGCAGCACTTCTCCACCCACTCTGCCACCCAGAGTAATGTTTGTCAGTAAACCTTCTCTCGATCCGCGAGCGTGATAGTTCTTGAAAATTGCTCGAAATTCAGAATTTTGCGAATCCAGAAACATTTGTTCCATTTGGGGGGAAATGGGGGGGAATGCTCCTGTTACAAGTGAACATTGAGTGAGAAATTGGAAAAGTTTAATAACAATGGCTAAAATAAATAATAAACCGCACAACACATTTTTTAAATTACCTTTAACGATGATTATTTTGATTTGACAATGATTCATAAAATGTATAACCGAGTAAACTGTAAGTATGTAAAGTAACAAATGCACAATAGCGAGTTCAGGACAAAGCGGGCAGCCCATAGAGGGCTCACCTCATCTTCACAGCGGACCGTTTCAAATGTAGTTAAACTATATTATTTTATTATGTTTTATTTTATTTATTATATTATTTCCCTTCTAAGTGACTTTACCGAAAGAACCAAGAATATGAATCACTGCAGTCACGGAAGCTTTAAATTGTAGTAAAACTCTGCGGTCTGTCGGGACTTTCATAGAACTCTCGAATACTGAAGTTTAGCAGGTTCGCGAATAGGGAATTAGTATGCATTTAGTAACTTGCGAATATGCGAAACTAGAAATTTCCATAAGCTTGCGCATACGGAGGGTTGTACTCAATTCATTTCCCAGAGATGAGATTTTGAAAAGGTATCCGTGTATGTGTGGAGATGGCATGGTTTTTTGATGCTTCCAGGCTGCTCATATCCAGCTATTAAAGTTCAATGATGGTGGTCTCTGCATTCGTTTTGCACATCTTTCTTTATGTAGCAAAAAGCCCCATTCAGCACATGGCGGCTGTTGAAGGCGAAGATGTGCTCCTTAACTGTTCAACATCGTCCACAATATACCGAGTGCGATGGAGATATGGACAGTCTAACACAACGGTGAGTATTGTATTATCCCTGATTACACATGGTATTACCGATTTAGCACATTTTAGGGATTATCAGCCCAATGCAATATCCGTCTGTATTGCTACACACAGTGTGAATATCACTCGTACAGAATGTGCCGTATTTAAAATAATGTTAAGAAATACATTACAAGTAAACGGTCTTAGGTCGAAGTTCCTTTTAGAGATCTCTCTCGTTAGTCTAAGCCCGTACTTCTTAACCTTTACTGCACCCCTGCTTCTCAATCGTTAAACATGTTTCATGTTCATAAATACATAGGTTTGATTAAACAAAGTAGTTGTAATTACGTACCCGTGCCTAATTTGTCTGTCAATGATTTACCTTCGAAAACAATCTGGCCATGTCTCACACTCCTAGAAAGGGCATCTCGCACCCACATGGGGTGCATGCTCCCCAGGTTAAGAACCACTTGTCTAAGCTGCCCAGAGACCCCATTCAGAGATGGGGTGCATGCTCCCCAGGTTAAGAACCACTAGTCTAAGCTGTCCAGAGACCCCATTCAGAGATGGGGTGCATGCTCCCCAGGTTAAGAACCACTTGTTTAAGCTGTCCAGAGACCCCATTCAGAGATGGGGGTCCGTCAGCAATCTTAACACAAACTCTGTGGCTCTTCGGCAGCAGCTGGTGGTACGGACATCAAAATGGGTTGACCTCCAACTTCCTTTGGCCTCAATTATAGCGAGGCAGGGTTACTTCTCGTGAGACTAAATATCAGCTACCTCCTGTTTGCCAGGGCTGGTGGGGGGGCAGTGATGGGTGCAGTTATCTGTATGTGTGTAGTGTATAGTAGTGTAATGTATAGTAGTGTAGTGTATAGTAGTGTAGTGTATAGTGTAGTATATAGTAGTGTAGTGTATAATAGTGTAGTGTATAGTAGTGTAGTATACAGTAGTGTAGTGTATAGTAGTGGTGTATAGTAGTGTAGTGTATAGTAGTGTAGTGTATAGTCGTGTAGTGTATAGTCGTGTAGTGTATAGTGTAGTATATAGTAGTGTAGTGTATAATAGTGTAGTGTATAGTAGTGTAGTATACAGTAGTGTAGTGTATAGTAGTGTAGTTTATAGTATTGTAGTGTATAGTAGTGTAGTGTATAGTAGTGTAGTGTATAGTAGTGTAGTGTATCGTTGTGTAGTATATACTGGTGTAGGGTAGTGTATAGTATACCATGTATGTGTGTTGAACTTCTTTGGCACCGTACATAGCCAACCACACTAACTGGAAGTACAGGGGGGAAACAAACTAAAACACGACAAGAAATTAGTTGTCATTTAGCTGCAGCTGTGTTTGGTTGTTGTTGTAACGACATCTGTGAAGAAGACCCAATAGCGCATCGTATTCCTACAGATTAAATAAATGTTCTGATTTTGTTTTTAATGTTGCTGGCTATAAAATAAAACGTTAATCTTTCGTGCGACGCTTTGGCATCGCCCTTAATGTCAATCCTAGATTAGAGGAGTGATTGTCTCTTGTAATTAGCTCAGCTTTCTACAAGTTCAGAAATATAGCCTGATATGCCCCTTTGAAATAGTAGCGGTGTAGAGATTCTGTGTCATGCGCTACTATAACCTCTAGGATTCCCGATTGAAAACCGCTGTTTGCTGGACTGCCCGAATAGCTTCTTTGTTGTCTCCAGCTTGTGCAAGATGCGGGCTGCTAGGGGTTCTTAGTGGACAAGGTGAATTGAGATCAAACATCCCCCAGTGCTCAGAGTTCTGCAATTCGCTACCGGGTCCCCCATTTTGGGTTTCAGTCAAAATCCTTTTGTTAACGCAAGGGGATTTATTTTGCTGTGAGATGCGCTATGTAAAAGAAGATACATTCAAATTCTACCAATGTTTTAGAAGCGTTAAATACTAATACATATGGAAACTAATATAGTTGCGCAAATCTAAAAAAATAAGTTGTCGATTTAACCCCAATCCTTAAAAAATATACGGATGAAATATATTGTTTGACGTAATTCGAAAATAATTTCCATAATACGTTTTAACTGGTTCAATATAAATATAACAGCAGATTTTCAATAGAGTTCATCTGCATAGTTTTTTGGAGAGTGCAATGTCAGCCAACTGGTATAAATATACAAACACTAATGTGCAACAATTAAAACCAATTGCTGAACGTGTAATGTATCTTGTTCCACAGATATTATATTGTAACATTCAATCTATCACATCCTGCAACCCACTTCTCTGCTACGTGGTTTTCTCTGGGAACCTGAGCAGTGGAAATGGCTCCATCACTCTGATTTTAGTCCCAGCGAACGCGAGTGGAATGTACCGCTGTTTTCTGGAAACAACCACAGCTGATCGTCATGAGATGGTTTACAATTTGACAGTAACTTCTCAAGGTAATGCCACAAAGCTTGAAATGTAATGAAACGTCTACATATATAAATTCATATTAACCATTCACTCGATGTAAATAAACTACACACGTTGTGGTTTAAGTTTGTAACAATTATAGTGGTGCATCGATTAATGTCTGAACATCACAAAACATTCATATTATGTGTGTAAACAAGAATCGATTATATACCTGCATGCCTGTGTTCTATGTATTCAGCTCATTTTTCTCCGAAAATACTAGAGGCCGCTTCATTCACAACAATGTAAAGAAAATAGATTCCAGAATAAAATCACAATCCTTGAATCGCAACAATGCATGATACTATTAATCTTAATCATAACAAATGTGTTTTTTCTCTCTCCCAATGTTAACTCAGATGCACTGTAAAATCTCAAACTAGCTCAGGCAGCTTGGCACCAAAGGTTAAATCCTTGCTTGGGGAGGGGAACTCAGCCATCATTCTTCAAAGGGTTGACTAAATGAGAACTACTTTGTGGGGAAATAAATTAATATTTATATATTTTTAAGGAGGGCCACAGTGGCGAGATGTTATCTTCGTCGAAGGTTAAATCTTGACCCTGACACCTGCTGCTGTATATTTGGAGTTTGCGTCCCTCCAATCTCCGTGGTCGCTTCGATTTTTCTCCGGGTACCTCCACATGCAAATCAACATCACACGTTTAGATAACTGGCTGCTATAAATTCCCAAGTGATGAGCCCCTTTGTTGAGCTATCATTTATGGCCAAGTCACTTATGTAAAAAAAGAGCTACATAGCTTAGTGGAGCCTGACCTGGTAAAATACAAAATAATACTCTTTGGTTCTTTCGGTAAAGTCACGTAGGTAGAAAAAAGTAATAGATCACGATGTTTCGATTGTGTTGCGATCAAAACGTCGTGATCTATTATATTTTTCTACCTACGTGACTTTAGCGAAAGAACCAAAAATATGGATTCCTGCAGTCACAAAAGCTTCAAATCAAGATTATTTATTTTATTTTATTATGTTATGTGCCAGAATAGGTGGCAGGTGGCTCCAGAGCCACAACATTCACTTACCGGGATGTCAAGCGATAGCTAAATAGAGAAATTCCGTTGACTGCATACTTATTAACTCTTGATGGAAAACTCTGTCAAATCGCAGAGCGTCTGTAGCCTGGAGTTTGATACAGACCATTGCTAATTTATCACAACCAGCTTAAACGATTGTCCAACAAGAGGTCTCCTATAACGCCCAAGCTATAATATAGAAAAACAAGTCCTCAACATTGACAACCAATTCACGACTCTTTCAAAATGAGCAACTGACAGACTGGGACCCAGTTTCTTCTCGACTCTGTAGAACAACGGCGCAAAAAAAAACGCAAAACACGACTACAAGTCTTCACGAACGACATCACGAAGAACCGAGGGCAAAGCAAGACTCAGATCTGGGACGGCCGCCATCAGTGGTCAAGATGAGAAAGCTGCAGCGACATGGGAGCGGTGACTCTCTCAGATGGGTAACAAAGCGAGCCATTCCCTTTTACCCACTTCGGGCATCTGTAGCTGGAGCCTACCGCAATTCGCTCCTGCCACACTTATGATGCTAAGTGGCCACCTAGGTCAGTGAGGTGAATAGCTTGCTGGGGGGGGGGGGCAGGAGGGGTCAAATGGACGATGCACATGGCGGTTCTTTGCCCTCGCGACTGCTCCCCGTTTGCCCTTGTAGAGAGGCTGGGATGATGATCTCACCATCGAACAAAGACAGTCGTATATATGCACGTATGTGGAACTTATTTTGCACCGTGCATTACCAACCGTGTTAACTGGAGGTGCGGAATGGAGGTAAAACCGCATCGTGCAGCGCTTTCAGATGCGGCCGCTGCTCCTTCTGCAGGGCCCCTCCGAAACGCCCTCCCTCTCCTCCCTCCCACCTTTGTTTATGAAACGTCTGCGCGATCTAGCCCACATCAGCTTGATAATATAATATTGGTCGCGGAAGCCTACGACGTGTTGAATCAAAGTACTATCGTGCACACGCAAATGGGTAGATTGTTTAAAGCTTACCAATGCACATTCGTCCTTGAAAGTGTTTAATCAGCAGTACGGATCCTGTACGGTATCTTCCAGAACAAAACACTACTTGCGATTATGCAATTAATGCTTTTTTTGCTCTGGCGTGTTCCTTAAACGTTTGTACACCACTTTTATACGTTTTATATTTTTCACAATTCGGTAAGCCCCTAATAGCAACATATCATTTTGCTGAAGCTTCGTCCCTGTAGGATCATATTTACAAGGGTCGTCGTGTTACAGACAGACAGCCAGAAAGGACTTATGCATTATCACCTTCGTCGTCAATTGTAGAAAGGTTAATCTAAACTAATTTTAAACTATTTTTAACCAGGTATGGCCCACTGTGTTACTTAATAATATGCCAACCAAAGAGTAACAGTTAGATTAGACTATGGGGAGACACAAGAATTTGACATTGGGAAAGGAGTAAGACAGGGCTGTATACTGTCTCCTTACCTATCCAATTTGTACAGCAAGCGTATTTTGTGAGAGGCAGGCCTAGATTCCATTGAAGCACGCGTGAAGATTATAGACGGAAGAATAAACAACGTAAGATTTAAATTTCGATTTAAAGCTTTCGTGACTGCAACGATTTATCTTCTTTGGTTCTTTCGGTAAAGTCACATAGAATGAGAATAAAATAATAAATTGATAAAATAAAATAACAGAATAATATTCTCACGACGTTTCGGCCACAACACAAGTGGCCTTCATCAGGTGAAGGGACGAGACTGTCTGGAGGACAGCGCTGGAGTGAAAAAGCCACGCTCAGATCACGACCTTTAAGCTGTGTGAGAAGAAACAAAGCGCCTTGACAATGGAATTAGCATATAATTTAGCAGAAATGGCTGAGTGATTAGCTTGTGACTGGTTACAGAAATGGCTATGTTAGAGTTAAAGCATACACATCCGCAAAGGCACCCCTTGACAAAGGAATTAACATAGAATTTAGCATTGAAATAGCTAAGTTAAAGTGTACACATCCGCAGAGGCACCCCTTGACAAAGGAATTAGCATAGAATTTAGCATTGAAATAGCTTGTAACTGGTCACAGAAATAGCTATGTTAAAGTCAGAGCATATACATTCCCCGAGGCACCTAGTACAAATCAAACAGGATAATTTAGCATTGAAATAACTGAGTGATTAGCTTGTGACTGGTCACAGAAATGGCTATGTTGAAGTCAAGGCCTACACATCTGAGCTATGCACAGTAACTGGGTATATAGTGAACCAATAAAAAACTAAAATATAAATTACCTCAATGTTATCAATAAACTCTATATTCTCCAATCAGCTAAGCTACCAACAATAATTCGTTATATATCACAATGCTATATGGCGAAAAAATGGGTGGATTCTTACCCTCAACTTTAACAACACGGATAGCTACGGGTCCCGTTCAGACGGACGAGTTCATCCATGGTCGGTACAGAGGAGCGGGAGAGAGACAGCTGCGAGGCGCTGTTATACTCCATGTTGTAAACCATACCATTAACCGTGGTGTGAGAGCTATTAAGAGTCAATGCTGGCGAAAAAGCTGCGGTCTGAAGGTCATCGTAAAATACAATTAATTAAGAAAGGAAATGGTTTAAAACATCTTTCCAATGGTTACTAAGCCAGAATCCATCTTCTCGGTTGAAATTGTCTCTGTGCTTGTGTAGTGGGTTCCAGGACACGGAGACGGCAGAATAGAAGCAGCACTATTTATTTAAACCTTAACAAGGGTTACACTAGAAGGGGTAGCGGCCCCTCCACCCGTATAACTCAGGAACACACCCCAGGCTCTCTAGCCTAAGCTCTAGGCTCCCAGTTCCTCCTGGTAGGGCTCTAAGGGAGGCTATCAGATCCGGCCCTGGTTAGGCACAGATCTCGGCACCCCGCCGACCAGACCGGCCCTTAGAAGGACTCTGACTCTGGGGCTCTGGGGCCGCACCACTGGCTTGCTGTGCCGGCCCTGAAAAGGGCAGCGGTCACAGGAGTTCCAAGGTCTCACCTAGCTGGCCTTCTTTCTTCACTGGTTGCTTCAGCCTCGGGCCCCACACTCTGCCCCGAGCTCCCTGGCTCCCCGCACTTTATACCCACTGGAGCCTTAGCGGACGTTGTTGTAGCCACCAAGGTGTGGGTGAACCACACCTTCCCGTGCCATGTGTTTATTCCCCATAGCACCCCTACATCACCCCCTCCCATGTAACCCGCAGCCGTCCCGGCTGCAACAATACTCGAACAATAAACACAACAAACCCCCACCCGTGCGTGCCTCATAAGAACGAACACCCCAATAAATAACCCAACCCACCTATACAAAATTACACTATATACACATATACATTGTACCCCCCCCCCCCCCATCAACGCAGCAAGAAAACTTAACAGTGAACAACAAGAGTAACAAGAACCATTATTACAACAAGCGGCACGTTTTTGCGCGAGTCCGTTTTGCGGGTCCATCGTAGGGGGAGGGTCCGGTCGGCCCGGCAGTGGGCACCGGCTGTGCAGGTGCACCGTCTTCCGTCACCCCGGAAGGGCAAACTCCGTCCCCACCGGGTGGCGCAGGCGCGCTGGAAGCCGTCATTCTTGAGGCGCCTGAAGGTGGAACAGTTAGCGAAGCAACAAGGGCAAGTGACGAAGACGCCGTCCGGGAGTCAGCGGACACATCACATGCTCGGCCTGTGTAATGTGGTGGAGGGACGCGCGGTGCCACAAACGGCTTCAGACGCGAGGGGTGTACGTACCAGCGGCGTTTCTCCCACTGGATACGAACGCACTGCGGCCGCATAACCTTCACAATAACCACAGGGCCCCTCCAAGGCCGCAACAATTTCGCCGAGGTCGCCAACGGCACCTGAGGGCAGTGCAGCCAGGCTTGATCGCCTGGCTTCCACGCATGTGTGCGTGATTGGCGCGATCGCAACCTCTCGTTGGCCTTCTGCCGAGAGGAAGAGTTTTGGGCCGCTGCCTCCCGCGCCTCGGTCAACCTCAGGATATTAAATTTAACGTGGTCGGCCAATTTCGATTTTCTGCTGGTTTCCGAGACGCGGAGCTGAGTCGCAATTGGTGGGTCAACGTCGCGACCGTACATCAAAAAGAACGGCGAGAAGCCGGTTGCCACGTGAGGAGCCATTCTATAGGCGGCCAAAACCCCCGGAATGTGAAGGTCCCAATCGGTCTGGGAGTCACACACCTGGTGACACAACATAGATGTGAGCGTCCTATGCAGCCGCTCCACCATGCCATCGGTTTGTGGGTGATAGGGGGAAGTGCGAATCTTTTTCGTACCAAGAAGCGCACACACCTCGTGCAGAAGGACGCCAGAGAAGTTCTTCCCTTGGTCAGTCAGCAGCCGTTCGGCAGCACCCTTGTTGAGGACATAGCCCTGGACAAAGGCCTCGGCAACGGCTGCTGCTGACTGGTTAGCGAGAGGCCATGCCATAGGCCATCGGGTGAAATATTCCACGCCAACCAGCAGGTACTTGTTACCCCTAGGGGTCGCAGGGAAGGGCCCCAATATACCGAGTGCGACGAGTTCGTTAACCCGAGAGACCGTGATAGATTGTAGCGGTGGGCAGGCGCCTTTCGTTGGTGGTTTTCGTTGGGCGCACTGAGTGCATGCACCCAGGAGGTCATCCACATCCATTGCCATACCCGGCCAGAAGAAATCCAGCTGGAGCACGGCAAGGGTCTTGTGGGTCCCCAGGTGCAAAAGCTGCTCGTGTGCGGCCCAAACGGCCTTACCCCGCAAAGCGGATGGCACCACAAGCCTGTGACGGCAGGCCCTCCCATCCCAATGCATTAGGAGAACCTGGAGCAGCCCGTACAAATCAATCCCCGCGACCCCCCGCACGGAACCCCCTGCGCGACGACGCAACGCGAGGAGGGATGCGTCCTCCATCTGGAGGCGCCCCCATTCCGCAACGGACAACCCCAGCAAGGAGTCCGCACCTCCCTCCCCGACAGGACCCTCAGGCAAGGGGTCCTCAGTGGCAGCAGCGAGAATCGGGATATCTAAGGGGGGGCTATCCTCTGGCGGCTTACAACGCCCCGATCCCCTGAGACAAGCGCAATCTGAGGCGGGCGGCAGGCGAGACAGCGCATCCGCATTAGTGTGCCGAGCACCCTTCCGATATGTGGTCGTGAAATCATAATCCTGAAGGATTTCGAGCCATCGGGACAATTGCCCCGAAGGCTGCGTCACCCGCAAGGCATATTGTAATGCCGCATGGTCCGTACGGACAGTGAAATGCCGACCGTACAGGTATTGGCGATACTGTTGCATAAAAAATACAATAGCCAAGAGTTCCCGAAGCGTGACGCAGTATCTCTGTTCCGCCGGAGACAAAACCCTACTGCCATAAGCCACGACGCGTTCCACACCACAGATCACGTGTGAGAGCACACCCCCAATGCCCGTATTGCTGGCGTCTGTATCGAGCAGGAAGGGTTCCGAAAAATCGGGGTAGCTCAATGGAGGGGCACGCACGAGAGCGTCGCAAAGGGAACAAAAAGCGACCTCCTCCTCCTGGCCCCAGTGAAATTTCACTCCCTTCGCCATCAGAGCTTGTAAGGGCTTAGCAATGGTCGCGAAATCCGCGACGAACCGCCAGTAATAAGACGCAAATCCAATGAAACTCCTGACCTCAGCCACCGAGGTGGGGGTTGGCCAGGAGCTGACACACTGCGTCTTTGCGGGATCGGTGGATATGCCCGAGCGGCTGACGATGTGCCCCAAATAGCGTACGGATTCCCGTAGCAGGTGGCACTTTTGCGGCTTAAATTTCAAATTCGCAGCACGCATTTTGAGGAACACCGCGCGCAAGCGCAAAAGGTGTTCGTCAAATGTCTTGCTGAACACGATGACGTCATCCAGATAGATCAAACAGACGTTCCACTGTAAGCTAGCCAAAACCAGTTCCATAAGGCGCTGAAATGTCGCCGGAGCGGAGTGTAATCCCATAGGTAACCGGTTAAATTGGAATAGGCCGTGTGGTGTGCGAAACGCAGTCTTTGGCTTGGACTCATCATCCAATGGGAGTTGCCAGAATCCGGATAACAAGTCCAACGTAGAAAAAAAACGTGCGCCAGCCAGAGCATCCAGAGATTCGTCCATCCGGGGAAGTGGATATGCGTCGGCCACGGAGATCTTATTAAGGCGGCGAAAATCCACACAGAATCGCAAGGACCCATCGTGCTTTTTGACAAGCACTATGGGTGCTCCCCATGGACTAGTGGAAGGGGCTATAATGTCTACAGCCAGCATGTCATCCACTGCCGATTTGACATGATCTTTTTCGGCCGGACTTAACCGAAAAAGATTCTGGCGTACCGGGGCATTGTCACCCGGGTCAATGTGGTGACGCAACAATTTCGTGCACCCAATGTCATATTTGTGTTTACTAAAGACATCGGAAAATTCCATCAGAAGGGTGCGTAGGCCGGCACGCTGGGAGTCGGACAGATCACTCGTGCCCGAACATAGTGCGTCCATCCAACTATCGTCCCCCTCAGAATGCGGTTGAGCCAGAGGATTGGTCCCCACATTACCCATAACCGTGTCTACCACGGGGACCGGCGTCGCGTGCGCGAGCACAGTTTCCTGAGGAACGACGGCCGTCTGTACGCCAACGTTAAGGACGAGGATAAACGGGTCATCGCTCCCCTTAACGAGCGTTTGAGCGGCCACCAGATCCAGCCCGTTTTCCCCAGCCCTCGAGGGCCCTAACAGAATTCCCTGGTCCAGAACACCGGGCACGAAAGGCCGACGCAAGCGAAGGGGCACGAGCATTTGCGCCCCGGGAGGTACACGCACCGTCCGAGTAATGAACGCTTGTATCGATGCGCACGCTGCCCTTGAGGTGACAGGGGAAGGCAGGAATGTTACCCGTCGGCCCGAGGGAAGCTCGATGCAACCCTGATCAATTAGAATTTTAATCGGCATTTTGCCCAAAAAGTCCGTCCCCAACAAGCACGGAACCGCCAGCGAGGACGAGACTAATATCGGCCCGGAGAGTTTGATATTGCCAATGCAAATTTGTGCTCGAATTTGGCCTATGATACCCAGCGAACCCCCGTTCGCTGCGTAACACGGAACAGTGACTGGGAGCAAGGGGCGGCTTTGAACGGGAAGAATATTATAAATCAAGTCTGACACAATGGTCGCCGAAGCTCCCGTATCGACGAGGATACGCACCTCGACCCCATCAATGCGACCCGCGACCACGGACGAGCCTGCCGACGCAGCAACAATGCGGTAGGCCAATTCCGTCCACTGCCCCGGCCCGAGCACCCTCTCGACCCCGCCGCCACCCAACAAACCAATGGGCATACCCCGAGGCCCGTACACTGAAACGCGCGAGGTGGGGACAGGTGTGTGCACAGGCCGAGCAGGTGGGGTGCCGCGACTTGCCGGGTTGCGATGCGGAGGCCTGTAGGCTGGAGCGCCGTCCGACCGTCCCGGCTGTTGTTGACGAGGCGCCCGGCATTCCGCAGCCACGTGGCCCTTGCAGCCACAGTTGTAGCACGTGATGAGCGCCTTGGGGTGCTCCTGGCGATCCGGTGTGGTCCGAGCCGGCCTCCCTCCAGATCTCCACTCCACTGGGCGACCCGCCGCGAAGACCTCCTCGGAGGGGGGGATGGTCGGCGTCCCAGCGCACACCGCAGCTGCGCCCTTGGGGACGAGAGGTGATCGACGCTGTGCTATCAGGTGCGCGTGGATGTGTCTTGCTGCCCGCAAGGAGCACATGTCCGCGTCGTCCTTTGCGACGATGACGATCTGTAGCTCCTTGGCCAACGCCAGGAGCTTCTCCGTCACCATCGCGTCCACCCCTTCGCCGTCCATCCGCGGGAAAGCCGCTTTTGCGAGGGCCAGGAGAGCCGTGCGATACGCCAGCGGTGGCTCCTTCTGGCCCCTGCACCGCTCATGGAAGAGTTTGTGGCAGTCCGACGATGGCCCGTAGACTATGGTGAGGACCTGGAGCGCCGACTGTAGCATAGATCGCGTTGATCTGGGAGCTGTGATGAGCGTAGCAAGGGCGTCATCGTCCAGCATGGCCAGTAGCGCACTCAAAGCCTCGTTGTCCATCCAGCCGGCCATCTCTTGATGAGCGAGAAAGCGGCGTTGAAAGGCCCCCCAGTCGCCGCCGTCTGAAACGAACTCCTTCAACACCGGCAGGCGTTGTTGAAACGATGGCTTCGTCTCTGAGAGGTGCCACGCGCCATCTCCGGCCTTTCCGCCGGTGATAGAGGGGCTGGGGACACCTATCGGCGGTCACGCAGGTGATGACGATGCGCCCGCCGATTGGTCCTGACAGCGGGCGTCCGTTGGTGATGACGTCACCACCGCTGATTAGCCCACAGCGTCCACGTGGAGCTGCGACCCGCCAATCGCCGTGGCGGACACTGTCATGGCGGCAAATCCGAAATCTGGTGGCTGTGTTTCGGCGGGAATGGCCGTTGAACAGCGTTCGTCTCTCTGCCGCCTTTGCGCCCGCAGCCCCGCGCGGTTGATTTCCTCCAGCGTGGAAGCCGCGGCATACAGCAGCTCAGCCAGTCGAGAGTGAGCCGCCTGCAACCCGTCCTCCATCGGCGGCCACTCCTCCAGCGGCGGCTGCTGTTGGGGCGTCTGGGGCATCCCAGGATCGTCGGCCGCGGCCTCTGGCGCAATCCCAGGTGAGCCGTCCTCCTGGGGTTCCTGTGATCGGTTTGTACTCCTTGTGTCCATTTTAAGACCACTTCTGACACCAGTTGTAGTGGGTTCCAGGACACGGAGACGGCAGAATAGAAGCAGCACTATTTATTTAAACCTTAACAAGGGTTACACTAGAAGGGGTAGCGGCCCCTCCACCCGTATAACTCAGGAACACACCCCAGGCTCTCTAGCCTAAGCTCTAGGCTCCCAGTTCCTCCTGGTAGGGCTCTAAGGGAGGCTATCAGATCCGGCCCTGGTTAGGCACAGATCTCAGCACCCCGCCGACCAGACCGGCCCTTAGAAGGACTCTGACTCTGGGGCTCTGGGGCCGCACCACTGGTTTGCTGTGCCGGCCCTGAAAAGGGCAGCGGTCACAGGAGTTCCAGGGTCTCACCTAGCTGGCCTTCTTTCTTCACTGGTTGCTTCAGCCTCGGGCCCCACACTCTGCCCCGAGCTCCCTGGCTCCCCGCACTTTATACCCACTGGAGCCTTAGCGGACGTTGTTGTAGCCACCAAGGTGTGGGTGAACCACACCTTCCCGTGCCATGTGTTTATTCCCCATAGCACCCCTACATCACCCCCTCCCATGTAGCCCGCAGCCGTCCCGGCTGCAACAATACTCGAACAATAAACACAACAAACCCCCACCCGTGCGTGCCTCATAAGAACGAACACCCCAATAAATAACCCAACCCACCTATACAAAATTACACTATATACACATATACATTGTACCCCCCCCCATCAACGCAGGAAGAAAACTTAACAGTGAACAACAAGAGAAACAAGAACCATTCTTACAACAAGCGGAGCGTTTTGGCGCGAGTCCGTTTTGCGGGTCCATCGTAGGGGGAGGGTCCGGTCGGCCCGGCAGTGGGCACCGGATGTGCAGGTGCACCGTCTTCCGTCACCCCGGAAGGGCAAACTCCGTCCCCACCGGGTGGCGCAGGCGCGCTGGAAGCCGTCATTCTTGAGGCGCCTGAAGGTGGAACAGTTAGCGAAGCAACAAGGGCAAGTGACGAAGACGCCGTCCGGGAGTAAGCGGACACATCACATGCTCGGCCTGTGTAATGTGGTGGAGGGACGCCCGGCACCACAAACGGCTTCAGACGCGAGGGGTGTACGTCCCAGCGGCGTTTCTCCCACTGGATACGAACGCACTGCGGCCGCATAACCTTCACAATAACCACAGGGCCCCTCCAAGGCCGCAACAATTTCGCCGAGGTCGCCAACGGCACCTGAGGGCAGTGCAGCCAGGCTTGATCGCCTGGCTTCCACGCATGTGTGCGTGATTGGCGCGATCCCAACCTCTCATTGGCCTTCTGCCGAGAGGAAGAGTTTTGGGCCGCTGCCTCCCGCGCCTCGGTCAACCTCAGGATATTAAATTTAACGTGGTCGGCCAATTTCGATTTTCTGCTGGTTTCCGAGACGCAGAGCTGAGTCGCAATTGGTGGGTCAACGTCGCGACCGTCCATCAAAAAGAACGGCGAGAAGCCAGTTGCCGCGTGAGGAGCCATTCTATAGGCGGCCAAAACCCCCGGAATGTGAAGGTCCCAATCGGTCTGGGAGTCACACACCTGGTGACACAACATAGATGTGAGCGTCCTATGCAGCCGCTCCACCATGCCATCGGTTTGTGGGTGATAGGGGGAAGTGCGAATCTTTTTCGTACCAAGAAGCGCACACACCTCGTGCAGAAGGACGCCAGAGAAGTTCTTCCCTTGGTCAGTCAGCAGCCGTTCGGGAGCACCCTTGTCGAGGACATAGCCCTGGACAAAGGCCTCGGCAACGGCTGCTGCTGACTGGTTAGCGAGAGGCCATGCCATAGGCCATCGGGTGAAATATTCCACGCCAACCAGCAGGTACTTGTTACCCCTAGGGGTCGCAGGGAAGGGCCCCAATATACCGAGTGCGACGAGTTCGTTAACCCGAGAGACCGTGATAGATTGTAGCGGTGGGCAGGCGCCTTTCGCTGGTGGTTTTCGTTGGGCGCACTGAGTGCATGCACCCAGGAGGTCATCCACATCCATTGCCATACCCGGCCAGAAGAAATCCAGCTGGAGCACGGCAAGGGTCTTGTGGGTCCCCAGGTGCAAAAGCCGCTCGTGTGTGGACAAACGGCCTTACCCCGCAAAGCGGATGGCGCCACAAGCCTGTGACGGCAGGCCCTCCCATCCCAATGCATTAGGAGCCCCTGGAGCAGCCCGTACGAATCAATCCCCGCGACCCCCCGCACGGAACCCCCTGCGCGACGACGCAACGCGAGGAGTGATGCGTCCTCCATCTGGAGGCGCCCCCATTCCGCAACGGACAACCCCAGCAAGGAGTCCGCACCTCCCTCCCCGACAGGACCCTCAGGCAAGGGGTCCTCAGTGGCAGCAGCGAGAATCGGGATATCTAAGGGGGGGCTATCCTCTGGCAGCTTACAACGCCCCGATCCCCTGAGACAAGCGCAATCTGAGGCGGGCGGCAGGCGAGACAGCGCATCCGCATTAGTGTGCCGAGCACTCTTCCGATATGTGGTCGTGAAATCATAATCCTGAAGGATTTCGAGCCATCGGGACAATTGCCCCGAAGGCTTCGTCACCCGCAAGGCATATTGTAATGCCGCATGGTCCGTACGGACAGTGAAATGCCGACCGTACAGGTATGGGCGATACTGTTGCATAAAAAATACAATAGCCAAGAGTTCCCGACGCGTGACGCAGTATCTCTGTTCCGCCGGAGACAAAACCCTACTGCCATAAGCCACGACGCGTTCCACACCACAGATCACCTGTGAGAGCACACCCCCAATGCCCGTATTGCTGGCGTCTGTATCGAGCAGGAAGGGTTCCGAAAAATCGGGGTAGCTCAATGGAGGGGCACGCACGAGAGCGTCGCGAAGGGAACAAAAGCGACCTCCTCCTCCTGGCCCCAGTGAAATTTCACTCTCTTCGCCGTCAGAGCTTGTAAGGGCTTAGCAATGGTCGCGAAATCCGCGACGAACCGCCAGTAATAAGACGCAAATCCAATGAAACTCCTGACCTCAGCCACCGAGGTGGGGGTTGGCCAGGAGCTGACACACTGCGTCTTTGCGGGATCGGTGGATATGCCCGAGCGGCTGACGATGTGCCCCAAATAGCGTACGGATTCCCGTAGCAGGTGGCACTTTTGCGGCTTAAATTTCAAATTCGCAGCACGCATTTTGAGGAACACCGCGCGCAAGCGCAAAAGGTGTTCGTCAAATGTCTTGCTGAACACGATGACGTCATCCAGATAGATCAAACAGACGTTCCACTGTAAGCCAGCCAAAACCAGTTCCATAAGGCGCTGAAATGTCGCCGGAGCAGAGTGTAATCCCATAGGTAACCGGTTAAATTGGAATAGGCCGTGTGGTGTGCGAAACGCAGTCTTTGGCTTGGACTCATCATCCAATGGGAGTTGCCAGAATCCGGATAACAAGTCCAACGTAGAAAAAAAACGTGCGCCAGCCAGAGCATCCAGAGATTCGTCCATCCGGGGAATTGGATACGCGTCGGCCACGGAGATCTTATTAAGGCGGCGAAAATCCACACAGAATCGCAAGGACCCATCGTGCTTTTTGACAAGCACTATGGGTGCTCCCCATGGACTGGTGGAAGGGGCTATAATGTCTGCAGCCAGCATGTCATCCACTGCCGATTTGACATGATCTTTTTCGGCCGGACTTAACCGAAAAGGATTCTGGCGTACCGGGGCATTGTCACCCGTGTCAATGTGGTGACGCAACAATTTCGTGCACCCAATGTCATATTTGTGTTTACTAAAGACATCGGAAAATTCCGTCAGAAGGGTGCGTAGGCCGGCACGCTGGGAGTCGGACAGATCACTCGTGCCCGAACATAGTGCGTCCATCCAACTATCGTCCCCCTCAGAATGCGGTTGAGCCAGAGGATTGGTCCCCACATTACCCATAACCGTGTCTACCACGGGGACCGGCGTCGCGTGCGTGAGCACAGTTTCCTGAGGAACGATGGCCGTCTGTACGCCAACGTTAAGGACGAGGATAAACGGGTCATCGCTCCCCTTAACGAGCGTTTGAGCGGCCACCAGATCCAGCCCGTTTTCCCCAGCCCTCGAGGGCCCTAACAGAATTCCCTGGTCCAGAACACCGGGCACGAAAGGCCGACGCAAGCGAAGGGGCACGAGCATTTGCACCCCGGGAGGTACACGCACCGTCCGAGTGACGAACGCTTGTATCGACGCGCACGCTGCCCTTGAGGTGACAGGGGAAGGCAGGAATGTTACCCGTCGGCCCGAGGGAAGCTCAATGCAACCCTGATCAATTAGAATTTTAATCGGCATTTTGCCCAAAAAGTCCGTCCCCAACAAGCACGGAACCGCCAGCGAGGACGAGACTAATATCGGCCCGGAGAGTTTGATATTGCCAATGCAAATTTGTGCTCGAATTTGGCCTATGATACCCAGCGAACCCCCGTTCGCTGCGTAACACGGAACAGTGACTGGGAGCAAGGGGCGGCTTTGAACGGGAAGAATATTATAAATCAAGTCTGACACAATGGTCGCCGAAGCTCCCGTATCGACGAGGATACGCACCTCGACCCCGTCAATGCGACCCGCGACCACGGACGAGCCTGCCGACGCAGCAACAATTCGGTGGGCCAATTCCATCCACTGCCCCGGCCCGAGCACCCTCTCGACCCCGCCGCCACCCAACAAACCAATGGGCATACCCCGAGGCCCGTACACCGAAACGCGCGAGGTGGGGACAGGTGTGTGCACAGGCCGAGCAGGTGGGGTGCCGCGACTTGCCGGGTTGCGATGCGGAGGCCTGTAGGCTGGAGCGCCGTCCGACCGTCCCGGCTGTTGTTGACGAGGCGCCCGGCATTCCGCAGCCACGTGGCCCTTGCGGCCACAGTTGTAGCACGTGATGAGCGCCTTGGGGTGCTCCTGGCGATCCTGTGTGGTCCGAGCCGGCCTCCCTCCAGATCTCCACTCCACCGGGCGACCCGCCGCGAAGACCTCCTCGGAGGGGGGGATGGTCGGCGTCCCAGCGCACACCGCAGCTGCGCCCTTGGGGACGAGAGGTGATCGACGCTGCGCTATCAGGTGCGCGTGGATGTGTCTTGCTGCCCGCAAGGAGCACATGTCCGCGTCGTCCTCTGCGACGATGACGATCTGTAGCTCCTTGGCCAACGCCAGGAGCTTCTCCGTCACCATCGTGTCCACCCCTTCGCCGTCCATCCGCGGGAAAGCCGCTTTTGCGAGGGCCAGGAGAGCCGTGCGATATGCCAGCGGTGGCTCCTTCTGGCCCCTGCACCGCTCGTGGAAGAGTTTGCGGCAGTCCGACGATGGCCCGTAGACTATGGTGAGGACCTGGAGCGCCGACTGTAGCGTAGATCGCGTTGATCTGGGAGCTGTGATGAGCGTAGCAAGGGCGTCATAGTCCAGCATGGCCGGTAGCGCACTCAAAGCCTCGTTGTCCATCCAGCCGGCCATCTCTTGATGAGCGAGAAAGCGGCGTTGAAAGGCCCCCCAGTCGCCGCCGTCTGAAACGAACTCCTTCAACACCGGAAGGCGTTGTTGAAACGATGGCTTCGTCTCTGAGAGGTGCCACGCGCCATCTCCGGCCTTTCCGCCGGTGATAGAGGGGCTGGGGACACCTATCGGCGGTCGCGCAGGTGATGACGATGCGCCCGCCGATTGGTCCTGACAGCGGGCGTCCGTTGGTGATGACGTCACCACTGCTGATTGGCCCACAGCGTCCACGTGGAGCTCGGACCCTCCAATCGCCGTGGTGGACACTGTCATGGCGGCAAATCCGAAATCTGGTGGCTGTGTTTCGGCGGGAATGGCCGTTGAACAGCGTTCGTCTCTCTGCCGCCTTTGCGCCCGCAGCCCCGCGCGGTTGATTTCCTCCAGCGTGGAAGCCGCGGCATACAGCAGCTCAGCCAGTCGAGAGTGAGCCGCCTGCAACCCGTCCTCCATCGGCGGCCACTCCTCCAGCGGCGGCTGCTGTTGGGGCGTCTGGGGCATCCCAGGATCGTCGGCCGCGGCCTCTGGCGCAATCCCAGGCGAGCCGTCCTCCTCCTGGGGTTCCTGTGATCGGTTTGTACTCCTTGTGTCCATTTTAAGACCACTTCTGACACCAGTTGTAGTGGGTTCCAGGACACGGAAACGGCAGAATAGAAGCAGCACTATTTATTTAAACCTTAACAAGGGTTAAACTAGAAGGGGTAGCGGCCCCTCCACCCGTATAACTCAGGAACACACCCCAGGCTCTCTAGCCTAAGTTCTAGGCTCCCAGTTCCTCCTGGTAGGGCTCTAAGGGAGGCTATCAGATCCGGCCCTGGTTAGGCACAGATCTCGGCACCCCGCCGACCAGACCGGCCCTTAGAAGGACTCTGACTCTGGGGCTCTGGGGCCGCACCACTGGCTTGCTGTGCCGGCCCTGAAAAGGGCAGCGGTCACAGGAGTTCCAGGGTCTCACCTAGCTGGCCTTCTTTCTTCACTGGTTGCTTCAGCCTCGGGCCCCACACTCTGCCCCGAGCTCCCTGGCTCCCCGCACTTTATACCCACTGGAGCCTTAGCAGACGTTGTTGTAGCCACCAAGGTGTGGGTGAACCACACCTTCCCGTGCCATGTGTTTATCCCCCATAGCACCCCTACACTTGTATATGTGAATGGCCTCATGAACGAATCTCTCATGGTAGCCGGTTGCATTTTACGATGACTTTCAGACCGCAGCTCTTTCGCTGGCATTGACTCTTAATAGCTCTCACACCACGGTTAATGGTATGGTTTACAACATGGAGTATAACAGCGCCTCGCAGCTGTCTCTCTCCCCCTCCTCTGTACCGACCATGGATGAACTCGTCCGTCTGAACGGAACCCGTAGCTATCCGTGTTGCTAAAGTTGAGGGTAAGAATCCACCCATTTTTTCGCCATATAGCATTGCGATATATAACGACTTATTGTTGGTAGCTTAGCTGATTGGAGAATATAGAGTTTATTGATAACATTGAGGTAATTTATATTTTAGTTTTGTATTGGTTCACTATATACCCAGTTACTGTGAATAGCTCAGATGTGTAGGCCTTGACTTCAACATAGCCATTTCTGTGACCAGTCACAAGCTAATCACTCAGTTATTTCAGTGCTAAATTCGCCTAGTTATTTCAATGCTAAATTCTCCTGTTTGATTTGTACTAGGTGCCTCGGTGAATGTATATGCTCTGACTTTAACATAGCTATTTCTGTGACCAGTTACAAGCTAATCACTCAGCTATTTCAATGCTAAATTCAATGCTAATTCCTTTGTCAAGGGGTGCCTTTGCGGATGTGTATGCTTTAACTTTAACATAGCCATTTCTGTGACCAGTCATAAGCTAATCACTCAGCCATTTCAATGCTAAATTATATGCTAATTCCTTTGTCAAGGCGCTTTGTTTCTTCTCACACAGCTTAAAGGTCGTGATCTGAGCGTGGCTTTTTCACTCCAGCGCTATCCTCAAGAGAGTCTCGTCCCTTCACCTGATGAATGCCGCTTGTGTTCTGGCCGAAACGTCGTGAGAATATTATTGTGTTATTTTATTTTATCAATGTATTTATTTATTATCATTCTACGTGACTTCACCGAAAGAACCAAAGAAAACGTAACAGTTGCTGATGATACCACCCTACTATCATAAAGCAAACCTAAAATTATGACCCTTGGTAAATGTTAAAGACAAAGATGATGGCGATGGAACAACTAAACTCATTTTAGTCTGGAAAATGCATCAAAAGTTGCGAAGAACTTTGTCGTCCTGTGCTTAGACTTCTGAAGACGAAGAATGTAGCCACGAGAACAGAAGGTAGCCAGATCTCGGTAGAATAGCCATGTCACAGCTCAATAAGATATGGAGAGACCAGGGCATTACCATAAACAACGAGAAGAGGCTTCTCAAAGCTCTGGTATTCCCTATTGCCATATATGTGTAGTGACATATACTGTCACTATACTGTAGCGCCGGGTACTGGAGGGGCACGTGACCGGGGCCCCGAGAGCCTTGTCTTCACACAGTAGGGGGCGGGGCCGAGGGCGTGTCGAAGCCAAGGCCAGAAAAATAAAGGGGAAGCTCCGACAGGTGTCAGGGTTTGTTTGTGGGGATCATCCTGGAACTCTACGCTCTTCGCTCTTCGTTCGTCAGTTGAAATTTAGCAAGGAATTGTGGGTTAGACAGCGTGTGTGCTGGCTGGCCCATTCGCTAAGGTTAACTCGCACGCACATAGCGACAGTATAGCTATACTTAGCTACTGAACCCGAGTAGCTAGTGTTGTGTTAAATAAACGTGTTGCCTCTCAGTTAGGGTGTGCGCCTCAGTGTTAAATAAACGTGTTGCCTCTCAATCAGGGTGTGCGCCTCAGTGTATCATAAACTGCATATGGATGAGTCGTGGACGCCGAGATTAAGCGTGCGAAAGAGGATCAGCGCATTTGAGATGTGATGCTGGAGAAGGATGCTACATAAAACACGGACAGCCAAATATCAAACAAGTCCGTCCTGAGAGAGATCGGTCCCGCTCTTCCACTCGAGGCCTTTTTCATGAAGAAGAAATGTACAGACTTTGGACATGTTATGAGGACTTCTGGACTAGATGAATCATTCTTGCTTGAGAACTGGCCTTACACTAACCCAGCTACGAGAGGCAGTGAGAGACAGGTTTGGATGGGAGAGTCTGGTTGTGGATGTCACCAGAGGTCGAACACAACCTGACAGCACAAGATGACAAGGTGAAGGCCCACTGAGCTCAACGAAGTGGCTCATCACGTGGAAATGTATAGCAGCCAAAGATTCTAAATGGGTTCATGTTGATTCTAAATTTGTAGGGAAAAATCCGAAGGACCCGGAGAAAAATTCACACGACCACCGGGAGAGAGACACACAAACTCCAAATATACAGCAGGCGTCAGTCAAGATCGAACCCACGACCCCCTGTACGCCAGGCGAGGTAGTTAACATATCCTAGCCACCACCAATCGTGCTGTCCATTTCTCTGTAACAGGTACCGCTGCTACGATGCACGCATCGACATTGCCGGTGCCATCGATGGTGCCATCAACAGTTTCGCCTTCGCGCGGCAAAGCGTCCATTGTCATAGCAGCATGGGCTCTGATCTTGTTTCTGTCACTGACGGTGATTCTCTACCGGTGCTGCCACCGCTGCCACAGCAGGAATTTGTGCTGCTGGAGCAAAATGAGAAGTCATTCCAGCCATGGGGGTGGTGGTTGTCATAGTGGTGGTAGTGTTGATGGTGGTGGTAGAAGGAAAGGAAACTCGGGAGAGACGCAGCACCCTGCTGGAGAGACTCGTCCCTTGGAGGAGATGAAGATGAGTGAGGTGCGTAAAATCTATCGATCTCAATCTTTTGAACACTCAATTCTTCTTCACATTCTGTCTATTACTTGATGAAGTTGGTTATTGTTATTACCACCAGCGAAATGTTAAAGTGCTCAAATTGTAACATTGTGAGGTTACTTTCCAACACACCGGTGTGCTGAGGTTGTAAATAACACTGTGTAACAATTTTTTTGTCCCTGGGTAGTGTTATTTTCTAATTGCTTATGCTTCAAAGGTACAGAAAATGGCTATTGATCTCCACAAACTTTGCTTTTGTGACCAGTGATATTTTGAAATGTACCTATTTTCAATGAGAATTCCTGATAGATTCAGTGCTGAATAAACTTGCAGTAACTGCTCGAACATTCTAGAACTTTCCAGTAATATGAATAGTATAAATACAGGGGCCTTGAGCCCACCAGTTCAGTTTAGTTCCAGCTGCCTAAGTGGAAATATATATCTGCATTTCTCTGAGATGGCATCAAGAGGCTGCAAGCATCCAGCAGACACATTTTGCTATGTTTGAGGCCAATTTATCAAGACAAGAGCGAAGAAGTACTCTGTGGAAGCATCTGCTAAGATGTGTGAGGCCTACAAGGCATATTTCGGCTTGCCTGTCAGGGTTCAAGACAAACCCTGGACGGTAAGATGGAAATTTTACGTTGTATAATTTGTAAAAAAAATTGTAAAAGTTTTTTTTCTTTTAAAATGTTTTAGAATTTTCAATGTTATTAAAAATATATATTATATATGAAAAATGTTGCGAGAATCTCTTACACATTAGTCATGGGTGAAATAAAAAAAATTTTGTAGGATGGTACAGGGGGGAAAAGAGAGCCATGAAGTTCACTATCCCAAGAAATTTGGCGGGAACCCACTGACCACTCAAGCAACTGCTACTTCTGCATGATGGACCCTTTCAAACGTCGGACTGGCAAGAATGCACCTGCTATCACGTATCCGGACCTTCCTTCATTCATCGCCCCGATGCCACACTGCCATGAGCTCCCCAAAGCTACTACTCCGGAGAGAGAGCAGCCATCATTAAAGAGAGCAGCAAGTCAGAGAGCGAGGAAGACGTTGTAGATCCAGATGACAATTTCAGAGGTGAAGCTGAGGACAGAAATCCATACTACCCCAACCAAAAAGACCTCAACGACTTGATCAGAGATCCTGGTCTCACCAAGTCCAATGCCGAGCTTTTGACGTCTAGGCTCAAGCAGTGGAACTTGTTGGATGAAAGTGTGCATGTCGCAGATCATAAGAAGCGTCACCAACCCTTTTTGCAGCTTCTTCACCCGTCAAGATGGGCTCTGCTTCTGCCACAATGTGACCAGTCTGTTCGAGGTAATCGGAATCGCCTGTAACCAGAATGAGTGGCACCGCTTTATTTACAGCTCATCCAGGATCATCAAAGCTGTACTGCTCCATAATGGTAACAAGTACCCGTCTCTTCCCCTGGCTCCTCAAAGAGGATTACAACAGCATCAAGACCTTGCTGGACGCATTCAAGTATGATAAGTACAGCTGGGAGGTCATCGGAGACTTCAAAATGGTGGCATTCCTGATGGGTCTCCAAGGCGGTTTTACCAAGTTTTCCTATCTTAGCCTTTGGGACAGCAGGGACACCAAGGCGCACTACCACAGGCAGGACTGGCCACAGTGGACCGATTTTTCTGTTGGAACAACGTCAAGTGGAAGTCACTGGTGGAACCCCGGATGGTGCTGATGCCACAAATGCACACCAAATTGTGCCTTATGAAGCAATTTGTCAGAGCTGCAGATAAGGCGTCGGCAGCCTTCAAGTACCTTCGAGACTTCTTCCCTAAGCTATTTGAGGCAAAGGTCAAAGCCGGTGTCTTCATCGGACCACAGATAAAGAAGATCCTGTAGTGCAATGAATTCCCCTAGAAGCTCACTAGTAAGGAGAAAGCAGCTTGGAACAGCTTTGTCGCAGTGGTTCGTGGCTTCCTGGGCAATCACAAGGTCGAAAACTGTGTGGAGCTGGTTGAGACTTGTGAAGAACTACGGCACAATGGGCTGTAGGATTTCGCTCAAAGTCCATATCCTTGATGCTTATCTTGATAAATTCAAGGAGAACATGGAAGCGTACTCGGAGGAGCAGGGCGAGTGCTTCCACCAAGATATACTGGACTTTGAACGCCGCTACCAAGGACAGTATAACGAAAACATGATGGGGGACTACTTTTGGGAGCTGATCCGTGAAAGTAATTTACATTATAATCGTAAATCTCGATAAAATACTCACTTCTAAATATTTTGTAGTCATTTTTGTATTACTTTAGTATAAATACATGTTAATTTTGATAAATATGTTGCTTTTGTCTGGCATAATGTGAACGAAAAAACACATTTGCCCGTTTTCTCATTGAAAATAGTTAAATTAAAAAAGGTCACTGTCCTGGTCACAGAAGCAAAGTTTATGGGGAATAATAGTAATTTTCTATATTTTTTTAGGCATTAGAAATTACGAAATAACACTTACTACCCAGGGACAAAAATTGTGTTACATAGTGTAATTAGGACGTTTTGTTGACGTCAGTGGACGGCCGAGTAAGTGGGTGAATGGCCGTGTGGGTGGGTGAATGGCCGGGTTGGTGGGTGAGGGAGTGGGTGAGTGGGTAAGTAGGTGGGTGAGTGTACACTGGGCGGACACGGTCGGATCTTGCAGTACCCGTCACACTACGTACCCGGCGATCCGAGTTCTATTCCGCTCATGGCCAACATCAGTGTCGATTGTCTGAACAGGTCCCGGCCCTCCTTTATGTCGACTCAACCTCAAATAAGTACTTGGCGTGGTGTGTAAACATTGCGACTCGGGATACAAAGGCGGCCGGGCATCGTATTGACCTTCCACACCCTTTGTGTGCTGTGCCGGCCTTCATAGGTGCTTGCTAATGTAGTGTTGTGGATTCTGGAGACGTCGGAGACGGATCTTGGAGGCAACACTATTTATAAATATAATACTTGGCAGTACAATCCCGGCACACTCAGGGCAACGGCCCTTCTATCACCACTGGCCTGGGAAGGTTCTGCCTCCGGGCTAACGTGTCCTAACACGGGAACTCGACTCTGGGTCCTCCGGCTATGGGTGCCTTGGGGAGGCTACTCTAACCCGACCTAGCCAGGCTCCAGGTTCCGACCACTGGCCCACTCGGACCCGGCCCTTACAAAGGCGTCGGGCCGGGGGTTATCAGGGTCTCACCACTGAGCCACACAGAGTCCCGGCCCTGACAAGGGCAGTGGGGCTCGGGGTCCCAGGGTACAATCTGGCCGGTCTTCTTGGTTCTGTCTTGAACTGGCCCCGGATCCTTCCAGGGGTCCGGCTTTTATACCCAGCACCGGTGCGTCAGCCCTGGCTCTGCCTACCCTCTAGAGAGTTCCAGAGGGGGCTCCGTGGGGTTCCCAGGACACCTCGCAGCCCCCTCCCACCGATAGGGGTCCCAGGGGATCCTAGGACACCCCGCAGCTCCCTCCCCCCGGGAGGGGCCCGCGGGGGATCCCAGGACACCCCACAGCCCCCTCTTGCTCCGAGGCTAAGGATATTGCGACTGCCCCTGCTACACTGTGTCTGCCCCTACAGGTAAGTGTACACAGTCAGTTTACGTCGCTACACATAGCCCATTCACGCCCCTACACTAACATCACTTGCCCCAACAGTCTGTTAGAGGCTATACGTGGTATCTTCGTCTTTGCTATTCTCTGTCCATGGAAAAGGCTCGTGCCAGGCTAGGTGCACGTCGATGAGGCTATTGGGTAATTTGAGGCAGTCACCTTCCAACAGCAGCAGACAGCAGAGGAGCAACACTCTTAAGAGGCCGATAAAACGTAGCAAATTTGCCACAGTAGGGAGCACAGCTGGTGGCTAAACTATCATTCATCTCAGTCAACCCATGGCATCTGTGTCTATCCTGCGACCTCCTGTCAGCAGAGAGCCTTACATACTTCACGTAGCCTCGGAGTGCACTTGGCCTGGCACAAGCACCGTATGTATGTACTATGTTGAACTTCTTTCGAACCGTATGTAGCCAACCGCGCTAATCGGAGGTGCTGTGGAGATGTTACCGCCGCTTCGTGGTGAACGGCAACTGTTGGAAAATGTCCATCCCGTGTGTTTGTGCGATTAGCGCTGTACTCCGTTCACTATGAAACCGGCCACCCGAGTTCGATTCCCACTCAGAGCCAACACAAGTGAGGATTATCTGAACCGGTCTGGGGTCTCCCCTAGGTTGACTCAGCTTCAAATGAGTACTTGGTGAGGTGTTTTGGAAACATTGCCACTGGGGAGAGAAAGGCGGTCGGGCGTGCTGTTGGCCACCCACCCCCTCGTGTGCCACAGTGCCCATCTTCTTAGGTGCTGCTCGCTAGCAGCACTTGCCCCAGCAGTCTGTTTAGGCTATAGGGGGGATCTTTGTCTTTGGACAGGTCGTGTACACGAGCCTTCGCCGACCTCCTGGAGAAGACGTCACGGTGTACGCGACGACCGCGGTGGTCGGTGGGGGAGAGCGACCGTCCAGACTGTGAAGGGGAGTCGCGAGAACAAACAACAACAAAGTTGGACATTGCCTTAACCACCAAACTAAACTTTGTATTTTACCAGGTATATATAGCTCTGAGCTATAAATCTCTTTTATCAGAAGTGACCTGGCTATCACACATGATAGCTCAACGAAATGACGTTTCCGGTGGACATGAAATGCAGCCAAATTCTCTAAACGCACGTTGATTCTAAATGTGGTGGAAACAAATCAGAGGCCCTGGAGAAAAAAATACACGCAGCCCCTGAAGGTTCTTTCATTCAGGAGCCATGGCTCAGTCGAACCTTGATGATTTATGACTGAGTGTGAGTTTATAGCCAAATTGTTTATTTACGAGATCTATAACTTCTCAAGAAGCAGCCAGGCCATGACAGCATGAAATTAGTACGCTTTTTTTTTCAAAATCTACTACACATTGCACAATGCCACAAAAGTGAACGGTGGACACTTGCATATTGCGATAATAATCAAGCAAATATGAAATGTAAGTAATAATTTGTCAAAATTATAATGGTGTATACTCTTTGGTTCATTCGGTAAAGTCACGAGGTATAAAATAAAATAAATCACGACTGTTCGGGCACAACACAAGCTTCCATCATCAGGTGGGAAAGCAGGCCACTCTCCTATCTTACAGTAACATGCTAATTCCTCACATTAACATCACTAGCCCCGGCCACTTCTTTAAGACCCTTGGGCTACACCCATTTTAAACCTTTTTAAAACAATCTGCCTCAGCAGCAAACCATGCTTTCCCACCTGATGATGGACGCTTGTGTTGTGCCTGAAACGTCGTGATTTATTTTATTTTATACCTCGTGACTTTACCGAAAGAACCAAGGAGTATGGATTTCTGCAGTCACGAAAGCTTCAAATTAAGATTAATTGTGTAATGTTAATGTATACTCTTTGGTTCTATTCGGTAAAGTCACGTAGGTAAAAAAATAAAACAGCAAAAATCACGACGTTTCAACCACAACACAAGTGGCCTTCATCAGGTGAAGGGACCAGACTGTCTAGAGGACAGTGCTGGAGTGAACACAGCCAAGCTCAGACCGCGACCTTTAAGCTGTGTGAGAGGAAACAGAGCGCCTTGACAAAGGAATTAGCATAAAAATTAGCATTTAATTGGCGGACTTAGCATGATGAACAGTGTAGAGGGAGTGAACTTGTGCAGACCGGCGAGGGGGGGAGGGGGAGTTTACATATTGATGGTGTGAAAAGGGAATTTAAGCAGCTGCGAAAGTTTGGGATACCACTACTTGAAAAAATATACTGTTCCATTGAAAATTAGTTTAATGTTTGGTTTGATTCAGAACATCTTTCCAATGGTTGCTTAATTTGAAACCATCCTCTCAATTGAAATTGTGTCTGTGTTTGTAAATCTGAATTGCCTCGTGAACAAATCTCTGATAAAAACCCGTGGGTTTGCAAAGAACCTTGGTATCGGAGAAAATTATATCGTGATCACCCACAGTGTTGTAACAGTGATCAGCTACGGCAGAAGAATTTGTTCTGCCGTGTTTCAAATCTGATTTGTGCTCGCGAATTCGGTCAGAGACGTGTCGTTTCGTCTCCCCGATATAGAAGTCACCACAGGTGCAGATCAATTTGTAAACTCCGGGGTACTGTAAGTCAGGAATGACATCCTTCACGGAAGGGATCAGGTCACAGATTTTGTGTACTGTATTGAACCGGACCAGGATCTTGTGTTTGTTTAGAATTTTGGAGATCTTTTAAGTAACGCCTGCTATATATGGTAGTGTGATGGTTTTTATCGGAGTATCAAGTGGTTGCAAGACCCCCTAGATTCTATGGTCTTCCCAAGATTCATAAAGAAGGAACCCCACTATGACCCATCATATCCACGATCAACTCCCCTACCTATAGACTAGCCCATTTTCTATCAGGTACCTTGCTGCCTTTCACTGGCAAGACCGCCTCAGCAGTACTTAACTCAGCCCAATTGGTCTCTATGGTCAAAGACGTTGTCCTGTCCCCTAACGATATCCTTGTCAGCTTCGATGTGGTCTTTTTGTTCACCAAGGTACCAGTACCTGATACCATTGAAATAATTGAAAATTTGGTCCAACATGGACTAGACCCTGATACACCTGCTCTGGTTAGGCACTGCCTCAACAATACCTACTTTACTTGGAATGGCTCCTTCTACAAACAAATGAGGGTACCCCCATGGGATCCCCCTTGTCACCAGTGATAGCAAATATTTTCATGGAGAAATTTGAATCAGACGCCATCCAGACTTCCACCCTCAGACCTTCCCTGTGGAAGAGATATGTAGACAACACTTTCGTCATTTGGCCACATGGCCTCCCGGCTTTGAACCTTTTTCCTAGACCACATTAATTCCAGACACCCCACCATCAAATTCACCATGGAAGTGTAGAAAGATGGCAAGCTGCCATTCTTGGATGTTCTGTTTGAGAGGAGACCTGATGGCTCATTGGGACATTCTGTCTACAGGAAACCCACCCACACAGATTCCTACTTGAAACCTGATTCCCACCACCACCCGATGCAAAATAATTATCTCATCAAAACGTTATACCACAGGGCTCATTGCATTTCGGACCAACACCACCTGACCAGTGAATTAAAACATGTACATCTGACCCTAAAAAGGAATGGATACTCTGACCGTACCATCCGCCAAGCTGTTTCTCCCTCCATACAGAAACAACCACTTGATACTCCGATAAAAACCATCACACTACCATATATAGCAGGCGTTACTAAAAAGATCTCCAAAATTCTAAACAAACACAAGATCCTGGTCCGGTTCAATACAGTACACAAAATCTGTGACCTGATCCCTTCCGTGAAGGATGTCATTCCTGACTTACAGTACCCCGGACTTTACAAATTGATCTGCACCTGTGGTGACTGCTATATCGGGGAGACGAAACGACATGTCTCTGACCGAATTCGCGACTACAAATCAGATTTGAAACACGGCAGAACGAATTCTTCTGCCGTAGCTGATCACTGTTACAACACTGTGGGTGATCACGATATAATTTTCTCCGATACCAAGGTTCTTTGCAAACCCACGGGTTTTTATCAGAGATTTGTTTACGAGGCAATTCAGATTTACAAACACAGACACAATTTCAACCGAGAGGATGGTTTCAAATTAAGCAACCATTGGAAAGATGTTCTGAATCAAACCAAACATTAAATTATTTTTTAATGGAACAGTATATTTTTTCAAGTAGTGGTATCCAAAACTTTCGCAGCTGCTTAAATTCCCTTTTCACACCATCAATATGTAAACTTCCCCCTCCCCTCCCCCCCTCGCCGACCTGCACATGTTCACCCCCTCTACACCGTTCATCATGCTAAGTCCGCCAATTAAATGCTATTTTTTATTCTAATTCCTTTATCAAGGCGCTCTGTTTCCTCTCACACAGCTTAAAGGTTGCGGTCTGAGCTTGGCTGTGTTCACTCCAGCGCTGTCCTCTAGACAGTCTGGTCCCTTCACCTGATGAAGGCCACTTGTGTTGTGGCCTAAACGTCGTGATTTTTGTTGTTTTATTATAGTGATAAAATATAATTATTAATTGTTATGCATACGATTAAGGAGTTATAAGTAATTGTTTGTTATTGGCTCTCGATGTCTATAGTGTATGTATGATCAATTATGAAAATATCAATGATTATCAGTTTAACATTTACTGCTTCTTGCTTTGTCAATTATGTGTAATTATTGCAGGTCTCAGGGTTCAGATCTCACCACACGATACAGTTCTCACAATTGAGACAATGATGCATGACTTAGGAAAGAAGCACTCAGAATCCTTCATCTAAGCAACTTTAATACCACTTACTCTAATTTCCAAAAACACTTATCATCAAAAAGAATAATAGAAAATATACGTACTCAGCAATATCACGATTACGTGATTTAAATAAAACAATTTATTAATGTCTCATGGTAACGCGACAATAAACAACTCCTTTGTTCTGGTTTGTGATGCATGCAAGCTGAGATTTTTCTTGGCCCACAACATGCACTCACAATGGTGAGTGAGTCTACAGTTAATGTTCCATCTTCCGTCTTCTTTCTGCCCGAAAAATACCTCCAGTCCCACAAAGATGTGCAGAGCGCCAGGCTTGGTCCACGGCTGGAGTGCGCTCACGGCTCTCGAGTCAGAACACTGCAAAGCCATCCATGAGCTCGCTCGCCATACACCCTCACAGGATGTTTGCACGCCAGGTTCCATCTGCAGCTGCAGCATGCTGCTACCATGCGACGGGCCAACGAGTGCAATAATCCGGCCAAATGAGCAAATATTTATTTTCTGTTGCTGTTTTGGGAAATGGCCCCAGGATATCCAACGCCACCAGCTCGTTTATCCTTGACACTGCGATTGACTGCAGGGGAGGCTGTATGGTTTGGGAAGGTTTATTTTTGTACACTCCTGACAACGATTTACCCACTCGCGCACATCCTTTGACATTCCTGGCCAAAAATATTGAGATTGCAGCGTGAGCAATGTTTTATGGTGGCCAAAGTGCATAAGTTGTTAAGCGTGCACTTCTAATAGTAGCTGTTGCCGCAAGGGGGTTGGTACCACGAGGCAACGACGCTGCATCCTAGCATCCCATCTCATCCAGAGCCCTCACCATTTCATAAATGGCGCCACCGCTTGATCATTTTGAGCAGATTCAGCTGCTTGCGCAGCGAAGCACTGCAGTGAATTATATATTTTTTTGCAATCGGATTCATTCGGTCCTTATCAGCCCGATATCATGATCTATGGGCAATAAGTAATTTTCCAGTGTTGCTGCATTTATCGGCGTCGCCTGTCCCGGCGAGTCAGACAGGGTAGGTTTACACCTACTCTTTGATTTTTTTCGGTAAAGTCACGTAGGTAAAAAAAATCAATAAAATAAACTAAATGAAAACAACTACATAAAGTCACGACGTTTAGGAGGCAACGCAAGCTTCCGTCTTCAGGTGGAAACCGTCACAAAATTGCTGTATCAAGTGAAGAGAGCTCTAAGAGACCCGAGATTATATACAGGTTAAGGGGGGGGGGGAGGAGCCAGGAAAGGCCGTGGGGGGTGGGGGGGGGGGGCTAAGTTAAGCCGCCTTTTGTTATGCTGCATGGGGTTACAGCTATTTTGCTGTGACGATTTCCACCTGAAGAAGGAAGCTTGTGTTGCCTCCGCAACGTCGTGATTTAATTTAGTTTTAATTTATTTTATTGATTTTTTTACCTACGTGACTTTACCCAAAAAAACCAAAGAATATGAATCCTTGCAGTCACGAAAGCTTCAAATCTATAATTAGGTTAACACCGTGCCACTTAGCATCACAATGTCGGGTACCCTTCCTGTGTGTGACATCACAAGAAAACTCCTGGACTTTTTCAATTCACTTCACCCTCTGTCCCGAATGTTGATCCATTCTGAAACAATGTGACAAATTTTACTATTGCCAGCAGTTCTCTACAAGTCACGCAATAGCGCTGTGCTGTTCAGCGACGGAAAGCACGTGACTCCCATACGCAATTACTACTTCTGCTTTCCATTGTATTTGTGTCAAGACAGCACCTATACGGACATCACTAGAATCTGTATCGAGGATGAACGGTAGCGAGAAATCCCGATTTGCTAGTTGGGGAGCCGTCTTTAATTTGGATTCCTCGTCAAGGGGAAGCTGCCAAAACTCTGATGACAGATTCAATGTTGATTTGAAGCTTTCGTAACTGCAGGAATCCATACTCTTTGGTTCTTTCGGTAAAGTCATCACGTACTTAGAAATAAAATAAAATAAATCACGACGTTTCGGGCGCACCATAAGCGTCCGTCATAAGGTGGGACAACCATAGCAAGAAAAAATTGCTGAAGTGGGCGAGAGAGCAACCTAACATCTGTCTGATGACAGATCTTAGGTTGTAATATATTTTGCTCCCGCAAATGCATCTAATAAATCATCAATACGCCGCAAGGAAAACGCGTCCGCTATTGTAACCTTATTTAGTCATCGGGAATCAACGCAAAACCCCATGGACCCATCTTGCTGTTTGACCAGTACCACTGGTGCTCCCCAAAGGCTGGTCGATGGGGGATTTATTTCTGCTCTCAACATCTCGTCGGTTGCTTTAAAGATCTGCTCTTTTTTGACAGTCCCACTATATTAATTCTGTCTCACGTGTTGAGCATTCCCCATTTCAATGCAGTGCTGCATTAAATCCGTGCAGCCCAAATCATACTGGCCCTTACTGAAAATGTTGGTCTCTTTGACCTTGAGTCAATTCAAGGTTCTGTTGAACGATTTCCTCCACCCAGGCAGATTCTACACCATCCTTCACTTCCTGTATCCCTGCTACTACTACATCTTACTGAATCTCACTCGCTTGAGAAATCTGCACACTTCGACGTATTTTAAACTTGCATAAATAGCCAATGCTTTTGTCTTAACATGGTATCTGCCGCTGATATCGAATGTCGACTGATTGTTGATCCCAATGGTGACACTAATTGATGCGTCCGCACGTGAGGTGATTAATGGCGATCGATATTACAAGGGAACCAACACCTGTGCTAGTGGCAGAATCGTTATTGACTCTCTCACCAGGGCATGTACTCTGCTATCAGGCCACAAAAAATATATTTTCCGTACGGTGTTTCTTCAAAACATTTTTTTTTTAATTCGTGCGTTCTTATACGCGTGTATTTGTTATGTTAATGGTGAGTTGTCTGTATTCTCTGGTTGTCTGGATGCAAAGTGGGCAATCTTTTTGCCGAATCCTGGACAGATGAATCAACACTTAAGACATGCCGTGAAATGAGCTCCGTTGCTTGACTGAAATGGGCATTGTCAAGATGAGTGCCAATTTATGAACTAGGTAGCTGGCTCAGGTTTCGATCTTGTTGACAAGGTCCCGTTCTTTTAGCAGGGCTGGTCGCCTTGTAAGTGATTCGTTATTGCGAGTTCACACCAATTCTGCTACAGGCCCCGAATAAAATTGTTTAATGCTCAGTTTAAATTGACACCTCTAAACGAGCGTTCATTCAAGCTCTGTCGTCCCGACAGTTCTGTTCTTTCACCTGAAGAAGGCTACTTGTGTTGTGGCCGAAACGTCGTGATAATTTTATTGTCTCATTTTATTTTATTATTTTATTCTCATTCTACGTGACTTTACCGAAAAAAACCAAAAGAAGACGTGTAAAATATTTCGGGGATAGCCCGCACCTCCATATACCCCGCAGGGTCTTGTTTTGTTTGTAAAAAGTGGTATACCCCGCGGGCTATATGCGGGGAACATACGGTAAAGATCAGCTGACACGACTCAACAAACCCTTTCAAATTGAATATTTAGGAAAGACTCCGCAATGTTCGTTGCTAAAAAAATTTTTCACTCCAGCGCTGTCCTACCAGACAGTCTCGTCCCTTCACCTGATGAAGGCCGCTTGTGTTGTGGCCGAAACGTCATGAGAATATTATTGTGTTATTTTATTTGATCAATTTATTATTTTATTCTCATTCTACGTGACTTTACCGAAAGAACCAAAGAAAACGATGTATGACATACGTGGCTGTATTGTGATCAGCAGTGGGCAATCCGGTCACATAACATATTCAACCAACTAAGTAATTTACGTTATTTCCTCAAGCAAAGGATGCCGTTTATGCCAATTCCAAATGACTATGAAACACCAGAAGTCCGAGCTACTCAGTGAAATTACCAAGCACTTTCTTCCAAGTTGGGAGAAGTGGTTTTCTTTACAAGCACGAAGCAGCCCGAGATTTTAAGTCCCATTCCGCTGTTGACTAAACTCAGTATTCATCAACGTCATCCCGGCCCACTAACTGAAAATATCTATGACATAGCATTGGCCAAATGATGTCAACCAATGATAACGTTGTAATTGAGTCTTGCGCCAATGTTAATTACGATATCAATCAGAGAACACACAAAGCTACACCATTCCCAAATGATAGTGAAATATAAAATAAAGGATACGTTTGTTTAATGATCAAGATCTAATGGGCTACTGTAAATAAAATGCATTTATAGCACGAAGAAGGCGAATGACAAACTGACGTCGCATTGAGCAATTGTTCCCATTTAGTAACTTGATAATTGTGTTGAAACTATTTCTTCCATAAGTCTGCAATCGCCTCATCCTTTGTAATTTTTGTCCAGCCCTCTGGAATGGTGCCACGGCCTGTAAATTGTAGTTTGTAAAGCCTCTCTAGGTCTGACTTAAATCTGCAGACAAACCATTTCCAATATGGTTGAACGGTTAAGTCCGGCGTGATGTTCCAACTTGCATATTTTGGCCCTGCTGTACGATAATCCTTATATGGTATTTCATTGTCTTCTGAAAGCATTAACCACCAGTCACTTGCAACTAAACTTGTACAAATATCAATGGAAAAAGTATCTGTTTTACACCATTTCCCCCCTGTCACTGCCTCTGGCCGATGAATCGGAATGCGGTGGTTTTCGTCATGACCGGGTATTGTGTTTGTGCAGATGGCTTTACAGAATGGGCACTGCACCCAGCACCCACTCATCTGTTCACGTAGCATGTCTTGAGGTTTGTTCCTTACGTCTTCTATATCCCTTATGGATGCTGTAGAATATTCTTTTTTCAACTCTGCCACCATGGTTTCCAATTTTGTGGCTAGTTCATATCTAAAGCAGGGAATGTCATGTATGTCTTTGTAGTCAGCTCTAATCAAACTGTGCCTTGGGAAATGGATGTTGTCACCAAGCTGTTTACAAAATTCATCCAGCCACGATGATCCATCGCCTTTGTTTGACTGGACGGCTGTGATTGAATTCGTAATTGCAGTGGAAACTTTTCCCGTGTAAAACTCAAGACAGGACTCAAATATTTCTCGAATTTTAATATTTTCTTTTGCTGAGCAATATTCCTCAACACCTTCTGTAATGTATTTTTCAAAATATTGTTTTGGTTTCTGAATGTATTCCTTAAATTCCACGAATTGTTCCTTCTCTGCTAAATGTATCAAAATGTAGTTTTCTAAATTTGATCGATTCCCATTAAATGCCGGACAATCGGACTTCATTTTGTCTACAATTTCAAGGCTGGCTTTGTCACAGACTGCCTGGTGCATGGCTGTTTTAAGTTTTCTAGACAAAATTTCAGCAAATATAGTAATGTTTGCATCTCCGTTACATCGAATCTTAAAGCTGTTGAAGTACTCTTCTTTCTTGCTGCTGAAATATATTAGAGGATCGTTTGCCCTCTGAAAATCATCATCTATTTTCTGAAACCTCACTTCAGCATTTGCCAATATGTGTATTGCTAAATCTAGCATATACATATTTGTGACCTTTAGTCTTGTATGTTGTTTGGAACTTGAATCTACAGCTGCCAGCATAGATTTTATTACGTTATGCAGATCGGTTTGATTGTAACCAAGCTTTCGTTTCTCAAGAGATTTAATAACCTCGCCGGCTACATAGCGTGCATCCTCTGTAATTTTTTGGACGATGGCAGTTTCCTGTAAAATAGTGGAAGAGAAAAATGGATTAACCTGATTCCAGACGCCTTTTCGTTTAACCACAATATGTTCTCCATGACAAAACAAAAATGATTTATTTTCAGACATTTTTATCAATTTTGTGGATAATTTGTCTTCACTTTTAAAATGTGCATAAAGCGTATTTTCTGCTTGCATTCTAAAAGCTATTTTTCCAGGTGGGGTAACGCTTTTTTTCACTTCATTTTTCCATTCTTCCCACATTGTCTCAAACTTTTTTTCCAATTGGTCATCTTTCACTCCAGAGGTTTTCAGTTTCGAAGCCAAATCCTTGCTCTTTTTTAAAAGCTGATCCTCAAAGCTGGATCTATATTCATCCAGACAGTTCCATACACTCTTTTGATTCCTCAAAACAGTAATTTTTTTGTAACTATCAGTCACAAGCTCGTCCTTAATTGTTTCAAATTTCACGATGAAGTTAGTTTTCCATTGACTCAACAATTCAGCAGCATGTAGTCGATTAAAATATGTTTCAATGTCTTTTCTGATCTCGTTGTATTTTGGAGAAAGGGTTTGCTCAATGTTTGACCTAGTCAAACTAGACAATACGTCTGTCCTGTTATTAATAATATTATACATCTTATTCTCTTCTTTAATAAGATGACTCCTAAGGCTCCAAGTACATTTCCCATACATGTCTTCAAGTTTGCTGTAAGCTGCACTCTCGTGGGAGTTATTGAAGCTAAACACAAAGTCTTCTGAAAGCAATGCATTCCACAAATCTCGGATACGATTTTTCAATTCTGATATTTTTAAAACGTGACTTTTTGTCTTGATGATGCTATCTTTAAGTTTTTTAACATGTTGGAAGTAGCTTTGATTTGACGGAGCCATTGGAGGATCGTCTTCCCAAAAGTGAGAAAAGAAATGGATCTGAGAGTGCACGTCGAACCCAATCACCTCGTCAAATGAAACAGCTTTGTACTGCTCCTGTTCTGCAGCCGTGCGAGTCATCTCGTCTAACATATCCTGGAAGAGTCTCCTTCCATCCATGACATTTTCTTTTAAAGTCACATCCCCGACATTTTGATGGACAAACACACAGCTTGGTGACAATTTCACCTGCTTCATTTTCAGAAATGCCTGCACTGCGATCTGTATAATGTTGTGCATCTCAGAGGGATTCTCTCCAAAAGTATTGATCACGGTCATGTTTGCAAGGCCGATCACAAATGTAGCCAGTTCATTGTCAAGAGTGGGTGTCGCATTTGATAGCTCTGGGGCACAGAGCCCTTCTGTGTCGACTATCAACACAAAGTCATATCCCAGCTCTTTGCTGAACTCTTCGTCCACCTTCACCAACTGCATGTGGACCCCTCGGGTGCATCTCCCAGCACCCACAGGGAACTGGAGACCGAACATTGCATTCAGCAGCGTGGACTTGCCACTGCTCTGTATGCCCAGTATGGAGAGGACAAATAGTTTTTTGTTCCCAATTTTTTCAATAACTTCGTCCAAAACTGAGCAAATCCAAGTGAGGGGGACATGTGAGGCATCACCGTCCATGAGTTCAAGAGGGATCCCAGAGAGCATCAAATCTGCTGCGATGCCTGGCAAAGCAGCCGAGGGCTTGTCAGCTGTGCGCGGTGTCTGTGACGCTTCATAGATCTGCCCAACTTCCCTGAAAAGGTGATGGATTCCAAAAGAGGATGCCTCATGTTTTTCTGATATTCGTTCCAGCTCTGCTTGTTGTATAGACAGTAACCTACTGCCAATAACTGTTCTCCTGGACTCAAGTATTCCTTTCGGAGCCTGGTGATACTCCTGATGAAGTTGTGATATGCTACCTGCAGACAGGTTATCTAAATAGATTTGTAGCCAATGCAGTGAGTATTGTTTTACTGAGTCTGCATGATGCCCCATATTCTCAATGAACGATCTCATTAATTTATTGAGAGGAGATGCTTTGTGAAGCTGGGCTTCCCGTATTGATTGTTTTTCAATTGCAATGTTGTCCCTGTACTCTTCCACGCTTTGGTCCCCCTCTACTCTCAAGCGAGCGAATTCTTTGTCTTTCTTGCACCACTCGTGCCACAATTTACCTTGAAGAGGCAGAAAAGTCTCCTTCATGGAAGACAATGGCTTGTCCTTCAGAAGACTCAATAAGACGCCTGCCATAGACTCGCCTTGTTTACATTGTTCATCATCTTCATCAACACTGAAGCCGCACTGTCTAGCGATGGCTGAGCAATCATTAATTGTAACCTTTTTTTTTGAATTGGCCAACATATATTTGAGGGTTGACTTCAATTCATCCATTAGTTCAGCCTCATTTCTATTCTTGACACCAATTTTTACCTTTGTTTTATAATGTCCACCCAAGATTCGTTCTTTGTCAGCCCAAAGGCAAAGTAAAGGCTTTGGAGAATTTAGACAATCTACCAAAATGCTTTTAGCTTCATCATTGTTATCATAATCTGACATTAATATCACGTTGACAGTGGATATCTCGAGGAGAAACTGCACCTGCTTTTTGTGCTCTCTCGCATCTCCATGGAGATTTGTGAACGCTATGCAGTCATTAAAGACGTCATCATCCCTCCCACCTGGACAGTACCAGGCGATCTCTGTGACTCCTTCCATTAGGAGACCATTCTTGCTGCTGCCTCTGCAGTGTCTATGAAAGAAAACTTCATTCTTTTGCTTTCCAAGCAGAGAGTTCAGCATCTGAGATTTCGATGCGGGTGATTCACCAAACCTAATGAATGACACTAGAGGAGTGTCAGCGTTAACAATCGCACAGAGGTTGGTTTGCTGTATCTCAGTAGATGCAGCACGGGATTTCCAGCTCTTTTTAATCTGTCGGAATGCCCATAGAGGGAATTCTATTTCTGAGCTACAAGGATTTGGAACTAAAAGCGGCAGTGCAAACTGGCAAAACGAGAGTTTGGTGTAAATGTACTGCCTCACAAAATTGTCTCCACAATGAAAAATTGCCATTTGCAAATCCATTGGGTGAACATGGCTTCGAGTTTCTGTCGTAGACCAATCTTGACTACTCACAATACCATCATGGTTAAAAAACTTTTCATAATTAGAGTTTTCATTCTGCATGGTTTCATTGTTTTCATTTTCACCCAGAACACTAACATACCGTGCTTCGGAGTCAAACATCATCAGTTTCTGCAAATAATGAAGAACAAGTTCTTCCTCTGTGATTGGGGCTTCTTTAAGTATTTCTGACTTAACAACACACATATGCTTTGTGTGCATTTTTTTCGGGTAGTATTCTTGAAGCCCCAGTATTTTACACAGATTCATAAACGTTTTCATCCCCTCTGTTTCACTCTCAACCTTCGATGTCTGCGAAGGAGCCAATGTGATAGTCAGTGTCCCAGCAACAAGAGATTTCAAAGTTTCCTCGAGTCGGTTCCAGTCAATGGGGCCTCCATTATAGACCAGCACCACGTTTGATACTTCGGTGCAGATGTTTGCATCCAAATAGGATTTCATGAACGTCAGATGTTCCTCTTTTTCCAGGGGGGTCCGTGAATTAGACTGTACTCCTGTAGTCAAACCGTTCAAGAGGACGTACGCCTGAGCCTTGAGAGCACTTTGAGATTTGAGAGCTGAGTACTCGCTGTGTGCCGCGTCCACTTGGTGCTGAAGGCAGTTAACGTCTTCATAGTCGAGGAGGCGGTCGAACGATCTCTCCTTTGTACGGAACCCTGAAGCAGCAGCACATGAAATGAACAGGAGCTCCTCCTCTATCCGCTCCATTTCTCGGAAGCACCGGCAAAGGGAATTGAGGGAAAATGTGATTTCATTGGTTCCCTTCACCTTTGCTTCATTCAGTGCAGTTTCAAAAGAAGTCGGTGCATCCATCGCTTCTTTTAATTGTTTCTTTGTTTCTGTAAATGTCTTGCCAAGGGCATTTAGCTCAGCATCAAGAACCCTGACTGTATCAGACCCATACACCCACTGCGTTATCGAGGAGCGCTTGGGGAAGTTCTCCACTGCATAGATGTTGGGTTCCAATAGGTACCGCATTTTTATTTTTATCCAATCGGTTTCGTCACAAGAAGAGTGCTTGTATGCCGATACAATCCGCGTCAAGAATTCCTGAAGGGCTGGGTGTGAGAGACACGTGTCAATCCAGCTCCTGTTAGTTTTTGTGCATTCATACAACTTCTGTTTTAGATCCGCCAGCATTTCCAGATGAGTGTCATTGTCAGATTCTTTCCACTGCTTCGCATCTTCCATTATCGATTGCGCTTTGACATTTATGTCAGCCAATTCATCCTCTGGATAATTATGTACTTCTTTTTTTGTTAAAATGGTGTAAGCTTTTTGAAGATCACTGGTCAACTTCAGGACATCTTTAAAATCGCATTTATGATTGGACAGGACGATGTCCCATACTGGTATAAACCTGATTCCTCGGTCGATGAGAGACCATGTCCTATTGTTGACAACAATAGCAGATTCCCACTGAGGGAGATTATGTACATCAGGATTACCCCCTGTTGTGGTTACAGTCATCTGTATCACATCGGTGAGCACCGGGCTGTAATGTCCAGAATCACTTGGAGCTGGCTCAGTTGTCATTGCAGTACCTGTATCAGTCGTTGTACTACTGCCGCAGTCGGCACCAATGTTTGGTTCGAATAACTCAGACAAGAGCAGTTTTATTTCATCTTGCTGATGTAAACTGAAACCTTTAGCTGATGCCTTCCTCCAAAAAATTCCTCCAAATTGGAGAGGACCCTCGTTTGCGTGAGAGCCAAAATTGTGGAAGAATTTGCAGCTCATGCTGGAAAACGCGTTGCTTTTAAAATCTTCCTTTGTATTTTCCAACGTATTCTCAATCATTTGTAGCTCCTTCAGGGCTGCTTCAGACAGCCTGAGTTGTGCCATATGAAGATTACCTGAGGCTAGGGGCAGGTACGTAAACTGTGTCCTGGAAAGATAGGAATGATCAGTCTGAGTATTTTGCATTTCCTTAAGATTCATTGATTTGACTTGCATTAAGGCTGGTTTTCTACTCAAGGACGAGACGCATCCTTTCTCGGAGACAGTGCTGCTGAAGCCCATGACTTCCATGGTCTTCCTGAACATGGATTCATCATTGAAAGAAATAAACTCGTGTTGTTTTGTCTCTGACCTGCCGACCAGACCCACGAGCCGGAATGTTTGTGGGCTCGTCAAGAGTTTTCCTCTCTTTTCTGATGCATCCTCTAACTTTCCACTCATATAAACCCCCTCTAGAGCAAGACCCCCTGATGCGTTTTGTAAAATCTCTGTATCTGACAAACAATGTGTTGAAACAGATGGACATATTTCTTGGGCAGGCTCGTGAATTCTCTCAGACACGACAGAAGGCAACAGATTATCAATTTGTATATGTGGAGCCAAGCTCACTGCCTTTTTAGCACTGACAACACCATCAGCAGCAACAATGCCAAGCATTTTATAAAATGCCCGCTTTTCCCACTCTTTACGGAAATGTGAGTCCAGTTCTCTGCTGTCCTGCTGGTCGAGGTGAAGCAGGGCCTGTGCATTAGAAATGAGCAGAACCTCACGCAGTTTCTGTTTCCAGTAAACTGTGTCAAGACCCACATCTCTGAGCTTTTGTGCAAGTTCATCGTCAGCCTGGCTTCTGCATTCCTCTTCGTCCTCTCCAGACATCGCCTAGGGAAAGGCACGTTATTACAATTACAATGTTTTACAACAAAAACTTTAAAATAGTTTTTTTCAAAAAAAATAAGAAACTCGTCAGAGAAGTGCGTTCTAAAAACATAAATGATAAGTGCATGCACATCATGGCAAGGGTACACAGTCGCTGTACCTCTCGTTGCCCAGGAAACAGATAAATAACATTGTGAGCACATACTCTTTGGTTCTATTGGGTAAAGTCACGTAGGTGAAAATAAAATAACAAAAAATCACGACGTTTCGGCCACAACACAAGCGGCCTTCATCAGGTGAAGGGACGAGACTGTCTGGAGGACAGCGCTGGAGTGGAAGCTTTAAATCTAGAATTGTGAGCACAATGAGCCATCGATCAGCCTCCCATATGTACATTCCTGTGGTACAGCGATGGAAAGCGTGTACACTGTACGACGTACAACTGTCTTTGACCATTAAGTATGTATGTGTAATGAGTCCACCGGATGAAAGTTGAGATGAAACACTCCTCTTTATTTTCAACATCAGCTCACGCTGCGTGTGACCACTCAACTCAAAATCCCAACAGGAAGCGCCCCAATCGCCCTGCCTCTTTCAGTGACGTCACCACTCCCCTGCTGGGCGTTTCTCTCACACTCCGCCTTCTCTCTCTTTTCGTTCGTGACGTCATTTTAACAGTAACCTGGGATCATGTGGGCATTTCTACCCCCAGATCGTGTAAGTGTAATGACCGAAAATTACCCCAAGCCAAGGTGCATCCTAACGGCTATTAAAAAAAATAAACCAAAGTGTCAACAAGGTCTCAACAGGGATGGAGGCAGGCTTTTGAAGTGATTGGAGGGAAAGTTTTTAATGAGAATAGGCAGGAAACAAAGCAGAACCAAGAGGCCACGGTTTGGATCCATTAGAGGGAAAGTACAGGGATTTGCCGAGAGAAATAGGATGAGGGAACATTTGAGAAAGGGGGCTGAGGGATATATAAGGGGAAAGCACGAGGAGTAGGGTCGTTCGGAGGAAGACACAAGCTGGAAGACACCAAAGAAGCCTAGGGTCCCTTATTGTGTAATTCCGTAATAGGGTTCCTTATGATGTCAACTCAATAAAAGTGGCTCTTCTTATTCCTTGTCGTTGGAGTCATTTCGTAAGTATTAACACTACATATGTATGTATAACTTATTTTGCACCATATGTAGCCAAACGTGCTAATCAGACGTGTGGATGAAGGACAACAAACTAACCACAAAAAGCAGTTCTAAAGAAATAAGTTTTTACTCTATATTTGAATGTGCATAGCTCAAGTGGCTTCCAATATTTGAATGAAGGGCGTTCCAGATGACCACAGAAGCGCATCTGAAAGTACACAATGCAGTGACCATCTTTGTTCTATTACTCACCAAAAGCCTCTTCGAGGATGACTGGAGTTCGAGTGATTAATTAGGTTCCTTGACAAGCTCAGAAAGGTATTGTTAATTTATGGCAAGCACTTTGTGTATAATGAGTGTGACCTTATTTATCATTTCGGCAACAGGAAGCCAATGCAGCTCGGGGTGCACTAGATGGACATGGTCGGATCTTATAGTACCCATCACAACACGTTCGAATGAATTCTGATTTTGAGCTCTAAATCGCCCTACACACTTTCGCCACGGATGACACATTATCCAACCAATCGCAAGGAGTGGCTGCTTCCGCCAATATTTGATGCAGAATATGTACTGTGTGCGTCAGTACGTACGCACAGTC